>NC_140506.1:40930114-42130114 GCF_964339955.1 Pipistrellus hanaki | reverse complement strand
AACATTAATTTTAAATTTAAAAAATCAGATATAAGATGAAATATTACCAAATTAGAGTCACTTCTCATACAGGTGAAAAGAGTGATGTTATTATGTTATCCAATAATGTAAATATATGTAGCTAATAGATAAAGCATATTGAACAGGCATTTTCTATGTTGCTAGAGTAAGAGTAGCATAACGAAGAGAGGGGAAGAAACAAATAAACAAAAAACAATGGAATTTCTTTTGTACTCATGTGTTTGGTTAAATGTTTGTAAAACGTTCTTCTCCCATAGGATTTTTAAACATGAGCAAGTTTAAGGAACTTGTGGAGAGTTACTTTCCCCAAACCCTTAAGCATTATACAAAGCAAAGTACTACTCCTACCCTAGGGGTCATTCTAAAGTATTTCTTGAAACCCAGAGCTCTAAGTTAATGGCCTTAAAATAACAATTACTTTTTAAATTGAATTTGAACTATGTGCTAGGCTTTTCCCTAAAGCGTTATATCCTAACATCACAGCAACACTATTAATTAGGTATCATTAAACCTGTTTACTGATTAATTAAGTTCAAGCACTGCCCAAGGCTGACGAGTCCAAAGTCAGAGCCACTAAACACAGTTCCTTTGCAATGATTTCTGTAGAACCAGGGGCTTCTGTAAGTGCCCTTGCTTCTGGGCTACATCTGGAAGGCAGGAAAGGTGCACACACTTTGCATATCACATATATCAGTCCTTAAAATGCTGAAATCCAATTGTCTTTGAAATAAGACTCTCTAGAAAATAAAGTTGCATTGATCAGCTAAAGTTTCAGAGTCACTATTCAAATTCTAGCAAGAAACTTTATAAATGGTGTAGCCTTTATTTAGGAAGAATAGGCAATGGCATATGTATGCTGATAAAGTTACTTGCAAATGCTAAAGCACTAAGCTCAGAGAATTTCAACTCCTCTGTCCCAAGAGGGGCTAACAGCAGTTGAATCATCAAGAAAGGGTTTATGTACTTACAAGTAATAAAATTCTGTGTTGTCTCTGAGATTGAGGTCTCTGGGGCAAATTCCACCTTAGACATACAAAATAAATGAGGTAAATAAGATAGAACTTAGTAAAGGTGTTGTCTGTAGTTTCAAATATTGGAGAACTTAAAATATCTAAGAAGGTACATTTGAAATTAATGGTGCATAAAGATGAGCCTTTTAAATGTCAGCCTTAGAAGGAATGTGAGTGGATGAAATAATGAAAGTTTATTCAACTTTAGAAATGTACTAGCTTAAAATGGTGCTGCTCCTACTAAATAATTTTTTACCGTTATGAAAATATATTAGGTCAATAGTCTATTTATAGAAAACATTTTGGGTGTGTGTGTGTGTGTGGATTAGCAAAGTGAGGTCCTGAGGAATGCATTAAAAACTAGATTAATTTTGGCAAACATTCATTATGTCGCTTCATTCTCAGTTTATGCTGGCTATGGAAATGTGCTCAAATTTGGGCCCTTTAAACATGTTCAAGTATATTTTAATAGTCTCACCATGCATTTTCTTTCCATTTCTTCATTAAGTACACTCTCACCATGTCGCTTCCCTTCCCAGTATTAAGTCAGACTCATTCAATTCACTGGAACATAAATCTCTCAGCTCAGGGAAGAGAACACTAGTCCTTCATAGTAAAACACCCGAGTCCCAAACAGAAACTGTGAGTTAATGACCATGCAGTCTTGAAGCAAAAGCTAAAATAAGACTATATTTGCTAGTTAAGGCCGCCATGTTTATCTGACAGAAGAGATTCTGTCTGCTACTAAATTCAAGTTCTCATAGGTATGTGGAGTGCCTCAAAGTTCTTGAAAAACAAAACAAACAAACAAAAAAAAACAACACATTTTTCATTTAGGTTCTGACTTATTGTCCTCTTAAGATGTGTGCTATCAGATCCATGTTGTCTAATTGGCATTGATGTGAAAATGTTCCTAGTGGAAGTTCTCTGCCCCCTATTATATCTGTGTTCATATTTACAATGTGAGTTTTGGCATGTGTCACAGAATTCAGGCTCTGATGTATATTTCTAAACTTGGAAAAATTGTTATAATTCAGATTGTTTCTTTTACATGGCAACAACTAAATTGCCTATAGCTGTTTATCTATACTTATACTATACCAGTGTTATTACATACACACATAGACACACTTAAGGTAATAAGTATAGAAATCCTCCTATAATCATCTTCCTATAGCTGTCACAATTACAAAGCATGTGGCAATAACTTAAAACTGCCTTTAGGAGACCATAGTCCTCTACTCCAGATCTTTTCCATTCCCTAATCCTCTTCCCAATACTCCCCATAATATACCATTACCTAGCGACTACTACCCACCTCCCTATTGCAGATATGCCCCTTGCTCTGAAATGACTTATTATACATATCTTCCCTCTAAAACAAAATTTTACTTCCTTTCTGTATCTCTTAGGACAATGAAATGAGCTAATTCGTTCTAAGATGCTCATTTAAAAATAATTAAGTTTTAAAGGGAATATTGGCATTTTAAAAGCAGTTTTGTGTAGCATGTTTTAGGAGTGAATCTTTACCATAGAATTTCAGATGAAGGGATGACTTATATAACAGATATTTGGGAGTAAGGAATCTCATATAGTATCTTCCAGTTCCACATCTACACTAATAAAAGAGAAATATGCAAATTAACCCAACAAAGATGGTGGGTTATTTGCATACCAGGCATGGAGGGAAGACTGAAGACTGAAGAGGCTTGGCTTCTCTGCTGCAGCTGGAGCGAAGGCCTGGGTCCTGGGTGCCAGAGGAAAACTGGTGCTGGCAGCCAGGGGAAGGAAGGCCTATTACATGAATCTTTGTGCAATGGGCCTCTAGTATTGAAATAATTCCTCTGTAGACTAACATCATATATTATTTTCAGTTGCATGGCCAAGGAAAGACAATACAGTGATGTGGGAAAATTCGCTGTATCCTTGATGTTCAAGAGAACTGAGATCTATACTCAAATTTGGCAAACATTTATTTGATATTTATAGTGTATATCAACTTCTTTTTGTGTAAACTGAGTTGTCTGGCATTAAGTATATAACTATAATGTTATGTCCTTAGAACAGAGTTCATCTGGTATTGATAATGTGAAACAAGGATAGGAAGAGCAAATACATATTAGGAGGAGAGCAATTTGTATAAGAGAAAAGAGAATTGAGCAACTTCACAAATGGAAGACAAATGAATCCATGAATTTCAAGTGCATGTTTGTAATTTGTCAAATAAGTTCTACTGGAAAGAAGCTAGAGGAAGTCATTAATGTGTTAAAAGGAACTTTAAGAATTAAATCTAAATAATCTAATCTTTACTGTTTTTCAATCTAATTTGCTATGGCCCACAAGTAAATCTACTTTCTAAACAGATAGGCCTTAAAATAATCTGCCAATTAATCTTGAAGGGCAAACTGCTTTGCAGCTCACAAAAAGAAGTATCTTATTTATGGATGTTTAGCTGTGATTATATTCAGACCAGAGGCATAATGTTTTACAATAACTTGGCAGCATTCCTATGTTTCATCCCAAAGAAAGATTTTGAATCAAGAAAATATTTAAATGAAAAAGTGAGAGAATCCAAGTTACTCAACATAAAAACATTGTGAGCATACCTCTCCACTGTCCAACACCTAAACCCATCTTCCAACCTTTAAACAAGAAAGTGCAGGAATTAGCATTATCAATTACGCATTTCAAAATATGACTTTTTTTTTAGATAAAAAAAATGATCTGGTCCAGACACAATGCAGGGGGGAAAAGAACAGAGAAGACTTCAATGTGGAAAATCAGGTGGGAGGTGATTCTGTTTACCTGCTATTTTCAGAGTCTTCCCAGAGCCAAATAAATTTTGAAGACAAAATCCTTTATAGGAGCGTGAGGAACAGACTCTAATCTTTATCAGTGCAAGGGTATGATGGATGCAGTGAGAGACTATAAACTCAAAAAGGATGAGAAAATTAAAATTTTCAGGGCTATCAATATGACAACTTTCTAGCAGGGAACTCAATTGCAAAGATGGACTCTTGACTTGAATGAACGAAGATCTAAAGATAAGGAGCAGAAATGGACAATAACTCATTTCCTAATCCTAACTCTTTTCAAGGCCCATTTTAGGCAATTATAAATCAATTTCCTCTGACTCTCTTCCATCCCTCCCTTCAGTGCTTTTTTTATGGGATTATTTCTCTTATATGGTTTTGTTCTTTTTGATGTGTTATAGTCTTAGTCTACCTAGGAGTCCTATCTTTCTAATAGGATATCTTGAAGAGTATCAGCAAGATTAAGAAAGAGATGTTTGGAAAAGAAACCAATCATTGTTAAGAGTTACCATTTATGTATGCATAACTGCAGGCACTATATTAGGTCTTGCATAATTTTTTATATTGTCATCAAAATCTAAGAGCTTTTTATTTCCATTTTAAACAAAACTCAGATACAGAGATTTGGTCTCCCCTTTCCCAGTACACCACTAGAAAATGTTAAAGTTGGCATAGGAATTAATGCCTATCTTCCTCCAAAATCCTTTATCATATATTCTTTCTCCTCCCCCTCTTTTTTTTTTCTCTTTTATTCTACTTCAGAACTTGTTACCTCTTCTACTAGGTAACTCCATCTTTCTACAACTCAAGATTGATTGTCTATTCCACCCATCCATGAGAAGATGAAAGCATAGAAGGCAAATAAGTAGCTCAAGGACATACAGTACCTTCTACCTCTTATAGTGACAATTCCAAATTCTGGAACTACTCCAAGCCTCAAGACAGCCAGCCTGGCCCCACTTTATTCATTCAACCTATTTGGACTCCTCACTCAGGCCGGTTTCTCGATGCCCCTCCACCTCTTGTGACATGTTTATTTGAATAGTCAACACTCATAATACTCTCCCTTTTAAAAACCGTCTTTCTTCTCTTCCCGCTTTTTATTTTGTTCAAATTCTACTCAACTTTTGTGTCTAACTCTAGCTCTAATCCTTCCTGACCTCTGCCAACTCAACTTTTTTTTTTTTTTTTGGGGGGGTGGGTAGCTTTCTAAATCATTTCACGTTTTATCTTCCCATGAAACAGCAAGCAGATGTGAATACAATGCTGAACCAATTGTTCTCAATCTGTGTGTGGTTGAGTTGTTTAAGAGTGAGACTCATTGAAGGCACTGTGGAGACAGTACAGAGACTTAGGCCTGGGAAGAGAAAATACCAGATGGCAGGGAAGTGGAGTTAAGACTAGGTGGTCAGAAGGAATGCCAGATAAACTGACCTCAAAATGCCCCTCCACTCCCTTCTAAGAATGCAGAAATAGCTGATCTTATCTTCCTCCTAAGTACCTACTCCCTAGTAGACATTGAAACCACTGTTCCACATGGGCAATTGATCCAGGTTTGGCTGCTATATGATTTTCCCAGGGTGGTGGTCACGAGCAGCACCTTCATCTCGCCCTAAAGCACAGGTGAGGAGATAGTTGCCAAGTAACTAGACAGAAGGGGGAAGTCACCCCAACCCTGCCTTTCCCCCCCAAAAAAATGCTCCCTTTTATGCAAAGCCCACTTAGCTAATAAAAGCAGCCAAGCAGAGCCAGCCCCCCAGCCAGTTCAGAGGACCTGCCTTTCCTCAGTGCTGCCTCCCTTGTGCTGGAGCGTAAGCTAAATAACATGCCACTGCAAATTTCTTTGGGGTTCCTTCTCGGTTTTTATCTGGGGGAACCCAAGAATCCCAATGTTGGTAACACCATGGAACAAAAGATGACCATCCCTCCCCCACAAAAAAAAAAAAAATTACACTCCAGCCAACTCTAACTTATACTTTAAAAGTGTCATCGTTAGGGATATATATATATATATATATATATATATATATATATATATATATATTTTTTTTTTTTTTTAATCAAAAAGCCTTTCTCAGCCAGGTTATAGGACCTGGTGTTTGCATGGGGCGAGCTTTATAGAAAATTCTGGGGGTTATTTTCCATAAGAGAACACTCTTCTGAATTCTCAAAGCATTACTCCCAGCTACTGTCAGAAGTTATTATAAATTTATTGATGGTTATATCTAAGAAATACATTACTCTACCCTGGGCTTAGAAACCGCAAGTGAAGAAAAAGGCAAGAAACCTTTATTTTTAGTGTAATATATACTGCAAAGAGAAGCCCTGTTGATGTCTTAGCTGTGCTCCTATATATACTTGGTGACTACATCCCTTCAGGAGAGACTCCAAAGAGCAGCTTAGTGTCAGCCCTGGAACTCTGCAGAACCAGGAGCGTCTGCGGCTGAACATCTTTCTTTAGAAGACTTTTACTGGAGAGCTGTAATGAGTCACTATTTCAGGGCTAGGCAGGATTCCTATAATGAGCACAAACTCATTAGAGCATGTTGGGCTGTCCCAACTGCTACTGTGTATTTTAAATTTTCTCTTTGTGCCAGAGAAGGTATTTAACCCTCCTGCCCTGTTCCACAAAAAGAAAGAAACCACTGGATTCCCTTAAATTATTATTAGTTTTTTTCAAAGGCCTTCAGGAAAGTCTGGGTTAGAATACGTACGGTAATTGTGTAACTTCTTTCCTACTTGCAGTATTCTCTTCTTGCTTAACTCACTGGCTGTGTACCTGCAACCGTGACACAGTGTCACCTCTGGCCTGGTCTGATTCAGGCGTAGCCCCTAACATCCGACTTGCTTTCAGAATTATAGAGAGCATCATAGTGATGCAATGGGAAGAAGAAAATTCAAATGTCTGATTGAGTCTTCAAGGATGCTGAAAAGCTGATATACAGGTCAGCTTTCAAACTGACAAGTTTTAATTCAAGATGCTTGTTTAATTCACCTGGCTCTTCCAGGTCTTTTCTTAGTGAATTTCTGATAATCACCTTCTAAATTGGGAGGTGGTACTGTCATCTTGAGAACATATTTACATGTGTTCTGAACATTAAAAATATTGCTTTGACAATATTGGGCAGTCTAAAATTGTGTACAGTGTCTTGTAGACACAAGGTTTTTGTTAGCGTTCTGAAGGAAAGAGTTGTTTCGATCAAGACAATAAATTCCCTTGAAAGATTTTCCTAAGACTAGGTTAAAATGAACCTCAAACATTCATCTCTAGGTCTTGCAAAACTATGAATTTTACTTTCATCAGTCAGAAGTCATTATTCATAATGTAGGCCACCTATTCACCGAGTGGGTTAAAATTTTCATATTTCCTGTTGCTATTAAATGTACCTCTCATTCCCTCAGCTTAAAGAGAAGAGTAACATATCTTTCTCTCTTACTTTCAAGACATAGGTCACAGGAAGATTAGAGTAAATTTGAAGCCATAAGTTTTGTCAAACTTTATTTTCAAATACCTGCCAAGCAGAACACCTAAAATTAAATTCTAAGTAGCATTTATGAAGAAGTAGTAAATTTTCTCTCTTCCTCAGCATAATTAAGGTACATGAATCGTTTTTTTTATAGTACTTTCCAAAGGCTTAAATGAACATGTCCACTCTTTGAATCTTCTCCTTAGTTAAATATATGACTGTTATTAAAAACAGATTCTAATCCTTATACCTTTATTACTTATATGTCCACATGAAGCAGTTGATAGATGCATCCATATACTATGCTCATAAAGTCCTTCCTGAGAACATTTTTATTGAATCCCCAAATATTATAGCACTAGAAAAGATCATTGAAGTAAAAATGTAGCAATATAACAGAATTTTAGTATTATAGAACTAAAATAAAGGGGTTTTATCTTGATCTAATTTATTCCAAATTAAAATAAATGTGTGAAGGTGTTAAATACAAATATTTGTGGAAAGTATCTGAGATTAAATGGATCTTTAACAATCTGTATTTTTATAACAGTCTTTTATTGTTTTTTAGTCTTTATTTTTTTCCATTGATACTCTTTTAGTCTTAATTTTTATAATGTTCTTTAATGCCTAAATAATTGATCAATACTTTGTATTACAGAGGGTCATTTTTAAATTAGACCACATTTATTTCAATGAGATCTCACTGTATAACTTGGTTGATAATGTGTGCCATTCAATAGAAGCTAATGCTACATTGGATTACATCTAAGAGGGAGCTCAGTTACTAAACTGTATTAAAGACCTCATATAAACCTACTTACCCTTGAAAGCAATCCCATATCAGAGACCTTCCTACCACAGCTACATAGCAAGATGTTCTTTACATACTTCTTTGTGACCAAGGATATTGGATTTAATACACAAACACTGGACAGAGAGCAAATTTGATTTTCTTTCCAGAGGGAGTTCAGAGAAAAGTCCTCAAGTATGTATAAACATGCCCAGTGAGCTTGGATCGTGCAAGGAAGCCTCAGAAGGCACGTTAATGAGGTCAAGGCATGAGGAGCATATGCGTTGCTGACCTCTAATAGAATGACCAATGCTCTATTTTCATGGAAGTTTTGAAATCTTTGTATATATGTATTGACCCTCCAAAGTCAGAATTAGTAAGTGCTTATTTCCCCCATGGTTGCTCTTCAAAAAATAAAGTGTCTTTCCTACTTTCAACATCTAAATTGGTGTGACTTCCATTGACATGTCATGTTTTATTATAAAGCCACGTCTCCCGTGCCTGATCTCCATGATCAGGATCACACATTCCTGTGCCCTGCGGGTAGAAGAGCCACATGCACACCACCAGGATCACTGTGTCCGTGCACACAGTACATCTGAGTCCACTTGGGATTCTACAGCAAAATTATCATAGGCTGGGGGGCTTAAACAACAACATTATTTCTCAAGTTCCATGTTTAAGGCCCTGGCAGATTTGGTGTCTGGCGAGGACCCACTTCCTGGTTCTTAGGGGGCTGTGTCCTCAAGTGTCCAGAGGGGCAAATGAGCTCTAGGGGGTGGGGGGAGGGGAAAGAGTCTCTTGTATAAGGTCACTAATCACATGAATAGGGGCTTTGCTCTCATGTCCCAAGCGCCTCCCAAAGGCCCTGCCTTCAAACACAATAATTTTGAGAGTTAGGATTTAACATGAGTTGGGTGGGGACACGTTCGGTCTGTTGCATGGTATAATTTTAAAGGCCCAAAGATTTTTCCTTTAGCTTACCAATATCTTCTTGCTCTTTAATACTAAGACAAATCTTTGGCAGGAGATGAAATCTGTATTCCTGTCAGTAGAGATAAGATATGTAAAGCAGCCACCTCTGGGAGTGCATTCATTGATGCATATTCATACTCTGGTGAACAGGACTGGAAGCGCATCCCTTCAAGAAGGTAGGTTTTGCAAACGAGGCAGCTTGAGGGCAGTGAGTGCTTGCAGTGAAGCAGTGATCTTATAAACAGAAGGGAGAAGATATAGAAAAGGAACATGCAATGTAACACAACGGGCACACACAGGTCTAAGCACAACATATATGTTACATGGTTATGCTCTGCTTAACGACAGTGATACATTTTGAGAAGTGTATTGTTAGACAGGTTTGTCATTGAATGGACATTATAGGGTGCGCCTACACAATTCTAGGTGGGGTGGCTTCCTACACACCTAAGCTATATGGCATAGCCTATTGCTCGTAATGTACAAGCTTGTACAACGTGTTACTTTACAAAACAAGATGAGATTAAATCAAGCACAAGAGAAAACGATGCAATCAAGAGATGAGGTAAGCATGAAATGTAGGAGGCTGCTGCTGGTGTAACACAGCATAGTGTGTTATAGAAAACTTTTTTTTAAGTAGAAGGGGACATTCTAAAATAATGGTAAAAGGCCCTAGCTGGTTTGGTTCAGTGGATAGAGCATCCACCTGCGGACTGAAGGGTCCTGGATTCGATTCCAGTCCATTCCTAGGTTATGGACTCGATCCCCAGTAGGGGGTGCACAGGAGGCAGCCAATCAATGATACTCTCTCATCATTGATGTTTCTATCTCTCTCTTTCTCTCTCCCTCTCTGAAATATATATATATTTATTAAAGTTAAAAAATAAAATGATAAAAGTATAGTAACATAGTTATTATCATTATTAAGTGTTGCACACTGTACATAATTGTATATGCTATACTTTTATATGACTGGCAACTCTGTTTACATCAGCATCACCACAAACACATAACACATTGTGCTATGATGTATGACAGCTGCAGTGTCACCAGGCGATAAAAATTTTTCAGTTCAGTTATAATCTAGTGAGACCATGTTCTGTATGTTCTATCACTGACCGAAATGTCATGATGCGGAGCATGACTGTACCCAGCACCTTTAGCTTTTCCAGAACTGGCATACCTCTATGTTCCAAGAGATGAATATAAAGGGTAAGAAATACCTTGAATTAGTAAGTGTTTTGTGAAGAACTGTTTTGAATTAGGCACCACTGAGGTCACAGGAGCTAAAGCACACTTTCTGTTCTGTACTCTGCACTTGATCTTAGCCAAAAGGCTAGAAGTGATCTATTCTGTACTCTGATCTTGAAGATTTTAAAATACTGTTAAGGGCAACCTGAATGACTCACATGAGTCAAAATAAATAACAATAGAAGATAATATTAGGTCATTCTGCTCTAGGCATAGAACAGAGTTATTAGCTTTCAGCCTCCATTAACTCTTGCTTAATTGCCTCTGAATCAGCAATCAAACACAATGGTCCATAAAGGCCAACCATATAAAATGTATTTGAGAAGAAATAACAGGTGCAAATATTTTAAAGAAGGCTTTCAGATGCCCAATTTTCCAAATGAATCATTGTAAGTGAAATGTAAATATCCTGAAAAACTCATGACTTCTGATGACTTTGGTATCAGTTTGGCTATATAAAATTTCCCACTATTTCAAAGGGCTGTTGTTATGATAGCTGAACATGTAAACAGTACTAGTTACATGAACTTGCTAAAACATATTGGTTATGAGCATTAAAGATGTTCAGGTAAATATCAATACAGATGAAATATGGAAACTGTATTACTTTACACAACACATTTAAAAAAATTATCCTATTCTTTTCAAAACATAACCCAGGTTAAAAAGAAACTTTTCTAAAACTAACAATACAACTGCATCTTTATTCAAATTAACCCTTATGGGTTAACAATGGTCCAAATGTTATATCTGTAAGATTTTTGGTGGGATTATTTCTCAGATTTTTTCCTTAGGATTTAACATTGCTGTATTCCTTGAAAATAACTAACCTCCTGGCTTCCGGATTAAGAAATAATTATACTAGTCATAATCACGTGGGGGGGTTTTTTGTTTGTTTGTTTGTTTGCTGATAATCCTCACCCGAGGATATTTTTCCATTGATTTTTAGAGAGTGGAAAAGAGGGAAAGAAAGAAACATCAACATGAGAAAAACAATGATTGGTTGCCTCCTGCATGAGGTCCAACCAGGGTCCAGGCCAGGGAGGAGCCTGCAGCTGAGGTACATGATCTTGACCTGAACTGAATCCGGTACCCTTTGGTCTGCAAGGCAAGGTTTAAGCCTCTGAGCCAACTGGCTAGGACATAACCACTCTTTATAAAGCACATTTCATGGGCAAGACAATGTACTAATTATACATTTTTAACTATGTCTCTTTTATAACAGTATTTGAGATAGATACTGTTACTATATTATTTAATAGACCAGGACATTGTCACTCAGATTAAAAGCAGACTACCATTATTTAACTGGTAAATGGTAACAAGGTTTAATATTATTCTTTCTGATCCAAGAAGTATTTCTGACTCTCTTTCCTGCAGCTTTCTCTCTCAATATTTTGCTCTCTCTCTTATTCTGGCACCCCCACAATTTGGATGTTGGTATGCTTGAAGTTGTCCCAGAGGCCTCCTTATACTATCTTCCTATTTTTGGATTTTTCTTTTTTGTTTTTCTGGTTGGGTGTTTTTTGCTTCCTCATATTTCAAATCTTTGGTTTGATTCTTGGGGTCCTCTAGTCCAGTGTTTCCCAACCTTCTCTCATGATGAGAATCACCTGGTGGAGTTGTTAAAACACAGATTCCTGAATCCCAACTAAGAAGTGCTAAACTAGAATTTTGGGGAACATATAGGTAAAATTGTATACTTAACTAGTGCTCTAACACAGATGTTATATACAGAGCACTAAGTTAGGTATGAAATTTTACCTATATGTTCTCAAAAATTCTAGTTTAGCACTTCTTAGTTGGGATTCAGGAATCTGTGTTTTAACAACTCCACCAGGTGATTCTCATCATGAGAGAAGGTTGGGAAACACTGCTCTAGTCTACTGATGGATTTCTGTATATTATTCTTTATTTCAGACAATGTATGCTTAATTTCTGACTGGTTCTTTTCCATTTTTTTTTTTTTTTTTTTTTTTTGGGCATTGTCATTAAGATCCTTGAAGGTGTCACTAAGTTTCTTGGAGGTCTCACTAAGTTTCCTGGCTTCCAGAAGATTCTGGAGGAACCTTATAACCATGGTTTTGAACTCTTTATCCAGTAGTTTTCTTTCCTCCATTTCTTTCATTCGTGAATGTTTCTTTGTCTCTGCATTTTGGCTGCTTCCCTGTGTGGAGTGGCTTTGTGTGCTAAGTGTCCTATAGGACCCAGTGGCTCAGCCTCCCCAATCACCTGAGGTGGACTCTCTTGGTGCACAGCCTTGTAGTTAACCCTTGATTAATGTTGGTACACTGGGAGGAATTAACCTCCAGGCCAATTGGCTGTGAGGTTTAGCTATGTCTATAATGGAAGATCTGCTGTGTTGAAGACACCCTTATGGGGCATGACTTGCTGCAGTGGAGCTTTGGCACTCACTGATTCCCCTCTTGATTGTGTGACTTATGGATGTGAGGAGTTGAAATCTGTTGTCATCTCACACTGACCACTAGGTACACTGGCTTCTGGATCTCCAAGGAGGTGCAAGTCAGCTACTGTCTGAGGCTACCTACCAGGAGCTATAGCAAGATCTGCAGATTTATCCTTAGTTTGGGGTTTGAAAGTTTTGGAGCTCTCTGACCTAGTAGCAACTTGTTAGGTTAAGCTGCAAAAGGGCAGGCCATTCATATGCAAAAGCCACTATACACCGTTTGGGTAGGTTTATAAATTTGGTGGGGCAGGGTCTCAGGGAATCTCCAGGGTGTAGCAAACAGCGATGGCTGCCAGTCAGCCATCTCTGTGTCTCTGCATGTCCACGTCCCCATGTCCTATGCCCCAGTGCAGTAAACAATGATTCCTGCAAACACTTTTGCAAGAAAGCCACCCTCACTTCCCAACCCAATGCCAGACAGTCCAGTTTTCCCTGAAGGACTCTGGGTCCCCAGAGTCTTGCCAAAAACTGGAGTTCAGAGCAGTCAGGAGCTTGTATCTCCCTTCCAATTGAAAAAAAACAAAACAAAAACAGTGCACCAAGTCACCAGCCTGATTTACGCACCTTTGTACCTCTGCTTTTCCACACCTCTGAACCTCCTACCTGGTCTCAATGCACTTTTTTCTTTCCCTTTAGTTGTAGAATTTCTCAGCCAGCTTTCCTGTGGTTCTTGGTGATAGTTGTTTTGTCTTTAAGTTGTAGTTTTGGTGTGGCTGTGAGAGGCAGCACATACAGATGTTTACCTTATGCTGCCATCTTGGTTTTATTTTTGTTTTTTCTCATTCATTTCTATAGCATCATTTTGAACTTTGATGCATCCTCTTATTTATCATTTCTAAAGTCATAAAGTTTAATATTCTCTGTTCATGTGTATATATTTTGCCATTTCTGTCTCACAATCTTAACAGTGGGATTTATTAAACATAACACATGAGTAACTCTGAGCTAAATTCTGTTATATGAAATTGTACTAAGAAATACCAATTTCTTATGAGCATGAATATAACACAAAGATAATCATTTAACAAAACTACTTAATAGGAGTAATAGGCTGTGTGTCTACATATAGCATAGCTAAAGATTAGTTTTTGAAGTTTAAAGACAGAGATACATGAAGTTTCCTTTTTCCCCCCCTCTCTCTCTAAGTACATGGACCTTTTCATATGTACAACAAGAAAAATAAAAAAAAGCAATGCTAAGGTGGGTCATCCTGAGACCCACTGTGAAGTAAAGAGAGACCTCCTGACCAAGAGGAGAAACAAGTGTAGGAGTTGCAGATACTATGACTCCACACAGGGTTTGAAACTGGGGATGGGGTGAAATATTTCCAGTCCCCTGGAAGTACCCAGCCCTCCTGAGTTACAGGGTCCTGCTGGAATTAAGATTATTCTGGCAGTGACTTGACTGGCAGTCAGCGATCAGGCAGCTGAAATACATGGAACTCATTATTCCTCTTAACAGACAACATCAAAGCCTGCCGGACCCTTTTATTTTAAGTGTGGGGTTTATACCAAAATTTAAATCGCTATATTATAATCAAGTGGTATCAGTAAGCTACACATATAAGGAATACAGACTGTAAATTCTTCAAGGACAGTCTAGAGACCAAATGAAAGAAAGTCTAATTGCAAAGTGACATTTACTTAGGGAGTTTCAGGCACCCTAAAGGGAATTTGTCAGAAGCTCTTAGGAAGAAAGTCTGTGTGGCTTTTGCACAGTAGATTGGGAAATGTTTGCCCTGATAAAATTAACCTTATCAACAGATTTGAGTCAGTTGCATGACTGGAATCATTGTGCAAAAGTGTTTGAAAAAACTGGAAGAAAAAAAAGAAAAAGATGTGGCTAAATTCTAAATCCCCCAAACAATCATTTACTTGATGATATATCCATTTGAAAAGCCATTTGAAAAGCCATTTGAATCCACAGTTGGGCTTAAAACAGAGATTGGGTAAAGAAACCAATAAGCAAACATTTAAAAATCATGTTTCCAAAAGATTAAAGTGAAACTAAAAGAAAGCTTCTTTTCCACTTTAGCAATTATTATGTAATCGTCCCCCACCAATATTAGAAAGCAGGACAAGTCTATTTATTTGCTCATAAAACTGAAATTACTTAGTTCAAAGTATTACTAACTCCTGAGAACATTCAATTGAAGGAAAATCTGGACCTGCAAGACTAGTAGTGTTACATAGTAATGAAGCAACACAATTTCTTGCATTATTGAATGATTGCTACACAGCATTAATTTCATGCTTATCTCCTCTGGCAAGCTGTTATTGGTTATAAAGACTTAGAAAGCAAAAAATAGAATAGGGTCAGAAAGCCCCTTGAAAAAAAAGAAGAATTGAAAGTATTAAGGCAATTAAGTCAGATTTTTCATCACAACAGTGTTTGCAAATATCATGACTATATCTGAGGTCTTAGGGAGAGAAGACTACTAAAGTATATTATAAATGCATAATTCATCTTAAAACTGATTGAAAAAAGTGACTGGATGCAATGCCTTGATTTAAGTTGAATTGGGAAGGTTTAGAAATGGATTAAAAGCTGATTTTCTTTTTTCTGATCATGCCAATTCCTCAACCAAAGCTTTGAAATTTATTTTCCACTAGCCTGGTTAAAACTGAGGAACATGGAAAAGTGCAACAAAATACAAACCCATAACAAATTTTGGGTTTCATTTTTAAAATTAATATTTTGGTTCTTTTTCTTTTCTCCCGATTCCACTTGTCTATTTATAATGTCCTCCCTAGTATTTCATCAGGATTCATCGGGTTAGTCCATAGAGTGGCACTGATGGTCCAGGAAGGTTTTATGCTCTAATAAACTGCTCACAGAGAGGTGCCCACACTTATCTGTAGTCACTTTAACTGCGTGTCTGCATGCCCTCGGGGATACTGCCATTTGTTTTCATGTCCCGGGTCTAAACAGAAAAACTAGCAGAATATCATCTATATATGCATGGAAATTTTCAGTTTTACCCCGCTTTTACCATTGACTCACTTGTAAATCATTTTCAAACATATTCTCTATTCTCCACTAAAGTGACCTTGTCCTCAACTCCTGACAGGACTGCAAGACACACTTCATGATCTTTATGGGAGCCCTTGAGCCACATACCTAAAGCTAGAACACCAGGGGGATGTGTGTGTCTTGCGCGCGCACACACACACACACACACACACACACACACATCCCC
Organism: Pipistrellus hanaki; assembly: GCF_964339955.1. NCBI lineage: Eukaryota > Metazoa > Chordata > Mammalia > Chiroptera > Vespertilionidae > Pipistrellus > Pipistrellus hanaki. Next base: position 42,114,121 of record NC_140506.1, on the reverse strand, counting down.
CTGGGGTGTGGGTGTGTGCGCGTGCGCGCATACACTCAGCAGTCTTGCGCTCACAGGTATGTTTGATTCCCATTTCTCTAAATTATTTTTTTAAAGGGGTTTGGGTTTATTCTTATAGTTGAATCAAATGATGACTAATTCAGGTATGCTAATGTTGTGTTTGAGACAATGGATACAATTCTGGTGCACCCTTAAATAGGTATATGATACTAGATTTAGAAAAAGGCAAGAGAAGGTATTTGGTTTGATTTTCTAGAACAGATAGAGAGCATTTGGGGTGAAGTGCAAATTGCAGAGCTTGTTTAAGACCCTATGTTTGCCACATGCTTAATATTGAAGCGGGTTGTGTGATATTTGAACTTTGTCTTTGGGAAAGAAAATAGCATTCTACAATGATACCTTTTTAAAAAAAAATGAAAGAAAAAGAAGATAAAAGTCCACAGAGTCAAGAAGATATAATTTTATCAGGGTTTTTTTTTTTTTTTTCCTAGATACTGCTGACAATTTTTCGCCAACAGAACCATTTGTTGAAGTAATCTGGTAACCCTGTCACGGCAAAGAAAGTGACTCAGATAAAGTCCCATATGCTTCTGTAAAGCAAAATATGAGCACAGCAGGAGGGGACAAGGAGCCTGGTCAAGATGGGCAGTTAGAAAGGGAAGTCTGAGAAAAAGACTTCTGCCAGGAGTAGAGGAGGGTGGTGGGATGCAATCTAAGGACCAAGGTTCCAGGAAAGGTGGTCCAGGGTTAACACCAAGACCGTCACTCACAGGTCTCCTGTGTCCACCACAGGAAGGTGCTGGGGAGACCTGGTTGAGATGAGAACTGAGCCAATTTGGTGATGGTTCTTAGGTTCTGTTTGGTAGTTGTCTGAAAGAAGTTTTGAATGAGGGTTAATGGTTCCTCTTACTAGCTCCCAAACAAACAAACAAAAACCTGTCACATGTCCACATATTTATTAATTAAATTTTACTGGTAAAGGAGCTTAAATGAACTCTCAGCGCTTGCTTTTCAGGTGTTTTAATCATCACCTTGCATGAAAAGTTAACTTGAGGAAAAACTCCAAGACTTGGGATGTGGAATTCTCTCAGCCTTACAGCCAGCCTCCAATGCTCACGGTGGAACACAGGACAATATAGTGATTTAGTCTAGACCTTCATATCTAAGATTTTTAAAAGTACAACTTTATTTATACATGGATTGGAGATCTCTTAAAAATGTTCTTAGCCATGTGCTTCAAGTAACCTTAATTTTAACAAGAATCTCATTTTAATAGTTGACGCTAGTTAAAAGGCACTTTGTTACCCAGTACAAACCATAACTGACAGTACGCTCATTACCAAAGCCTTGATTGTTAATTAAGATTATGAAAACAAAAGCACTTGTTGTAGATTTTCTCTAGAGAATAAGGTTCCTAATTAGAAATCCAACAAACCATTTTATATTTAGCTTAATCTAAGTATCACACATGTAACATCAAGCAGTATATACTGAAGAGAACTTGAATAAAATCATCTAAAAAAAATCACTGCCAACTTTACTTACATGTATTTGTTTAACCTCTTAAAAAAAACTGTGGAGAACTGTCATTTAATCTCTTCTGTGTGTAGTAGCTGCACAATCTAAGAGATTCCAGTTCATATCTATGTACATTTTTCATAATTTTAAAACACTAATTGTTTCTCTTTTATTTAACGAGGAAAAATGAAGTCTTTAATCATTGCCCACATGGAAACTTCTATACTTAGAGAAATTGGTTCATTACAGATGTCTACACTCCATCTCAGAGATTCTTAATCAACTGATTTTGAGATAAAATATAGACTTTATTTTCTAAGTTCCTCAAGTCAATCCATTGTGCAGCCAAGGTTGAGAAACTTAGTGTTGTTTAGAAACCTGGTGAGAGGGTCCTTATATATTCTGAATTTTCTAATTTAATGGGTAAAAATAATAGGGTTCTTGTTAAAAACCTAGATTCTCAGGCCACAGCCACAAAAATTCTATATAAATAGGTCATAATTATCACCAATTGTAAATTACAACCCCTTTTGTTCCTATACAGGAGGTCTAATGTCCACAGGTTGAAAAAGGAGGCTCTGTAATATTTAAGAAAGAGCATTGAATTATAATAACTCAGTACAGATTTATCAAATTGAATATTAGTGGGAAGGCTCTAATTTTGATAATTCCTTCGGTAATAACAATCTCAAAAGTTTGGTGAAGGCACTGACCAAGTGGGACTTTGTTTAAAGAGAAGTTCTATGTTATTAAGAGCAAAGACATGAGCTCTTCCCTGAGGCAGCTAACAGGCCAAAGTGTAGGACCACATCAATAATAGCTGTGGACATCTGATAATCTATTGATATACAACTAGCCTTTATTCCTACTCTGTATCTCCCCAAATGTAGTCTTAGATCATCATCCACCCAAGGACTCAAGAACTTGTTAAAAATGCAGTATCAGCCCCACTAAATCGCAAACTCTGGGAATGAGGCCTAGAAATCTGTTTTTAACAATCCATCTAGGATTCTAATGTACATACAAATTTGAGAATCACTGCCCTATTTGTTTGATATAAATATTCTTTTAATATAAGCTACCCAAATTTCTTGTAAGAAACCATCCCTCTTGTAAATCACTTTAGGTTTTGTTCAATGTCATGATCATTCCTATCCTTAATCTCAGGGATGAATGTGCACACCAGAATGACCAAAGAGGCTCAATTCAAAATCTGAACACTGGAGGAGGAGACGTAGGAACTTTTACCAGTAAGACCAACCCAGAGTAAAGCAGAAGCAATTGATAGAGGCCTGGAATCATAGTTCAAACCCCTGGGCTAAGCTATACCTGAAACTTGGTCAGGTATAGGAGCTAATAAATTCACTTTTATTAACTAAGTTTGAGTTGGGTTTCTGTTACTTGTAGTTGGAAGAAATTTGACTAATTTAAACACAATCCATTAGAAAGGGCAGACTCTAGTGATTGAGACACAAAATACAAGTCACAGAAGGATGTAAGTCAAGCCAAAGTGTTAAGGCTTTTGGCAAAGCAGATGTGGAATCAGAAACTGGGACCAAGTAAGTGGAGGTCTTGGAGCTACAGTTACAGTTTGAATATACACGCATTTACGTGCTTGGTGCATATGTGGGTCAGGCTGGTTTCAATGGCCTTAAGTGGGAAACAATAACTGTTGTGCCTTCCCATAAAACTTGCCTGTGCTTGACTGTCAGAGATGCAAGGCCAGGGGAATAGAATCGATGAAGAATATGGTTTCTCATTTTTTAATATAATAAATTATTTTTGTAGTCAGAACATCACTTCTGTGTCTCCCTTGCTTGTGGGAACCTTTAAATGAAATATAATCAATACAAACAGTTGATGTTTTTGGTATGATGATTACAATCACAATCCAGTTGCACACAGTGATGGTCACCTCCACATTTGGAAGCCCACAGCTGTGGTTGTTTGAATTGACACATGATTCAGCATTGTCAGGTGGCTGCCACATGACTGCTAAAAGTCTTTATAAAGAGTCTTTCAAATGGCAATAGTCAATAAAAGAAAAACTTACTGGAAAACCATTGGCTTCAGAGAGCATCAAGAAACAATATTTCAAGTTCTCCAAGAACAGCCCATGGCCTTTGCTGGGCAGTTTCACATCCCAGCAGCACCATAGTCTATAACCACGGAGCTAATTGTTGCCCAAGGTTGTTACAAAATATTCTCTCTTGAAATGTGCTTTCCATTTACTGATTGACAAGAAAGGGTTTTATGTAGTTTATTGCTAAGAATTTTGTTACTTTAACCACATGTTATTTTTATGCAGATAAATTATTCCAGGTCTGCTTTATTTTGGGGGGAGAGTAAGACAGCTTTAAGAATGTATAAACTTCTCTTTTGACTCCTTACATGTTATAGCTTATGACTTAAAAAAAATATTTTTTGTTTAAAGTATTACATATGCTTCCTTGTTTTTCCCACTGACTCCTTCTAGCCTGCCCCCCGCCTCACCCCAGACTTTCACCACACTATTGTCTGCGTCCATGGGTTATGCATATATGCTTACAAGTTCTTTGGTTGATCTCATCCCACCCACCACCCACCTTTGCCTTCCCTCTGAGTTTCCATAGTCTGTTCTAGGCTTCTGTGTCTCTGGATCTATTTTGTTCATCAGTTTATTTTGTTTATTAGATTCCACATATGAGTGAGATTATGTGATACTTGTCTTTCTCTGACTGGCTTATTTTGCTTATCATCATACTCTCCAGGTCCCTCATGCTATCTCAAAGGGTAAGAGAACCATTATTTTTAAAGTCTCTTACAACGTACATCACTAAGAAGACTGTTGTACATGCCATATATTTATAATAATAGCTTGTATTTACAGAGCATTTGTACATGCCAAACATTTTCATAAGCATTAACTCATTTATGTTCATGGCAATCCTATAACTATGTATTATTTTCATTTTATATATGTTAATTCTGTACATCTCAAGGAAACTGGGATACAGAAAGGCTAAGTGACTGGCTCACACGAGTGAACTAGGGTTTGCTTCTACAATATTCAATATGAAATTTGCTTAAAAGCTAATTCGACCATAGATACAATGAAGGCTTATTTTTGTCCTGATAAACTAACCTCTTGAGTACATTAAAAACTTACTGCATTGTAACTTGGGAGTTATTTACCTTGAACTTCTACTCATTGTAGAAATCTTACCCAAAGCACCCTTTTTCAAAATTTATTTTTCAATTACCGCTGACATACAATATTAATTTCAGGTGTATGACATAGTGAGTAGACAGTTAAAAGACCTCATGATGTGACATAGCGCCCTTCCTGACAGGTAATCATTTGGCCTCTACAGAACATTTCAAGTGACAGGGAGCCTATTACAACATAAGGCAATTCACTCCATTTTTTAAGCAACATTCATTGTTTAGAAAGTTCTTTCTTAGAGTTTGTTGAAATCTCCTTCTTTGCAACCTCTTCCCACGGTTCCTGGTTTTGTTCTCTAGAGCCACTCGGAGTGACTGGCTGGACAGATGTGGACATGACAGTCCTTCAAACAGTTGAAGACAGTAATCATGTCCCTCTAGGTCTTCTGTGCTCCAGGCTAAAAATCCCTAGTTCCCTCAAACACTTCTCATACTGCATGGTTTTCGCATTCAAGTAGCTAGTTTGTCTTTGAAAACCACCCTCTGACAGAGGTGGATATACTACGAGGCTAAGAGCTTCAAGGCCCAACTTGGATGTGCTCTTTCCACAGCCCCTAGCCTAGAGGGCACTGAACAATGTGTTTACACAGCAACCTGTCTTGTAAAACTTGCTCAAGTAAGATATTTAAACCTCAATGCCTTAAGACTGCTCTGACTTTTCAGACTTTAGGTGGAAATGCCAGGTAGCTTTGGGTTGGCCACGGGCATTTCTGGATTTAGCTAGTTGGGGACATCTTTCAGTGGGTTAGTGAGATGCACCCCTAGTCTGCAGTCACTTCTGTGTCTGCAGTCATCACACTAGCTGTCACAGAATGGCCTGCAAGAATCTTTCCCCAACTGCTGTGCCAAGTCCTGGCATCTTAACTTAAGGAAACTGAAGACATTCAATTAGTGAGTATCATTAGTTCAAAGGGTATTTAAAATTAGTGCATAAGAAAACTTGCAATGATCTGAACTCTTACAGCTCAGACATAAAGAAACTGAGGAAACCAAGACCGGTTTGGCTCAGTGGATAGAGCTTTGGCCTGTGGATTAAAAGGTCCCAAGTTTGATTCCGGTCAAGGGCATGCACCTTGGTTGTGAGGTGCGCAGGAGGCAGCTGATTGATGTCTCTCTCTCATCAATGTTTCTAACTGTCTATCCCTCTCCTTTCCTTTCTGTAAAAAAAAAAAAAAAAAAAAAATCAATAAAATATATATTTTTTAAAAAGAAACTGAGGAACTGTTTTCCTACATTTAACAATAATTCTAAATATTTATATCATATTACTGATTACTTGTGAAGATAGAAAATTGTTTCTAAGAGATCAATAATAACACATTTCAACCAACCATGCTAAATATTGAATTACTTATTTTCTCTACAAAAGAAATTACAAAACTGCTGTAACATAAGCCTCTGTAGTTTCCACATTTTTTAGTTTTATGAAATTTGTGGCATTTGTCAGATTTTCATCATTTTGGCATTTCTTTCTTCATTCTAACTAATCATCAATTTTTATATTAATTTTGAATTTTGGATTTTGTAATTTTTAGAGAGGTCCCCCGAATTGTATAATTTTTTGTGTTTTACAAAACCTAGAACCTAGATCCATCCTGGTCTCCGAAATCAGTGAAGTCCGAACAGAAATATTACAATGAGACTTTTCCCTTCTTTGATCTAATACTGTTTTTGTCCTGGCAAACTAACCTCTTGAATACATTGAAAACTGCTGCATTGCAGTCAGGATTCCATCAGCCTTTCTGGCTGTCTTGCCATACTGATCACTGAATTGCTGAATCAGAATCTTGGGGTTTAATGTAATCTCGGAGGTCATCTAAACCAAACACTCAACCTACGCTCAAATCCCCTGTTGATACCCCTGTCAGGGAGTTGACTCATGGTTGAATGCTTCTTGTGACAGGAAACTCATTAGGCCCTGTGGAACCCATTATACCTTTGAACAACTCTAAATTTCAGAAGGATTGAATAATGCCTCTTGTTGGACTTGCTATAAAATTAAATATACTTCTCTCTCTATATATTTTTAGATGAATTGACTTTAACTCTCATTTTTAAACTGCTTTCTTGAGATATAATTTACATACCATACAATTTACCGCTTAAAGTGTATAATTCAATACTTCTTAGCAAAGTTACAGGGCTGTGTAACTAATCCTACTATATAATTTTAGGACATCTTTTGTACCCTGAAAAAGCCGATAGCCATTCCCAGTCAATTCCCATTTCTTCTACCTGTCTCCCCCGTTAGCCCTAAGCATTCACTAATCTACTATCTGTCACTACTAATTTGCCTATTCTAGGCATTTTATACAAATGGAATCACACAGTATGTAGTCTTCTGTGACTAGCTCCTTTCACTAGCATCATGTTAATAAGGCCTTTTCTCTCATTTTGTGTTTTTAAATATATTTTTAGGTAAATCTAAGTGTAGGACTTTACATTTACCTCCATTTAATTTCATCTTTTTAAGTATGGCTTTTGAACTTGTCCAATTTAAACTTAACTTCCTAACATAATCTTTAAATAGTTACTCTTTTTCTAGTGACCTGTCCTGTGGTAGCCTGGTCACTGGCCGAGGAAAGGGAATTAAAGTTATGGTACTTACTATTTATAGGCCTGTTAATGCCAACCAGGTGTTTATTTATAAGTATCACTATCTATATATAAATAATACTATAAGGTAATTATATCCATCTCATAAACTAAAACAACAACAACATACATGAAAAAAACACACACAAACAAACAAAACAACAACTAACTGATGCTCAAACCAGGTGAGTAACTTGCCTAAGTTCATGCAGCCAGGAAGTTGCAGAACTAGGGTCAGTTTGAAAGTCTGGCTCTGAAGCTCACATTTCAAACCCGCAGACTCCAGGATGTCTACTTTAGTTTCCAATAGTAATATCCAGAAGCATAATTATGTGCCATTATCAACACATACACTATTTCTTGTTAGTGCCGTTCTCTGGAAAACACAATAAAGTAAGTATTGTGATCTTTGCTATAGTTAAGGTACCTTAAGTTCAAAAGGGTAGGCAATCTGTCCAAGTTCATTAGGTAATGAGTGTTCTAGCTGGTGTTTACATCCAAGTGGACCTAATGTCAAAGACTTTGCCTTTCCCCTGAGTTACTCCACTTCCCAGGTGGCAGAATAGGTCACTTCTCTAGTAATGTTCTGGGCAGGTCAGTAGTTGAGAAGTCATCTAGAGTCTTCTCTGGTGCTACAGTTGATTTCTTGAGGCTTAAAGTGAAAAACAGCCATCAGCATTAATGTGTGAGTATACATGTGCAAACATGTATAATGAATATATACACATGGCATGCATATTATGCATATGTGTATATGTATATACATGTATGTGTGTGTTCATATATGCACAGATATAAATATACATCTATATTCAGAAGTACATCCAAATATACATGAATACATACATGTATATCTATATATATAATCTAACCTAGTCAGTTGGCCTAAAACAGTAAATTATAAATTATCACTGCTGACAGATTTCTATTCCAAAGATGCCTGTTTTATGATGAAAAATTCAGCATATCACTGCTCAATCTGTTTTCCTGCTTCAGTCTCAGAAGTTATTCATTTTTAAAAATACATCTCTTAACAGTCCTTTTGATAGGAAAGGGGATTTGGAAAATGTCAGATTATGGATTTCATGTCAAGATTCCTTGTTCATATACCCATTTTAATACAAACACAGTTTAATCTGAACAAAATCTAATAGGATAGGATATAGGGAAAGTGATGTCATATAAAGGCATGATGTCCAAGGCATGTGGATATGAGGTAGGAGTTGGCTAAGCCTGTCAATCAGTCCTATTGAGCCCAGGATATGAGTGTGTTTATTTATGTCAGCTTTAATTGCTGTAACATGACTTATCCTCTTTTATTAATGGAGGAAACCACTTCCACATATGTAAATCATATGGTTACAGCACAAAAAAAATCTCATAGTCAAATTTCCAGCTATTATTATAATAATCATCAAAAACAGTGACAATCACACTCTGGTATTGTTCAATTTAAATAAGATTTTTTAAATTACCTTGGGAAAATTATCAATTATCTTTGGAGTATGAATCTTAGGGGGAATTTTAAGGAGAATTGTTTTAATCTCCACATAATTTTATAAAATAACAAATTTGTGCACCAGTGGGGTCCCTCAGCCTGGCCTGCAGGATTGGGCCAAAACCGGCTCTCTGACATCCCCTGAGGGGTCATGGATTGCGAGAGGGTGCAGGCCAGGCCAAGGGACCCCACCGGAAAGCTAACCTACCCCAGCAGCAAGCTAACATACCAGTCATAGCATCTTCCCCTGGTGGTCAGTGCACATCATAGTGAGCAATTGAGCAACCTTAGCATATCATTAGCATATTACGTTTTGATTGGTTGAATGGCTGACCGGTGGACTGGATACTTAGCATATTAGGCTTTTATGATATAGGATTATTTGAAACCATTATTTTGTCAAATAATTACTTGTCATCTTTGGCCTTTTTGAAATAGGGTAACTGTCATCAGTATGGCCATTGCCTCTATTGATCAGCTATCCTAGCTCTGGTAGCCTAATAGGTGGCCAGTTTTGATTGTGTGAACTCCAGTCATCTCAGGTGATTTGTTTTATGTGGTTTTGTTTGAAATTATGATGATAGACAAATTTTATCTCACCTATAACTCCATACCTTCCGATTCATCTCAACTGGTTGATTCCTGTATCTGAGCTAGACTTCCAAATCAGAAGTTTTAGATGTAACCCTTGTGAGGCTTACTTACAAAGAAGTTTGCTGCAATGTCCTAGTTCTTCAACCTCTAGACAGCTAGTCTTTTGCCTCCAAATTCATGGTTTTATGAGATGAAAAAGCTCTCTCTTCCTTTGGTGAGTTTGTATGACTTTCGTGTTTCTATCTCTGAGTCTACTTCTTAGTAGACAATTCCAACCCAGACAATTTCCACATATGTATACTCACTGTAAGCATTTCATGATTTTAGCAGCTTTGCTGGGGGGGAAATGGACTATTAAGGAAATGGGCACATCAGAGCTCCAAAGCCCTGTCCTCTCAGTTTCTCTCGCAGCATAAATTCTCCAGAATAAATTCTTCCATTTTCTCTGGCAAAACATTTTTTTTCCTCCTAAATTCAGTCCCCAGTGCTTGCCTTTCTCCCTAAACTAAGTTTCTTAAGGACCATGTTCCAAATACAGAAAACTCCCTGAAGGGAAATCTGGCGGTACAGTTTCCTCCATGCCATGCATGATCAATGGCCCTATTCATTGCCAATGCTACTTCTGTGCTGCGTCATTTCCTAGGAAAAACTTTGTGATAAAACTGATCCAACATTTACAAAACACCCAGAGTCTAGCCACTTTTTTACCTTTCCACTACTAGTATATCCACTCAGGTCCCAGGCACCAGCATTTCCCACCTGGACTATTCCCGTTAGTGGTCTCCCTGCTTCCACACTTGACTCCATACTGACTGCTCCTAATGCTGCAGACTAGAGTACCTGTGAAAATATATTTTACTTCTCAGCTTAAAATCTTGAAACCTATAATGGTTTTATTTTCATGCAAAGTAAAAGCTTAAATCCTTTTTTTATCTTCATTGTAGAGAGTATTGCCCATGTCCTCCCCTTTCCCCCCCATCTCCTCCTTTCCCACCACAGGCCTTCACCCCCTATTGTCTGTGTCCATGGGGAATGCATTTATGTATATAAATTCTTTGGCTAATCTCTTCCTGGTTCCCCTTACTCCCCTCCCCTCTGAGATTCTTCAGTCTGTTCCATGTTTCCATGCCTCTAGCTTCGGGGTGTCGAACTCAATCAGAGAAGGGGCCAAAATCTAAAATCCAGCCTAAATCGCGGGCCGAATGGTTTACTGAACAGTCATAAACTGACAATGTCATAAACTGACAGCGGAGTGCAGTGATGACAGTGCGGTGCGGGCCACATTGCAAGGCCTGGCGGGCTGGATTTGGCCCGCGGGCCTTGTGTTTGACACATGTCTAGTTCTATTTTATCCACCAGTTTATTTTGTCCATATGTGGAACCTTAAATCCTTTGCCTTGGAAAATGGCCTTGCCCCTCCCTGGCATCTCCCTCTACTCCTTCAAGTCTTCCTTGGCACATTCCTACCTCTTGGTATTTGTACTTACAATGATATTTGTTTTTCTTTCTTTCATTTGCTTTGAATGGATTTTCTCCTGGTAGCGGCCTCCCATAGTCATTTTATGTAAAATTGCTCACACACCTGATCTTTCTTTCCTCTTTTGTTTCTATAACAATTTTGAGTTTGAGTTTCTCCTGTAATTTTCCTATTCATCCACCACCTCAAACACACCCTGTTCATGCCCAGAATATAAATTCAGTAGAAGAGGTTTGTCTTTAATCGATGTATTCTCAGGATCTAGAATGGTTCTTGGCACTCAACAGCGAATAAATATTTATTAGATAGCAAAAATCAATGAATAAGTTACTGGCAGTATTTCATATTTATACAGGGATCTACGTTTAGCTCAGTTCATTAATCAGTGTTCTTTAAATTTAATTAGGTACATCACCCAGCTACTCCAGAAACACACCAGTGAACAGACACTTAACATGTACAAGTATAAATATGTGAACATTTTTAGTAAGATGATAAGTGATTTAAAGGGAGGAAACAGGGTCCCGTGATGGAAAGTAGCTGGGAGGATCAAAGCTAAGTGACTGGCTAAGAAGGTGTCATACCAAAATGTGCAGAATGAGAGATAGCTGTGTAAGGAGTCCAGTATTCTGGAGTATGAAAGAGCATTTGAGCAACTGAGCAGCCCCTGTAACGAGCCCACTAAGTGAGAAGAAGGAATGTGGACAGTGAGGTATGATCAGGCCTTTCAGACCATCAATAGTAGTTTAATATTTGTCTAGAATGAACACTGTATCTTCTTAATAGAGAATAGATTTAGGGACAAAGTGTCTTACATGCTATGAATTCAAGAAATATGAGATGACGTGTTTTTTTTATAAAATATAACTATAACAGCACTAGCTGGTTTGGCTCAATGGTTGGAACATCTGCCTGTGGACCAAAGGGTCCCAGATTTGATTCTGGTCAAGAGCATGTACAATACTTTGGTTGCAGGCTCAATCCCTGGCCCTGGTCAGTGCACATAGGGGAGGCAACCAATAATGTGTCTCTTTCACATCAATGTTTCTCTCTGACTCTGCCCCCTTCCACTCTGTCTAAAAATCAATGGAAAAAATATACTCAGGTGAGGATTAAATAGTGCCAAATTATTATTATTTTTTTTTTACAAAAGCTGTTGTTTTATTATATATAATCATAACCAAAAAATGTATACATAGAGCAAAATGTAGACTATAGCAAAAATGAAGCAGATTTTTTTTTTCTTGTTACTGTTTGCTTTCCTATATTCTCTAAATATTTACAGTCAAATATCTTAGCTTGAATGGGGGGAAAAATCACATGCATGCACATGTACATAAACACAAAGGGAAAAAGGAGAAATTTTCCAAAATAAATTGTGGAGTTTGATCAAATAAATTTTTAAGTAATTAACTTATATTGAAGTTTTTATTTTTTATATGGTTTTATTGATTTTAGGGAAGGAAATGGATAGAGATGGGGAATCAAAACTTGGATCTCCTGTTCATGGATCAATGCTCAACCACTGAGCCACACCAGCCATTTGTGCTTTAGATATTTAAAAAGCAGAATTTTAAGTCATATTTATTTTGTGGGCCATCCTAAATAAAAGTGCATATACAAATAATATGAATATTAAAAGCCACCAGTGCAACATAACACAAATTTAGCAATAGTGGATGGTCCTATGGTCAAAGATAATCAGGTTATCAAAATTAAAAGCAGACACTAGAGGCCAAACTAATTAACATGTTCTTTCTATCTGTTGTGAAAAATAAAATATTCTTTTTTTTTTTTTTTAATATATTTTATTGATTTTTTTTTTTTACCCCCTCCCTCCCTCCCACACATCCCCTCCCTCCCCAGAGTTTTGTGTCCATTGGTTGCACTTATATGCATGTACACAGGTCCTTCGGTTGATCTATCATCTCCCCCAGATCTTTCTCCCGTCCCCGCTGCAACTTGACAGTCTACTTGTTGATATACTGTCTCTGTATCTATCTTATGGTTCACCAGTTTATAATGTTCTTTATTATCCACAAATGAGTGAGGTCATGTGGTGTTTCTCTTTCATTGATTGGCTTATTTCACTCAGCATGATGTTCTCCAATTCCATCCAGGATGCTGCAAATGATGAGAAATCCTTCTTTTTTATGGCAGCATAGTATTCCATTGTGTAGATGTACCATAGTTTTTGGATCCAATCATCTGCTGACGGACACTTAGGCTGTTTCCAAATTCTGGCTATGGTAGATTGTGCTGCTATGAACATAGGGGTGCATATATCCTTTCTGATTGGTGTTTCAAGTTTCTTGGGATATATTCCTAGAAGTGGGATTACTGGGTCAAATGGGAGTTCCATTTTCAGTTTTTTGAGGAAACTCCACACTGTTCTCCACAGTGGTTGCACCAGTCTACATTCCCACCAGCAGTGCACGAGGGTTCCTTTTTCTCCGCAACCTCGCCAACACTTGTCGTTTGTTGATTTGTTGATGTTGGCCATTCTGACAGGTGTGAGATGGTACCGCATTGTTGTTTTGATTTGCATCTCTCGGATAATTAGTGACTTTGAGCATGTTTTCATGTGCTTTTTGGCCTTCCTTCTGTCTTCTTTTGAAAATATTCTATTTAGGTCCATTGCCCATTTTTTAATTGGATCATTCATCTTCCTTTTATTTAGTTGTATAAGCTGTTTGTAGATGTTGGAGATTAAACCTTTATCAGTGGTAACATTTGCAAATATGTTCTCCCACACAGTGGGCTTTCTTGTTGTTTTGTTGATGGTTTCTTTTGCTGTAAAAAAGCTTTTTATTTTGATGTAGTCCCATTTGTTTATTTTCTCTTTAGCTTCCATTGCACTAGGGGTAGTATCAGTGAAGAAGTTTTTTTGGCATACGTCTGAGATTTTGTTGCCTGTGGATGCTTCAAGTATTTTTATGGTTTCCCGTCTGATGTTTAAGTCCTGTATCCATTTTGAGTTTATTTTTGTGTATGGTGTAAGTTGGTGATCTAGTTTCATTCTTTTGCATGTATCTGTCCAATTTTTAAAATATTCTTTTCTATCATTTAAATAGCCTTTAAGTGTTGACTTTAGTTCTTTGAAAATCTGTTAGAAAATCCAAGAATCCAACATAGAGAAGGTCTAGGTTTTATCAGTTGTTGAAATTGAATATTGTGAGAAAAGACCAGCAGAGTACCTGATAGAATTAATACTTAAACAATTTAATGTTGCCTAGTGACAAATTGTGTGTGAGAGCCTTTTGCCTTCTGGAAACTATTATTTTCAAGGTGGATGGATATAAGTCCATGGAATGGACTTAATAAAATCACTAAATCATTTTCAAGACCTATAATGAGTACTTCAAAATGCCTAAAATTATATTTTATAGTTGTTAAAAATGATTAATAGTTTTTTAAAGAGTAAATGCCAAATTGTACCATCTTTACAAGAGCAGTGTTGTTTTTCAAAATTTTTTCAGAAGTTCTCCTAAGCCCTATAAGCAAGGAGTCTTTTCTTAATATCCTGGCTTTTTGATACACAGAATACTTGGGAATAATTAAATGTTACTAAGATCTTAAGCAAATAATAAAGTTTGTCTGAATTTAATGCTCTCAGTCTTACATTTTTCCCTGCCACTAAAGCAATAGGATTCTCACAATCTTAGCCTCTACCTTAAATGGCCTTAGGAGGGATATATTTACATTTCCATATACTGGATTTACATATAAATCTGTTATTTGTATTAATTCAAACAGGCCCATGTGATTTCTTTAAAATGATTTTTGGGGAAATTTATAAAAGTTTCAAAATCATTCATTGTCACTAAAAGCAATCTAATGGTCCATGATCACCTTTCTGTGGATATTGGTTTTGGTTCCTGGTTTTCTCAGACATAGCAAAGTCCTTTCTCATGTAGAAATAATGCCTGGGAAAGAACGTTGTCCATGTGAGCAATGAGGTCATAGCAGCCTAGAATGGGTTTGGCTGGGGTATCTGGGAGTCTTCCTGGTGCCAAATTGAACAGAGCCCAGGGAGATTCGTTCTCCATCTTTTACCATGCACACCCTCAGAATGAACTGAAGGGGGCGGTATTTACCAAGAAAACTCAGCAGGGCAGTCCTTTGGAAAGGAACATGGGAACCTTATAATATTTAAGATATGTACAAATCGTTTTTCTTTGCCAGCAGCCACTGCCATTACACAAACATTATACATATGCACACACATATTGCACAATGCAGAATTACTAAGGGGCAAAATCCAAATAGCACACAGTGTATTACAGATTATATTCACAGATTATAATAACAGCAAATTTGTTTTTGTCCACAAACTTGCATGCTCTACCAGGTCTGTCTCAAGTTCAGCAAACTGTTGTGTTTTAAATCTAATGGAAGTCCCTTATATGGTGAACGTTGGTTGTCTTTATACACCAAAACTGATTTCTCCTTTCAATTAGGTTAATGCCAATAGGTAGTACGGATAAATCTGGCTCTGTGGGGCCTCTCTTTCCAAGAGCTCTTTTTTCTATTTCAGCTTTCTTCTAGCCCCTGGTAGTGAAATTCTTGCAATTAAATCTTAAACTTGTGCTACAAAAAAAAACAAAAACACACACACACAAAAAAACCCACAACTAAATAAAAGTAGTCTTCAGTTTATGTCCAAATGGCATTTGATAAGGTTATTATTTGGGAATAAATAAATACACATGAGTAAATGTAAATGTGTGTATGTATTTTACATCATGCAATAAAACAGAATAGCAAAGTAATATCTGCACAGCTGGGAACTTTAGTTATCCTGACACAAACAAAATATTTGTCTTACTGCTCATTTCATAATAACCTCTCCTCTCTTAACTCAATCTTTTGCAAAAATCCCTAGAATCCAACTTTTATTACCAAACTATTCATTTCAGCCTCCAATCTGAAAGAAAGCCCTTTGGAAGATTTGGATTCGTATTATTTGAAACAGAGTTTAGAAAAATTAATATTTGTGTTTTTAAGGGGGATACTTAATATCTGTATGGCATATACACATAAAAATCTATATAGACAATTCCACATAATCCAATAATATAAATGCAAATTATCAAAATAAATGAGATTGATCATAGATAACTCCCCATAGCTTTATTTCCCTACGCCAAAAATGAGAAGGCTGGACTAAATTTTCATAGAACAGACCTCACTTCCTAACCTAATATAATCACTTCAGAGACCAGGAATGAAGACTTGATTGTCCAAAGTCAAAGAGCAAATGACAGTCAGAGTTCAAACTAGAAACCAGTTGGCAGAGAAGCCTGCTCCATGCTTTCTCCATAGAAATGCAGTGCATTGCTTCTGGGATAGATGCTGCCCCGTGATAAGTGCTGTCTGTCAAGCCTAACTGCTCAAGGGTTATGTCAATTACAAGGCACGTACAAAGAAAGATCCTTACTGAGCCAGACTAAAGATGCCAGAATTTCCATATACACATGTAACGAAATGTCCACCATCAATCATGGAGGGACAAGGAAAATGCAAAGTAGGGTATGGATCCCAGATGCATGAGGGGAAGTAGCCTCCATGAAGGACAAGGAAGAATTGTAGATGTGGTGAGGGTGGGGCAGGGGGCTGGGGACAGGAAGTTGGATCCCTGTATGTTTGCCCAAATCAAAACAAGAAGCGCTTTCTGTAGGTTGCCGGGAACTCACGTTCCTTTTCCCTCCCTCCATTTCGTACACGTTTTTGAGAAACTTTGATTTCCTTTCCCCTTTTCTTTCTCTCTTCATATGCCTGTTCTTCATTCCTCGCAGCCAAATATTTGTTCATTTTTATTACTTAGTTTTAATTACTAGATGTTAAAAATACATTTATACTGATTTCACTTTATGTTTAAATTAGAAAGGAGTTTAAGAATTGGAAGAGTCGCCGAAACCGGTTTGGCTCAGTGGTAGAGCAACGGTCTGCAGACTGAAAAGTCCCGGGTTCGATTCCGGTCAAGGACATGTACCTTGGTTGCGGGCACATCCCCGATAGGGTGTGGCAAGAGGCAGCTGGTCGATGTTTCTCTCTCATCGACATTTCTAGCTCTCTATCTCTCTTCCTTCCTCTCTGTAAAAAATCAATAAAATATATTAAAAAAAAAAAAAAAAGAATTGGAAGTGTCCTGATTTGGGTCTGAATTGAAAAATTAAATTGCATTTCAAAAGAATTTACCTTAAATTTAAGGGCCTCCTACAACTACAAATTTAGAGGTTTGCTTGACATTCCTGAGATTTTTTTTTCAAGTACTTCTAAACAGACACAATTGTCACAAGCATATAAACCATTTGCTTATCACCTACGGGGTCCCAAGTCCAAATCATGTCCTCTCTTTCCAGCATAATTAATTACCCAATAAATAAGTGGCCAGGATGAGCTTGTTCTGCCCTTGGGACACTTTAACTCAACTCAATACTCTTACGTTTCTCTCCATGACACATTAAGGGGAATCAAGCTGGCTGCCTATTAGTAAAGATCAAAGCTACCTGATTTCTTGTGATTATTTCTATGCTTTCAGTCATAGTGGTGAAGTATCAATCCCAGACTCAATGAAAAACTGTGGAGATGTGTTGCCTTGGGCTTAGGGACAATCTTTTTCATGATGCAAATAAAGAAGACTGCCTCTAGAAGAACGCACACGTGTATCAAAAAGCTGATGTCCTTCTCCAAACATGATGCCATGATTTGCATTTTGATTGATTGATTGAGTAAATATATTTACTGATATTTTATTGTTCATATTTTTAAAGCTTTTTTCCTTCTTTTTTTCAATCTTTATTGTTGAAAGTATTTCATAGATCTCCCTTTTTCCCCTATTAACCTCCTCCATCCCAACCCTGTCCCTGCTTCCAGGCCTCACCCATCCCATTGTCTGTGTCCATTGGTTATGCATATATTCACGCAAGTTCATTGGATGATCTCTTCCCACCCACCCACCCCTGCCTTTCCTCTAAGGTTCAACAGTCTGTTCATGCTTCTATGTCTCTGGATCTATTTTTGTTCATCAGTTTATTTGGTTCTTTAGATTCCACATATGAGTCAGATCGTGTGATACTTATACTACATGGCAATAAAAAACAAAGAACTCTTACCATTTGCAACAGCATGGATGGACCTGGAGAGTGTTCTGTTTGCATTTGTATTTAGTCAGAGGCCTTTTCTTACTGTGCAGTAGGAGCGTTCCTTCTTTAGTTTACTGCTTCCATTGATTTTTACTGCTCTAACTCTAAGACTCCTTTACAAAAGTAGCTTTTCTTCTCTACACAGTACCACTTGTCAAGGCTGCTGTTTCACTGCTCTGGTTGTCCAGCCTCTCTAATGCTGCCATAATAGTGAAAATAACTAAAAGCGGATTTTTAGTTATCATCCTATTCATCACCATGAGTATTAAATAACTACTCTTTTCCAGAATACTGCTGTCTGTTGTGAGGTTGTTACTGATTTCTAAAATGATCAGAAGGAATTTCCTTGATTTTGCTTTTTGTGTCTTCTTAAATAAGATTCATGAATTTATGAAGCTTTCCCACAACAGAGCATGTCAGATTACAATGACCATCTGTGAGCCTTTGGACTCAAAATGTCTACAAATAAATAGCAATCCAACAAAGCAGGCAGAAGGGCACTTTGCTCTGATTACAAAAGAGTGCTGAATAATTGCAGATTATTGTAACTACTCTGCATGTATTCAGGCAATTCCTCCCTCATAAATAATCATTCTCAACAAAATATTAAAGTTCATAAGTTATGAGAGTATATCTTTTTTTTCCCTCTCATTGATTTCTTTGTATTCTTTTGTCATGTGTCTCTCTCTTACCTTTGTGAATCACCTTTAAGGTGCAAAACAACTATGAAAACCTTGGGAGAGAGGATGATATATAAAAAGAGACCATTGAATTCTGAATTAAGTTCATTTTTGTAGGTCTTTGGAAGAAAATAGAATTTATGTTTACTGAAATATGACTACAGTAAAGTGTCTGCTTGCAACTAAATTTTGAATTATTGATGCTAAAAAGATTTTTCTACAAATATACCTAATAAGAAAGGGTGAAATAAATAAATATATATATACTACAGCGGGTATTTGAATAATATATATATATATATATATACTACAGCGGGTATTTGAATAAATTCATTTTGTCCAATGTCATTTCATTATAATGTTGGTGAGATTCCATAGAAACTTAATTTTTGTTTATAGCTATTAGTCTCTGGCAAAACTGGCTTTGTTATTAATTGTTTTGCTTAAGGTCTCAGAACCTACTGACAATGGTAAGTGGCCCATTTACTATAGTCTTTAGTCAAAATATATAAATAATTAGTTTTATTATTTTGACTTTATCAATTTTTTAAGTGGGAGTGTACATAAAGAAAAAAAAAACAAAAATAAATAAGCAGTATAAGTTAAAGTAGCTGTAATTCATTCCTGTGAATTGGTATAATATACAATGGTATCAATGCCATTTTCGTGTTATATGTAAAAGTATCTCACACTTTCCCAAAGTTCATATTATATCACTTTGCTTTTACAGAAGATCTACATTAGTGTGGTAAAGGCTTTTTAAAAAATAAAGGTGAAAATCCTCTTCAGACTTATTTTAGTGAAAAAAAGATACTAATAAAGGGGCATAATTTGAGCTTTCATAAAGTGGGAAATACTTTTGCTTTACAGCATTTTGGCTTCTGAGGGTTCCATAGGAATGTTCTACCTTTGGATAGTGGGGCAAACCTGTATATTGTTGAAGCAAAAGGGGGCATACACAAACTTTATTGTGTGTGTGTGTGTGTGTGTGTGTGTGTGTGTGTTTACACCGGTTACCACTAATATACAGGTCTGGTAGCAGTTATCGTTGACTTTTCTCATGCCCAAAATGAACCAGATAAAGCTAGTAATGATACTATTACAAAGTGGTTCAATACCAGGCCCATCAGACAACTAAGACAGTTTTTAACAGAATAACTCCTTCAGAAAGCCCTCGCTGAAATCCTTTCATTCTTATTGTCTCACTTAGATGCATTTTAGGGCTCTTAAAAGTCATGTTTTAAAAAGAAAAAACAATGTATATGAGTTTCCCTTATTTAATTTGGCTATAAAAGATATTTGACAAAAAAAATTTTGCTAAACCCTGCTCTGGACTAACCTCCAAAAGAAAAAGCTAACATTCCTGTCAACCAATTAACCTGTTATTTCTCCTTCATCCATATTTTCCTGTTCTCTAACACACACACACACACACACACACACACACACACACACACACAAAATTTGTCTTTTAAGTTTTGAAGAAATTGATGCAGAAATATAAAATCAACACAAAACAAACCTAGAAACTGCCTAGACTTTCACAAGGTCCTGGCTGATTTTTAGATTGCTGTTCTCAGCGATCCTCTGAAACACAACAGATCTGATATCTCCTTTCTATGTGAAGTCCTCAATCCCAAGGTGGGCCTGAAACAACCCATTCCCAAGGAATGTGTGGCTTCATGTTCTGGCTTTATCTCCAAGTCTTTCCATCTATGATAGTGGTTCACATATGAACAAAAAGAGCAGTCATGAGCTGCCCTTTATGGGACTAGAATCAAAGCTTGCCTAACGATAAAGACTGAACTGTTTATATGAAAGCTAGCTCTGCGAGGATTATAAAGTCTTATCACTAAACAATAATGAGTCCTTTTCCATTTAATATAAAGTCAAGCTCTATGTGGAGAAAACATTTTCTGGCCTCAACCATATTGACAATAAGCCAAGGTGCAACATGGCCCTCTCAATCTGCTAGCATGCCATTTTACTTTTCTTGGAGGATATTCAGTCTGAATTTATATTTTATGTGGTGCTATTTCCTTCCCTGTCACTGAAACAACTGGAGCTGCCTTTGTACACATTCCACGGTGACTTAAAACTATGCCCATAGACATCTGCTCCGTTAGCGGGAAGGTGGCCACATTCACACAGAAGTAAATTTTAAAAAGGTAGTTATTGGACCTGTCAGTGAGTAGTCTGCCCTGAAAGGGAACATATGGACAGTTTTACACAGTGAGCAAGAGTAAGGTTTAATTTACATAGCAGGACACTCAGGAAATTATTGAGTAGGAAAAAATGGCTGAGCAAAAGTTTTATTTTGACAATATCCATCATTTGTTCTTTGAATCTTACAGTCCTTATAATGGTGATAAATATATCTTTGCTTTAAGTTACCCACTAATTAAAAGACAGAACAGAACAAGAAACACCAACAAATCCATTTCTACTAGGTGGTTTTAAGCTAATATATTATGCAGCAGGCTGGAAATACAAAAAAAAAATCTTATTAAGTCACATCATAAATGACCCATGTAGAACAGTTTATTTTTCATTAACAAGGTGAGGAGGTGTGGGGCCAAATAAATCAAAATGAACAAGGCAATAATTGTTCCTCCCATGATATCATCTTTAATGTGGAAGTAATGAAGGAAACACAATATAAAGAAAGAATGTTTTATTGGTGAACTCATTTTTATATTTAAAAAGAAAAACTTCTTTATGCCTCTGGGAAATAGTAAGCCTATTATTTTATGTGAAAAGTAAAATTGAAAAGAACATAAAGTTAGATTCATGAAGTGGGTCTAGGAAATACACTAGTAATTTACTTAAAATAATAGGAGTGGAAGAAAATTTTAACTTTCAAAAATAATTTCTTAATAACTGTATACAGTGACAGATGGTTACTAGACTTACCATAGTGTTCATATTGTAAGGTATATATTAATGTAGAACCACAATATTGTATACCTGACACTAATATTGTGTGTCAGCTATAATTTAATGAAAAGTCTGGCTAAAAAACAAAGATTGCTTCTGATGTGTACCCTGATGCTTGCAGGATTAACTTTCAGAAAGCAATGTTGTCTATAATATCTTTTAGATTTATAATGGTACAGATTTCACATGAATAGAATGACCATTATTATAGTATACTAGAGGCCTGGTGCATGAGTTCGTGCACCGGTGAAGGGTCCCTCAGCCTGGCCAGAGATCAAGGCCAAAGTATCTTTATGTGACTGTACCTGGAAGACTGGAAGATATATTTTTGAAATTCTAAATTTTATTCTTTAAAAGTTTACAAAAATTTTATGCTCACATAGAGCAAAAAGAAAATATCCTAGGATTTCTATATCCCTTAGAGGCCTCTTTGTAGCATTTTGATATTTGTCCAACCCCGCCCCCCTCCCCCCAAAAAAAGTTTCCCTGCTTGTTACATATTGTTTTCTTCTGCTTTTTTCAAAAGAAGAGTCTAGAAGTAAATGCTATTTTGAGTATAAGACTACAGATTTCCATTCGTGTAAGCATGTTTTCATGTCAATTCATTTATATGATGTAAAAAGGAAAACTACAATAGATAGCTAAGAATCTGAGAAACGAACCATCAGAAAAGAACATTTGTTTGATTAACGAAAGACTAGCTGGATTATCCCTGTAGAATAATATTTTAATCTCAGTCACAGCAGGCAAATAATGATTTTGTCAAGTATTTTTAGAAAACTGGCAGCAAAGCAAAATCTATTAGAAAAATGTTTACTTTCTCAAAGCATGTAACATAGAGCATTGTTGTCTTATTTTGCATAGGGCATGGGTGTGGTCATTGTGTAGAACAGAGTTTTCAAACCGACCAGCCTATAGCAGAAAACCCAGTCACTGTGCTAACACTGCAGCTTTCCAGCGTCTTTCCAAATTTAACCGAATCAGAATCTCCAAAACCGGCTTCATGGGTGGGTGGGAAAGAGCAGCACGAAAGGTTTCCTATTCCCCTGCTGTTGTCATCTCCATCTGCATTTTGTTCATCCTCACCTGAGGACATGTTTATTGCTTTTTTTTTGAGAGAGTAAGGTGCAGGGGAAGGGAAAGGGAGCAGGGAGAGAGAAACATCTATAAGCCGCTTCCCTTGTACTCCTTGATGGGGGTTCAAACCCACAATCTAGGTATGTGCCTTAACCAGAAATCAAATATTTTGGTGTACGGGGTTCAAGCTCCAACGAACTGAATCACCCAGCTGGGGCAGTTCTACCTGCACGGTAAACACCCACCACAGGTGATTTTGATTTAGAGTCTGCATACCACGGGTAATAGACACACAAATAGACACAAAGGATCAAGAATGGTTTACTTTTTTTTTTTTTTTTTTTTTTTTTTTTTTTTTTTTTTTTTAAAGAGAGGAAAAGAGAAGGATAGAGAGTTAGAAACATCGATGAGAGAGAAACATCAATCAGATGCCTCCTGCACACCTCCCACTGAGAATGTGCCTGCAACCCAGGTACATGCCCTTGACCGGAATTGAACCCGGGACCTTCCAGTCCACAGGCCACTGAGCCAAACCGGTTTCGGCAAGAATGGTTTACTTTTATGGTAAAAAAAAAAAAAAATGAATTTGGGTTTACTTCTTATCTAAGGAGAAAGGGCTAACAACATAGAGGCAACAGAGAAACTGTAGGAGATAGTAACCATGCCATCTTAGAGTTCATAAAAGCCCAGGAGTGAAACTCAGAGAAAAGCAAAAAACAACAACAAAACACTAATTATATTAAAGAACATTTTCAAAGTTCTGAAATACATGGGATTATACATATGTATCAAAAGTTCTCTAAAGAGTATAGTCAGAAAAATACCAGAGACTCCATGTTACTATAAACTTAATGTGAGATCCTGACCAAATTCATGAATCAGAAACTAAAGATAGTCTTCATCGCTGTGTCCTGAGCTCAGCAGTTTAAGGTTGAGAAGATGCAAGACCAAAGATGGGAACAATCTGAAGAGAAGTTTACAAACGAGAGGACCTGGAACATTTGAAAGTTCTCAGGACAAAATAGCAAAGACTTTTAAATAGATTAAATAGAATAAGAAAGAGAATCAAACAAAATCAAAATCCAACACTGAGGACCTTGCACACAAATCTGATGAGATTATCAATCCACCAATCGATCCATTCAGAGGAATAAAGCTTTACCTGGCCCAAACACAGCCTGCAATCTTCCCATAACAGAGAGCACTGAGTTCCAGCAGGAATTTGGAGACACTCCATTTACTGTAAACATTGTCACTGTGCTAGAGTAATAGCTACATACAGTCACAGGGCCTAACTCAGAGGAGGTGCTTCATAGACCTTAGCTCTGTGCAGTTAAAATACGGAAGTACTGCCTTAGGCTGCCTCAAATTAAAAATACTGCATGTATCTGGATTATCCCATGGCACCCAAAACATTCCAGATGCTCCTCCACTGAGTGCTCCCAAAACCAGGTTAATCTCATCAAGCTACCTCAGGCGTTTATTTGAACACTGGTCTGTGAATGTTTATCTCAGCCTCTCTGATTATTAACGGGTCTTTATTCCCGATGAGTAGCATTTCTTGGCTATGGTGCAGAAAACAATTGCTCAAAGCAATACACACCCCTTAAGAAAGTTTGCAATTTATGACAAAATATATAACGTTAAGCAACAAAGCAGAGAGAGAGAATTTATTCATATTCTGTTTTTGTTTCTTTTTTCTCTGTCAAGGAAAATAATTTTCAAGCTGGCACATCTAGAACAAACATCATTAGGAGGAAATTGAAGTGCAAGATAGGTGCAGAGATAATAAGGGAGTACTTTACAGCTTTAAATTAATTCAAGCCTTCAGGCCCAGATAAATTATATCCCAGGATATTTAAATGACTTGCAGATCTGATCAAGGAACTACTGTGGCTACAGTTCTAAGCAACTGTAGAGAAAGAAGGACCCCAAAGTTTAGAGATGGGCAAATGTTATTCCCCGTTTTTGATTTTTTTTTTTTTTTTTTTTTTTTTTTTTTTTTTTTTTTTGGTGGTGGGTGTGTAGGTAAAGAGGGGAGGAAATAAATTCTAAAAATTATAAACCCTTGGTCAAGTTCTTGAACCATGGTTAAGCAGTCTATGAGTAGCTCCCCTGAATGAAAAACACATCTGAATTTTTCAACATTGAATTCTCAAGGCCCTTAACAGGGTGCATCCATAGTAGGCACCAAAAAAACAAACAAACAAACTGTTATTTAATATTAGCTGAATTTGTATTTGAAATCAGCATGGATTCACTGAGAAATAAGCTCACAGGAGTTGCTCATTAACGCTTAGGCTCGTCATTGGACTAGGCAGAACAGACCAGAGTATGCCGTGGGGAAAAAAAAACCCAAATCAGGACGTCTTAAATAAAATGACTTACGGTTTTGCTCACATTTCATGTCCTGTGGTGGGCTGTGGACTCTGCTCTGTGCCATCCTTATTTCAGAACTCACGCTGACAGAGCAGACACCGTCTGAGGCGGTGCCAGTTGCAGAGGCAGGAAGGACAGAAACCTGTGGGGAACGGTAAACACCCTCTACAGCCTCCACCTGGAAGGGATGCACTCTCCTGCACTCATTGGATTGGGCTCATAAGCACGTGGTCATGCATACCAGAGGAAGGAAGTATAAACTCTCCAGTATCAGGAGGAGAAGCAAAAATACCCAGGTTAGCCCGGGGCCAATGCGGTTGAGTGGTTGAACATCAACCCGGGGACCATGAGGTCACCATTTGATTCCTGGTCAGGGTGCATGCCGGGGTTGCGGCTGGATCTCTAGCAGCGGGTGTGCAGGAGGCAGCCAATCAATGATGTTTCTCTCATCAGTGTTTCTATCTTTCTATCCCTGTCCCTTCCTCTCTCTCTCTGAAAATCAATAAAAACATATTTAAGATGTTTTTAAATTATTAAAATACCAAAGGCTACCATAGTTATCTGGAAAATTGTAATAGATATCTCTTGTAGTATTATCTGTTATAATTATAACTGTTGTTATAGCTGTCTTATATTTTTTTTATTATTGACAGTATTACAGATATCCCTTATTTCCCTCACTTTGCTCCCCTCCACCCAGACCCCTCTTCACCCTAGGCTATTGTTGCTGTCCACGGGCTATACATATATGCATAAACGCTCTTTGGAATGCCTTAGCCCTTTGTTTTTCTAAATCAATTTAAATCTAATGCTGAGTCACCAGTGCTTCAGGCTGGTGAGTAGTGATTTAATGCTAATCCTGATTTTGATGGGTTGGAAGAAGAATAGCATTTATCTCCTCAAGTTTGCATAAGTTTGCACAAGAATCCAAAGAACTTTCAACCACTGAAAGTTAAGATAGATTCTCCACCCTTCCTAATATCATGGTCACAGCTAAAAACACATGCCAAGTGATCAGCTAGAAAACTGGCTTTTCTTGTTATTTCAGTGCTTAGTGTGGTCATTTGTTCGGAGGGAGTGTGGGATTGTTGTGAGATTACAAATTCTGACCAATTGTCCAACCTCATGAGGGTACCTTACAACTGCCCCTTCTGTCATTTCCCTAGGTCATGACACAGGAACACAATTCTCACCATCATGCACACACATTCTTCTATAGTCATAAGGCATCTTTTATTTTCATAGCTCTGTCTAATTTCTGTCTACTCACTCCACACCTCCCTCTACTTTCCAAAGATTGGAATGAATTGGCTTAATCTTTTAAATGGGATTATTTTTTCAGACACAGAGTTGGGAAGAGGAGGCTGCTGTTTAACATCTTCTGCTTTAACCTTTGCAATATCAGTCAACACTCTTGAAGCAAGACAATGAAAGCCTGGCTTAACACTTGTTAAAAGGAAGAAATATAGTGGGAGCAAAATACAAATTAGGCAGTCAACAGATTATCTATATATATAAAAGCCTAATATGCAAAGTGTCCCCTCAGGAGTTCGACCAACCAAGAGTTTGATTGTTCACTATGACATGTACTGACCACTAGGGGACGGAGTGGAATGAAGAATGACCCTGGCTGGCAGCTGGCAGCTGGGGAAGAGAGGTCCTGGCCAGCAGCTGGCAGCCACTAGGGACCTTACTGGTACAAGAATTTCATGCACTGGGCCTCTGGTGTTTAATAATATTTCAAGGTAATATCTTAATTTTGGTGATTAATGAAAATTCAAGTAGCATCAAATATAGTAGCTGACAGAATAAGCTTTTAATAAATGACAGTTCCTATTATTACTGTCAAATCATATCTAATTAGCCATATTTCTGTATTTAGGACAGTTACCTCGTTATTTGAAGGATGATGCAGACAAAGTGTCTCTGCCCTATGCATTCAGGGAAATAAACACTGTGTTTGTAGAGCATAATACATGGAATCTTACACCTAATTCCACTCCTTCATTTTACAAAGAAGAAATCATAGCACATGAAAAGTTTCTTTGGAGAGTCAGAAATTTTACATTGTTCCTTTGATGAGTATTACCATCCAATTCTATTCTTGTGTTGTTGTTTTTAGCTTTGTCTTATAGTTTTAATATTATAAAAAATAAACTGATGGCCAAAACCAGTTTGGCTCAGTAGATAGAGTGTCAGCCTGCGGACTGAAAGGTCCCAGGTTTAATTCTGTCAAGGGCATGTACCTTCATTGTGGGAACATCCCCAGGAGGGGGTGTGCAAGAGGCAGCTGATCGATGTTTCTCTCTCCTCTCATCAATGTTTCTAGCTCTCTATCCCTCTCCCTTCCTCTCTGTAAAAAATCAATAAAATATATTTAAAAAAATAAAAAAATAAACTGATGGGTATCTATGTGTTAATCACATGGTGAACTCTCACCTTACCTGAAATTATTTTTGGTAACCTAGAAGTTAAAAATTCTACTAGGCCTTTCAGTTTTATTCAAATAACTGAAAATCACTTGGCCAGCAAAAGAAACCAAAATTTCATATTGCCCTTTGGAGGTTCTTTCCCCCCTTCTTTTGTTTTCTTTCTTAGGGCAGTGCATCATGGTAGCATTTAGGATGGATGAGATGTATATATCTTTCTTTGCCAAAGTACAAACCTGGTGATTGAGAAATAGGAAATAAAGGAATTGGTGAGTAATAGTACCGAAAAGAAGGCTCATTGTCTTGACACCGTGTGTGTATTTTCACGGGTATTTTTCTGTTAGCGTTTCGAATGAAGGTTAATTTTCTAAAGTACAAGTTTTTTAGATGTAAATTATTCGCAGGATATTTTTCCTTACATGATATTCTTCCACTGTCCCCTCCTTTTTTAATTTAAATAATAGGAGACTTTTGGAAATTTTATAATGTAGTCTTGATAGCTTTTACATTTTAATTATTTGTGCTAAACTATGACTGCTTTAGGTTCATAACATGTTATGCAATTTTACCATGAGACGCTCTGCCAATAAGAATTTTTGTTAACACTTTAGGGACAGCTTTTTGTACAGTACAATCAGTTTTTCTAGAATATTCATTTATTTCCATTAGCCACATTAATTTCCTCTGAGAAATTGGCTACTATTCAACTGTCAAACTCAACACTCCAGCAACAATCTTATTTACCATGTGTGTATTAGTGGAATTGATTATTTGCCTTTTTGAGAAGGGCCTGAGCATTCCTGGTCAAGCCAGAGGAAAATCATTTGGGGGGGGGGGGGGGGAGGGGGATGAAAAAGGATCCCAAATCAAATTTATAGAAAATATCCCTTTATTAACTTTTGGTCGAGAATATGTTTGTATATTTTCAGAAAACAACTCTGGAATCCTGTAACAGAGAGGAATAGACAGAAGTTCTGGAGACCATCTGGAATCCTGTAACAGAGAGGAATAGACAGAAGTGCTCCAGCCATGAAGACAGAAGAGAAACAATTCAGAGTTGGAAGATGCTGACGACACCTCACCATACCAGCAGACAGCAGCTGCGTGTTGCTGAAGGATGCCCAGGACCAAACCAGAGATGGTCGGACCTGCATCACCACCATTTGTCCACCAACCAGATCTGAAATATCATGGCTGACATGTACACATAAGGAACTATTTGACATTGAAATTGGAACTCAAAAGAACTGTTGGCCCAGAAAGGAACTCACTACAGACTGATTCATTTGCCTCTCAGCATAACCATTATGGCTTGCCTCAGTTTCAGTTCTTACGAGGGTATTTCTTAGATCACATGATCTCAGACATCTAGAGGAAATGATGAACAAAATAGACTGATGAACAAAAACAGACCCAGAGAAAGAGAAGCACCGAACAGACTTTCAAACCTCAGAGGGAAAGTAGGGGAGGGTGGGGGTAAAGGGGAAAAGATCAACCAAAGGACTCGTGTGCATGCATATGGGCCTGGCCAGTGGCCATGGACAATGGGGGGGGGGGCCATATGTAGGGAGGGGTTTGGGATGGGATTGGGGAGATGAGGACAATTATGTGATACCATAATCAATACCAAAAAAATGGGGGCGGGGGGGAAAGAAGGCTCATTGTCGGGTAATTCAGTTTTAGGAAAGACTATTTTGGGGGTCAGACAATTGATTCATATGCCTGTGAGCCCTTGCAAACGACCCCCTTTGAAAGGCAACAGTACTATACCAATGGAATATTTAGGGGTAAGTCATTTTAATTTGGTTTGAGCAGGCATCCCTAGAGTCCTTATGGATTAATTTAAGAGAACTGTTCAGCAATAGAATATATCCCTGCCAAACACTTAGGGATGCTTAACTAAATTATTATTTGAAGAATTCCATTCTGTTTTTTAAATTTATTATACTTATTAACTCTACATAGAAACTTGAAATAAAAATTGACCTCAATTTATTATCAAACTTAAGGGTGACAAGCAATTTCAGTCTTAATAATCTGAGAAATAAGGGTCAAGAATCTATAAACTCCAAATCCTGATCATAGCTTTCAACCTTGCACCTCATATCGACTTTCTGACACTTGCTGAAAATGTCAACGACTCACTAAGCATCAGAACCAATAAATAGTGGAGAATGATTTTATTGAATTCCTTTTTAAAAAAATCTTTATTGTTGAAAGTATTACATATGTCCGCCTTTTTCCCCATTGACCCCCTCCTGTCTCCCCAATCCCTCTGCTCCCAATCCCAGATCTTCACCACCCTGTTGTCTGGGTTATGCATATGTAATCACACAAGTTCTTTGGTTGATCACCCACCCACATACCCTCCCCCACCTTCCTTCTGAGATTGCATTTAAATATTGTTTTCTTTATATTTACCTTGTCTAGTTTGAGCATCATCATTTGTTATTGATTTAAATATAGAGGTTAAATAAAACTGATTGTTTCCCTAATTATATGACTATCATTGTTTTTGGTTTTTTTTCCAGGCTAAAGCCTCCTTTTATTTTACTTCTTGCTATTAATGCAGAATCTGTCTATAAATCAAATTTCAATACAAAATTCTCTTAACTGCAGCAATTGGAATAGCAAATTATATGTAAGGATACTCACTAGAGCATTATTTGAAAAGTAGAAACTTATACTGTATGAATGAGAATTTCTTAAATACATTATAGTCTATCTATACCACAAAAGACAAGTAACTATCTTAAAAGTGATGTAGGAGTATAGATATGAATTTGGAAAGATGCTTAATACATGTGAAGAACATATTGCAGTATAACAAGAACTGTATGATCCCATTATTGTTATTAAATATTTTTGTGCACACATTTATATTATAAATGCATAGATGAACTCTGGAGAGATAAATTAGAAATTGTGAACATTGTTACTTCCTGGGGATAGGGTTGGAAAGCTTATTGGGAATGGGTATTTTTTTATCCCACCTTTTTGACCTTACTCTATGGTCGAATTTTTTTAGATCACTATATGTTTACTGTATCATAAAAATTTATTTTTGACATTTCTCAATCCCTTTAAGGTTAAAAGGTTAACATTAGTTATTAATATGCAGTTCATAAATCCTGCAAGCAAGGTAACCCTATTTTTAAACAATCAGAAAATATTTTTTCATATTTATCTTTTAAATAATTATTGCAGTAACATATCCACAACCTAATAAAATAAATGGGGGTGGGGTGGAGTGGGTGGATAGAAAGCAGGGGGAAAATGAATTAAAACTAAGGGCTAAGCATTTTGCTCTAGTTGTTAGAGATGGATTGTTGATAAGCTCTGTGCTTTCATGTATCCAAAGAAAAATGGGTAAAAGTTATCAGCTTTAAGAATAATCTAATATTATCCTTGTGATGATGCCTGAAAATAACAGAGAAATTTATATCTAACTCACATAGAAGACAAACATGATGACAGATAATAGATAGATAGATAGACAGATAGATATACTTTTTTGCATCTTGCTTTCTTGCTACAAAATACAATTATTTCAGTAAAGAGAAAATACACACATTTATATTTCTAAATACATATAGAAATATATATTTCTATATTTTTCTCCTGTCAATCTGTCTTTTTTATTTTTCAATTACAGTTGACATACAACGCTATATTAGTTTCAGGTATACAGCATAGTCAATCTTTGAAATTGGCAATAATGGTAGCTTCTCGAAAAGAACAGCTGGCTAGGGGCTATGATGAGAGAGAAGCCTATTTTCCCTCTCTATATCCTTTTGCACATTTTGCATTTGCTGTTATAGAAATGTTCTGCTTTTCAGGAATGTTTTATTAATTAATTAATGTTTAAAAGGAAGAAAATAAATTTCAAGGAGGTGAATTTATGTCTTACTGCCAAATGCTAGATAGAAACATAAAAACAAGTACAGACAGAGACTTCGTGCAAATTAATTCCACATTTGAAAATAATTTCTTCCTTGAAAAATAGTGATTGAATAAGAGTTCAGAAAGAAAAAAAAAAAAAGGAGAGAGAGAGAGAGAGAGAGAGAGAGAGAGAGAGAGAGAGAGAGAGATAAGGTTCAGACAGGTACTTGTTATTGAAACAAGGTCTTTTTCCTGTGATTTTCTAGTGTTCCTCTCACAGCTCCTGTTTCCTTTAACAGCCTTTAGAGATGGCAGGTGAAACTCTAATGCCCCTCAGGTGAAGCTGGCTTTATTTGTGCAACTCAGCCTGCATGGGAGATCTGAGAGCCCGCAGCAGTTTGTAAGGCTGGGAATTCCAAAGATGAAAGTGCCTCTTTGTAATTGAGAAAGCACCTGTAAACCTCAAGGGGCAACACAGTTGACTGCCTTTAAACCAAGCAACTACCAAACTAGCTAAGGGATTAGAGATACATCTTCATTAGAATAGCCTCCTTCCTTAGACTGAGGCATTGCTGTTCCTATTTGTACACGTGGCATGTCTAAGGCTCTGATGTTCCTAGTTATCCCACAAGAGTGTTCCACTTGAATTTCACTAGAGGCGGGGATGAGATGGAATATGTGCAAATAAGCTTCAGGGTCAGGTTTGACTCCTGTCCTTTCACCATTTTCTGGAGATTCAATGCCTTTGAGTATCTCTGAAAGCTGGTGCCTACAGGTTCTTTCTGGCAATGTCATAACCCATTTCACTTTTTTTGGGGGGGATGGCCCAATATTGAAAGAGTGTAAGGTAGAAACTAAATTACAGCAGATTCCAATTCTTTCCCCCAGTACACTGGTAATATCTAAATTTAATTAAGACCTTAGGAGGATGTATAGCAGTGAGGCATTCATTCATACAGTGGTGTCTTCAACCCAATAGGGATACTGTTCTCTGTCCCACATAGTTCGGTACACCCACGCAGCAAGCATCTTTTGGACCAGACACACATACAAACAAAGAGATTGCAATAGACCGTTCACCTATGCCTACCACTCCCTTCATTGCTTGCCTCTAAGAAAAGAAACAATGCATCTCAACATATTCAGCTTTTCCTGTTGGATTGCAGACCCTTTCGTGTGTATTTCTGGACTTCAAGCTATTTAACTTCCCCAGCTCTGATCTTCAGACCCATGCATACATTTCCCCCAACTCTCTTTATGATTCTGAGAGGTGGCAGTGTATGCCAGCGCAAAACATTTGTGTTTGGCATAAAAATTATTTTGAACACTTGAAAAGCAGCATGTATAAGAAGAGTGTTCTTTTTGTCCTAAAAGCAGGAGAGAAAACAGCATGAAAGATGGCCTCCCTATACTAGCAGGGAAGAAGCATTCTTATCACCAGAGATGGGGATTGAGGCTCCAATAATGCTGTTCAAACAGACTTTGTTAAACCACTTGTATCTTCCTTTAGCTTCCCCCTATAATTTAATTACTTTTTCACCCTCTTTGCCCCTCTTGATTCAACCTAGTGCAAAAACATTTAGATCTTGCCACTTCTGTGGTTCTTCATTTTCTTACAGGGGGTTCCACATAAAATTTGTATCAAATAGAAATCTATATTTTTCTCCTGTCAATCTGTCTTTTTAATTTTTCAATTACAGTTGACATACAATGCTATATTAGTCTCAGGTACACAGCATAGTCATTAGACATTTCTATGTCTTACATAGTGACCGCCCTTATAAGTCTTAACACCTACCTGCTTCCATGTATACTCATTATAATGTTATTGACGATATTCCCTGTGCTGTACTTTACATCACTGTGACAATTTTAATAACGGGCAACTTATACTTCTTAATCCCTTCCACATTTTTCACCCATTCTCCCCCACGAAACACCCTTTCTATCTGGCAACCATCACTTTTTGCTCTATCTCTCTGAGATTTTTTTCCTTCCAATTTAATCATCAGGCCCGGCAGGGGACCCAATGAGGATTGATGTTTTGCCTCCTCTCCAGCTTCCTCTCCTCTCCTGTCCGAATACAATAGCCTGATCACCCATTTCTTCAGTGTCAGATTTTTGTGGGGGGGAAAAAAACCAAAACCATATACCCTAATGCATAGCTAAAATTCTAATATATGTGGCAACATTATGCCTTCTTATACAGCATATTTGCATTTAAATAGAGTTGTGTGGAGATTTAACGATTTAACCCACAGGGATTAGAATGTCTCACACTTGTACAGCATTTGGTAGATTGTTTAAAGAGCTTTTCACAAACAAGGTTTCTTATGAACCTCCAAGTCACCCTGAGGCCGAGAGAGTAGGCATTTTAATCTACCTGCTCATTGTTGACTACTTGAGGCTCTGAGAAGTTTAGTAGCTGCCTTGGATACACAGTAAATAGCGAGATATCCACTGAGGCCTGGTGACTCCTGTTGTTTGGGCATTCTTCCCACAACTTCTGACATTTCCAGAAATAGATGTACGTTGTGTATATGTGTGTGGGAGGCACCAACCATGGCATGAATGTGCCAGTGGTTCCATCTGCTTATAGGACTGCTGGCATTCAAGGGATGAAGCTCCAGGTGACATTCTGAACCTCTAGAAAGCACATGTAGGGTGGAGAGAAAATGTTGAAACTTTTGGTCAAACAATGGATGAAACCACTTGACTGGTTGAAAGAATATCACAATAATTAAAAAAAAATTAATGATTAAATTTCATCAGAATCACTTAGGGATGGGGTTGGAGATTCTGTTAAAAATGCAGATTTTTGGGCCATTATTCCTATTTACTAAATCAGAAATAGAAACTCTGATGCACAAGACGTTTTGAAAAATCTAAATTATTCTGTCTTTCCTGAGTATAGATGTATGTCACCTTCTTCCTAAAATTCTCCAATGTTTTCTATGATCACAGACAGGCTAATTTTTTTTGGCATGTCACTCAAAACTTCCTAGAGTTTCACCCCAGCCAGTATTCCCCTTTAGTTCCTTACTACCGTATGCCTTTTCAGTTTGATCCCTGTATACAGTGGAACCTCAGTTCTCTAACTTAATTTGTTTCAGAAGGCTGTTTGGGAAGTGATTTGTTTGAAAATCAAATCATTTTTCCCCATTAGAAGAAAAGTAAATGGAATTAATTCATTTCAGACCCTCAAATGATTCCGTTTTAACCTTTAATTTATACGTACATGTCTAATGTACTGTTTAATCTACAAACACTTTTCTCAAATTTATTCAACCACTCTCTACTAGCTGTAAAGGAATCACTTTCAGCACTTATCCCAGACCTGTTTTTTAGGAAGTTAGCATGCAGCATCTCATCTTTTAAAAGGTTGGTGGCCTCTGAAATGCTGTCACCTGCAAGTTTTTCTACCTCTTAAGTAGCCTGTGGCCATTGTTTCTTTCACACCCTCAGCACATTAGCACTCATAATGGCCCCTATATGTTTTAAAATTGTGCCAATCACCTATTTTCCTAGCAACAAAAGCAAAAAACAAAACAAAACAAAAACTCACAAAAATATTCACAGCACAATTTCCTGAGATGTTAGCAAAGTAAATTTTAGCAGTAGACTGACTACTGGCTCATGGTCTTTATTTGTGGCCTGAGAGACACTTAGCATGTAAAGGTTGTCAGGTGGAGATCCTAAGTTAAGATGGAGACTTTTTTTTTTTTTTCTGTGAATAACTTGGTCGAGAATCAAATTTTTCCAGATGTGAGACATTTGAGAATCGAGATTTGACTGTATATTCTTCAGCCGCCCACCCCCACTCCAGGGCTT
Organism: Pipistrellus hanaki; assembly: GCF_964339955.1. Classification (NCBI taxonomy): domain Eukaryota; kingdom Metazoa; phylum Chordata; class Mammalia; order Chiroptera; family Vespertilionidae; genus Pipistrellus; species Pipistrellus hanaki. The sequence continues at coordinate 42,078,872 of NC_140506.1, read as the reverse complement.
TTCCAACTATGAGTTGCCATTACTTTTAACACCTAATGGGATAAACATAATATTTTTTGATCAACTGAGATTTCCTCCACTGAACTCACAACACCATTTTGATTTTTTCTTTTTTAAAAACATTTTACTCATTATTTTAAAATTACGTAGCTCAGTGGCATTAAGTACATTCACATTGTGCAATCGTCACCACCATCCATCTCCAGAAGTCTTTTCATTTTGCAAAACAGAAACTCTATATCTGAAATAGAAATTTTTAGGGGTGAAATAGGCAGGTTTAGGGAATTTTTAAAATTAAGGGGTCCATGGAAAAAGCACAGGCTGCAGAGCTGCAAACTGCTACATTTCCATAAGACAGGAAAGTTGGGAGAGGCAGCAGTTACATTTCCATAAGATAAGGGATCTGGGAGTAGCAAAAGTACACATTTTCAGAATGAAGGGAAGGAAGAAGAAAGCCCTGAGGGAATAGGGGAACAAATGAAAGAGGAGTTCCTCACATGTCCCAGTTGAGGTTTTGACCTTTGAACTCAGGAGTTACTATAGTGACCAAATTAAAGGGGAATAGCAACCAGAGGGGATATCAAGGCACAAAAACTGCAGCCTTGATAACCCCTGGAAAAAGGAACTCAGTGGGACTCTTTCCCCCTCCCCATGGAGAGTCTGTGCACTGCTCTCCTACACACCTGACACTATAATTTTTTTTACAATATACAGTGCTTTACATCCCCATGACTATTTTTGTAACTGGCAATTTGTACTTCTTAACCCCTTTCACCTTATTACCCATCCTCCTAACTCCATTCCTATATGATGACCATTAACTTGTTCTTTTTATCTACTAGTATGAGTTTATTTTATTTACCTATTTTTAGATTCCACATAGAAGCAAAATAATATTTTTTGTCTTTCTGTGTCAGACTTATTTCACTTAGCATAATACCCTGTAGGCCCATCCATGTTGTCACAAATGATAAGGTTTCATTCTTTTTCATGGATGAGTAATATACAATGGTATACTGTATGTTCCATATCTTCTTTATTCATTTGTCTATTGATGGACCTGTAGATTGCTTCCATATCTTGGATATTAAAAATAATGCTGCAATGAACATAGGGGGGCATATATCTTTTCAAATTAGTGTTTTAAATTTCTTCAAATAAATAATCACAAGTAAGACTGCTGGGTCATATGTTAGTTCTGTTTTTAATTTTTTGAAGAAACTCCACATTGTTTTCCACAGCGGTTGCATCAATCTACAATCCCACAAATAGTGTAGGTTTCTCTTTTCTCTACATCCATGCCAACACTTGTTTATTGATGCTATCCATCTGACTGGTATACGGTGATATCTCTTTGTGGGTTTGAATTGTATTGATGACTAATAATGTTGAGCATGTTTTCATATATCTATTGGCCATCTGTATGTCCTCTTCGAAGATATGTCTGTTCAAGTGGAACTTTTTAGTGTGATATAGTCCCATTTGTTCATTATTTTTTTTAGTTCCCCTTGCAAGAGGAGACATTTTAAAAATAAAATATTGGTAGGGCAATGTCAAAGAATTTACTGCCTATGTTTTCTGGTTTGCGGTCTTACATTTAAGTTTTCAATCAATTTCGAGTTTATTTTTACATGTGGTGTAAGAATTTTTTTGTGCATGTACCTGTCATATCCCCAAGGCCATTATTTAAAGAGACTGTCTGTACCCCATTGTATATTCTGACCTCCTTTTTCATAGATTAGTTGACCATATAGGCATGGGTTCATTTCTGGCTCTCTATTCTGTTCCATGATTCTATATGTCTTTTTTTTTCTTCTAGAACGATGTTGTTTTCATTGCTATAGCTTTATAGTATAGTGTGATCTCAGGCATCTTTGATATTTCTTAGCCCAAAGGTTTGCACAGATAACATAATCAAAATATCTTGAATACATGGTTTCAAATCATCTCTTTGTCCATGTAGTTACCATCATAGCTTTATTTGCTGGAAGACTAATGTTGTCAGGTTGGATAGAAAGAAAATTATAATGCTTTCTTTTATTCCTAGGAAGATAGATGCCTTTACATGAAATAAAGATAAACCTACATATTCAGAATCTCTGCATTCACAGAGCATCTTTTTGTTGAAGGGAATAAAAAGGGGCTTACTAGAAGAACCTCATAGGGATTATTTAAATATAAAGTATTTTCAAGTGAAAGCGAACCCATTCTGGAAATAGAGAAAATAGCATAAAAATGTTAAATGTGTACAGGTTCTTGATTTCTGTCTGTATGAAAGACTAATCATATTAGTTGTTATATCGTAGAGGTAAACATTTGGGGATTTCAGTTTCTGCATTCATTTATTTAGAGGATGAGACAAACGGTGCCTCACTGTCACTACCATTTGAACAGAAGGTCTTAGCTTTTAATATTATATGCTAGAAGTTGGTTTAATCATATATAGCAGGGGAAAGAGCAAGTGGCCTTTGCAGGAATGAGGGGAAAACTAAATAAATCAAACGAGTTGTCTTTTTTTGTCTGACAGGACAATTTTATGCTGTATTTAGGTTGTGCCTGTACACAAATGTACAAATAATGTCAACCATGATTGTTAATTTACAGAAGAATGTCTATTACAGAAGTTTTTCAATATTATAAATCTTATTACCATTCTTGCTATCATTTACTTTTGTGAACATTTGCTGAGACATATATAGAAATATTTTGTTCTGGGAAAGGTCACCTCATCCTGACTAATAGTATACTGGCATTGTAAAAATTATTTAGTGTCTACACAATACCAAATCGACTGTCAGTTTCAGGCAAGGTAATTAAGTAAAACTAATGCTTATAGTCAAATAGTTAAAAGGAGGAGGTAGTTTTTCAGAAACCTTTGGATATAATGTAATATGTATATGACTTAGGATATTTCATCTCTCCAACTTCTTTTGAATCCAGCTTATATTCTTTGTTATTTTGAAGTCGTTTTGTCTCCATTCTCTTCTGCTGCTGTAACTGGAGTCCAGATTCGACTGCCTGCTGCCACAAAAGCCTGAGAAGATGAGGGACTCTTGTCACAAAACCTATTTCAACATCTCAGTGCAGACAGAGGTTTTTATAAAAAGGAAGAGAGAAAGCAGAACAAAGAGATGAGGGAGAGGGGGTTGAAAAGTTCTCTATATGCAGTCCAGCACAATCCATTCCTATAAGGATCTTAAAATTGGTCAAGTGATGGTCTAGTGCTGTGGTCGGCAAACTGTGGCTCACGAGCCACCTGCAGCTCTTTGGCCCCTTGTGTGTGGCTTTTCCACAAAATACCACAGCCTGGGTGAATCTATTTTGAAGAAGTGGCATTAGAAGAAGTTTAAGTTTTAAAATTTTGGCTCTCAAAAGAAATTTCAATCATTGTACTTTGATATTTGGCTCTGTTGACTAATGAGTTTGTTGACCACTGATCTATGTATGTCATCCTGGAATTCATCATCCTGTACTACACCATCCTGGTTCTAAGGTTTCAGGTCAACAAATCTCCTAAAACTGGGATAACTGAAGGTTGGAATCTGTATCTTTTGAAGGTAATTCCTAGGATTCTTATACAAACACTAGTAGCCCAGTGCATAAATTTGTGCACATTGAAAGGAAATTAATTACAAGATATATTTTAATATTGCTTTTTGCCTTTTCTCTATAATAGAACTGTCGACAATGACAGATTTAAGCACATGCGTGTGACTGGCACCAGCAAGAGCTTTATATGTATTGTGCATTCACAAGTCAACTTAGCCATGTATAATATATATATTAAGCAAGTTTATTATTAATATATATATATTAAGCAAGTTTATTTTATAGATATAGATATAGATATAGATATAGATATAGATATAGATATAGATATAGATATAGATATAATAAACTTGCTTAATTACACCTGCTTTCTGATTTACCTAAACTTTTTCCAGCCCAGTGAAGTACCTCAACTTCTCTTTCAGGTAATTGTCAGAAACACAGCAGTAAATATCAACATGAAGCAGATTATTATTGTAGATCACACAGGGAGAAAAGCTTATTTTCTCAATTTTTTTTTTCTTTTCATTTTTACTATCTAGGAGAGTAATTTAGATACTTCTGAATAAAATTCTTATGATGTAACAACATGAAAGCTTATAGATACCAGCCAGCTAAATTGCAACCTATGGGACTCTCTGAGGGAAACAAAAGCCTCCCATTTCAAAACAGAAATAAAAACATCATCCAAAGCAAAGACAAAGTTCAAACAAACAAGTACTCTCAAACTAAGACCTAGCAATAATATTCCATGATAAAAACACAACTAATATGATGCTTTACAAAACATAAGCAATAAGAAAAGAAAATATCTAAAAATCCAAATACCCAAACCACAGGAGCACTCTAACCAAATCAACCCCACACCAGGGAACCAAGATTTTTAATCACTGAGCCATGCCTTGCAGTGCCTATTGGTTCCTAAGGAATCCCAAAGGGTTACAAAAACCCAATGGCAGAGCAGGGGCTCCTGGTTGTGCACACCAGAGATTTACCCAGTTTGGGAGTCTGTCAAGTCTCAAAGACCCTAGCTGGTCTCTGAGGAAAATCACTCAGAAGTTGCCTTGGACTCCCAAGTTATCTCACAAGGAACCCTCTTCAAAAGTCCAGGGACTTACAGGAGGGTGGGAATAGGGCTCTTGCTCCTGTCTGGCTGTCAAAACTGTAACTAGAACCAAAGTCCAACTACCGCCAGGAAAGCCAAACTCATGAAACAGATGCTGGTGAAAAAAAAGCATACTGTCAAAAAGAACGACAACCATCTACCACCTCTCTCTATATAAAAGGCTAATATGTAAAGCGTCCCCTTAGAAGTTTGACTAGGAGACTGGGAGTTCAATCACTCACTATGACATGTGCTGACCACCAGAGGGTGGCACGGAACAAAGGGAGGCTCCATCCAGCAGCCAGCAGCCAGGGAAGGAAGGCCCCAGCCAGCAGCTAGAAGGTCCTAATCAGCCCAGATCACAGGCCAGGCCTAGGGGCCCTACCCGTGCACAAATTTCATGCACCAGACCTCTAGTCTCTCTCTATAAAAGCCTACCATGCAAATTGTCCCCTTGGGAGTTTGATCAAGAGACAGGGAGTTTGATAGTTTGCCATGACATGCACTGAACACCAGGGGCCAGTGCAGAATGAAGGGAGGCTCCAGCCAGCAGCCAGAAGGTTCCAATGGGCCCTGATTGCCACCCAGGCCTAGAGACCCTACCCATGCACAAATTACCCATGCACTGGGCCTCTAGTAAGTACATACATGTGTAATATTAGCAAATTATATGAGGATACAATGGTACAATAAAGTATTAAACATTGAAAAATACTTATTTGTTAAAATTTTGATTAACTTTAGTGTAAATTTCCACTATAATATAATTTGCATGCAGACAGAAATTTTTGTCTGTCTTGTTCAGCACTAGATTGCAAAACCTAGAAAGATGTTTGGTACACACAGACTATTGGTAAATATTTATTGAATCAATAAGTGAGTAGTTAACAGTGATTACATCAAAGGAGGAGAGAATAAAGAAGAAAATCCCCTCTGGTTATTTGTGGCAATTGTTCACCACAGTGAGTTAAGAATTTACATTAGGAATGTATGTGTGCCACCATATGTAATGTTTAATGGTTTAAATTAATTACTTACTTCCCTTACTAATAAAGCACACACATCTCTGGGTCAAAGAATCAGTTGTAGAATATATTTCTCCTGATAATAGCCTCCAGTCCTACTTTTCCAATTTCAAATTAAGTGTCCTCCATGATTAACTAATACTTGCCAAATGGGTGAATAAAAAATTTAATACCTTAATGAGGTTTCTGATATACACGGCCAAGTTTCCTCAATAGAAAAATAGTGTTTTAAGACTTCTTAACGGTACTTAAAGTTAGTTTTCTTGTAATTTTAATCAATTATATTTTTACTAGGATGAAGATAAAAATATTCAAAAGTCCCTTCTGAAATTAGAGAAAGTCTAAAAACACAACCTGAAATAATCTTATGATGAATATATATATATATATATATATATATATATATATATATATATATATATATATATAAAGAAAGAAAAATGCTCTTGATTTATCGATGCTGCGGTCTGGTGATTCTCCTCCAACTCTGACAACTCCTCCTCTCTTCTATGCCTCCTCTTCATTTCACCTCTTCCATATAAGGGATAATATTCATTGTTTCTCCTTTAGTGAGCTCATCTACTCTTACAATGTAACATAGAGTTGTTTAAGTTTATACCACCCACACACGCACACATATTCAAACTATATCACCAGTTCTGACTCTTTTCCTATGTCTGGGTCTGCATTTTTACTTGTACAATACCTCAAATATGTCTAAAAGTTCCAAACAGATTTCCAAAACAGTTCCATTATGTTCTATATAATTTATTATTTCTTTCAATGATTTAATTTTCTCAGTCTCTCAAGCTTAAAACCACATTATCACCTCTATCTCCTCTATCCGTTTTGCTATTCACCTGCAATTAATCTCTAAATCCCACTGGTTTGACTTCCCTAATCTCTTGAATTGGTCTCTTCTGTTCCATTCTCATGATCCCTTCTCTCATTGTCTCTCAGTGGAACTATCAAAATTGCCTCTCAATTGGTCTTCAGACTTTCTCTACTCTAATTTTATCTCTTGCTACAAATTAATCTTCCTAATGCACAACTCTAAATACATTACCTTTATAGTCACAAAACCCAGTAGCTCCCCATTACTTAGAAGATTAAATATAAACTATTTTGTTTGTCATTGATGACCTTTGAATCTCCTATAGCATGCACAGTTTCCAGCCAAAGCAAGTTACTTCCCATTTCCCAAGAAAACCTCTAATTTTCTGCTTCTGTTTCTTTGACTATGTATTATTCTCTTCATCTGAAATGCTTAAAACTCTTCTCATCCTTGTCCATAAAAATACCCTCATTCCTCAAGACAAATGCCACAGCCTTCCAGAAGACTTTGTTACTCATGCTTTCATCATATTGCAGCCTATTTTCTGAATATCAATAACATTTTGTTAGTTCTTCTCACAGAACAATTATCACACGGGACTATTTGCATACTTATTGGCTCTTCCCTTCAGAAAAGAAGCCATGTTTAAATCTATTCACATTCTTTTATTCTGCACTAACTAAACATGGCACAGTGTTTTGTATATTGTAAAGCTTCATATGTATATGTTCCATTAACTTGAAGGGCAATAATTCTGAAAAATTGGCTATACCCCTTCTATGTTGATATGGTACTGTGCTGGCATCAGCGTCACCTCGGGGTTACTGGCTCAGAGAAAGACATTAGCGTCATTGTGTATGGCAAGTTGATCATGAAAACGTAAAAGATGGAAACCTTGTTTTCTGCTTTCTTTATGCACATCACATAGAAGCTAATAGAATGCTGATCATGCTTTGACTAATACATTCTTCCTAAATGAATGATTTATATAAGCCATAATATTTGTATCCAAAATCCCTCAGTAATAATAAAGGATTCATTATTTTGAAATCTCCCAAAGTCTTCAAATACCCACATTTGTTTTTCAACCCTCTAAGGAGAAACAATGAAAGTCACAACAAAACAAACTAATTTCAGCAACTAAGTTCCTATAAATAACTTGTTGGCAGTAGTGTACAGGAGCCCACAGTGCTGACATTTCTCTGTCTACTAGTTCTCTGTCTTAGGCTATTCTGCTGCACGTGAGGTGTTCTGTCTACTGTGTTTCATATAGCAAATAATTTAGACATTTTAGGTTGTCAAAAGGAGAAGTTCATACTAGAAGCATTTTTTAATAAGACAAAGTGATACCACATTACAAATTCCTTGAATTCAAGTCACCATGATTCACTGAATAATTTAAACTATACAAAGCTCTTGTTTCTTCTCAAATAGTACAAGATGGTTGAACTACATGATAATTAAGGGCCCTCCCTGTTTTCTCTTGCTTATGAAGAAACAGACAATGATCTTGTAAATTAGGAACATATTTCAGATAAGTGCTGTGTAGAAAATAGAGCTAAAAGAGTGACTAAGAGTAAAGAAGTAGCATTGAAGCTGAAACTAGGTTTATGAAAATGAGGGAGAAAGTGTGATAGGCAGAGAGAACAGAAAATGCAAAAATCTCAAGGCAGGAGAAAGGCCACTATGAGTGTTGGGGGAGTGATAAGAAATGATAATGGGGAGGTCAGTCTATGGTTGAGTTTGGGCTTACTACTAGGAAGTCTATTGATAAAGGGAAGGCATTGATGGGCTTGATGCTGAAAAGTAAAATGATCTGATTTATACTTTAAGACAAGTACCGGTGGTGCTATTTGGGGAATAGAATGTAGGGAAGCAAAAGTAGAGGCAGGAAAGGCAGAAGGGCTGGGATGGTGATATAGACAAGGGCCTGCTCCAGCTGTGCGGCAATGGTGAAAAACATTCTATTTACGAATATATTTAGGAGAAAGACAAAAACAAGACTTGCTAATGGATTAAAGGTGAATGGGAAAAAAAAAAGAAAAAAAAAAGAGGGCCAAAAATGCCTAGTTATTGATCCAATCAAATACATGGTTTAATCTATAGACTTAGCTTAATATATGGGCTTGGCTGTTGGTAATTTGCAACAATTCAGTGGTACATGTGGTTGAATTTCAGTCGAAGTGCCAAGGTTGCAAATGGACATTTGGGAGACCTCGGCTGATAGATGGTACTTAAAACCATGAGACTGGATAAAAATCTTGAATGCTCTCACATTCACCTCTTTATTATCTAGCTGCAGAAAATTGGATCAGGTACATTGAGTAGTTCTTATTAAATTACTTGCCATGGTATTTTGAAGTCCTTTGTGCTGATTTAATGAAGTGATACAGATGGGAAGATAGCTATGAAATGGGCCACTGAAAATACATAGCTTTAGTTGTAGCTTAATTTAAGCCTGCACTATTGCACTTTTTAACCATGCAGTGTTTTCCAGGCATATCATCTAATGCTGTTCTTTATCATACTGAAAAGGAAGACACAAGTTTTATCATCTTAATTTACTTTGATTGTGTCCCATTACTGTTTAGTTTTTGATCTATCCAAACCCAATTGATTTCCAATTATGAACAAAGTTTTATTTAATTTTAAATCCATTTAATTAATTGTTTTAATTCTGAGCCTAACTGTTTCAGAAATAAGCTTGGTTTAAAGTTTATTCTTAACTGGAAACACACACACACACACACACACACACACACACACAAAAGCATTCTAAATGGCAGAAACTAGAATCATAAACTTTATTGTTAACAATAAATTCTTTCTCCTTTGTAATGGAATCTAGTTTTCACCCTTATTTCCCCCTTTTATTAGGATTTTTAAGATAAACACTAAAGTCTGCTTTACATAAGTGGTATGAAAGACAAAAAGCTTATTTCTTTAATAGAAAAAAGTCCTTATTTAATCAATAAGTAAATAAATAATAATGCGTGTCTCAAACAAGAAGGGGGGAGCAAAGAATAGAAAGTCCACATCATAAAAGATACATAGCTTTAATTTACATATGCTGTACTCCAATTTTTTTCAAGTATTTCTTATTTTAGAATAATAAAATTTTGAGAAATCTGCCCCATTATTCTGTACATCACTGGTCCTTCATTTTGCTTTCTTTGGCTACCTAAACTACCTTTCTGATTCTGCTTTGCTCTCTCTCTCTCTCTCTCTCTCTCTCTCTCTCTCTCTCTCTCCTCTCTCTCTCTCTATTAATCCTCACCCAAGGATATTTTTCTATTGATTTTCTTTTGAGAGAGTATGGAAGGGAAAGGGAGAGACAGAGAGAAACATCCATGTGAGAGAGACACATTGTTTGTTTCCCACATGCACCCCAACTAGGGCTGGGAATCATGCCTGAAACTGACATATGTGCCCTTCACTGGAATCAAACCTGGGACCCTTCAGTCTGCAGGCTGATGCTCTATCCACTGAGTCAAATCAACCAGGGCCTGCATTGTTCTCTTAATTGACCTCTAATTTAAATCCTTATCATAAAAATCCCCACATATCTAATCAGAAGGAAAGTGAGGAAATGGGGGTAAGAAATATTGCTGGTCCTAATTATTAACCACCAATTCTGAGCTCTCTTCTCCTCTTGACTTTTTCTGATACATTTTATGCTTAAATCTTCTTTTCCATAACTCTTATTTTTCCAGTTTCTAATTTATTTATTTTTTTTAAATTGTTTTCATGTATTTAATCTTAGGGGCCCTTCAGCATCTCTCTACATAATAAAAATGTCTAAACTTTTCTTGGAATTACCTAAAGGTAATACTGAAGATTACTATTGGACATTAGTTCATGTGAAAGCATCCCTTCAAAGAAGCCTTTTTGAGAATTCGTACTAAGGGAAGAACACTAAAAATGGTATTTTAGAAATGAAAAATTGAAAACTTAGAGTTGAATCGATATAGATGTTGATCCTAACAGTTAACAGGAAAATTATTCTAGAATAAAAACATCTTTTTTAAGAACCCCTTAAATTGCTCTTAATTCTGGGAAGTAATTGTTGGAAGCTCAGGCACTAAAACCTAAATTATTTTTTCCTCAAAATGAAAAGCTGAATCAAAGGGAGCCTGGCAGTCAGACTGAAGTTTGAAGAGGAAGCTGAGGCTGATTCTTGATAGAGGGCAAGAATTTAACATAGCACTTCTTTCTCCTCTTTACAAAGGCACTCACTCACACATTTTTTTTTTTTTTATCTTCTTTTTGAGTTAAATTCTCCTTTGATGCACCTCTACTCTTAACTATTATATTATCAGATCCACCTTTGGCTATTCCCAACTTTTTTTTTTTTTTTTTTTTTTAACCTCTATGGTGACTAATACATGTTGTCATTGTCTTACCAACAGGATTCAAAAGTCTAGAATAGACAGAGAGCCATGGACAGAGATACATGGTAATGACAAACGGCTTTACCAATAGCTGCTGCAGTATCAGGTCCAAGGATGGTTCTCCCGTGAACAGTAGCAGAAATATGTTGAAGCACAGGCTGTTATGCTTCTGCACCAAAGTAACCAACAACTAACACAGCCCATCCACTCTTACTTGGCCCCTCACGTGCTGGCAATGGTGCAGCTCTGACTGGGGCCATAATCCTGAATATGCAGCAGAGGCAGCTGGACCCCAGTCCTTAGGTGGCTGCTGCACCTTCGAAACAGAAGCCATCTTCCCATCAACCCAGCATTTACCTGACTGACAACTCCAGACGCTGGCAACTAATTTTCAATTCTTGAAGATGCTTTCTTAAAGTGAGACAGAAACAGTTTGGCTTTAAATGACCTACCCATCCATGTCTCTCCCTCAGAAATTCAGAACACAGGCTCAGTGCTGAACTGGGTTCCCTGCTTGACAACAAGCTTTTTTTCATTAAACTCTCAATCTTCTGTGCCTTAGTCTTTTTTTTTTTTTTTTCTTGTCTTTTTTTCACATAAAGAAATTAGTGAAAGAATTAGCAGGAAAATTACTGGTAAAAGAAAAATAGACTGTGAAATATGGTTTTAAGAAGCATATCTTGATATGACAAACTTAAAAGCAACACAAGTACTTTCTTTTAGTTTGAAAAGAAATTACTTTTAATGGAACCGTATTAAATTAAATTTCTATCAACTCTCTTTCAGATAATAACCCATCAGAAAAACAACTTTACAAAAAAATGTTTTTGAAGTATGTGGGCTGAGAAGTCTTGGGTAAAATACAAAATGTATCCCCTTGATGCAAAAAAGAAATAACCATTAATTTGAGCTTTTTTCCCCCCAAAGCAAAAGCTAATTCTTCCATCAAAGTGCATTCTACTCCAAAAAAGCAAAATAGGACTTTTTTTTTTTACATACTTACGAAATTAGAGACAAATATGATTTCAATCAAGGCAAGAAAATTTTTTTACTATGACTGTGTGACTATCATGCACTTATGTACTACCCAAAACTTTATATTGTTAAAATGATACTCATTTGAACTTTACCCCCGGTTCACACCCCCCCCCCCCCCACACACACACACATAATACAGGTTTCTTGAATCACATGTCATGCATTCATGCATCTGATCTGTAAAGACTCAAACAGGTGGACACTGAAACAGCTGGGCTCCTTGGGCATCTTTCTCCATCTCTATTTATTCTTCAGCATGGAAGCTTCAGGGTAGCAGGTATCTTATTATTCATTGAGTACTCCCAAGGTGTGTGTTCTGAGAAAGAGAGCCATACAGAATCTACATCAGCTTTTATGACCTTGACTTATCCCACGTTTATTGATAGGGTCATTTAAATAGTTTTGCTCAGGTTCAAGGAGAAAAGAACATTGATGCCACTACTTGATAGAGGAGGGTTGTAAGAATGTGGCATGGATTACATATTGATGAGTATGTAACACCAACAAAAGTCTGGCTGAGACCCAAATTTAGATTTTTCCTATACAATGAAATGTAGAACAGTAATAAGATTTAAAAACTAGCCTCACATGACAATTTCCATATTTAATTGTATCCATGTCATTTATACATTTATAGTTCTTGTGTTCCTTTATTTTTATTTTTTGGTTCAAAAGATACTTACTGGATATCTCACTATAATAAGCAGTATATAAGGTGTAAGGATGAAGATATAGACAAATAATACTTGTCCTCACTAAACACATTGTATATGTACATAGTCAGAATTATGACTTTTAATAGTTTGTGAGGCAAATTTTCAAAATGAGTAGCGTATTTACATTTTAAAATAGGAACTCACAAAAAGCTAAGTATTATATGGCTCTAATGAGAAAGAAAACTGTATTACCCAATTTTTAGTTCAAAAAAGGGTAATAGAAAAATAGAAAGACCCATTTTCTTTGTGATTTAGAAATTTTGAAATAATCCCAAAAGGAGTTTTAAAGAGAAAAAAAGAGGAAGTTTTAGACCTGGCAGCAGTACTATAAAAGATACTTAGCTCAGTTCTGTAAAGGAACATATTGAAAACAAAGTATTCATTTGATTATGTGAATGTAAACCTAATCTAAGCGCTTTTGTTTATAACCCATAGGGTGTTTTTGTGTAAGTTTGCCTATTATCCTAGAACACTTTTTGAAGGCCAAAACAACATCTAAGACTATGCCAGAAGATGGTATTTGTTGCATAAAAAGAAGTTATAATTGCATGACAACTTAACACCTCAGTTAATTATTATTAGAAATAAATTTTTAAAAATCTGAGTCCAAAGGCATCTTTCAGGTTTGACGTTCTGGTGTATAATAGGCACAAAACAAAACCATAAAGTTTCAGTGTTTATAAGGGACTTGAAAAATTATCCCGTTTCCAAACTTCTCCTGTGTTTTTATTCATTCCACAGAATATCTTACCAAAGTTGTTTTTCTGCATCTCCATAGATCCAGCAATGCGGTGTTTATTTCATTTTTGGTATCTTTGAAAATACAGTCAATTCTCATTATTCATGGCTTCTGTATTTTAATATTTGCCTTCTCACAATAATTTGTTTGTAATCCCCAAAGTCAATACTTGTAGCATTTTCACAGTCTTTCATGACATGCACAAAGTGGCAATTTTTTTTTAAATAGGACATACATATTCCCAGCTGAGAAACAAGGTGGCACTCTGCTTTCTTGTTTTAAATCTCATACTGTAAACAAGTGACCTTTGGGGAGATCTATTCAGTGCCATGTTTTTTTTTGTTTTTGTTTTTGTTTTTTGCATTTTTGTTGGTGATTTTATTTAAAATAGCTATAAGCTTAATGCTGAAGTGCTACCTAGAGTTCCTGAGCACAGGAAAGCTGTGTTTTACAGGAGAAAACACATGTATTATGTCATCTTTGTTTAAGCATGTTGGCCATGACTTCAGTGTTAATGAATTAATAATATATAGGCTATCCCAAAAACATATATACACACTTTAACAGCTAATTCTAATACCTTTTGAAAATAAAATTTATCTTAATAAAACTATCTTTATAATTACTCCAAGTATGCATACATTTTTGGCAACACCCTGTATATTAAAAAAGATATCTTAAAAAAACAACACATAATACAAAGGCTATGTTTTGATTGGTTGATACAACGTTGGTAACAGGGGCTTGTAAAAACCTAACCCTATATTTCTCAGAGGAGAAGATTCAATATTCACTAATTCTGTTTTTGTGGCAACATTAAAGAACATAACTACTAAGGATAATAAGCATTGACTGAATAAACAAGCATTCTATAAATACCCAGGATGAGTATTGAGTTTTCCTTTCCTTTTTATATCTTGTAATTTCAAATAAAAATTTTGAACTTTTGATTCTCACTGTAGAAAGAATGTATTTTATGGTGTAATTTCTAATGTGGTATGAGAAAAAAATGAAGTAATTACAAATTATATTATGTTATTATGCCTAGCAGCCAGACTTCCATTGAGCTACTACTCTGTCAAGAGTTTTTTTAAAAATAACCATATTTTAGCACAAAAAATTAAAATGTAAAAGCTATCAAGACTACATTATAGCCGAAACTGGTTTGGCTCAGTGGATAGAGTGTCGGTCTGAGGACTGAAAGGTCCTCGGTTCGATTCCGGTCAAGGGTATGTACTGTGGTTGCGGGCACATCCCCAGTTGGGGTGTGCAGGAGGCAGCTGATCAATGTTTCTAACTCTCTATCCCTCTCTCTTCCTCTCTGTAAAAGAAAAAAAAAATCAATAAAATATATATTTTTTAAAAAGTCTACATTATAAAATTTCCAAAAGCCTCCTAATATTATATAAAAGGGGGAGGGGGTGATAGAAGAATATCATGTAAGGGAAAATATCTGTAAGTAAATTACATCTAGAAAATTAACTTTCATTTGTAATGCTAACAACAAGACACCCATAAAAAAAATAATAATTAAAAAAAAACAAAAAAAACATGGTGTCAAAACAAGCCAGAGGAAAATCATTTGGGCAAAAAAATGAAAAAGGATCCCAAGTCAAATTTATAGAAAATATTCCTTTATTAACTTTTGGTCAAGAATATGTTTGTATATTTTCAGAAAACAACTCCAAGACCATGTGGATTCCTGCAACAGAGGAATTGGTATGACTGCTCCAGCCATGAAGACTGAAGAGAAAGAGTCCAGAGATGGAAGACGCTGACAATGCCAAGCCATACTAGCAGACCGCAGCTATGAATCACTAAGGATGCCCAAGATTAAACCAGAGACTGTCGGACCTGCATCACCACCATTTGTCCACCATACAGAACTGAAATATCATTGCTGACATGTACACATAAGAAACTGTTTGACATTGAAATTGGGACTCAAAAGAACTGTTGCCCCAGAAAGAAACTCACTACAGACTGTTTCATTTGCCTCTCAGCATAATCATTATGGCTTATCTCATTTTTCAGTTCTTATAAGTGTATTTCTAGTATCACATGATCTCACGCATCTAGGGGAAATAATGAACAACATAAACTGATGAACAAAAACAAACCCGGAGACAGGGAAACATCAATCAGTCTGTCAAACCTCAGAGGGAAGATAGGGGAGGGTGGAAGAAAGGGGGAGAGATCAACCAAAGGACTAGTATGTATGCATATAAGCCTAACCAGTGGTCACAGACAACAGGGGGGTGGGGACATACATGGGGAATTGTTTGGGATGGGAATAGGGGGATGAGGACAATTATGTAATACCATAATCAATAAAAAAAATGTTTTTTAAAAAAAGAGAGAAATAGAGAAATCCAGGGAATTTTTATTTCTCCACACTTACCATGGTCTAGCCTCACCTGAATAATAAAGAGTTAGGAGTCAGAAGTATTTGGCCAAAGAATTGTGTACTTAAATAAAAATGGAATAGATGAACTGAAAAGGTAGTCTAAATATATATTTTGAGGACTAAGAGAATAAGACCAAGGATTTGACATTGTATTCATTCAAAAAGGTTACAATGGCTTTGGATGTCTTTTTATCCAAAGGTATGTATATATAAACCTAAGTTTTTTAACACGCATTTGATATTTGAAGATGAGGGAGGCTCAAAGCAATAGTAAGTCTGTAGTGAGGAAAATAACTCCCCTGGAATAAATTTTAAAAAGCCAGAGTCTCTAGGAGAGGCTGGGGACTGACTCTTTGAAGTCTGACACAATCTTAGTACAGTAACTTAGAGTAACTTACCTACATGAACCCAGCTAGACTGTGCCTTAGGGAGACACGTATCTCCCCAGGCTTGGCTTCTGCCATCACCTTCATGATATTTTTCTCCAGTGATGACCTCTAGGAGTTCTCCTTCAAACTGACTGTAAATTGGACTTGATATCTAAAAGACTAAGAGGGACTTCAAAATTTTCTCTTGAAAGGCTAAAGTAAAGCTTTAAAACTGAAGTTATGTTATTACTTCATTAAGTGAAATTAAATGGAGATCAAATATCAGCTATAAAATCTTTGCAAATGTAAATCCTAATCCAGATTTTAAGGGGGATCTGAGGTTCTCTTGAGGAACCGCAGTTTTATGAAGGTAAATCTTTTGTGTATTGTGTGCCAAAGGTTCCTCCTTCTGTGAACAGGAAATCTAGCTGAACACAAAATAAAACAACATGAACTTTATCCATGGAGTTAGTCTTTTCTTCTTTTTCTTTTGAAAATATATTTTTATTAATTTCAGAGAGGAAGGGAGAAGGATAGAGAGATAGAAACATTAATGATGAGAATCATTGATTGGCTACATCCTGCACGCCCCCCTACTAGGAGAGGGGATGAATCAAGCTTCCAACCAGGGCATGTACCCTTAGCTGGAATGAAACCTGGGACCCTTTAATCAACAGGCTGACACTCTATCCACTGAGCCAAGGGCAGTCTTTTCTTCTTGAATTTGATTCATCAACACACAGTCATACTAGCAGTCAGCAGCTGTGCATCGCTGCAGGTTGCCTAGGACCAATCAGAGAAGGTCAGACCTGCATCACCACCATTTGTCCACCATCCAGAACTGATATATTATTGCTCACATGTACACATAAGGAACTGTTTGACATTGAAATTGGGACTCAAAAGAACTGTTGCCCCAGAAACTCACTACAGACTGATTCATTTGCCTCTCAGCATAATCATTATTGCTTATCTCATTTTCAGTTCTTATAAATGTATTTCTAGTATTACATGATCTCACTCATCTAGGGGAAATAATGAATAACATAAACTGATGAACAAAAACAGATCCAGAGACAGGGAAGCATCGATCAGACTATGAAACCTCAGAGGGAAGGTAGGGAAGGGTAGGAGTAAGGGGGAGAGATCAACCAAAGGACTTGTATGCATGCATATAAGCCTAATAGGTGGTCATGGATAACAGGGGGGTAGGGGCATGCATGGGGAGGGGTTTGGGATGGGAATGGTGTGATGAGGACAAATATGTGATATTATAATCAATAAAGAAATTTTTTAACAAGCAACATACAGTCACAGGCCTTTAAAGTCCTAATATTCTTTCTTGAAATTGGATTTGTGATGTTTTTCTCAAGATGTTTTTCTCCCATAAAATCTATATCCTTGAAAATTGAGGTAAATGAACAGGAATTGTATTATTTATATGAATTGTCCATATCATCATGGCATTTTGCATATTTGTTTTTTCCTCACCAGTAATTTAGTATGACATCTGGGGATGACAATCTGAAGCATGCCATATAAAATTTTCCAGCTCTTAGTAGTGTGTAATTAAAATATTGTAGGCATTGTGAATTTAATTGATGTATAACAATATGCTTGTGGATGATAATCACATACTAATTTCTATATCGAAAGTTGAAAAGTAAGAAGGTTGTTTTTTTCCCCCCTTTTCTTTTGACAGAGCATCTTTCAATGGCTTAAGAATTTTAATCATAATTATGTTATCAGGATAGATTTCGATCAAAATAGCAGTATTTATTTTAGCCTTGATAAAAATCCAAATGCTAAGTGATATGTTGAAAACTGAATAGGAGGCAAACATAAATAGAAGACAAAAACAGAAATGAATGAGAGTTGGAAGGTGTAGAGGCAAAAAATGAGAAATTATTTACAAGAGAAA
Organism: Pipistrellus hanaki; assembly: GCF_964339955.1. Classification (NCBI taxonomy): domain Eukaryota; kingdom Metazoa; phylum Chordata; class Mammalia; order Chiroptera; family Vespertilionidae; genus Pipistrellus; species Pipistrellus hanaki. The sequence goes on along the minus strand of NC_140506.1, from coordinate 42,060,778 downwards.
TATTTATTTTGATTGGGTGTGGGGAGATGAGTGATGCTATAGCATCCCTTTGCCTCCTTTCCCACCCACCTAATATATTGATTAAGAGCTTCTGGAGCATGAGCTAGACCTGAATTTAAATGTCATATGTTATTTATAGGTATCGGGTCTAGTAATAATTAATGTCGTTTTTCAACATTCGTTTAAAATCTTGCTTGGCGTTGACTTGTATTGACATAACCTTCAAACACGTGGTATCTACAGAACGTGTGAAGTGCAATTAACAAGTTTTGCTTGAAAAAGTTTGTGTTTGGTTTGGTTTTTGTTGCAGAACTAGGGCTAAGAAGATGGCGGATGAAGAGCATATTCGGCACTGCATGCTTTACGAGTTCCAATTAGGAAGAAAAGCAAGTGAGGCTGCAAAAAACATCTGTAGTGCTCTTGGTCAAGATGCAGTTAGCGCCAGAAAATGCCAGCGTTGGTTTGAGAAATTTCACGAGGGAAATTTTTCGTTAGATGACAAGAGTGGTCGAGGCCATGTGTCCAATTTTGATCAAGAAGCTCTTCAAGCTCTTTTGGTGCAAAATCCTCAAATTACCCAACAAGAGCTTGCGACAACTTTAAATTGTTCACAAAAAACAATTTCCAATCAATTGCGTGCACTTGGCAAAGTCCAAAAGTTTGGAAAATGGGTTCCTCATGAGTTGACCGACAACAGCCGTAATCAAAGAGTCACAATTTGCAGTTCGCTCCTCTCTCGTCAAAACCGTTTGCCGTTTTTAGAGCAAATTGTTACCGGAGATGAAAAATGGGTGCTATATGTTAATTTGAAAAGGCGGCCTCAATGGTTGGACAAAATTGAGGCTCCACAGCCCACGCCAAAACCTGACTTGCATGCGAAAAAAGTGATGTTGTGTGTTTGGTGGAATTTTAAAGGAATTCTTCATTATGAACTTTTACCATCTAACCAAACCATTACAAGTGCAGTGTATAGTGCTCAATTGGAAAGGTTAGCCCAAGCTTTAAGAGAAAAAGAACCCGCGCTGATTAATCGGAAGGGCGTAATTCTTCACCACGATAACGCACGACCGCATACTGCAAGAATCACTGCTGAAAAACTGCGCCAGTTGGAATGGGAAGTTCTCCCTCAACCTGCATATTCTCCTGATATTGCCCCTTCCGATTACCATTTGTTTTGTTCTTTGCAAAACTTTCTTCTTGGAAAAAAATTTAATAATGAAGAATGCCTCAAAAATGCATTGACCGAATATTTTGCATCAAAATCACAAGAATTTTACAACAGAGGGATTAAAATGCTTCCTGAGCGTTGGGCACAAGTAGTAGAAAACAACGGCAACTATATTGTTGATTAAATTTTGTTGTATTGTTTAAATAAATTCGATTTAAAAAAGTATTAGAAAACGACGTTAATTATTACTAGACCTAATACATTTCCTTGGACACACTTGGATACTCTCTAAACCACAGTTGTTGTTTTTTGTTGTTGTTTTTTTTAATATGTAAAAATCATGTTTTCTTTTTCTCACACTCCTTAACACTTAATTTGACAGGAAATCCTATTGGCTCTACCTTCAAAATATAATCATGTTTATACAAGTCCCCCTTGTCTGAATACTGCAAAATGCTTCTCCTTTGACTCTTGCTTCCAATCTTGCTCCCTTCTGTCTGTGCTCAATGCAGAAGCCACAGTGAACCTTTAAAAAGTTAGCTGTGGCAGATTGTTGTATAATTCTCCTCTAAACCTTCCAGTGACTCCCCCTTCTCATTCTGAGTAATTCTGAGCCAAGCTACTTAGAAAGGCTTACAAGGCTCCCCCCCTCCAAATCAGTGAACTCTCTCAACGAGGCTCCTTCACTGCTATCTCCAGCCACTCTGACCTTTTTGCTATTTTTTTTTAACTCAACAGGCAAACTCTTGCCTGAGGAACACAATTCCTCCAGATAGCTCTGGTTTTTCTTAAATACCAACTTCTCAATAAGGCCTACATTGACAGCCCTATTTAAAATTACAACTTACAACTTACTTATTATCCCTTTTTCCCAGTTATATTTTTTCTCATAGCACTCCAACTTCTAAAATACTATCCTATCTAATAAAAAGGTAATATGCAAATTGACCATACCTCCACTATACCTACAAGTCACACCCACCAGCCAATCAGGAGCAAGTATGCAAAATAACCCAAACAAGATGGCTGTGGCCACAGAAAGAGCAGGAGGCTTGGGTTTCCCTGGCAATGGAGGAAGCCAAGCTTTCTATAATACCTGCCTTGGCCTGACTTGGCCTCCGCTGAAAGCTACAAAGTTTCAATTATAGAAGATAAATAAATCCTAGATACTAGGGCCTCTGCTTGGGTTGCTGGTGGTGTGGCCATCCTGCAAACCACCACTGGCCCCTCGCCCAGGCCTCTCCATGCCACAAGGGAACCCCACCCTCATCTGGGACACCCTTTATGGCAAATCAGCAAGTCCCCCACCTCCCCCACCCCCCCATGCACCAGGTCTCTATCCCATCTAATCCTATCTAATAAAATAATAATATGCAAATTGACCATTACTCCAACACACAAGATGGCTGCCCCCATGTGGTCAAAGTTGACTGCCCCCATGTAGACACAAGATGGCCACCACAAGATGGCCAGCAGGGGATGGCAGTTGGGAAAGACCAGGTCTGCAAGGGAAGGCAGTTGGGAGGGACCAGGCCTGCAAGGGAGGGCAGTTGAGAGTCAGCAGTCCTGGATTGTGAGAGGGATATCTGACTGCCCGTTTAGGCCCGATCCCATAAGGATTGGGCCTAAACGGGCAGTCAGACATCCCTCAAGGGGTACCATATTGGAGAGGGTGCAGGCTTGGCTGAGGGGCACACACACCCACACAAATTTCATGCACTGGCCTCTAGTATAATATGTTTATTATTTTCCCTTTTAAATTATCTCTCTATATCCCTGTAGGATATAAACTTAACAAAGGCAGCAATTTTGCTGCTTTGTTCATTGATGTATATTAAATTCCTGGAACAGTGCATTAGACCTAATGGTGCTCAATAAATATTTGTTAACTGAATAAGCGCCTAAGCTACAATATAATGCTTTTTAAGGTTATATTCAACTAGAGGCCTGGTACATGAATTTGTGCATGGGTGGGGTTCCTCAACCTGGCTGGCAATTGAGGCCCTTCGGAGCCATCTCGCCTAGTCCTGATCGGGGCTTGCTGGCCAGGGGAAGGGCCCACAGGAGGTTGGCTGTGGGAGTGCAATGACCATCACGGGGCAGTTCCTGCACTGAGCATCTTCCCTGGGTGGTCAGTACACATCATAGCTACCAATTGTAACAGTGACTTAGGTTTTAGATAGATAGATGATAGATAGATAGATAGATAGATAGATAGATAGATAGATAGATAGATATAGATAGATAATAGATAGATAGGTAGATAGGTAGATAGGTAGATAGATAGATAGATAGACAGATAGATAGATAGATAGATAGTTTAATGCTACTATATATTCTTGCTTAGATATTCCTAAACTTTCTGATTTATAAAATGTTATCAGTCCTCCCCATATTCTCAAGTAAAAGAAACATAACAAGACACTATATAATAATTGTTTTAAAAATATTACAATGATACATATTTTTAGCTTTATTAATATGCTTTCTTGCTTTGAGACCTAGGGCCCTCAGCCTCCAACACAAAAATAGTTTCATTATATGCACTGTAAGTAATGTTTTGCAATACCTACTGTTAACTGAACATCCTAAAGAGATTAAGCCTCTGTAAGAACATACCCACATCAGAAAAAACAGCCAGTTTTAAGATCAAGTGAGTGAAGGAGGATCAGCAATAACACTAAGGTGACAAAACATACTGAGATCTAAATAATGTTTCTACCTCAGTTACTAAATTAACAGCCTAGTTAACTGCATGATATCTAGGAAAATAAAGAAATAGTAATACTTCCTTGCACTGTGGGAAAATATACATTATAAATAACGCTGACAGCCCCCTAATTCAGCATTTATTTGTCAATAAACATTAGTTAATTTTGAATATTAAAACCAGATATACTGCACTTTAGAGTGTAATATTACAATTCTTTCATGTTTTAAATTTTATCTTCTCTGACTATAATGATAAAATATTAACTTAATCTCTCCAGTAAATTTTCCTCTGAGAAGTATGTGCAATTATTATAAACATACCAATATATTACCATTCTCATTTAGAACTCAGCCTTCTGCATGTTTAAACCTGACTGTAGTCTTACACAGATCAGCACAGTGATAAGGCCTGACCATAGGCCTTATCACTGTGCTGATCCCTCCTGAAACATAGCCTGAAATCTCTCTCTCCCATATCCTAAGTGTAATTACAATCCTTTATTAAATTTGAAGTCATAGTCTCCTTTCTCTAGGAAACTTTCAATGAACTCATAAAATCAAAATCCATTCAACCTCTTATTCACTGACTTGAAATGATTGTAATATATGTGTGTGCACACATTCACACAAATATTAAAAGTTTAAGAATCTGAAGTACCTACCGTATTTTCCGGTGTATAAGACGACCCCCCTAATTTTACAGTTAAAACATAGGTTTAGGCCTATATTCGCTGTATAAGACTACCCCCCACTTCTGAGGCAACACCAGTTCTTTTTTTAATAGACCGCCTCTCTGATTCTGGCCAATCTGAGCAGGCTTTTTACTAGAACACAGTGTAGCTTCGGGTACAGAACATGTATAATTTGCATGCATAAAAAGCCTGCTTGGATTGACTGAGTTAGAGAGGTGGTCTATTAAAAAAAAGAACTGGTGTTGCCTCGGAAGTGGGGGTAGTCTTATACAGCGAATATAGGCCTAAACCTATGTTTTAACTGTAAAATTAGGGGGTCGTCTTATATGCCGGAAAATACGGTACCTAAATTATACTTGAGGGCAATTTAAAAATCTATAAAATATATTTTCTATGATACTGAATGAGAAAATTAACAAATATGGCAGAAAACTATTTCTAAATCCACCAATCTCTACTTCCATTCCTTTTTAACAATCATTTTTGTTTCTCATAAGTTACATTTTAACAGCTAAATTTTAGTCTTTTTAAGTTCTTATAACATGCTATTTTAGTTTGTTGCTTGGGAAGTTTTCACATTTGCAAATTGATGATTGATTTGACTCCAGGGCACTGAGGGCCAAAGTTTTGTCTTAATGAAGATTTCTTCTAACAATGTGATATTTTGGAGACTATTATCATTACTTACAAACTATACAAAAGAGGTTGTCATAACAACCAGAGATTAGTGTTTCAGATTTTCATATTTAGTTTTATACTGAAGTCATATCATTTCTCTGTATCATTTAAAACCACCTGTGAAATAAATGAAATGTTTACCTTTAGCATTAAAAAGGAATCCTTACAGAATTTCCTGTAAGTAAACATATCTGTACAATTCATATATGGATGTCTCTTAATACAAATATATACTTATGTGTTAATATCTATAATATATATTCAAATATATGATCTATTTCTATTCCCCCTATATTCTATTACCTTATATTCTGTCTATCCTTCAAGACCCAAACTCGACAAAATTGTCTTAGATATACTAGATTCCCAGCATTCCAATGCTCTCATAGCTCTTTTTAAGCCTCAGTTTCAGCACTTAAGCCCATCCTAATTTGTACCTGATTTACCTGTAAGCATCAATCTTTTTTTAAAATTTATTTTTATTGATTTTTTACAGAGAGGAAGGGAAAGGGATAGTTAGAAACATCCATCAGCTGCCTCCTGCACACTCCCTACTGGGTATGTGCCCGCAACCAAGGTACATGTCCTTGACTGGAATTGAACCAGGGACCCTTCAAGTCCACAGGCCAACACTTTATCCACTGAGCCAAACTGGCTAGGGCTGTAAGCATCAATCTTTTTTTTTTTTTTTTTTTTTTATATTTTATTGATTTTTTTACAGAGAGGAAGAGAGAGGGATAGAGAGTTAGAAACATTGATGAAAGAGAATCATCCATCAGCTGCCTTTTGCACACACACACACACACACACACACCCACTGGGGATGTGCCTGCAACCAAGGTACATGTCCTTGACCGGAATTGAATCTGGGACCTTTCAGTCCGCACAGGCCGACGCTCTATCCACTGAGCCAAACAGGGTTGGGCTGTAAGCATCAATCTTAATCCTGTGCTACTGATATAGAGAAATGCCACCTTGCTTTTCTCAGTTTCTCTCAAAGACCACTGTAATTCCTTAAAACAGAGGGCTAAAATATATATCGAGTGAAATTAATAGTATATGTTTGTCAAGCAACTCCTTGGGCAGAACACACAGAGTCCTGCTTTCATGGAATACTGACACCCTAAGTATATATGCGAATGGGACTGGACTGTCTTCAACTTTAGAGTTCAACATTCATCTTATTAAATATTAAAATGAGCTATCTGTAGAGTACTGCCTCTTACTGCCACTTGATTAACTACACTATAAAGTTATTTTATAATGCCAGAGAAAATGCTAAATATTCAAGACATCAAAAGACTTTACCACAGGTCTTAGAATGTAGAGGCCTTAAGATTTTAAGACCAAAATTTTAAGAGCTAGAGAAGCCAAAATACTTTTCACGTATGCTTGACTCTTGAAAAAATTTAATTCTCATTTCTTTTTGAGATCACAATGTAAAATCCAGTTATTGTATTTTGCACATGTACATAATATAATAGAATTGCTATAGAAGCTAATAAAAGTGTACAAATAAAAAAATCTCATTATTGAAACAAAATGATTAGGGACAATGGGAAGCATTCTTTTCTGTATATCATCTCCAAATCCTATGTAATAAAAAGCTAATGTGCAAATAAACTGATGGCAGAACAACTGTACAGCCTGTAGCTATGATGTACGCTGACCACCAGAGGGAGTGGCAGGATGGTGGAGCAGGTGAGCAGGGTCACCAAACCAAGGCGGGGTGTTGCTCGCTGTCATGGGAGTGAGCCTCTGGTGGTTACTGAAAATTCTTTGCTCTCACATGCCATGATCCCATCCAGTGCTCAGAGCCACCACTAGCATCCACTGCCAGTGCTGGCCCCACTTGCACCTGCTGCTGGTGCCCGGCACCTGTTCCTATCATTTGGCCATCAGCGGGTGCGAGCAGTGGCTGCTGGCCCTGATCGCACCTGAGAGCTTCTCTACCTCCCTCTGCTCCTGAGGGGTGATCGGGGCAGCAGCTGCTGTTTGTACCTGTTGACAGCACCAGGCCCGCTCACACCCGCTACTGGCGTTGGCCCTAATTGCTCCATGCTGTAAACAGGTGCGAGTGGGGCCAACACCATCAGCACATGGGAGCGGTGGCATGGGAGCAGGGCTGCTGGCAGACGGGGGACTCGGGGCCATGTCAGGAGGGGATGGGTGGGCCAAGACTTGCCCCAGTGCCTACCACAGCCTCGTGGCCCATAGGTCCTTTCAAGGTGCACAGATTTGTGCACTGGGCCTCTAGTATTTTATATTAAACTAGAGACCCAATGCATGAAATTCTGGTAAGAGTAGGCCTTCCTTTCCCCCGCTGCCAGCACTGCCTTTCCTCAGGCATTAGGACCCAGGCTTCCCTTGCAGCCCTGGTTTCATCTGGAAGGTCCTCCAAAAGGACATCTGGTCTAATTAGCATATTATGCTTTTATTATTATAGACTAGAGGCCCAGTGCACAAATTTGTGCATGGGGGGGGGGGGTGTCTCTCAGCCCAGTCTGCACTCTCTCACAATCTGGGACCCCTCAGCTATCCCTCTTGTAATCCAGGACCACTGGCTCCTAACCGCTTTTCTGCCTGCCTGCCTGATCGCTCCTAACCACTCTGCTGCCTGCCTAATGCCCCTAACTCCACTACCGGACTGGCTGATTACTCTTAACCCCTCTGTCTGCCTGCCTGCCTGATTGTCCCTAACCACTGTTGCCTTGACCCCCACATCCGGGACCTGAGCTTCCCTCCCTCCGGCCAGCTGTAGGCACCCGGGACCCTGGACAGCTTTGTCTGGGCCCTGGCTTTATCAGGAAGGACATCCAGAAGACGTCTGATCTATCCAGTATAATTAGCATATTACCCATTTATTAGAGGCCTGGTGCACAAAATTTGTGCATGGGGAAGGGGATGTCTCTCAGCCCAGCCTGACCTCTCTAATCTCAGACATCCCTCTCTCACAATCTGTGATCACTGCTTCCTAACCACTCACTTGCCTGCCTGCCTGATTGCCCCTAACCGCCTCTGCCTGCTGGCCTGATCACCCCCTAACCACTCCCCTGCTGGCCTGATCACCCCCTAACCACTCCCCTGCTAGCCCGATTCCCCCAACTGCCCTCTCCTGCCAGCCCAATTGCCCATAACTGCTTGCTCCCCTACCATCCTGATGGCCCTGAACTTCATCCACCTCAGCCCTTGCCACCATGGCTTTGTCCAGAAGGAAGTGAGATGTCTGGTCGATTCCTTCTAATTAGCATATTTCCCTTTTATTAGTATAGATATTCTACCCTTCTACTTTTAATGTCCTAACCTTGATTAAACCCTCATATTCTCAAGTTACTTCTTCCTTGTTATTTTTCTTTCCTAAGTTCTCTTCTTACTAGGCCATCAGACAGATAGTGACAAATTAATATTGCTCTTGTCATCCACACTCACAATTGTAATGGGCTGTAGCCTACCATCAATCCTAGACCTTTAGTTATCCTATGAACCCTCTCTCCCCCAACTACTGCCCTACCACAGCATTTCCTCTTTGCCACAAATAACTATAAAGTCTCATTTTAGGGCACTCAACCCAAGGGCCTCATCATATTTCACAGTTTTCCTTATTTTATCTTCTCTATCCTGGGAATGACCTTAATTGTGTACTGACTGTTTACATTTTTTAACGCTAGACTTTGCTAAGTACTAGCGTTAAAAAATGTAAACAATACAGGAGTAGCCTTTAAGGATACTTCATTCTTTAATCTTTCCTTGTCAATCATTCTTTGTCTTGTCTTTTACATGCTACTTAATGTACTCTGAGAAGATTTTCTGCTTCACTTAACCTGATCCTGCTTATTATTTTACTCCATATTTGATAGCTCTTCAATGGTATTATTTTATCTGTAAGTCCTTAGGTCAGATTTTCTCTGGGGAATGCCTTGAAAATGCTAGAACTGATACTAATATTACATTTCCTAAAATAATTCCACTTCATAGGTACATCCAAGATATCTTTATGTTTTAAAACTTTTGTATACAAAAATTATAAACCCTATAAAGTTTTAGAAAAGCCTAATTTAGGATGAAAAAAGACCAGAGTTGATCCTTATGGAAGATGGAGACAAGGATGGACTGAGAAAGGGCATGAGGGAACTTTCTACAGTTAAGGTAAAGTTCTGTATTTTAATAGGAATTTGTATTATACAGGTGTATATATTTATCAAAACACATCAAATAGCTACTAAGATTTTGTCCATTTAACTATATGTAAATTTTACCTTTTTATGCCTTTGTTTTGTATTTATTTCATAGTTGCTTTATGCTTTTCATTCAGTTCCTTTATTCAATTTCTGTCAAATCTATCCTCTTTAGATATCTTGTAATTTCAAAATTCATTGTCTCCTTTTTCCTATTTTTGCCTGTCTGATCAGCTATTGCTCCAAGGATGGTGTTTTGAAAGGGTGAGAGTGGAGCAGACTTTTTATAAGCTGAAATAAAATGCTATAAATCTAAATTTGTTTTCTTCCTTTTGTAATTTTGTATGAATAGCATCATATGTCACCTTGAAACACTATTTTCGTATACTAATAGAATAGCATGTAGCCAGAGTGAGAGTTTGAAGAGGCTAACTAGGTTTTTTTAGTTCAAAAACATTCTTTTCTTGTGATATGGTAAAATATTACTGTTTCTTTGATGGGAGAGGGCTTCCTATGTCTTCTAAATTTTTGACTCTTTGATTTTACAGGAAATTTAATTTCTCCTTTTTTGCTTCCTTTTCTTCTTTGACCAGCAAGTCTCCAAGGATGCATATCCCTGATACTTGCATTTACTCAGAAATGGTGTCATTAGGTTCCGCTCATATTCAAGTCATAGTAGCAGTTTTCCATTCTACAAGATGTCAAGCTGGTTTTCAATATTTTTTCATTCTGAGTGCAATCAGTTTTTGAGTGATTTTATCTGTATCCCAACATCCTCAGTCCCCCTGCTTTCAGCTCTCATTTATATCCCATCTGTCCCCACTCCATCTTTGTTCAAGTCTCCCTGGGGTGTAGACTTTAGACCTAATTTTGCTGGTCAGAATGCTTATTTTCCTACTGACAGGTAACTTAAAAATCTGTTTATGTGTATGTGTATATGTGTGTGTGTGTGTGTGTGTGTGTGTGTGTGTGTGTGTGTGTGTGAGGGGGGGGGGAGGGGGAGTAGGGATCCCCTACACTAATTCTGGGATACCAGCAGGTTAGGTTGTCTGAAAATTCAACTCAATTCTGACACTATTTACCCAGACCATCAGATTCCATAGATAAGGGTTCAGTCCCATAAGAGTGCCCTCCACTTCAGATGCCAATTGCAAGCCCAGGTTACAAACTGGAGGCTCCAATAACCCCTTTCAATATAGGATCTGAACTGCAAGTGTAGGTTATTGTCTGTACTCCTGACCAACTAGCTGTAAATCAGAAGTTCCCATGAACCCCTTTGGGTTTGACTTATTTGCTAGACTGGAACACAGGACTCAGGAAATCTGTTTACTCAACAGATTACTGTTCTGGCTCCCCAACCTGGAAGCTCTCCAAAAACCCCTCCCCATGGAGTTTTTAAAGAGACTTTATTACTTAGACTCATTAACTCATTGTCCATTAGGGGTGGGGGATAAATTCAACCACCACCCTTCTTCCTTCCCCAGAAATCAAGGAGTGGGAAAGTGTCAACCCCCTACTTAAGGTTAGTACCTCTGAAAACTGGCCCCCATCCTTTGGTGCTTTCCCATAAGTCATCTTTATGAACATAATCCCAGTTGTGGTGGAAAAGGGCTTGTTTTGAATCACAAAATACCCATTTCACCTTTATGGCTTTAAAGCCTTTTTAGGAACTGTGTGGACAAGAGACCAAGTATTATAGTGAAAGATGCTCCCATTACTGTCATTGATTAAAAAATTCCAAAGGTTTTGGTAGATAAGCCAGGAACTGTGGATGAAGACCAAATACATATGAACATATATATTTTAGTCATTTCAATATATATATATATATATATATATATATATTCATATTCTTATAAATCACATCACAGTCACATTAGAGGCATAGATTATGGGTGAATTTGCTTTCCCTACCAATCAATAAGATTTCGGGGAGGACATGTGGGAAAATTTAAATTTAGAAGGTGTCTCAGTCCATTCAGGCTGCTATAACAGAATACCACAGACTGGGTGACTTACAAAAAAACAGAAATTTCTCACAGTTTTGGAGGCTGGGAAGTCCAAGATCAAGTTGCTGACAGGACAGAGTTAGTACATGGTGAGAGGGCTCCCAGGGGCTCTTGTGTAGATATTAATTCCATTCATAGGGGCTCCAGTGTCATGATCTAATCACTTCCCAATTGGCTCCTCCTGCAAATACCACTGGGAATTAGGCTTCAGCATATGAATTCTTGGGGACACATACAGTACATAGCAGGAATTTTTCCTTTTTCTATGATCACTCAGAAATATATAGGATTATCTTTCTAAAACTCAGATTTTTCTTTTCTTTCTTTCTTTCTTTTTTTTTTTTTTTTTTTTTTTTTTTTAGACAATTCATATAAAATCCTATAATGGCAAATATTGCAAGCCAGAGTTTTGCTGAAAACTCATCCTAATGTGTGCATCAGGGAGTATTTTGGGTACTGTAATTGAGAGCCATGTCTCCAAGAGCTTAAGACTGCATTTGAGAATTTCAGATTATCTTATTCTTTAATTAAGCAATAAAATGATACCTAGATTACAGTTTCAATTCTGCTACACTGATTTTCTCAATTTCTGACAGAAAATCCATGGCTTCCTTTGTGGAGGGAAATAACTCCATCAGTAGTCCAGTAGCTGAAAAGGAAAATTATAACCATTGAATCATCAATAATTGCTACCTTCTATGTCCAAAATATTGGTGATTTCATACGGTTCAGCTTAATATCTACCGTGTGTGGAAAATGTGATAGATTTTGTTTGTTAGCATGAGAGTTTAAGCGTGAATAGAGATTACACACTATACAGTTCATAGATAAAATAGAATTGCATTGAGCAAAGCTCTCAGAGTATAACATGAGAATTTTGTTGATAATATTAATCGGAGATCAGAATTAAGATATGTAAGCATAACAAATTTATTAATATATGGATATTTAACTGATCACCTCCTGTTAACTAGGCAACAGGAATTTCATACAGTGGTTCCTCATATACTTGGAAAATGCAATTAAACCCAATTAGTATTCATCTTACCTCCATCACCTAAATTTATCTGTTGAAAGCCTAATTATTTATGTAGTATGATACTAAGTTGTGGAATCCAACAAAGAATAAGGAACCCTCTCAGAATCCTAATTATTCTATATCAATAATTGTAATATCTGCCTTTTGTCAGACCGGGGAAACTGGGAGGCGGCAGTAAATTTTATCTGAAAAGCTCAAGTAAAAGATGACTGTGTGTAGGAATGCTACTGAGAGCTGTATGGCTTTTCAATGTATAACATTAAGATGAAGGTGATTGGACAGGGGAACAAGTGTGTTGTGGCATGACGCTGTATCAACCTAGAAGGGGCTAATTTTTCTAATTTCCATAAAGATGTCCAATGGGCAAGTGGGGTACATCAAAATGAGAGATAAGATGGAAAGGCCAGCTAGGTAGCAACTCAAAACTGCAGCTCAAATACCACTTGAAGAGCCAAAAGCTAATTACCTTCATCATTCTGGCAGAAATTCAAACTCTGAGTCTGCAATAATTGGATTATTTCAGTATATATTTAGAGAACCCAACTCAGCAAGTTACCTAGGAAAAGTTCATTTATATTCAGAAAACATTGTAGCATACACCATTTTGGTGTATGGAGACTAGAGGCCTGGGGTTTGCTCTTTTTAGGTAATTTGATCATTCTTGGCTTCAATAACCCATTCAATAACTGTGCATTGACTGCTAAATTATACATGCAAGACACGTGAATAAAAGCTCCTCTGGTCTTAGAAAGATCCCAAGCTGGTATGGGAGATGTGTAAGGAAATCAATAATTATAATATATGCTGAGGTAATCATAAAGCTGTTTCCTGGGTGTTGTTGACATGTGAAATGTTTGGGATAATGGGAGGAATCAGCAGGGAAAAAATGTACAGAAAAGATGGTACTTGAGCAAAGTGATGGTACATAAAAGCACTGGAGTTGTGTGGCCAGGGTGACATGCTAAACTGGAATTTTACTGAGGGTGACAGCTTATATGACGAATTGCATTTTAGTACTGACTCAAGGCATCTTTCCATTGCTTCTTTAAAGTATCTGCTGGACAGCTGATTAGAACTGTAGCTACAGGAACTGAAAATGCCAACCTAAAACTGTAGAATAGCTTTGGGATTAACTTGAATTACCATGAGCATTTAAGCTTGAATTATTTTTTAAGTGTATAAGGGAGAATATATGTATTTTTACAAAATTAATATTGTTAAAAAAAATTGAATCCAACACAAAAAATTTATTCTGTAGTCATAAGCTAATATGAAATTTTTTTTTTTAATATATTTTTTTATTGATTTTTTTACAGAGGGGAAGAGAGAGGGATAGAGAGTTAGAAACATCGATGAGAGAGTCACCGATCAGCTGCCTCTTGCACACCCCCTACTGGGGATGTGCCTGCAACCAAGGTACATGCCCTTGACCGGAATCGAACCTGGGACCTTTCAGTCCGCAGACCGACGCTCTACCACTGAGCCAAACCGGTCTTGGCTAATATGAAATTTTGATAGTTTTGTGTCAAGTCCAGAAAATTGGACATTGTTATGAATATTTCTGTGAAGGTGTTTTTTGTTTTTGATTTTTCATGTGGGTGAACCTCCTCCATTCAGTTGAAGATCTTAACAGAAAAAACACACAAAAATTTCCTTGAAGAGGGAATTCTTCCAACAGATGCTTTGGACTAAACTGCAGCTCTTCAGTGACTCCACCAGGTTCTGGACCTGTCACAATGAGCTAATTCCTTAAATAAATCTCACATCAGGTTGCTTACTACTTTGGAGAATCCCAACACAAAATGTGAACATTTGTCTGCCCTCCATCACTCCATATATACTTACACAGTAAGACCAGCCTATGGAAGCCGTATGGGAATGGGGCAATCCACTGCTCCTGTCTCAGAACAGGTTCTTCTTATTCATGTACAGCAGGTCCCTGAATATTTTTGTTATGAGAAAACATTCTGGGCCAGCACCAGTGTAATTTGAACCTTCTTCCCATTACTGTTTTTCCTGGGTAGTACTCTGATTTCCGCCCTCATCCAAAAGATGTGCACTGTAACTGGCATGTTCAGTTGTGCCAGTGCGCCAGTGTGGGTGAGTGCTAGGATGGAATTCCTTGCACCCAAATCAGCTCTAGCCACCAGCAATCCAGAACTGGAATAAGCACGTTGGAAAATAATTATCTTACATGTTCTTATTCATCTTCCTTACCAGTTAACTGCCACACATCCAAAATGGAAACCATCCCCAAATGCCACAATACTTTGAATTTAAAAAAAAAAAAAAAATCAATTTGCAATGAATATCATAAAAATAAATATATTACAATTTGGGTGTTCTTAAATATTTTCAGTTCAAAGTTCTCATGAAAAAATGATTTTAAAGTATCTATATATGCTTATGGCATACAAAGGATTAAATCTATGTACAGCTCACAATTAATTTAAATTTTAATATTAGAAGTGTTTTGAGTCTTTGTAAGTTTGGCGATTTATTTTATTTATTTTACCAGAAATATGCCATTGGAACTCACTTAATGATTTTAGTTTCGTTTTAAGTCACTGCTTAGAAGTCGCAGATCCCAACCTGTAAGCAATATTCAGTGAGGACTTACTATAAAATTTCAAATTAACTTAGGAAGACAAATTTAATAAATCAGATGTTTTCTACCTACACCTTGCTGTCCAATACTAGGTTAACTTTTGACTTGATATATTTTAAACCAGAAAACACCATTCATTTAGATTAGAACTCGCCAGAGAATAAAATGTTTTCATATAGCTCATTGCTACTCAAAATAAGAAGGTAAACTCTATCCCCAGAGACAAGTAAATTTCTAATTTTAAGGGCAAAGATTTGAACCAAGAATTCAGAATTATTTTATGAACCACAAATTTACTTGTTTCTTTTCTCAAAGGTAGAAAGCCTTGCTGTTCTTGATGTTTCATTGAAAAACTCAACAAACACAGAATGACAGCTGTTTCATCAATGGATAATAACAAACAAACAAAACAAAAACCAATGACACACAAGTACAGGGAATGGTGGGACAGTCATTTAGATTCCACTGCATCCATTATTTAAATAGTTGCCTGGTGGTTATTAAAAGGTCTAAGATAGGTCCTCACAGAAAAACAAACAAAAATAAAAAATGTAAGGTTCTAACAAATCAGTTTAATGTTAGGGACATGTAGGAATTCCAATGTTACGATGACTGATGGAAGCAGCTGTGTTGGTCCACGAAGGGATGTGTAGAACCATCTAGAGCAAATTTTCAAGAATCCAGAAATAGACTTTTATGGGAATATTTTAAAGTATTGGTTTAAAAACATTACCACCCCCACCCACCCACCCCAACTCTAGAGGCCAAACAGATCGCCAGTTTACCTCTGCTTTAAGGTTCTTCTAACACCAGTGGTGTTCTAAAAGTGACCAAATTGAGATTAAATATTTCATAGTTATCTTTTAATACCCCTAGGAATGAAATCGCTAACACTTTCTTCATTACTCAAATTCGATTCAAGGGTACAATTACTAATCAGAGCTATCTCTTAACCTATTTCTACTAGTCAAAGCACCAGAATTGATAATTATTTCCTAAATTCTATCTTACATGCTATTACATTCTATTTCAAATAGTGGCACATTTATTAAGACAAAAATTTGAGTTTTAGGGAATAGTCCTAGAGGAAAATATGAAGCTCTTATACTTATTAATTTGTATACAACACTGGTTTTCCTCATAAGTAACTATCACTGAGGGAGAAAAAACTAACGCAATCCTTCAAAGTAAAGGAAAAGATTGAAATTTTTTTTTTCTCTCCCTTTACATAAAAAAGAAATTAGTTTAGAATTAAAAGTCAAATTTGTATGTATAACATAAATTGGCAATTAGACCTAGCAATCAAAATTTAAATATCAGATTTTAAGACCAATAAGCTAAATCACATATATTTTGGTCAAGAATCTAATATTGGGATAATACCCAAATGAAAAGGTACACATATGTTCAATTTATCACATTTTGTATTTCAGAGAAGAGGCATTAAGGATTCATGCCGTAAGTTTATTTACAATCACATCTAGTATGTTGAGCTCAACATTTTGATCCATTTTTCAAGGAGATTGCACCTCTTAAAATGCTCCTCTTCATATCTGTGAATAAAAACAAACAAAAAACTAAGTGAAAAATCCCATTCACTTAACAGAAATTGTGTGATTTCATCAGTGTATTGTCTGTCCTTCAGCTTATGACTGGTACGGTACATCAGAAAGCGTTTACAGTGTCATGACTTCATTCATACTGATTTGCTTCATCATATGCACCAAAATTGTTCCATATCAATGGCTTGGACAAATAACTTCCCCTCTAAACTATGACAAATAAAGCCTTTATTTTCCAAAGTATATTTTGGAATTTATTCCAATTATTCTACAGCTTCCTATAGTGTCATTTTTGAGCGAAATTCTGGTTAAAATAAGCTAAATAAATTTTTTTTTCTCAAGCAGGAATCCGCTAACCTCCCAGAACACAAGACTCCTCTGGGCATATATTAAATTATATTGCCATCAAGATGGATTAATAATCAGTTTAGTAGAACTTTCCTGGTTAGAAAGTGTTGCGTCTGGCTAAAAATCCTGATCCACCATCACTAGCTATGAAATAAGGGCAACTTAACTCTTTTAATCTCTTTTAATATCTCCAATCAGGTTAATATCAATCGTCTACTTCAAGGTCTGCTAGGGAGCCACATGAGGTTATTAATAAAAAGCATATCCAACGAACAGTAGTACTAATAAACCCTTGTTTTCAGGTAAAGAAACATTTGTTTCTAGGTTTATCCATTGTCTCCACCCATGCCACATACACACTTAACTTCAGGAGTCAACCCTACACACAAAAACATATTTGTAATACATGAATACTTTTTTTGGAGGGAGAGGTGGAGAACAACAGGAAGAAATAAAAGGGAAAGCGTTGCTTTGGAAGATTAGAAATCCATTAATTACCTGTATCATGGATTAAGCATCCTTATTTTTTAAGCAGCTGGTGTCTCACTATAAAAAAAGGTGCAGCAAATCCTGATCCAAAGTACAAAGTCATCATAGCCAGTAATCGCCACTTGTTTTCCACCGAAAATGGCAAATTCTGTTGGGAAAAGAAAACATGCAACATGAAGAGCTTCAAATCATCTGATTTTATAGATCAACAGTAAGCACACAGAGGACAGACTTTTCTTCTATTTTCCCTAATCTACCATTGCACCCTTTTAAAACATCACCTTTCCAACCCTATGACCTCCATCACACACAGCACTAGAAAGTAAAAAAAATAAATAAATAAAATATGGCTTTGTTGAGCAGTGGTCTTAAGAACTCAAGTGTAAACTAGTGAACTCTCTCTTTTATTTTTAGAAAATAAAAAAATACTCTCCAAAAGCAGTTTTAGGAACAGTGTGTTGTCTGTCCATTGGCTAATGCCTGGTACATCAGAAAGCGTTTACAGTATCATGACTTCATTCATACTGATTGGCTTCATCACATGCACCAAAAATCGTTCCACTGAATGGCTTGGACAAATAATTCCTCCTGGTTTGCTACTTGTTAAAAACTAGGCACTTCCTAAGGCAGGCACTCGTCACCGTAACTGTACCACGAAGTGTGACTTTTCCATAACCAAGCGGCACCCCCTCGCACCGTGTCTGGGGCCTGAGCCCCGCGGGGCCCTGGGAGGCGGTCACCGCTAACCACCCGGGTCAGGCTAGTCAGTCACCCTCGAGGCTGACCCGGCCTCAACCAGCTCGTTAGAGAAGATCTGACCCCCGACGACAGGCCCTCGCGCCGTCCGCATTACCTCCCACTGACCTCACTCCGGGTCCGGTGACCTCTAGCTCGGCTTTGGGACAGACACATCGCCGGCCACAAGGTCTCCTCCACGCCCCGCCCGGGTGCTGGAGGGGGAGGGGGCCGCCAGCTCTACCCGCGCCTTCCTCTCGTGGACGAAGGGACCAGGGGCCCCGGGCTCCCCCCTGGCCCACGGGGGCACTGGGGTGTGAGTCGGTGTCCCAGGCTAGATTCCGGGCTCACCGTCCCCCTCTCCACGGCCCACAGGCGGCTCCGAGGTCCGCGAGCGGCGGGCCCGCGTCCGCCCTCCCCACCCCCGGCGCGCCCGGCCCCTCCGCACCGACCTTCCCCGGGCCCTCCTCGTAGTGGCTCCTGCGGACCACCGAGGTGGTGAACCTCCGAATGCTCTGGCCCAACATGTCCCTGTTGGAGGCCCGGCGAAGGCGCGGCAACCGAAGCAGGAGAGATGGCGGTTTCACACCGGCCGTTTCTCCACGACCTTGCCCGCTTCCTTCAAGGACCGAAAGGGGAGATGGGAAATGGGGCGGGGCTCTCCGAAATCGCGTGAAGTGGCGGGCGCCGGGCTTTGTGGGAATTGTAGTTCTAGCCATAGGGCTCCGTGTCGAACCCGAAGGATGATGGGGGATGTAGTCCTGTGCCAGTGTCAAGAAAGACCGGAACCCACATTGCCTCCTAGGAGTAGAGATTGATTGGTTCAGACCTGAGTTCTTGACAAGTTTCTTGGCGTCTTATTTTCAGAAAGTTAATTTTAATTTTAATTATTTTTTATTATTTTTAATCCTCACCTGAGGATATTTTTTCCAGTGATTTTTAGAGAGTGGGAAGGAGGGGTGAGGGGGTGACAGAACATCTTGAGAGATTCACATTGGTTAGTTGCCTCCTGAATGTGCTCCAATCAGAGCCAGAGACTGACCTGCAACAGAGGTATGAATGTACCTGCCCTTGACCAGGAATGGAACTCATGACCCTGCACTCTAAACCCTGAGCCAAACCGGTCAGGGCTCCAGAAATATTTTTACTAAATTAAATTAAGCACTTTCACCACATGCACTCCAGATTTTGAAACAGGAAAACAAACGTCTCCCTTCCCTTGTGTTATGACTTTATAGTACTAGGTGCTTGTGCTTTGCTGTCCTCTACCAGAATTTGTGTTAAAATCTTCTCTAAGGAAACAAAGCATAAACGTAAGTGACCAGTACAAAGGCTGTTGGAGAGAAAACTGAGTGAAGTGCTAGGGAAAGGATTCCTGAAGATATAGGGAACTGGGTAAGACAGAAGTATCGATGGAGGGCAGAGAAAGCTCAAGGCCAGTGTGAGTATGGCATGTTTCGAGTGTGGAAGTGAAAAGCAGCCTCTGATATCCAGAGCTAATCTGGACAAGGGATGAGTGTTCTCCTGCTGAGTGAATCATGGTAATATGGCTCTGGCAGCAGACAGTAGTGGAGGTGCTGCCGGCCCCAATGGGCCCTGATGAGAGCAGGACCATGTCGGGATGGTAGAGCAAGTGAGCAGGCGGCACCAGGCCAAGGCGGATGGGAGTGGGGGCCCAAATGTTCGCTGATGGCCCCGCAGATGGCAACCGGCGGAGGTGGTGGTGGTGGTGGTGGGGGGGGGGGGCTGCTGCCTGGCTCCCAGTCCCTGAGGGACTGGGCGGTGGGAGGTGGGGTCTGGCCCCAACCCATTGCCCCACAGGTGGGATGGTGGAGCAGGTGAGGGGGCAGCACCAGGCCAAGGCAGGGTGCTAGGCAGGGCTGCGAGGCTGGGGGGACAAGCTGGGCCCGATCTCCACAGGCCACCCTGTGGGACCCCACCTGTGCACGAATTCATGCACTGGGCCTCCAGTTAACTTAATATGACTTTATATTGATATGAAATTTCGAGTCCCACCTGTGGGTTCCTTGGCAGGGCCAGACTAAATATTTCTAATGCCTTATGTGGCCTACGGGCCAGAGGTTCCCACCCCTGATTCAGAAAATCATTTGCCTTGAGACAGTTTCTCACTATCAACCTATATAATTAGTAATTTCACTGTAATTTAGAATATTTATCATAAAAAAGAATGTTTTTGTCAAAGGGCCAAATTGAGCACAAAGAAAAATTTTATATGAGTTTTCATATTACTTCTCTTAATTGTTAATTAGTAACCAATTAATAAATTAGCTAACTAACTGACATGCCCTGAGTTTCAGGGTTTTATGCTAATATTGATCTCTCAAATTCACTGTGGAGGAAAAGAGAAATGTAAAGAAATCTATTAATATTCCATTTTTGAATAGGCATTGTGGTAAATTAAATATGGCTATAATTTCTTTGTAACTCTCCCAAATGAAAGTTGGTGTTTTACTTCCTCTTCACCTTAGTGACCTGCTTGGCCAACTGAATGCTGTGGAGTGACATCCTGAAACTTGAGGCTGGTTTGTAAAAAGCATTGCCGTTTCCATTCAGGCAGCTGGAAATGTTTTCTTAGGAGAAGCCAGCCACCATGCAGGAGACAAGCAGGACTGTGAAGAAGCCCAGGCTAGCCATGTGGAGAAGCCACATGGGTGGTGTAGGGGAGAGGGAGGTAAAGGTAAGAGGAAGGGAGAAATATGCCATGTGCCTGACCAGCCCCAGCTCTTTCTGCCATCCCTCTCAGACCAGGCATCAGATTTATGAGTAAAGAAGAGTTTAGGTGATTCCAGCCACAGTCAAGGTTTGCCTACACCTATATGAGGTGTGGTCAACAAGAACGGCCCAGCTGAACCCATTGGCCTCCAGAACTGGAAGAGGAAATGTTGTTTTAAGCTGCTAAATTTTGGGGTAGTTTGTTGTACAGGAATAGAATCCTGGAACAGGCATCATACACAATTTTTGATTCACGTAGCCTAACAATCTAAATTCAGTCATGATAGTTACCAAGAAAAATATGAATTATTCTAGAGAAACTTTTGATTCAGTATGATGATACTCTTTTTCTATAAAATGAATGAATATTAAGAGAAATGAGTCATTTTATGAATTTGGTACAAAATCGAAATATGTTTAGGGACATGAGATTTACTCCAAAGTTATATTTTAGAGATAAAATCCAATTATTTTAAGTAGTGAAGTGGGCATATATCGTAGAGTAAACACTGTACTTTCCAGACCCACATGAGTGTTTGGAGACTGAAATTACAATATATGGAGCAGTATATCTAAAACTTAAAGCGCAGCATTTGTCATTTCTTTCAACAGCTACTGTACTGGATTTTTAAGAAGTAGGCCAGAGTTTATTTAAAAACAAATTGTTTAGTGAAGAAATTATATATCTCTATCCTACATTGAAAAACTGAGGTTAATAAGTTTCTTACAGTTTTAAGTGTTTATAATGTCCTGCTACTGTAGAGTTAAAGTCAGAACTCCATGCTAACTTTTATTTGGAATTTCACATTGGTAGAAGAGAAAACAAAAACACTTCATTTCAGGAAAGGAGAAAGTGTGCATCCACTGAGGCAGATAGGGCTGGAAAATATTCCGCCAGATTTCAGAATGATTTAGTGATGACTAACTGGAAGAAACTTTTTGCAAAAAAAAAGCGCTCGCCTGATTAAGCTGTATATTTTACTTTTCACTTTGTTTCATTAGTTTTAAATACCTTTTTTTCTTTAAAAGCATTTCATGTTTCTAATTCCAACTTTATTGCTTAATTTCAACGTAAGTTTAAGGATCATTTATTTTTTTAGATTAACTCACAGTATAATTATTTCATAGTATGATTATTTGCTATTGGAAATTGCCACACATAGGCGAATATATTTTTACAAGATGAATACAGAAACTAAAATTTCTCAGTTTGAAAATCAATGATTTATGTTACATTTATGTCCTATCTCAATAATGACATAACTTGCAAAGAAACCTCTGGATAGATTTCTTTAAATTCACTATAGTATTTCCTGCTTCTTCTGTAACTAGAATACTAAATGGTTAAGTAGTTTACTAGTAATTTATTTACTTTAGGGAAACATATAATTTAGTTGAGAAAGGGGATTTGGAAAATGAATTTGAGCATCATTCTAAAAACAAATTCTCTATTAGAGTAGAAGTAAGAAAAAACAAGTACCATATGCATTACACATGAAGGTTATAAAGAATCGTGTAAATATGCCCAGCTGGCGTGGCTCATTGGTTGAACGACAACTTATGAACCAGGACATCACGGTTTGAATCTCCCTGAGGGCACAAGCCCAGGTTGCGGGCTCTATCTCCAGATAGAAATGTGCAGGAGGCAGCCTGTCCATGATTCTCTCTCATCATTGATGTTTCCATATCTCTCTCCCACTCTTCCCCTTCCTCTCAATAAAAATTTGTAAAAAAAAAAAAAAAAGAATTGCGCAAATAAGACTCTCTGGGAATCTTGGTTTATAACTAGACCCATTATTGCTGAGCAATGCATATAAAGCTGCTACTATATTTCTACCATTCAGATGAGATTGCAGAAATCCAATAAAAGGCACTTTGTTCCTCTAGCCAGTGTTTCCCAAAGTGTGCTATGCGTACCCCCAGGGGTTCAGGAGAGTTTGGTGGGGGTACGAGCTGCACCGGAGTTTGGTGGGGATATGCACTGCACCGTGCATGGCTGCGCCTAATTCTACGTTCTCATGAGTACGAGGGGTACTCAGCGTTACGAAAATTATAGAAGGGGTACACATATGTCAAAAGTTTGGGAAACACTGCTAGACAATGGTCTGGCAACAACCTGGTTAACAGTCCATCAAGATGTGTTTGCTTATGCTATAACAGTTTTTGTATTCTACTTTTTAGTTTGTATTTATTAAGAAAAATGGGATTTACTTGAGAATAACATTTATGAGTTCATCAAATAGTTCTTTTAGACATTTCAACTGATTATACAGTTATTACACAAGGGGGTTCAGTTTAATTTTCAGTTCTCTTTATATTCTTCAATTAAGCTATACCTTACTGAACAGTATTCTAAAACTGTATCATTATCCCTTGAGTTATGCTCCAAACCTTCTTACCACTTTGTATTAAAGGATTTTATAAATAACAGATGTATGGAACTCATTGCTAGGTTTACTGTGGAGATTTTTTTTTTTCCCTTTGAGGATGTGTTTCAATATATTTCACTGTATCGTTTTTATTAGGGCCTACAAGAGAAATTTGCATCTGTTCTTAGAACTAGAATAAACACATTTTTCCAGGATAGCTGATTTGCTTTCATCTTATGAATACTGTGAATAACAAACTTCATTGTGATTTTTCTCTTGATACTGGTTTCTAGAAAGCTTAGAGACAAATGCATGACCTACCTTCAGTGGAGATAACAAATGTGTTTTGTGTATTTTGCTCCTGGCTCCATCTCCTTTTCTAAATGTATTTACCTTTCCTTCACTTTTCTCCCCAATTTTAAATTTACTTTATCTTGTTAAATATAATAATTTGAATCTTTCCTCTGTACCTCAAATGTTTTCTGGAACTGCCTTAGCATGCAAATAAACGAATAAATCATAAATTTTCCTGCCATGGAAGGTTGGTGTGGTGTTACACTTGTGTGTGTTACATGCTGCTGAGTCAGTTCCAACTTCTGGCGACTCTGAATGAGTGATGTCCACATGGCCTGTCCTCAACATGCCTGCTCTTGCCTGTGCCTCTCTTTAGGGAGTCAAACATCTCATATTCAGTCTTCCTCTTTTCCTGCTGCCTTCTATTTCTCCCGGCATTACTGCCCTTTCCAAAGAAACCCAACTTCTCATGATGTCCTAGAAGTAGGACTGCCACTTCAGTATTGTCATTTTTGCCTCTAGCAATGTTTCAGGCTTAATTTGCCCTGACACCCACTTGTTCTTTTATATTCATCAGAAAGGTATTTTCAACTTGAAAATACAAGAAAATATGATATGTTTCAATTGAATTTTAACAAAATGTAATTGTTTCTGGCAATACTAAATAATTATTATACATTTGAAAGAAATTACAATCTATCTATCTATCTATCTATCTATCTATCTATCTATCTATCTATCTAAAGGCCAATATGCAAAGTGTCCCCTCGGGAGTTCAACCAACAGGGTGTGCAATCACTCGCTATGATGTGCACTGACCACCAGGGGGTGGTGCGGAACCAAGGAAGGCACCCATCTGCAGACCACACAACTAGGGAAGGGAGGCCCCTGCTGGCAGCCAGCAGCTGCTAGGGACCCTACCCAGGCATGAATTTTATGCACTGGATCTCCAGTACAAATATGACTTTAATGAGAAACTTAAGCAACCATGCTAAATTTTTAAAACTTTAGGAGGAGTGTGTGTGTGTGTGTGTGTGTGTGTGTGTGTGTGTATGTGTGCAAGTGATGCTATTTGTGAATGCAGTACATAATGTTAAATATAATTTAATGGTATGCAATGTTATTAAAGAGCCACCTAAGATTATAAATAATGTAAGAAAAATTTGGATATGTCAGAAAAAGTATAGAAAATTTATAATAAATTTTTAATAAAATGCTATATCACATATTTAAGAATATGTAATATATGAAATTTTAGTTATAGTATACAAGATGACTTTAAAAAAATGGAATGGTCATCAAAGATTAAAAAGAAACCAAAGTGAAGTATAGGATTTAGGTAAAATATTTTCTTTGTGAAAAATACAAATAATTAAAACAAACAAATTGATTTTGATACAAGAATATTTTGAATTTTAAAAATAAAATTAAAAAAATTAACAAATTTAAAAATTACTTTGAGAGGAAGTATTGAAAAACAGTAAATTTTTCTTGAATAGTATTTGACACTTTATTAATAGCTAGCTAATTTAAAAATGGAAGTATATAGGAGGTTTCCAGTGTTACTTAAAATTTTTAGTAGTGCATAAATTTTCTATGAATAACAGTTGGCCTATAAAAGACCAAAGCTACAGTTTCTAAGTTCACTGATTTTCAGTTGATTTTTAAAAAAAAAAAAGTTGATGCTTAAAATTGCCTCAGATTTTATTGATAAATTCTAGAATGTATTTTGATTACTTGAAAGTAAGATGGGCTGACAAGTGCTTCAGTATGAAGCAAAAAAGAAAAAAAAATAGCATAAAAATCTCATTAGCTTATTTAGCCTAATCTTGTTTATATAAAATAAACATTTATTTTCCATAATATGAGGTAGCTTTTTTAAAAGGAAGAAATGGATTAAGTAATTTAAATATGAAGGGACAAAAGAAAAATCTTCCCAGTTGCATGACTTTAAAAAATCAATCCTATTATATTTGTAGACCTGCACTAGTTTTAGGCAGCTCAGTGAGAACAGAAAGGTAATTATGGGCTCTTTTGAGCTTATTCTTTTGCAGCCAGTGGGTAGAAAAGAATGTTTTGGAAGATGTTCAACATTTAATTACCTTAATTCTGATTTTTCCTAAAGAATGTCAATATTTTTAACCGATTAAATTCAACTGCTTACTTTATATTGTGTAGTACATGGAACATGTCAGAGCTAATAAAAATGTAAATTAAGGAAGGAAAATGGTAATATTTCCCAAGCATTCTTTCTCTTTTTACTAGCATATTAAAAAAAAAAAAAGCTTCATCTGCTATGTCTGTGAATATTCTTGCCTATGTATACATAAATAGGGCCAGAAATCATAAAGAATGATGTATGTTCTTAATGTATTTTAATTACAACTATGTGTAAATGTGAACTATAAAATAATTTAGAGAGATTAAGCAGAAAATTAGCCAAAGTACTAGTAAGAAAGCAGATTTTTTGCAGTAGGCACATGTTCTACCTGCTAGCAATGCACATTTCCATTTTTCTTACTGATCATTATGTTCTGTTTTCTAAGGATAAAATAAATATAGATGCAGAGGTAAAAGCTACAGCCTAAAGAGCTCTCGATGAGACCACTTGCCCTCCCAGCACGTAGTCTCTCTGATAAGGACCCCCAGGTACTTTGTGGGAGCATATGAATATGGTTCTTAAAACTCAGGGTCTGCATGGATTTCATATGACTTTATTATGGAGTACCTCTACCCTTCCACGAGCATATGAAATGGTTGTTTATACCACTAACTTTGGGGTTGTTTTGTATGCTCAACATATAACTGGAACATAATTTGGTACCTGGAAATGAGGTGCTGCCATTGTTTGAGGGAGCAGGCAGTGGGCTGTCTTTCCTTGTGTGTTTCTGTTGCCACGTGGCTTTCTCCCTGTGGGTCAGTGTCTGTATTTTCTTCCTCTTATAGGGACCCCAGTCATATGAAGTCTATCTTCATGGTCTCATCTTAACTTGATTACATCTGTAAAAGCTTTATTTCCAAATCAGGTCATATGCACAGACACCAGTGTTACAACTTCACCAGGTTTGTTTTGGGAGGTGCAATGTCACACAGAGACGGAGAGGGATCTGGCCAGGGCACCACCAGCATTAAATGCAAGACCATTCTAAGTTCCATTTCCTCATGCATTTGGTGTTTACATAAACTAAATTATTGGCATACTGAATAATTTTCAGGTCCCAGTTGTGTGTGTGTGTGTGTGTGTGTGTCTGTGTGTGTGTATTTCACATTTTTCTTGCCTCAGTTATGTCTCTTGCCCTCTCTGCTTGAGAAAGTCTCTTCATCTTTAAGATGAATGTTTATATCTTGAGGGAATCTTCCTTGGCCCCTGCCAGTCTTGCTATTCCAAGCAAATCACTACCTTCCAGAGGCACTTACTTATTAATTCAGTCAAAAAGCTTAATGCATATTATATGGCACAATGCTAGATACTAGATAAGGAGCTTGGTTATTAAGAATGTAGACATTGGTCCTTAGGTGGGTTAGAGGACACAAAATATCAAAAGTTATAACAAAGTTCAGTAAATAATAAACCAGGCATAGCATGCCATGGTCACTGAGAAGAAGAAACACCAAGCCCAGGCAGAGGCAGAGGAAGGGGTGACACCAGTCAGGAAAATTTTGACACAAGAAAGATCAACCTTTTAAATGTAAGAAAAAGAAAGTTCTAAGTCTTAGAGAGCAACTACTTTTGACTCTATAACTGTTTCTACTAGTTATTTAATTGTTTGCTAATTCATTCATTGAATCATTCATTCATTAAATTTGACAGTTATTTCTGGAATGAGGCACTGAGTTAAGTTCTGATAGACAGATGTTAAGTATAGATAATGGAACAAAACATATTTACAGTTTTCAAAGTTAATGTAGCTACTTATGATTTGGAACTGTTGATCAAGCTGTAGTTATAATTTGATTAGTTTCTTAGAAAAGGTTTTGTTAATATGTGATTTGTATATCTCAAAACAGTCCTTCAATATCTTAAAGAAAATTTTTCTAAACAGACATTTTAGAATGCCTGCAGTTAGAGTTACAAGTGATGATTGTATGCAATGGTAATTTTCTTGTCTTACTGGCAATAGGCTGCTCATTATTTTTTTTAAAAAAGCGTGTCAACAATTATTCCTGTGTAGAATGCTGCCCTTTTCCAGAAGCTGATAAAATATTCTACTTCCTACTGACAATGCAGTAAATAACAAACTTCAAGACAGACATAATAAAAACCCAAACTGAGTTCTGATGGATTGGTTTTAACATAATAAATGATAAAATAGCAATTTTGGAGAAAAAATTGCTTTACTTTTATACTTGTCCATCAACATAGATTCTGAGAGACAGTGAAAATGCTCTTTGATTACAGATAATAGCAAACCAGAGTGGGGTGTTCACAGTAAATAACAGTAAATAAAGATAAAGGAAAAAGAAAATGATATATAGAAGATAAAACTGGAAGTTCTTGGAGACTGATAAACTTTGGTTCAAGTTTGAACATGTTCAAGTTGAGAAGTTCTTGAGATGTCCAAATAGGGATATTGCCCAACTGTGGATATAAAACTCAGAGAGGAATTCTGAGATAGAATTAATTAAACACATTATCCATTTACAATTAATTTGAAATTTACAATTAATGCACTTGGAAGGGATCACTTAAGCATGAAAAAAAAATTGAAAGAGCGGTTTTAGCAAGAAGCATACTACAGCTTATAATGTATTATAGTTTTCCATTCACTTAAAAAATGACTATAGGGTAAGTCTGGGTATACAGAAAGTGACAAGATAATAACTGTTGGCGTTGTTCTTTTATTCTTTATCCCTTGTGACACATTTTTCTTTCAGATTGTGATGAGACAATGTGTTTGAAAGCACACAGCAATAGATTTTGTCACTCCTGTCACTCTACTTTTAATAATACATTTCAGCAATAGCAAAGTCTTGCATGATGTATAAAGTCAATATTCAGTAAAATAATGCTATATTTGATTACGATGATGGAAGTTCAATATAAATATGTTTTTCTTATTTAAAAACAATATTTTTATAGTTATGAAATTCATTTAGCGCTTTGCTGTTGTCTGGAAATATCACATCCATTTTTTTTCCTTAGCTGCTTTTGCAATGCTTTAACTTTAATGGTTAAGGTTCCAGTAAATAACAGTGTTTATTTGTATCCTAAACAAGTAGAATTTTAAAGACTGAGTAAACATAAATCTAAAGTGAAAAACTAAATAATAAAATGTCCAACATACTTGCATTGGGAAAAAGAATATGTGCATATGGACAGTACTCTAGCTTTAAGATACTTATAAGAGGACACAAAATATTCATTTGCCATAAAAGATATATAAATTGTCTTCTTCTTATTAGTCTAACTAGAGGCCCGGTGCGTGAAAATTCATGCACTGGAGGGGGGTCCCTCAGCCTGGCCTGCCCCCTCTCACAGCCTGGGAGTCTTCAGGGACAGGAGGCAACCTGGCAGTCAGGGGAAGGCGACGCCCCATCACACCTGTGCTGCTGCCACTGATGGCAGCGCAAGCATCAGCCAGCTCTGGTTACCTGTGTCTTGGGCGGCCCTGGGCGGCTAGGCAGCTGCCATCTAAGGCTTGCCTGTACTTTGGGCCAGCCCCGGGCAAGTGAGAAACCAACATCTGAGGCTTGCCTGTGCCTCAGGCTGGCCCTGAGCGTCTGGGTGCTGAGGGGACTGGGGGACTTTGGAGGCAGGACTTTGGAGCAGCTGGGCCTGCCTAGGGGCAGGCCTGGCATTGCCACGTGCCTAAAGCCCCGGTGGGGCTGAGGGGACTGGGCACCACCATCCTGTGGCTTTGGGCACTGCCATCTTTGAGGGCGTGGCAGTCGATTAGCATATTCCCTCTTTATTGGCTATGGGTCCCATCTTTGAGAACAGAGCAGTCAATTAACATATTTCCTCCTTATTGGCTGTGGGCGCCACCATCTTTGTGACAGCAAGAGGGTCAATTAGCATATTCCCTCTTTGTTAGATAGGATAGTATTGATTCATTTGGGTTATTGTATTACTCCTAATTAAAAATCTTCGATATTTAATTAGGATGATAAAAAAGATTCTATTGGTCCTTTGAAGTTAGTTTATATTTTCTAAGCATATGTAATAAAAAGATATTCTAACTTAGCTTTCTGAACAAATGATAAATTACAAAGTAATTGATGATAAAGGACCTTTAGTTTGAAATTCATAGTAGTTAAATTCAAAATGCTATATTATATATGCATTTCATTTATGAGATGTATAGTCTGGAATGAAAATTTCCCAGGAAATCTAAAAACATATTGAGAAATCTAATTTTCAAAATTGTTGCCAGATATTCATTTATTGCATACTGTAAATAAATCTATATTAAGGTGAAATCTGTTTATTTAACATGTGTAAATTTAAAAACATCTGAAACATCCCAGCTTCCCTGTTATCCTGTTATCATTAATAAAACATTTGTATAAACCAACTTCAAATTTTACTAAAACACAAACATTATTATTTTTCCAAATGATGCTACCTTTTATTTTTTATTTTTTTACAATTTTTGAATGCATAATAGGCAAATAAAATTTCCACACTGAAAAATCTGTTACTGGAAGCAAATAAATTTTCACTCTATGATCCTAGTAGCATTTTCTGAATTGGGCCCCCAGCATACCCCCCATGCCAAGAAGCTGCTTAGGGCCTGGCCAGTTCAGGGATTATTTTGTTGATATAGGCTCCTGAGGATAATTTTGCCACTGAACACAAACTCTTTATTTTCTGGGCATGCTTTCTTCCTGGAAATATATACTGCTACAGAAAATATGTATTCATTTCAGGTGTGCTGTGAAGCTAGACTAAAAATCAAATTGATTAAGTTTGTTCACTGGTATGTTTCTTTCCCTTTGGTTTGATCTGAGATTTATTTTCTTATTAATCTTGAACTCTGAGAAATATCTGATCATAATAGAAAGTAACTTTGACACCTTAGCAGAAGGTTTACTTCCACTGAGGCCAGAACTAGACACACATGGTAATTTAGTGGAATTGAGGCAGAAATCATGGAGTTGTTGCTCAAAAATGACTACCTGAAATCAATAATAATAATAAAAATCCTGTCAGTTTGAGTTACTAAATTCTGTATATCCTGCTAGATTGCAGTTTTGTTTAGTTCTGTAAACTACACCCCTTCTCAGCCCACCAAGCATTCCCGTGCCGCCCATTTCTCAACATTTAATCTACAGTCAACACACACAATTTGCGTAACAAATTAAATAAGGCATTCTTATTTCACTTTCTGGTATTTTTGACTAGTCAGAAAGTAAGAGGTCCTGCGGGGACCTGTTTGGCTCAATGGATAGAGCGTCGGCTTGGGGACTGAAGGGCCCCGGGTTCGATTCCGGCCAAGGGCATGTACCTCGGTTGTGGGCATATCCCCAGTAGGGGGTGTGCAGGAGGCAGCTGATCGATGATTCTCTCCCATTGATGTTTCGAGCTCTCTATCTCTCTCTCTTCCACTCTGTACAAAAATCAATAAAATATATTTAAAAAAAAAAAAAAAAGAAAGAGGTCCTGATTTGTATATTAGGCATTTAGAAATAGTGTTATGTATTATATTTATATGCAGTATTTCAAAAGTTTCTCATTGAAGTTTTTAATAAGTCTGAGTATATTATAAAATTGAGTGAAATTAATCTATACATTAACTATATGGACAAATCCATCTGGCCAGTTTTCCATTTATAATGAGGAAAATTCATATTTTATCTGTGAAATATTCCAAATGTAAAAGAAACAGAGAGCATTCCATAATGAATAGTGGTGGATTAATGATGTTTATTAGCATCTTTTTTTTCTCTAGGAATTTTCTTTCATCCTTCACACATTTTTCTAATAGGCTCTTTGTTTTTTTTCTTATTAATTTTTATATTCATAAATATAATATAACAATTACCGGTATTTATCATTCATTAATAGATAATATTTTCTTCTAGTTTGTGATATTTTTTTACAGTTTATTTTGAGGTAAATGCAGTTTCATGGGAAATTGCAAAAATAATATAGCGAAGTCCCATGTACTCTTCACTTAATTTCTCCAAAACATTCTGTAGTACAATATTAAAACCAGGACATTGACATTGGTACAGTGTGTGTGTGTGTGTGTGTGTGTGTGTGTGTGTGTGGTTTTATGTCATTTATCAATAGTGTCAATTTATTAAGCCAGAGCCACAATCAAGAGTAAGAATATTTTTTTAAAAGATTTTCTCTTAAATAGATTTTTAGAGAGAGAGAGAGGAAGGGAGAGGTAGAGGGAGAGGGAAAGAGAAACATCAATGTGAGAGCAAAACATTAATCAGCTGCTTTCTGCATGCTCCCTACTAGGGATCAAGCCCTCAACCAGGGCAAGTGCCCTGATCAGGAATGAAACAGACAACCTTTCAGTGCACAGGACAATGCCCAACCAACTTAGCCACACTGGCCAGGGCAAGAGAAAAAACATTCTATTAACACAAATGGCTCTGTCATGCTGTCCCTTTATAGTCACATCCACCTCTCTCGTTCTCCATGATCCCTAAACCCTGGCAACTAATAATTCGTTATCTATTCCTATAATTTTGTGATTTTGAGAAAATTACATAAATTGAATCATATAGTATGTGATCTTTTGAGATTATCTTTTGTCACTTAGCCTAATTTACTAATAGATGCCCATGCTTCTGTAAGTAAAGGCAGATATATTTCATCCTTTCCCATCTGTATACCTTGTATTTCTTTCTTGCTTTATGGTACTAGCTTAAGCTTCCAATACTATATTTAATAACAATGAGAATGGATATCATGTCTTTTTCCAATCTTAGCATGTAAGTATTAAGTCCTTCATGACTATGTATGATTTTAGTTATAGGCTTTTTGCAGACTTTAAAAAAAATCATTTTGAAGTTCCCCTCTCATCTTATAAGGGGTGTTTTGCCGTTGTCAAATGGTTTTCTACATCAGTTGATAGGATCATGTGATTTTTTTCTACTTCAGTTTGTTAATATGGTGGATTACATTGTTTGATTTTCAAATATTGAGCCAGTCTTGCATCATTGGAATAAATCCCACTTGGTCATGGTACATATTTTTTTTTTATATAATGCTGAATTCTATTTGCTAATATTTTATTAAGGCCCTTTACATCCATATTCATGAGGGATAGTGAGCTGTAGTTTTCTCACTCTTTTTTTTTTTTTTTGTATTGTCTTTGTCTGTGTTTGGTATGAGGCAATATTAACTTCAGAAAAGGTAATGTGGACATGTAGATAATAGATTTGAATTTTTTTTTCTAATGTAAACATTTTTTTTCGGCTCTACAATTCTCTTCAGCCTTACTTTGGCTCTGTGCCATAAATTTTGATTTTAGTATATAGAATTAGTTTTAAAAGATAATAGTTGATTAAATCTATCAACATATATTTACATTTTTATGTATTCTCCTTAGTTTATTTTATTATATGCCTCTCTCTAGATTTTCTTTTCTCCTTGGGGATGAACATATTTATTTATTTATTATTTTTTTATTTTTTTATTTTTGGGATGAACATATTTAAATGATGATGTCATATTTATCTGAATGCTTACTAATTTATACATATAGGCAGAGTAATTTGAAAATGTAAGCAAATGGAAAACATAGAAGAAATAAACTATAAATCTGTTTATTTTGATAATGATTAATTTTATTTGAAGAATTAGATGATATTTTTTCCTTTTTTACCTACATATGAGTACTTTTTAAAATATATGTTTTTATTGATTTCAGAGCGCAGAAGGGAAAGGGTGATAGAAACATTAATAATGAGATAGAACCATTGGTCAGCTGCCTCCTGAATGCCCCTTCCTGGGGAAAGAGCCTGCAACCCAAACATGTGCCTTGATCGAGAATCAACCTGTGACCTCCTGGTTCATGGGCTGACAATCAATCACTGAGCCACACCAACCTGGCATGGATACTTTTTAATGTCTTCATAGTGTATAACTTTGGAAACTATCTCATTTTGCATAATTATAGTTTTGCCATATTATCATTTTAGATAAAGAAGTTGGAGAGTGGACTTAAATATAATCATTATCTCTGGAAAATTGTGCATCACTGACATTCAAATTGTAAGAAAAAAATTCATTAGATTTAGTTAGCCTGTTCCTACTCAACTATAATGTCAAGCCTACACATAGATGAGCTCAGCTTAAAAATCAGAAAACAATCAGGACTGAGTGAAAAAAATAGCATAAGTATAAAGGAAATGATGTTTACAGAGTTAGTTCAACTCTTTCCTGATTCAGATAAGCAATTTTCTTTTATGTTCACAAACAGCAGGGCTTATATTGCTTTTGTCCTTCTGCAAATTAAATAGGTACTACATTTTTATCTTTGCTAGTTTTTATTATTTTGTGTTTATGCCAAAACAAGGTAGGAAGCAAATAGTTTACTTAGTCTAAATTAAATTTATGTTTTGTTGTTTTTAAACTCAATTTGTATTTAGATGTCGCATCAGTTTCTTCAATAAAATGCAGCAAATATTTGCCTACTTATTATGTGTAAAAAAAACTCTGAAAGATACCATCTGGGATATAAAGATTCAAAGCACCCCTCTAGCCCTTTTAGTCATTTCTAATAATTCCAGATGTTCAAGTAAAAAGGAAGTAAACCTGATTTTTTTGGTTGTCATATCCAATTTAAGCATTGACGAGAAGTTACTTTGATTCTGAAAGGAGAAAATCAAGATTCCATAGTTTTTTTCTAAGTGGAGATCACTCTGCTTTCTAACAAAATGCTATTTTTCTGCTACTCAGCTACTCAGTGAGAATGTAACAGCAATGGCTTCTCAAATGATTGTTCACCAGAGGATGATTCTTATATTCTCTTGATAGGCAATAACTGTAAACAGATGGCACTGTGTGCAGGCAGACAGTTCCTTACAAATGCCAACTGAGCTTAAAGGCTCCTTCCACACTTTCCTATGTGTGAAGCCAAATCTCATATGACATAAAGGAGATGCTTTTCATGCTTCAGAATGCTGGCTGATCGGTAAATACATATTTTTTTAGAATACCTTGGAATGATTATATATTTAACCTTGGCTCAAGCAATGTAAGCATGTCTATACAGCTTTGCTCTGAGTCTATAACAACAACAATAAACCATTACTCTTCAAAGTGGGTGTCTTTCATTTTGTTTATTGGATCCTATCTCTATAGGACAAGACAAAGCTGTAAAACAATGCCACTTCCAGAATACATTACTTGTGACAGTAAAGAAAATTGAAACAGACTCAGAGACACGGAGAATAGACTGGTGTTTGCCAGAGAGGAGCGCGGTTGGAGAGCTGAGTGAAAAAGGTGGAGGGATTCAGATGTACACATCGGTAGTTACAAAACAGTCATGGGAATGTAAAGGTACAGCATGGAGCATATAGTTAGTAATATTGTAATAACTATGTAAGGTGCCAGGTGGGTACTGAAATAATGGGGGGGGGGGGTTGGTACTTTGTAAAATATATGATTATTTAAGCACTTTGCTGTACACCTGAAACTAATACAAAATAATGTTGAATGTAAACTATAATATAAAAAATATTTAAATATAATAAAAAAAGAAAATCAAAGAAAGCTGGCATTCAAAGTTTTGCCTAATGTTTTGTCTAATGCACCATAGCATTGAGTATGGAATATAATGTGAAGTTTGGCTTTTCATCTGAAACCAAATATCTTTTCTTTCAGAGAAGATTCTCTATAGATCACTTAAAAACCAGCATTCCAGTCTCTAGCTGGTTTGACTCAGTAGATAGAGAGTTGGCTTGGGGACCAAAGGATTCTGGTTTTGATTCTGGTCAAGGGCAAGTACCTCCATTGCAGACTCCTCCCTGGCTGGGCCCTGATTGGGGCTCATGCAGGAGGCAACCAATCGATGTGTTTCTTTCACATCGATATTTCTCTTGGTTCTCCCCTCTCTTATAATATATTCTCTCTAAAATGCAGTGGAAAAAATGTCCTTGGTTGAGGATTAAAAACAAAACAACAACAAAATGATAACAAAAAGCAGCATCTTTGTAAATCCTAGTTCACAGATTAGAGAGTTTTTATTTTTGTTTGGCATAATACCTTAATCTTTATCTGGTAGACCGTATTTCATTGCCACAAAATCTCTTAAAATGCACACACATTCACAAAAACAGAGTATCCCTGACAATTTAGTCATCTTAATGGATATATACGTGGGATTTCTAGCAAATATTTGAGAGAAGAAATTCTAAATGAAGAAAAAGGGATGAATATATTCTCAGATTATTCAGATTATTTGAATAGTTTCATTCAGTTAATCCTGATTCTAATTTTATGCATGAAGTCTGAAAAGTAGAAGATTATACTAGAAAATTATTCTAAAACATTCAGGTTCTATTGTTAGACAATGAGGAAGGAAATGTTGGAAATTAGAATAGGCTGATCTGTTTAATCAGATTAGGTTACATTACGCCTAACCAATTACCCCCCAAATTTCAGTGGCTTCAGAAAGAAATATTTTTTCTCCTGCTAATAGCATAGTTCAAGGTGGGCCAGTAGAAAGTTCAGGGATCCAGACTTTTTCCACCAGGTCCTAGGGCTCAGTGTCCTCATTGAACCTTCTGCATCTGACTTAATGTAAGGTAAGTTTAGGGGTCCAGGACTAAAAAAGCATTTATTTCCCACCCACATTGTCTCAGAACTGATCCAGATGGTCCCCTCTCCCACATAATCTCAGAGAATATACAGTTGGAAATGGGGGACAGAATGCTGTTGAAGGTAAGGAGGCCAATTAAAAGATTAATTCAATGGTCTAGCCTAGTGGTCAGCAAACTCATTAGTCAACAGAGCCAAATATCAACAGTACAACGATTGAAATTTCTTTTGAGAGCCAAATTTTTAAAACTTAAACTTCTTCTAATGCCACTTCTTCAAAATAGACTCACCCAGGCCATATTTTGTGGAAGAGCCACACTCAAGGGGCCAAGGAGCCGCATGTAGCTCGCGAGCTGCGGTTTGCCGATCACTGGTCTAGCATATTTAGGTCCTTGTTATAAAAATAACTACGGCAAACATTCTCAACTCACCTTTCTATCCACAACATTTTAAAGTAATCCTTCTCTTAGTAGGGCAGTCCAAAAGTTAGGATATTTAGTTCATATAATTTTTTTATCACAATTACATATATTTGAATGAATACTGAACAAGGAGGAAGTTTACATACTGATTTTACCTCTCAGTGGGGTGAGGACAAAGTAGTGTGAAATCATTTGCCTATAAAGTCAGGAAGTTTTTTGGATCAGTCCTACCACTCATATCAAGATCCATTCTTAGAAAAGGCTAAGTAATCCATAAAGCAGAGATGGGGTTCTTTACTACACACACTTCTAGTTTTGTCATTCGTTAATGTTTCAGACACAAAGATGATTATGTGAATTCTTCTACTTTTGTTTTTTATCTGTGCTTAAAATCTGGAGGTGGACATAGACAATAGTATTGTCTGAGATTGTTCACTTAATTATTCACTCACAGTGTGATTTAGACAAAGGATTACTATAGGAAATTGAGGCTCATACACAACTGTTAAAGGGACTGAGGAAACAGACACCAGGAAAGTTTCCATCAAAGACCTCAACCTAAAACATCAGAGTGGGTAGCTCTTAATTTGCTTAGAAGCTGCTATAATATTCCAGAATCTCTGGAAATCTCCTACCAATTCTCTTGGTCTGCATTACGGACATAGTGTTCTATTTTTATTTTTATTTATTTATTTTTAAATATACCATATTCATCTTTCACAGAGAGGAAGAGAGAGGAATGGAGAATTAGAAACATCGATGAGATGAGAGAGAAACATCGATCAGCTGCCTCCTGCACACCTCCTACTGGGGATGTGCCCACAACCAAGGTACATGCCCTCGACCGGAATCAAACCTGGGGCCTTTCAGTCCGCAGGCTGTCGCTCTATCCATTGAACCAAAACAGTTTTGGCGAAACTCAGTTTCTTCATAGAACTGCCTATACCTGCCTAAAGGAATACAGATTCTTCTGCTATGCTATTGAAATCTCGTGCGAATGCCTTCATTGGAAAAACTCTAATCTAGAATCAAATAGGAAAGGGGATACCTGGGCACCGACTGCATAGGTTCCTAATAACATGTTGAACTGAGCTATTCTCTGCTCCTTCCCCTAAAACACATTAATAATAATAATAATAATAATAATAATAATAGTTTTCAACCCATAGTTATCTTAGGAATATTTTATTTTTAAGAGCTTTTTAATAAAATATTTCCCATCTGTCTTTATTAACTTCATTTAAAGTGCACAATGCTTTGCATTTTTATAAGTCTAGTGGGCCCTGTTTGTTAATTTATTGGAATAATGTTTTATTCCCTTTTTACACAATTTTAAAGCTGTTACTTATTAGCTCCCCCTTTGTCCCTCCCAATATTGAGGACATTTGCATTTTATGTGGTCATATTCATGGTCCACATTGCTATCTGTGGAGTCAGTTAATGTAGCATCAGTTATATGTATTTCTATTGACTTTCTTCCCCTGACAGCTATGCCAGAGTGACTCCAACGAAACAAAAAGCAGAATAAAAATTAGAATGGGAGAGCAGAAAATAATTAACATTTACTTTAAAGAGCATGAGAATAGCCCATTCCTTTACAACTTTATATAAACTGAAATAATTTATATGTAATTACACACATGAAAGTGTAGATTTATAATTGGTAAAAATGCTTAAGTAGTGTTTTGCCAATGTAGTGTTTTTGTTCACTTAAATTGTTTTTACTAAGAAGAAATAAATATTCCACCACTACTTGTCCATTTATGGCAATTATAATTTGGCAATTTAATGGTTGAATATTGCAAATATCAGTATGTGATAGTACCAGTATATATATTTATATGTATGTATAATATTTATAGACATGTAAGTATGCACTACCTATAATATAATCATTATATAAAAGAGCCAAGTTTGGCCATTGTGTAGTAGCTCCTTGGCTGTTTATTTCTTTACTGCAGATTGAGACATATTGGCTCAAAAGCCCACTGGTGCCAAACGCAAATTTTTACACATCAAATTAGCTTTAAAGTAATATAAACAAATTTTTAGCATTTAAAGCCTGCCTGTTTTGCACACCCTGAGTAACCACACCCCCTTCTGCCTGCCATTCATAAGATAGAACCTTGTAAGACCCCAAGTCACTATGGGCCGTTGGAGTGCTCTGATCCAGAGACTCCCAGACATGCGGTTGAGCAGGGACTCTTCCATATGCTAGCCTCCTCTGTTATCCCCATCTCCCCAAAAGGTTACCTTGTCCTCCTTGCAGTATGCTTCTGGATAACCTTATGCTGTGAGGGCCTATCAGGGGTCCTCAAACTTTTTAAAATGGGGGCCAGATCACGGTCCCTCAGAGAGCTGGAGGGCCGGACTATATGAACTACTAATTCCTACTGTAACACCTCGGCTGCGCTCACTGCCCAAAAAACCTGGCAGGCAGGATCAGACTCCTCTGCGGGCCGCATGTGGCCCGCGGGCCGTAGTTTGAAGACCCCTGGTTCAATAGAATTGGTGTCTTTGTAAGAAGAGGAGGAGACACCAAGAGAAAGGCCAGGCAAGGACACAATGAGAAGGTGACCCTCAGAAATCAAAGAAGAGACCTCCCAGAAACCAAACTCTGCTGGTACTCTGATCTTGGACTTCCATCCTCCTGAACTGTGAGCAAATTCATTTCTGTTATTTAAGCCAGTAAGTCTGTGTATTTTGTTATGGCGGCCCTAGCAAACTAATACAAATACTGAGAATCAGTAAGATTGACATGAGAATCAATAAATATGTCAGTGGTCACTGCCACTCCTTTCTAGGCATGGCATTCTCCTCCCTGGATTTTTATTCTTGTCCTACAGAGAGTCTTTGATTCAAAGGGTCAGGGAACATGTCTGGGAAGTGTTTTCCATACTCTTGCATATCCAGTGTCTTTCTGCTGCCTTTACATGTGAATTGACAGAATCCTGGACAAAGAATTCATGGTTTACTTTTTCAAAGTTAATAAAGTTTGCCTCGCTGTCTCCTGGCATTTAGTGTGGCAGAGCAATCTGGACCAATTGTATCTCATTCCTCTATACATTGTTATTATTTTTCCCTAGGTTGCTGTAGGATTCTTTTTTTACTTCTTAATTGTGACAATTCCAGTAGATATATGTTTCGATATAGTTATTTTTATTGATTTTCTGATATATAAATAACACTCTCAGACTTGATAATGAGGTTTTATTACAAGAACTAAGTTCCCATTATTTATTTGATTATGCATTCTGCTCCATTTATTTTTATTAAACATTGGTAATCTTGTTCTATAGGGCTTATTTAATATTTTAATTTTTTATTCTTGCTTTTGTCATCTTAATTCTTTTATTCCTTATGATTGTATTTTAGAAGAATTTCTCATATTTTCTTCTATATCATTAATTTGATTTTCTGTAACATCTAACATCTATATAACATTACATATAAAAATCAGAAACCATAATTTAGAAATAAATAAAATATGTTCAATCATTCTTTATTTTAACATTCAATTTTACTAGAAATTTATTCTAGATGAATATATGCAGTGTCTCTGTATGAACATAAAGTAGATGACAAACATTTTTTTTTTGCTCTTGTAATCTATTTCAAAGAAAAGCAACTCATAATCCTTACAAAAGTGAAGAGTGCATTGTTGGAAATTCAGCATTCCTCCATGGCTTGTGAAACCTCTGTTTTTACTCTTTCTTAGAGGGGACAATCTATCCCAGCTCTGCCACTCACTAGCCGAGTGATCGCTGAGAAATCATTTCTACTCTGTAATGAAAGGCCCTTCTCTATAAAATGGGGTTGAAAATAATCATGCTCATCTCCTAGAATTATTTTAAAGATTAAGTTACAATACAATCCTGACATGTGCCCTTTTGGCACACATTTATCAAAATCATACCATTAAAACCATACTTAGATTCTCATGGATTATCCTCTTTTGATACACATTTATCAAAATCATACCAACCATTAAAACCATACTCAGATTTCTCTTGGCCTTAATAATCATAAATACATTCTTCTTCATAACCTCAATAATAACTGTGATGCATTCTATTTCATAGTATTAATTATGGAATGTTTGGTAGTGTAGATGTCTTTATACCTGTCTTAGTTCTATTACCAAATTTGAGAATGCTTGTCTCTTGTGGTAGCTCTCCAGCACTGAGCATTGTAGACAGCTGATGCTCAGCTATACTTTTGAATGCATAATTTTTAAAGTGCTTATAGATATGTCTACATATTAAAAATATGCAAGTAAAAAAATTTTAAATATAATTTTATTGATTTCAGAGAGGAAGGGAGAGAGAGATAGAAACATCAATGATGACAGGGAATCATTGATTGGCTGCCTCTTGCATGTCCCCCCTGGGGATTGAGCCCACAACCCCAGCATGTGCCCTTGACCGGAATCAAATCCAGGACTCTTAAGTCCACAGGCCAATGCTCTGTCCACTAAGCAAAAACAGCTAGGGCTCAAGTAAAGTTTTAGAATTTTTATTTATTAGAAGAAAGACAACACAGTAGGAAAATTGGCAAAGGATGGAAATAAGGATTTAATAAAAGAGCAAATCCAAATGGCTATTAAATGTATATGAAAGCATACCAAACTTGTTAAGAGTTTTAGGAAGTGAGAACAGAGTGACAATGTGAGATTACTGCCCACTCACCAGACCCGCAAAGGTGAGAGTGACAACATGACTTCTGGCAGTGATGTGGGCATGATGGTGTTTCCTGACCTTGCTGTGGGAGAGGGGCTTGGATGCCTTCCTGGGAAGCTATATGACAACAGATTAAGAATAAAAGGATAGCGTTTGACCCAGCAATTCTGCTTCTGGGAATGTATCTTTAGAAATAGGGAGATTGATTATCACAGTATTTTGCAGTGGGAAAAACTGGAAATAAATAAACGTTCACTAATGGGAAATGGCTAATATATTTTAATATATCACTTGTAATTATCCTGCTATTTAAAGTTAACTCTAGCCTGGCTGGCATGGCTCAGTGGTTGAGCATTGAACTATGTACCAGGAGGACATGGTTTGATTCCTGGTCTGGACACACGCCTTGGTTGCAGGCTGGATTCCCGGTGTGGGGCATGTAGAAGACAGCAGACCAATGGTTTGCTCTCATCATTGATGTTTCTATCTCTCTCTCCCTTCCTCTCTGAAATCAAGAAAAATGTGTGTTTTTTTTTAAAGTTAACTCTATAACATTTGCCTTGTAAAATAATGTTAAAAAATGCATGAGGAAAGTCTCCCTAGGGTTAGAGATTAAACTATAAGGTAAAGATTATCCCTGGCCATCCCACTGAGTCTTCCCCTCCCTTAAACTCTTCTAGTATTTGTATTCTCTAGGGTTTGATGACCTGCTGCCTTATATCTATATCTAGCTATTTTAATGTAAATATCTCTTCTCCTTATTCCCTTGACATTGTATGTTTTCCCTTCCCAATGTTAAGGCTTACTCTTTGTGCAAGGCAGGCAGACAGGAAGTATTTTTTGATTGATCAGTTGTTTTCCTGAGTGAAACTTGTTAATAGATGACAGGCTCCTAGGCCTTGGTATTTGTCAGTAAAACTGTTTCCTATTCTTGTCCATTGTGCACTCAGGGATGTAGCTACTCTATTCAATTATTCAATCATTTTGCTGAAAACTTGGAGAGTCTATTTGTTACACAACATAATAGAAATGTAAAGCCATTGCCATTAATAAATAACAGAACATATGTGTCTGTTTTCCAGCAGCAAGCAGAGTTTAAGTGAGTGTTCATGTTTTTCAAGATTAGGTAAATCACCACAGACAAGGAAAATTACGCCATAGCTTATGCGATCAGATCAAAACAACAGTCATTTTCTCCACCAATGATTCCTATTAAATGAATTGTATGCTAACAGTTTCCAATAATGATTTGGTATAATAAATTATGTACTCTTCATAACTTTTTAATGCACATCCTTCCAAGACTGGCCTGTCCCCAGAAGGGAATTTATCAAACGGCCTCTGCACTTCAGAAATAAAAGCAAAATGATTGAAATTGGAGCGGCTGAAGCATAACTAGTGGTAATGGGATTGGTCTTGCTTCACTTTCTCTGCCTGCTACCCACCAGAGAACTCTCCCGCAAGTGGCTCAGTGTTATCTTTTTCCTCGAATTTTTCTTTTTCCCATAAGTATTAGATATCAGCTGCAGACAAGATAGTATATGTGATTGATCTGCGTATGCTCTGTTGCACTGGAAATGTTATTTCTAAAATACAATCTGTAAAATGAGGCCGCTGAAACTACCTACACACATACACACACAACTCTAAAGATATATAGGAGAGACAATAGAAAAATTTATTTCTTGATAGCATGGCAAGGAAACGTTAAAGAAGAAACAAACCAAAAGTGATATAGCGATACTTTTTAGGTTTTAACACACTATCCAGAGTAGATTCCATAGGTTAGGATTTGCTTAAATCAGGAGAATGTCTGGCCCATGGGCCATATAAGGCCCACAAAATCATTTGGTCTGACCCTGCCCAGGTATTAGGGTTAAGCTAATTAAATGTTTGACCAAGGATAGCAGGCTAATTGTTAAGTTGATAATTTTGTATGGCCCTCGAATAATGTCATAAATATGCAAATGGCCCTTGGCAGAAAAAAGTTTCCCACCTCTGGCTTACATAGATGTACCATTCACCTGTTTATTTGTTAATCCTCACCTGAGCATAATTTTCCATTGACTTTTAGGGAGAGTAGAAGAAAGAGGGAAAGACAGAGAGAAATA
This sequence comes from Pipistrellus hanaki, assembly GCF_964339955.1. Taxonomy (NCBI): domain Eukaryota; kingdom Metazoa; phylum Chordata; class Mammalia; order Chiroptera; family Vespertilionidae; genus Pipistrellus; species Pipistrellus hanaki. The sequence continues at coordinate 42,017,228 of NC_140506.1, read as the reverse complement.
TTGATGTGAGTGAAACACATCGATGGTTGCCTCCTGCATGAGCCCCGACCAGGGAGGGCTGGGGAGGAGCCTGCAGCCAAGGCACCTGCCCCATGACCAGAATTTAACCTAGGACCCTTTGATCTGGAGGCCAGCACGCTATCCACTGAGTCAAACTAGCTATGGCCACTTTTACATTCTAAACTAATTATCCAAAGCCACTGTTTTTTAGTATCTACTTTATTAAGGATTCAATCTGATTGAACAGACTTCTTTCTATTCAAAAATCAACTTGATCTTTGGGAAGATACCATATAATTAATCCCATCCATTTTGTATCACTTTTCAGTAGATTGAGGGGCTATCCCTAATTTTATTAGAGTAGGAAGAAGGATTCTGGACTATGCATAGATGGCAAATTTATCTTGTAAAGCATAACATTGAAGATAGAGCATTTTTCAGTGGAGTAGGTGGTACATCAGGTGATTTTTGTACTTACTACCCCATGTGATTAAGCCAACTCTGACATTTTAAAAAATTGTTACCATATCAGATTGTTAAAGCTAAATTAGAGATAATACTATGTGTTTGCCAATTTCTTCTTTCTCCTGGGCACATAACTTGACTGCATTTCCTAACTGACTAGGTGGGGTTATATGACAAAAGCATTGGAATGAAGCTCTTTTGTTCCTCATTACCTCTTTCTCCCCATGTCCTTTCTTTCCCCATTACCAGGCTGCATGCAAGGAGGTGCTACCACACTAATAGAAGCCTGGCCTGTGGCTGGTTACATGGAGCAGAGAACTCTGCTGACCCAAATATGACTGCAAGGTAATTAAGGAATGATTTGCTATTGGGTTAAGCCAGTGGTCAGCAAACTCATTAGTTAACAGAACCAAATATCAGCAGTACAAAGATTGAAATTTTTTTTGAGAGCCAATTTTTTAAAAAACCTAATCTTCTTCTAATGCCACTTCTTCAAAATAGACTCGCCCAGGCCATGGTATTTTGTGGAAAAGCCATACTCAAGGGGCCAAAAAGCCCCATGTGGCTCTTGAGCCGCAGTTTGCCCACCACGGGACTAAGCTACTGAGATCTTGGATGTTTGTTATAACAGCTAGTTTTTCTAACTAATACACTAATATATTAGTTACTAAGCAGGATACTTTCAGATGTAACACAAAGGCCAGCTTATAACATCTTAAGCAGTAAGGGCATTTACAATCTCACATAACAAGAAGTCTAGAGTTGGTTAAATTTCAGTGTTGATAAACTTAGTGACTCAGTTAAATCATGAAAGGTCCACATTTTTCTATCTTTCCACCCTACAGCTTCTTAAGTAGGTTTTCCTTGATCACAAAACACCTCTTGCAACTCCATACATTACACAGAGATAAAAATGGCCAAAGGCAATAAAATGACATTTCTCCTCTTGTCTTTTTTTTTTTTTTTTTTTTTTTTTTTTTTTTTTTTTTTTTAAAGAGTGAAGAAACCTTTCACAGAAGCCACCTGGTAGACCTTCTCCTATGTCTCCTTTCCCAGAATAGGCTTATATGCCTTTTTCTAAACCAATCACTTGAAAGGATACTGGTGCAGACTAATCACTATGCAGCTCTTAAAAACGTAACTCTTCTCTGAAATACATGATCTACAGTAATACCTGAATAGAACAGGATTTTTTATTTAGTTAGTTTTTTTTTTAGCAAAGAAGAAAAAGGCAGATAGCTTTCAGGCAACCAACAGCATACTAGTATACTCAGATTATTTAAGACTTATAAAGTAAAAAATTGAGGGTATACTCAATCTATTCTGGTCAGATAGATAATTTAACAAAGTACTAGTTAAGGGAAGTGACCAAATAATGAAAAAATAAAATTGCAATTCATATATCCAAAGTGAAGTGGCATTCAACTTCTATATATTAAAGATACACATTTAATTATATAAAAAGGTGATACTGTTGAGGGTACTATTGGTAGCAACAGTGACATTTGTATAAAGATATGATAACTAAGCATTTAAAAATTGTAGATAGGTGTGAAAAACATGAAACTATATCTATTCAAATTTTCTATAAAGCTAGATGGATGAATATATTTATTCAGTTAGTGTTATGACTGCATAAACAACATAGTATATGTTGATCATAAGAATTAAATGAACTGAAAGGTCAAGAAGGCAATTTAGAACTGTTGAGCTCTGTGCTAAATAATGCAGACAAGGAAACTGAATTCTGTAGTGATGAAGTGACTTGTATCAGGTCCTATAAAAATCCATCCCTGGAAAGGCAGGAACCACAATAAACTTTTATATACCTTTAGTCTAGAGCTCTTTCTAACACAGTGTAATACTCTTATCAATGCATAAGCATATGTTAGGAAAGTGACACTTAAAGTGAAAGAGGAATACATAACCCATGTGCAAAGCAGCATACCTTACAATTCTTAAAATAATGATGTTAAAATGTATTGAGCTTTCCATGGGCACTGTATTAAACTTTCTACACTGTAGTACAATAGTTCATTTATTTGTCACAACCTTCTGATATAGTTTTTATGAATGCCCTCATTTTATAGGTGATAAAACTAGCTTTCGGGTTATCTATTTTATTACCCAGTCTCTATCTCTCATTCTTTAGAGTTGTGGACCTTTGAGGTGACAAGTACAGGGGTATATTGAAACAAAACAAAGACTAATCAGGCAAATAGTCATTTGACTGCTTTTATCTTTGTGCATAATAGGAGCCAAAGAGAGATGAGCAGTCTAGCACCTCAAGTCAATCTTAATATTGGATATTTTTGAGAGTCTCACAAGAAACACCTTTTCCTAACACACAATTACACAGTCTTTTATTATACTTTTTTTCCAACCCTGTATTCACCTACACAAGCCAATTGGAGTAAATATTTTTAGAGAAAACAGGACTAATCAATTTGGTTTTGCAATCTTTTATATTTGGTGAGAGGTCCCATTTCATTGTTTCCCTGTGTACTTTTGGAGTTTTTATCATCAGTAAAGTCTTTCAATACTAAAGTCTAAGGTTAACTTTGGTCTACCATGTTCTATGTTGATATTAATCTGCAGGAAAATACATGTCGATGTTTTTTGGACAGCATGTTAGACCAAGATAATTTGCAATCCAAGACAATGCAAATAGAGGGAGTGCACCTACTAGTACTAGGTGACTCATTGTGAGAAACAAGACCAATGTCTAGTAGTCAATGGGGCTATGCTATCAATTGCCCACTAAAGTCACATCTACTTGCATTGTGCACTGATTAGGGTTTACTTAAGATTCTTTTAAAAAAATATATTTTATTGATTTTTTACAGAGAGGGAGGGAGAGGAATAGAAAATTAGAAACATCGATGAGAGAGAAACATCGACCAGCTGCCTCTTGCACACCCCCTACTAGGGATGTGCCCGCAACCAAGATACATGCCCTTGACCGGAATTAAACCCGGGACCCTTCAGTCTGCAGGCTGACATTTTATCCACTGAGGCACACTGGTTTCAGCAACTTAAGATTCTTAATGAATGAGTGTTGCTTTACTCTCCTTACTCATCTTTTGTGACTGATGGTAAAGAACATATCAATTTTTTTTTTGTCCAGCTTGCTGTATCTTTCTCCTACCTATGAGAAGGATTAGATTAATGGCCTAATGGAATTATAGAATTGTTTAGTTTTCCCAGGTAGTCCAGAATAGGCTGCAAAGTAAAATAAACAATCTTGAAATTCTCTCATAAACTGGTGCAATATAGCTTAAGGAATGTTTTGATTTCCATTTATATGGGAAAATCTTTTTTTATGGAATGGCATTGAATCCGATCCATTCCAAAAGGATCTATTTTGCTTTAGGTGTAACAATTATTCTTTTTCTACATGAATAACTCATATCTTAGCATTTTAAGGGGATGTGTCTTGGAAAGATGCCTGATGGCATCCCAGCCTGCCCTCGCAAGAGGCTATATGATGGTAAACTATGGCTCTTATCATTAAATATCAGCAAATAAAATAGCTTTTATTTGTCTCTCAAATGCAGGTATAGGTAATTATATTTGCAAAGTATAGATGTACGAAAAACAGCTACTCTATTGGCCTATATCATTTAACATTTGTATCTGCCTGGCTACAGGAATTATCATTAAGGAATGACAAGAGAGAAAAAAACTTTAGAGAAAGCTAGAATCACTATTATATATATTAATTCCTAATGAATGGCACATATGGATTCTCTGAAAATCTTAATGAGAGGGCAATGATGTACCTAGAAGAAGGATGCAAAACAGAATATGTCTTTGAAAAATGTAACAGTGGTGTAGGTGTTTACATTGTTGGCCTCCTTGGTCACTAATATATGAATATCATCAACAACAATGCAAAGTCCTTGGTAGTATGTCTCCAGTGACAATGATAGTGCCTTAATTCCATTTGCCATCAAATTTTTATTTGAAAATGAGAGAAATCAGAATTAGCATATTGACTTTTTCATGTATTATTCATATTTTTATCATGTTTCCTTTTAGTCAGCATAGACAATCAAAATGGAATTGGATTTTTGATGATTTATGTATGTCAAATTTTGACTTGTGGCTATTTATATTTGCGTGCATATGTGTATGTGCATACAAATAATTATTTTCACAAACATAGAAGCATATAGACCCTGGTACTGTGGAAAACTTAAATTATAAGAACTAGAATCAGAGTTTAGAAATTAATACTGAAGTATTTAATCTTGGTTAATAAGAAGCTTTAAAAAGCTAAACTGTTGATTCTGTTGTCTCCTTATCCCAGATAGATAATTCATTATTTTAGGATTTCAAGTAAAGAGTGGATTCTATAAACTTATTAGATAACCTTTTACTGTACTAACTCTGGAAATGAAAAGTATTATTCTTTATTTAATTTCTGCTAGTTATTGTTAAAATGTTTGCTCCCTTTTCTGATTTCATGAAGAAAGCTGGTCCCAAAATGTTTTTAAACATATGGCCACACAATGTTTCATATGTTATAGTAATTGGCATATAGTAGGTGCTTGATAAATACTTGTTGAAAATATAAATTAAAAACTGAAGTTCACATTTTAATTAGTTTCCATCATTTGTTCCTCACAGCCAAATAATTCCAATTCTTATACAAGCCTGCAAAACCATATCTGCAATTCAGAAGTTCCAAAATTTCTTGCAATATATTTGGAGAAAATCTTAACCTCATATGAGCTCACTTTTTTTTTTTTTTTTAGTGGTTAACTTTGATCTGAAATAACATATTTATATCCTTTGAGAATTGCCCTGGGTATGCATCATCATATATTTTGTTGTAAAAATATTAATGTCATACAATATCAATGTATCTTGTTTTCTTATAATAAAACCAGAGGCCTGGTGCACAGAATTTGTGCACAGGGGAGGGGAGTTCCCTTTAACCCAGCCTACACCCTCTCCAATCTGGGACATCCCTCTCACAATTTGGGTCTGCTGGCTCCTAACTGCTCACCTGCCTGCCTGTCTGGTTGCCCCTTACTGCCACCCCTGCCAGCCTGGTCATCCCCAACTGCCTTCCCTGCCAGCCTGGTCACCCCCAACTGCTCTCCTACTGGCTTTGTCTGGTCATCACACGCAACCTGCTGTTCAGTCGTTTGGTCATCCCCCAATAACCCCTCTGCCAGCCTTGTTACCCCATGCAGCCTGCTGTTCAGTCATCCATCGATTGTTTTGGTCATGATGGCCCCTGGCTTTTTATATATTAGGATTATATGCCAAGCTTTTTCTAAGATTTCCACATCTTTGCTCTTTGACTCAGAAAATGCCGGTATGAAGGGGGCAATCCAGCGTCTATGATCTTCAGTTTTGACCTCTCTTTTGAGAATGCTAATAAGAATGCCAATTAGTGTCAGTTGTGATAACAAAGCTTTATAATTTTGACAGGGTATTATTTTTTAAGAAATGAATTGTCTTACCTACTGATTTCACATGGAATTATAATGAAGAAGCTGTAGGGTAGTTATTTTGTATTCACCTTTAATCTACACAAACCAAACTAATGATCTTAAATACAAGTTCTGTGTTTGATGCATGGATTTATTGTTATTTGTCACCAAATACTTTTAAAATGCTGATATACCTCTTTAATCTGTATTTATTATTATAATACCTGCAAAAACACATAGTGGATTTATTCAATTAATTTAATTCTAAATAGGATTATATAGAAATATAGAAAATGTACTAAAAAATTAAGTTGAACAAAAATGATGGGATTGTAAATTCAGTGAAAATTTCTTTATACTAAATTGTGCTAGCCTTACATGTAGATAGAATAGCATTTTTAATTGCAGCTTCTTAAAAAAATACACTTATGTCATAAACACACATATGCACAGGGAATCATTAAAAACATATACATTTTCCCACTTACTATAAACTTTGATGAGGGACCTGGAATCTTTAGCCTTTTTTTATGTGCAAAATGGGGATGGTAATAGTACCTACCATTTAGAGTTGCAGCAATATTCAACATTTAGTGGGTATATAATAATAAGTAGTAAATGATAGGAAATATGGTAATAGTTACCTGGATTTTCATTATATTTATAATTATTATGAAATAAAAAAAAACTTCTATGAGGGTAATTTTGGACTATCAAGTGATTTACTGTTCAGTGTACAAAAAAGCTATTACTCCTTAGTCAGAAAAGCAAAGCATCTAGAGATATTGTGTGTGTGGGTGATTCCTTAGATATAGATTTTGAAAAGGACAGTTTGCATTGAAGTACATTGTGTGTCTAAGGAGAAAATGAGGATAGACAACTTTAGGTGGGAAAAAGAAAAAGCCATGGAGCAGGGAGGTGCAATAAAAAAAAAAAAAGTTACCTACTAAATGTTTATCTACTTTGGCTATGCTATTATTGCAACATAATAAGAATGTTATGCCAAACCAGTTTGGCTCAGTGGATAGAGCGTTGGCCTGTGGACTAAAGAGTCCCAAGCTCGATTCCGGTGAAGGGCATGTACCTTGGTTGTGGGCACATCCCCGGTGGGGGGTGTGCAGGAGGCAGTTGATCGATGTTTCTCTCTCATCGATGTTTCTAACTCTCTATCCCTCTCCTTTCTTCTCTGTAAAAAATCAATAAAATATATTTATAAAAAAAGAATGTTATTAATGATAAAATTGCAATTATTTTAAAATGTTTATTACTAATATTTTTAATGAATGATATACACTAACATTTAAATGTCCATAGTCTTAAAGTATAATTGGAATCTTTTTCAAAAAATTTTCCACCCATAAAACTTGTTTGGTTTACATGCAGGGTGGGGCAAAAGTAAGTTTACAGTTGTGAGTACATGAAGTAGTTTATTCTTGTATAATTATTTATTAATTATTTATCATTTTCCATATGAACTGTAAACCTACTTTTTTCCAATCCTGTATTAATATTGGTCTGATGAACTGTGTATTACAATAAATTAAAGCAAATATTTACCTAAAGAGCCCTGGCCAATTCATCTCTAGCCAGTTTGACTCAGTGCAGACTGAAAGGTCCCAGGTTCGATTTCGGTCAAAGGCACAAGCCTGGGTTGTGGGTTTAATCCCCAGAAGGGGGCATGCAGGAGGCATCCAATTAATGATTCTCTCATCATTGATGTTTCTATCTCTCTCTCCGTCTCCCTTCCTCTCTGAAATCAATTGAAAAAATATTTTTTTAAAAAAATCAAAACATTTAGCTAAAGAGTTATTTCCTCATAAACAGAAATTTTCATATATTTATCTTACACAAATCAGAAAAAATAGTATATTATTGACATTTTAAGCCAATTATTTTATTTTAATTTTTACACAGCTTCTTTTAAAAAACCATGATCTATACAACACATATCATATGTGATACTAAATATATTTTAAAATATAATGAATAATGCATTTTAGCAAAGCTTTGAACATTTAATTTAGGGGTTGAAATTAATATTGAAAAGGGGGTGAACTTTTCAATAGATTATATGACTTCTATAACTTATTGGGAACACTAATTTAGGTTGAAATGCCTAAACACAATTCTAAACACACAGGTATACCCACACACACCCACACCCACACATACACACATACACATACATCTCTAAATGCTTTGCTTTTCTGACTACGGAGCAATAGCACTCTTTTTTGGGCAAAGCAATCAAACATCTGAGAGATATCAGCTCTTGGACAAATGAATCAGCTAAAGTTGTATACATAGCAGTAGAATATGCTTTATTATAAAATAGACTTATGAGCTTTGACTAACTTTCTTGCTAAGGCACATTAATTGTATTAAGACACTGAAATGGGGATAATAATGTTGCATCAGTGTTGTTATAAAAATTAAATCAATCAAGGTCATAGCACAAAGAAATGAATATATTTTTTAGCTTAAGTATTGAATAGTCAATGCTAATAGACACAGAATAAAAATCCTAAACAGGTACACTAAGAAATGTTCAGAACCCAGATAGAGATATGAGCACTGCAGGGTGGTTGAATTACTACTCCCTAATGGGTCTGGCCATGTTAAGCACACAAACCAGAAGTTGGCCATAGTCTTCAGTCACTTAACCCCAGGTCCACACATAATCTTTCTGTCTTTTCAGACCCATATCATCATCCAAAGTGACTTCAGTCTCCACAGTGAAGACATTAAAATGAAGATTTCTACATCTCCATTCTCATCTACCTTCCCTCAGTTCTCTGCTCAACTGTTCCATTCATCCCATTATTTCCCCCATTTGCTGCTCCTCTATATAGATTCTAAAATGCTCTTCTCTCACTGCAGAAGAAATTTTTTACAAAAGCATGACATTTGCATTGATTTCTGAAGAACAAGCAGGAATCAAATATTTAGGAATTTCCAGGCTAAAGAAAAGGAGTCTTTTCCTTTTGTGAGTCCTAGAAAGTTTTGCTGAACATTTTCAGGGAGTATATACACATGGTTGCCATTCCTTAGGAGAGGAAACAAGGAGGATTAGGCTGCAGCCCTTCCTCTAAAAGTCTAGGAAATCCACTCACAGTGATGGTGGCCATCTGACTCAGGGCTTCGGTTCCAGCCGCCAGCGAGGCACAGTGGACAGCAGTTGTGACCTTTGTCCTTGAACACAGATTATACCAGGAGCTCCAGGAGGAGTGCTTCCCTGGATGTCACATGAACAAAAAACGACATTAAGCCAAGTCATTAACATGTTGTTTTAATTTAGGAGGGAATTTACTGGATGTTTTAATTAGTGTAAAGTACAGCATTTATGGTTAACCCTCGGTTCCTCAATATTTAGGAGAATCATTAGGCACATTTTATATTTTCCATACCAATTACCAGTTGCTCCTTTGTTTTGTTTGTTTGTCTCTGGTAAGTAGACTGCAATGTCTTCACATTGTTAAGCTGATGAGCACCCTTTTGTTATCATGGATCAATAGTTAGTTATGCCCTCTGGAATTGTTTCTATAAACTGTTAACTTTGTCCTAGTGACTAGGAAAAGATGTCAGTGATTTAGGGAGGTGTGTGTAATTTTAAAATGTACAGATTTGACTCTTTCTTTCTGAGAGAGCTGACAGCCAATGGTAAACAAAACTTTTCTTCAATAAGAGTCTCATTACAGAAGACTGAAGACAGTCCCCATTTGACAAGAATGGGTAGATGCTAAAAGTAACAATGACCAACTTGGTGTTTTAAAGGCACATAATATGCAGTTCACTGAAGATTATTTCTGCCAAAATGAACATCTGCTTAAGTGTGAGTCAGAAAAACAAACAACTCAATGAAACTTTTAAAATTAAAATACCATGATGGGATTATTCTTTATGCCAATGAAAATTGAATTAATAACATGTAAGAAATGTAGAAATATCTATCTCTTTATGCTAAACTCATAGTGGTCACTATAAATTTATCACATTATTATTAACTAGAGGCCCAATGCATGAAATTCATGCATGGGTAGGGTCCCTAGGCCTGGCTGGCGATCGGGGCCAACCTGTGAGATTTCCGGCGGGGTAATGGGTGGGGCCCTGCTGGCACCCACCTTGGCCAGCCTGGTGCTGCCCACTTGCCAGCCCCGCCTCCTGCCACCACTGCCCACTTGCCAGCCAGCCCCACCCTCCACTACTGCCACAGGTTGCCTCCCTCTGTGGGGCTCACTGGGGAGGAGGAGGAAAGATTTCCTACTGGCACCCTCCTTGGCTGACCTAGGGTCTGGGGTCTCGGGACAGCTCTTGTGTTAAGTATCTTCCCTCTGGTGGTCAATGTGCATCATAACGACCAGTAGTTCCACAGGTCATTCTGCTGTTCAGTTGATTTGCATATTAGGCTTTTATTATATAAGATTATATTCCATTCCCCCCTATCACCTATTCCCCTACCTCTTCCCTTCTGGTAACCACAAAATTTAAATAAATAAAATATAAACTGATGAAATCTGCATGGAAAAAGACAGTCATTGCAATGAAATCTAAATTAAATCCTTTGGAAAGACTTGATATATGTAAATGGCTAAAGATTGTCTCTAAGTTGTGTTTTTACTTTAGAGACACTAAAACTGGAAATTGGAGATGATGCATCAGAGATGGGTTATGCAATAAAGTCTGGTCAATATTCCAATTCACTAATTGGTGAATTGAGGCTCATGTTTTAAGTCAAATTATAATTTACAGTACTTTTCATCCATTGATGTATCCACATCCTATATTTTTAAGATATGCTACTGAAATTAACTCTTTTGATAAATGAACACACTGTGACTCCAATTCTTGTCAATAAGAAGAATTATAATTTATCTGTTTATCTATTTGTAGGCTTTTTCTATATAGAATTGAAGATACATGATCAAAGTTGGCATTCTCTATAATTATACTACATAACATTAAGTTCATTATATGATTCTTTCAAGTATAATTATTCAAATAATCAATTCTAATATTCACTGAAGTTTAGTTCTAGGAATTCTATTCTTCATCAGGAGAGAAGTGGATGAATAAAATGTTTGTCCTTTCTCCTTGTAATCAAGTTCTAGGAATTTATTTACTGTGTCTCTTGCTGCATTAGGTTATGGGTTGATTGGACACAATTTTTATATCAACATTATTATAACTGTAAAAGATAATATACTTCCCTTTCTGCTATTACTTATAATTATATTTTAAACTTGTATCTAAATCAATAGCATTTTGATTGCATTTTTCTTCTTCTCAAATTGCCAGAAATGTCTGTTTATTACTATGTGGCCTTTATACCTTTGTCTTGGAGCTGCTACTTTTCTGTATCTCTCGATTGTGATCTATCTGATCTGCATTTCTGCATCTGGGCTAAAGCCTTCTGTAGCTCTGTCTTGAGTTGACTCCTTCTAATTTGTGTGTGCATTGTTTGATCAATTGGTCTGTTGTCCTAAATTAATCAGGAGTTTTTCATTTCACTGTCTTTTTGTGGGTAAAGAATGACTTCCAATTTGAATTAGGAGTAAAAGGAGTTATAGAAAGGTAAGAACTGCATTATAGAATTAAACATGCCCTCTGTCTGTAGGGTGTAAGTTTTACTGTTTAATCTTTTCATGCTCACTGCTGTGCAGACTATAGAACACTCCCACATTTTCACTTTCACAGGGCTGGTAGGTTTAGACAGTTAGAAACTTAAATTTTTTCTATCTGCCTATCTATTTTTTATATTTACATTTATTATTTTATAAATATATGTACATTTAAATATATATGGGTGTGTATTTCCTATATGTAGCATGGAAAGAAATTGGCCATTTCCCACAGAAAACAAAATCAGTGGTTTAGTAAATAAAGGATAATAATATGTATTTCTCCTCTAAACAAGATCTGAATTTGTTCATTTTATAGAGACAACAAAATGAGCAATAACTTCTGAATGTACTATGAAATCCTCATTATGGTCCTGGGGAAAAAGTTCTGTGCTTGTGCAAATGATAGTTTATAATAATAGGGCAACATTTCTGTAGTCCATCAATCTGTGATGGCATTTTCAGTCTGTCTTCATTTGTTACTGGTTTTCTATGATTTCTCTGGAGAGAGAAACAGATACACAAGTCCTCAGCATGAAAAAAAAAAAAGTACTTATTTTCTATCAAGCTCAAACAAAAATCACACAATTTTGGGTCTTAAAATAATACCAGATTTAGCCCAGAGATTTACTTTAAAGAAAATTACTTTAAAAAGAATTCTAAGAGAAACTTCTCAGAAAGATATTTTCTATTGCTTAAATTTTTTTTCCTGCTTTTAGAAAAAGTCTCATAACTTCTGTATATCTGATAACATTTTACAATATGTTTTTAATACAAGATATGATTTTTGGTGTATAGTTGGCCATCCTGAAACCTTAAAGTGTAATACAAACCGAGAGTCTTTTGATGTTTATCTTTAGAGGATTTGTTCTTGGAAGAATAATACAAAGATTTGTTAAGAAAGATAAAACCTATTGCCATTATTATTATATTATTTTTTATGAGGATAAACTTATAATTAGCTATTTCTGAAAGGGAAATGGTACAGTTTTAAATTGTCTTTTTAAAAATTATTTATTAAATAGATTGGGGTGACATGGATAAACATGAACATATAGTTTTCATTTTATTTTTTCTTTTCTTTTAAAAAATGTGTATATTGTTGAAAGTATTGTTGAAAGTATTGAAAGTATTGTCCCCTTTGTGTTTTTTGTCATATTTTTTCCCATTGACTCTCCTTTATCCATCCCCCACCCCATCCAGGCCTTTACCACAGTATTGTCTGTGTCCATGAGTTATGGTATGCATATGAATTACCTGGTTAACCTCCCGCCACCCCAGCTTCCTCCTGAAATTTGTCAGTCTATTCCATACTTCTATGTCTCTGAATCTATTTTGTTCATCAGTTTATTTTGTTCATCAGTTTATTTAAGTGAGATCATGTGATACTTACCTTTCTCTGGCTTATTTCGCGGTATAACTGTCTCTTGCTTCTGGAATTATGAAAGCTTCTGCATGAAAGTTTCAGAATCTAAACAAAATAAATATTACATTTTATTTTAGCTTCAGCTTCAGGCCAAAATCCCCACCAAAATTCAATCTCTTGCTCATAGATCTTAAAGGCTGTCAAAGTAAGGTTTTCCGCCCCCATACCCTCCAATCCCATTCTGATCCTCTTGGTATCTTAAGGCAGAGTGAACAGCGGGCCATGCTTCTGGAAAAGTCAGATATGGCTGTCAGTCATCTCTGCAATACGGGAGGTTCCAGCACAGGAACAATGATCCCTGCAAGCACCCCAGTCTTGGAGAAAGTTGTCCCTCCAGTTCTTGCCTTGATGCTAGACAATCCAGTTCCTCCCAAAATGTCCCAGGTTCCCTTACAGCTGCCACCCCAGCACTGGAGCTCAGAGAGATGGAGTCCAAGGAAGTCTGTGTGCTGGCCCTTTAAGAGGAACTAGCTGGGTCTCCGGCAGTCTCCATGTCATTCAGCCACAATCTCTGATGGTTTTCACAGCCCAAAGATTTAGGGACTTCTCTTTACATCTCTGGAACCCTGGACTGAGAGTCTGGTGTGGGGCTGGGAGCTCTTGATCCTCACTGGAGGTCTCCACAGTGGAAATATCCTTCCCAATTAAAAAACACACCACACCTGGGTATCGGACCAGCCCATTTCCATGCCTTTGTTCCTCTTGATGTACTTCCTTCTTTACTTCTCTAGTTGTAGGACTTCCATTTAGTCATATCTCAGGCAGTTCTGAATCATGGTTTTTCTGTATTTTAGATGTAATTTTGATGTGGTTGTGGTACCAGTGTTTACCTATAAACATCTTGGTTCTCCCTGACATTTAATCTCTACCTTTAAAGAAGAAGGAATTTGGAGAAACAGAAACTTTAGAGGAGAACCTGATACCACTGGGCATGAATATTAGAGGAGCTAAGGGAGAGCAAAAGCCTAGAATATGGAATAAAATGGATAATGACGACAGAATACACATTTTTAGAATACACTTTTTTTCTTCTTCAAATCAAAGTTAAAAGAAAATTCACATCTAACATGAGTATGATATGAGGCCTTTTAAAAAATTTATCAATAAGATAATAAAAATCTTTTCCAATCTTATCAAAAGCTCCATGATAGAGTAACTGAAATCTGGCACCTTTACCATAGCAGGTAGGCATACACTGAGTGGCCAGATATTATGATCTCTGAACGCATAATAATCTGGCCACTAAGTGCATGTCCTATACAATAAAAGGCTAATATGCAAATTGTCTCCTTGACCAGGAGTTTGTCCAGCAGGCAGGCTGGCCAGCTGCCCATGTCCCCTCCCCTGGCGAGGCTGGCCAGACCCCCCATCTATGCACAAATTCAAGCATTGGGCCTCTAAAATACACACACACACACACACACACACACACACACACACACACACACACACTGAATAGCCAGATTATTATAGAGATCATAATAAGCTGGCCAATCAGTGTATGTTCTGGGGTCATTTAAAGGTTGGTATTATTTCTTATTTGTTGCATGTTCTAAAATGCTTTACTTTTCCTTCTTTTTTAAAATAGTGACTTTTTTTCTTGTTTACTGAAGTAATGACCTTGCTAGAGCTTGACCTCTATCAATATGAAAGAAAATTAGAGCCTGACAGTTATACCAGAAGGGTATTCAAATTGCCCAGGACAATATTACAAGCACGGGAACATTGCCAAAGAAGTTTTCATCCTTTTCACCAATGCCAATAAAACAGAAGATTACAAACTACAGCAGCTGTACATCTTTCTTTATAAAATGGCAGCATTTTGAGATTATAAGAGTAATAACATCTCAAAACCATCATCAAGTGCAGTTTTGAAAAATTTTATTCTCATTAGAATAATCAATATAAATTGAGTAAAAGATAACATTGAAATCTAATCTATTTTTTAATTGAGTTTTTATTTTCTTATCTAAAAATAAACAAAGTTTACTTTCCATGAAGTTGGAATTGGAAAGATACATGTTTATGGATAGAAATCAGAAAATACTTAGAAGTAACAAATTACAGAAAAAAAGTGATTGATAGTAATTTACCCTTCCATAAGGAATCATATATTTAGTGATTTTAATTTAAAATGTATTACTTATATAGGTTGTTTATACTTTAAAAATTTGTCCATATTGCTATTATATGAAAAATCAGCTAAACAGGAATTGTGAATGAACAATCATTAGCAGGCATTAAAAATATAAACACATTCAGAAGACTGACTTTGCAGGTAATAAAACCCAAAGATGGAGATTGAAAATTCACTTCATGACTTGAAAAATGTGTAGGCAATAGCTTATGATATCAGAAATGCAAAAAAATAGAAAAAGTAAACAGCATCAACATTGGAGTAAATACACTAATTTTGGGACAGAGGAAGAGGGTAACAAAATGGCACCACAATGTGAAACATCTGGTCATTGAATAAAAAATGGACTTTAATTGGAAACAGGCAGATGGCGTAAACACTATTAGCACAGAGAAAGCTGTAGTGCAGACATAGATGTCTAGGATATTGGCTTTGGCAGTACTGTCTTTACTTTGCATTGCCAATGTTATTCAAATTGAATGGAATATCAGGGAAGGTTGACCTCCCTGCTTCACATTCCTTCAGGCCCATTCTTGCTCTTTAAATAGACAATTACATGGTCTCATGCAATTTAACAAATAGGTGGCACATCTCTATTTTGGGTATTATGCACACATGCACATGTGTACACTGAAAAAAATATTGTCATGTTGGCATTTTGCTTTCTTTTGGCAACATTAGTACAAAATGAAATTTTTCAAAGCATTTTTATCACAAATAGGTAAAACAATTTCATCATTTTTAGAGTTGGAAATAAGGATTCAGGAATAATTACCGAAAAATTTTACAGTGTTTCATTAAACAAGATAAGAAAAATCAAACAGAGTGAGATAACTACGTTATAAGAATTTTTTCACCTATATTTGGTTTATCAGATATGATTTAAAGAATTGTTAGGCATTTAATCATTATATTCACATGGTCATTTTTCAAGCCTAATCTATATATCCATTTAAAAATAGGCTTTGCAACAAAACGTTTAGTAAAAAATGCCTGCAGCTAAATGTTTTAATAGAACCCTTTTTAGAAGTATCTTATTTTATTCACACGCTTTATCTTCTAGCTTTTGTTTTTGTACATCGAAGAGAGTATTATTTAAATCAATGGCTCAGACACCAATATTGATTTGATTGAGAATATGATAAAAATGAAGTAATTCTTTTCTGAAAAAAATAGAAATGCACAAAGTTTTTCAATATAATTTCAAGAAGTTTATCATTTGAAGCCCCATACTTGGGGTTCATCCATCTTGGGTAGAAAACCTCTAATTCCAAGCAAATTTATAGGTAATGTTAATAATTCTTCCTTAGGCATTAAAAAAAATATAGTAAAAGCTGGATATGATGGTAGGGCTCATTTTTCCAATTGCCTATTTAAATCACTGTGCATATGTTTAAATATCCCTAGTAGTTATCTCTATTTTCTGTGTTAGTTATCTGAAAACTCGGTTTTATAAAGTAACTTATAGGATGTTAGGAACAGAATTGAGTAGAGTAAATGAACAGCTAGCTCATGCAATCTTTCAGAGACTATATCCAATAAATACTATTTTGTACTATTAGTAATGCTCATTTTAAAGATAAGGAAACTGAGGTCCAGGCATAAGAAAGCCACATAGTTTGAAGTGGGAGAACTAAAATTTTATTTTAGAAAACTCTCCAGGGCTCAGCAGGTTAGTCACTACATTGTAATGCCTCATTCAATATTTTATTATGAAATTAGAATAAAAGTTTTAAAATATATATAGCAAAAATGATTTCCATCTTCCAGATAGTGTTAACCAAAATTAACTTAGTTGTATTTTTGTAGGCTATTTTCCTAGATAAAATAAATTCTAAATTTGGGGTGGTATCAGAACATGGTAATAGTGTGAAAAGCTGAAGCTCAAAGATAACTGCCATGCATCACTTCTGCTATTAACAAAGATGTTTTCATTCTTTGAAATATTTTAACAGAGTAGGTGACACTCTCAGACTAACAGCTGCATTTTCACTGTTTATATAAGGTTATAAAATTGATTAGCCAACATGATTTTATAAAGCTTCATAATCAACACATCTAATATTTTTTAACTTTGAGTAGACCATTATGTTCATGAGCCACAAACTATAAAGGCTGAACATACTGCAAACTGCCTTTTACTGCTTTGATCAAATAAAATGTACACGAGTTAATCTAGCATCTATTTAATGATATGCATAATTGCTGTTTTGCTACATGGTAATTAAGCCTGAATACACAACCCATGATTATAATTTTACATAGCCAAGCTAAAATTCTATTGCTCTTCTCATTTCTTTGTTATTTCTTCAGTATTTTCATGACTGGTAGTGCTGACAATTTTATCTGATACATGTCAAATTTAACCTTCATTAGTCACACATATACATTCTAACCCTATAGCTCCTCCCCCCTCACCAAGGCCCGAATCTGACTTAATCTTCTCCATTAATACAAATCTCTCCTATTTCCTGTCTCTGCACCAGGATTAAAAACCCGTTTTCCTTTCTGTAAAATCTTGCCTCTCCTAAGATATAAGTTAAATGTAATATTGAAAAGAATGGCTGTGGAGTCAGGCAGATCTGGCTTTGAGTTTAATCTCTGCTTACTTCCTAGTAGAGTAAAATTGAACAATATATCTAAGGTCTGGAAGCTAAGTTTCTTTATCTGTAAAACATGGGATAAAGCTGATACCTACTTGAAATTGGTGTTCTCTGACTTACATAGTCAACAGATATAAAGACTTTGGCCTAGTCACTGACACATAGATACCACTTAGTAATTTGCAACGGATGGTATTATTCTTGCCTAGACTATTCCCCTCATCTTTAGCTATCCCAGGTCTGGAGAGCTAGAGGCTCTTTGGATCTGATGTTTGGAGAGCCTAGCTGGCTGTTTGGCTGGTCAGACCCAGGATTGTGGCCATCCAGAAACTCTCAGAATGCGGTCTGGGTGTTTGGACCTATGGCTGAGGGAAGTTATTAGGGAGCCAAGATAACTGTTTACATAAGGGGAAAGAAGGCTGGTGAGGGAAGGCTGGTTGTTCTAAAGAGTGACATCATGATTAACTGAGAGGTTGGCTAGAGGAGATTGTTACAGGAGTCCAGAAACGGCAGGCATGCACATGGGTCCTGCATCTACATTTTCCAGCTCCCAGCAACTTCTGGAAATAATATTCTGGTAACTGCAGCCAGGTCATGTCCAGAACCATTACTTTTACTATCAAAATGTTCCTCTAAAATAAATTAGGTTTAGATTTCAAAGTGGCGATAGAAATGGTCATAATACTTCAAGGACAATTAAAAAGTGCTCCCTACTTTGTTCTTTGAAGGAAAATGTTCATACTGAAATACTTTCATGTCTAGGTATACCATACAAATGACCAAGATTGATGATACAGTGAAACTCATTCACACTTAAGTATAATTAATGAATTGGAAGACATAAGTGGACTCAAGCCATTACTTTCTCTGGAGATAAAGGATTAGATATGAGGAAGAGCAGGCCTTTAGATGTCCTGACTTGGGTGTAGGGAGAGGGTTATAGTATCAGAGGGTGATAGAGAGAAGTAGGTACAAAAACAGAATACATGCATTCTGAAAACAGCCTTTGAAGGTGTTCACATTTCCCCCAACCTGTGCTTCTTATCTCAAAGGCAAACAAAATTAAAAGTTATGTTTTGCTTTCCATGATGTAGGTAGGAAATATTGTCTGTTATTATGCTGCAGTGGAGAAATAATATATATGGTTGGAGGTGATAATTATGGTGATAATATTTACCTATATTTTATAATGCTCTAGGTACAGGGAAACTGACTCATGATTAGCAGAAATAAATAAGAAGACAATGCAAGAAATTTTTATAACTTTACTTGTTTTCTCACGTGTCAGTAAGAAACAATAAACCAAAATATATTTTAATTATCAAGGCATGATAGACTGTAACTAACTTCTTTATAAAAAAGTTGCTGACAATAAATCAATATAATTAAAACCATACGTGTGCTAATTCCTTATTTATGACCAAATGAATTTGGTGTCAGAATAGCATAAGCAGAATAATTACATGCCATCATGTTAGCTCTTAGGAAATTGAGAATTGAAAGCCCATGTCAAGAAAGACAGCTCTAATTCAGGGGCTGTAAGTTCTAGGATCAGATTTCTAAGAGTACAACTGGGAACATATTCAAGATGAATCTGGACTTTCTTATTTGTTCTCACTGAAAGTAACAACCTGTATTTAATGAACTGGAGTCAGATCAGTTCATTGAAAATATATAGCCTTCATTATGATAGTAAACTGTTCTTTCTTGGATGATCTTTATACATTAGATATCTTTTATTTGATAGGATAATATTTATTGGATATAATCAAGTTATTTAGGAATAATAGGCTTCAAATATGTTTACTTAACAAATTTAGAATAAATGCAATTTATGATAACATCCTTTAGCTATCTCCTTTTTCTTGAAAAAAGTGTGTGCCTAGAAAAACATTAAACCAAGAAACTTATTAAAATTGTTACTAAAATCATGTATAGTTCTACAACCTATTAATTCATTGCTTTAAAAAAAAAACACACCACACAACTACTGACTGAATTCCAGGCTGATTTTAGGTAGCAGTGATAAAAAAAATTACATAAAATATGGACTCTATTAGCAGCTCATAGTCTATGAGGGTGAAATATAGTATTATATCAAATAATATGAAATATGATAAATGCATCATTCTGCATATGTGTAAGTTACAGAAACCAGATAAGGAAGTTACAATAATTTCTTCAGAAGGGAATTTAGGCAGGTAAGGGAAGCTGCAGCAGGCAGAGTTTCAGGAACATTTCAGGCATAAAAAACACCTAATGGAAAACACAACACATATGCATTTAGTGCATCCTCATAAAATGTAACAGCAAGACCAAGTAATAACAACAATATGAGAGGGCAGAGTGAAAGGGGAAATGCTGAGGAAGATGCATCTAAAAAAGTGAGCAGTGTATATACCAGAATATGCGAGAAAATGCAAGCTAATGTATTTAAATGTGGGAAGCCTCTGAAATAATTTAAGCAGGCAAGTAACATAATTATATTTATGAAATGTATTAATTTCAAAATTATTTTAAAAGATGACTATGAAAGTAGGTGTTGACATTCTTCTTTCCTCAGGAATTGCACAGATTGGCAATGAGTCCTTCCTGGTCAGGAGCTGGGAGTTGGGTTCCTAATGGCCTGTAGCTGATGTTATCCAAGGTGGCACAGAAGAGCTACAGCTGGTGAGCTTTTGATGATTCATGTTTCATAAAGAAAGTAATTAAGGAAGCACCATTTTGTTATTCAATTTACAAATGTACTAATGCTTTCAGAATAACCTCTCAAAAGAACCTGTTTTTTTGTCTATCTACCACCTAACTGCCATTATCTTAAAGCACAATTATTATCATTGCAAGTCCATTACCCTAAACCTCTTACTGACTTCCTAATGACTTGTAAATGAATGACAATTTAGAGGTATAAAGTATCCATCGTAATCTGCATCAAAACTATGTTTCTAGTATTACCTTTCGCCATATTCTCTGGTTAAATGTATAGGCACTAGCCAAATTGACCCTATGATTTTCCTGATATTTTTCTGCCTACATATCCTTGTAAATACTTTTTTTTCTATTTGGAGGCTCTTTTCCACAATTAAATTCTACTCATGTTTCCAAGACTTTTCAAGAGCAACCTTTTCCATGAAGCCTTTTGTGACTTTCTGCAGAACTCCTAGAGCTATGCCAATTATTGGCACTATTCAACTAAGTAGAAAAGTTACAAATTATATTAATTTTTAAAATTTATGGCCTCTGCTGTCACTTTAAATCTCTTGAGAATAAGTAGTGTGTTTTACTAATATTTGTATTCTTCACTGAACCTTGCATATAGTTGGTTATGAATAAATATTTGTTAAGTAGTTACTTAAAAGCTGTCACTCTTCAGATGCCTGAACTCTTACTTAATAAGCTTTCGCCCCCAGCCCAATAGATAATGAGAAATTAATACTGTTGATTGGGTGGCTTTATTACCAAGAATTATGATTAAAGTAAATTAAGAGTACTACTTCCAGTTAATCACTTTCTTCATTATCTAATTTATTCTTCTGACCCTGCTTGAAAATAATGTCTTTATCCTGGAAGTCTTAATGAAGTTATTCACACTGCATACTCAATTAGATTGCTCTTTATGTAATACGTTTTCTGTTCTCTGTTCAGCTTAAAGAAGCAGATTCCTAAGATGCTAAAATAATTAAACTTTTACCTGAGAATGTTCTTTACTGCTAGACATAGCTTCATATATCTAGATTTTTATTGTGTTAATATCAAAACTCTATATTACTGTAACTTCTTATATATGTAGATAAATCTTAGGAAGAGCAACACATTAAGGTCAATAACTTGAAAAGACGGTAAAAAAATAATGCTGATTTAAAAATTCAATTGTTTTCCATGCTAATGGAAAGTAGCTTAGAATATATAAATAATCTTAACAGATAATTTGAAATATAATTTGGCTTCAAAGTTTCAATTGCTTATAGAGTTATAATCCTTTTTTATTTATAATGTTTTTGATATTGGAGAAAGTATTACTAATTAGGATAACAAATATGGTTATAAAAATGAAAAGGGAAAATATAGCTATTATAGAATTCTGAAATTCAACAATAAACTATGAAATATCAAATATTTGATTCCATGGATTATGATAGATAAGATTTAAAAAGAATTTTTAATTAGTATAGATATCAGAAATCAGAATATATAAAATGCTGACATTAAATTCTGGTGCATATACATGGCAGATATTACTTATCAATCATACTATTTTTTCACTCTAAGTGGGACTTAGGTTCAGCTTCATCCTTAAAACAGCATTACTATTACTAATCAATGTAAATTGTAACAAGAGATGCAGCTTAGTTAGTCTGTGTAAATATATCTATCTTTTCAAATAGTACAAGCAAACCTTAAAAATCAAGAAGGCTCTCAAAATTCTCTATCAAAGTATCTAGACATAACTCAATCTCAATAAAATTTTTCATACTCAAATCATGTTTCACCTTGCTTTCCCTTTTGCTTGACTAAGTCTATGCTGTGCACCTTTGCCAGGTGTGGTGATATGAGCTGAGCTGGTAAACATAGTTCATAAAAAGAATCGATGGTATTCAGTGTATCTGTACAAATCCTGCTGTCCTGTACCACTAAGGTGGATTTGAATCCTGGTGCCAGTGCTTCTCATCTGTGTGAATTTGTACTTAGAGGCAGTCTTTCTACTGTGAATTGGGGATGACAGCATTTCTCTTGCCTTTGCTTTTGGAATTAAGTGAGGTTTATGTCAAATATCTACCACAGTTTTGACCAGAGGAAGCTGTATAAATGGTATCTGTCAATTCTCCCCCATTTACCTTATTACTCAGTTGAATTACTGCTGTGTGTATATCTTATTTTTCTAACTGACTTATTATGTTGAGGATAAGGATCCTATCTTTTGTGTCTCTGTTCTATGATTTTTTAATCTCACCTGAGGACATTAATATGAGAGAAAAACATCCATCATTTGTCTCCCTTATATGCCCTGATTGGATTGAACCTAGGTATTTACTCTGACTAGGAATCAAATTGGCAACTTTTCCATGTACAGGGTGACAGTCCAACCAACTAAACTACCTAGGTGGGACAGGTCTATTAACTTTTTTCTTATAGTGGAAACAATATTAAAATTGTTATCAGATAGTTTAGTATTATCCTTTATGGACCAGTGTAAGCAGCTTATCTTTTCAGCCTGTTTCTTTATCTGTAAAATAAAACATTTAACATCTCCTGGGCTATTCAAAAAATTAAGATATATAATATTTACAAATAGACTTGAATTATATATTTGTATAAAATTTATATTTTGTATAAAATTAAAAGATTTGATGTAGTTAGTAATTGATATTTTAATCGGTAATAATAGGAAATGCATACTTAAAATATTAAGTATAGGAAGTAACCCAATGTTCAAGATCATATTGCTAACTTTAGGTAATCAAAGCAATAACACACAAGGCAAACACCAGTACCTTATTTTTTAGCCTGGTGAGACTCACATAACATGGTAGCTAAATGCAAAGAATTCATAACTGTGTTAATCCCAAAGAAAGCTAGCAACGAATTTAAAGTCACAAGATAGTGTGTACAGATATCAAGTCTTTATATAGAGTGGAGCTATTCTGTACAAAACTTTTTCCTTGAACTCTAGTGTAATGGTAGGCACGCCCTCTTAGGATGATTCTCTGCTGCTGTAAGTCCATGTTATGAGATTTTTCAGAAATAATAACTGCATTTCATATTGAGCTTTTCTGGTTCATCCTGAACCCAGTAGTGGCTATTATACAAGCATGTATAGAACAACCCTAAAGGATATAAAATATGGCCAGGGTCAATGGTCTTATTTACATTGTGATGCTGAAAGTGGAGCAAGCCAACATTTTAGTGCTTTTGGATAGAACAATGCCCCTTAAGACAATCGGAGAGGAGTTAGGATGAAAATTTTGTCTTTTCACAAACATTTTCAAGCTCCTACTGATGTCTCTAGCTGCTAGAAATTCAGTGCCGAGCACCACAGTGTTCTGAGCCTCATGGCACCATATTGTCTAGTTAGGGAAATACAAAAGATACAACTGAATAAATATTCTGAAAGAAATAATGCAAGGAGAGGAGTCCAAAAATAGTGAGAGCAAGAGTTTGCTCCTTTAGCTTGGGCTCTCAAAGAAGGCCTCGCAGAGGTGACACTTGAAAACTTTTCACATTGAAGTGAGGGAGCTGGCATGCAAGACCCAGGGAAAGAGCATTGAAAGCAAAGGTTTAGAAATTTCAAAATTCAATTACTTAATTACTACTCATTAAAATCTTACTCCTCAAAAAAGCATAGTGAATCTATTTCTTATGCTGAACCTGACTTCTTCACTGAGAGTGTGGTGATAAAAATATCTTATTCTGGTCAAATTTTGAGTTTCAGGCCAGCAAAGTCAGATGAGTTGTATCTGGGGTGTGAGGAAAAGAGAGGAGCTAAGGATTACTTGTGGGTTTTCAGTCCTAGCAGCAGGGTGAATTGTCATTTACTAGATGTTGAAACTAAGTAAGGAGGTTCCTAGAGAGTTTAAGATGCTTCTTGAATCTAGATGACAATGTGAAATATGCAGTGAAGCATGAGTCTGGTGCTCACGAATGATTTTGGAGCCTCTTAAATCTCTAATCTTCTAAGGATAAATAAACTTAATAGAAAAAGTTTCATTGTAGCATCTGATATTCAATAAGATTTTCTGGATGATGCCTCTGCCAATTTAGCAACAAGACAAAAACAGCCAGAGAAATGAATTATTGAAGAGAATAGCTTTAGAGAATTGTGCCAAAAGAAGCATGCTGGAAACATATTCAAAGCTCCTAGCAAACTTTTTAAAAATAATTTACTCTACTGATATGGATCCCATCCTGCATTCATGCTTAACTTGCCTTTATAAGTAAATGGCTGAATGTTCCTTTACCTTTTACACTGCCTCACATTCTCTAATTTCTTGAATTGTTGTAATTCAGTAACTAGCTTTCTCGAGGAAAAAGAATGACCCAAGTATCAGGCAAGGTTCAAGTGAAGATAATACAAATTTCTTCATTTAGTTTAAACAAAAATAAGTTTTAGGCCTGGAACTTGGATGCTTACACAATTTGTGAAAAGAATGAAGAAACAGGCTCTGGCCTGAGCTTACAGGAATTCCTAGAAGAGCATTGCAATAAAATATAGATGTAAAATAAGTATTATGGTATAGGGATCATTCTACAGGTTTTGCATACATGAATACTCCAATCCTCATGAGGAATTTTTACCTAGTGACTTACTCAACATCACATCACTAGTAATTGACAGATCTGGCGTTTGAATCCAGGCAACGTAGCTCCTAAGTCTGTGTTCCTATCCCTTATGCTCTCTTGCCTTTCTAGGTACTGACCTGGCATAGAAAGGGGTTATCTCTGCTAACATCAAGAATGTAAAAAATTAGTAACTAGCTATGCAAATTGCTGGATCTAGGAACACACTGTTTCAACCCAATCCATCTCAGCACAACAAATGCCCCGTGACTCATAAGACCAGAATTCAGACATCAGTACTTCTCTTGTGCAGCTGATAGTAACACAGAAACAACAGAGCTGGTCCCTGACTGTGTCTTGTTTCAATTATTGTAGGAGTGAGTCTGTTTGGTGAAATTTTGAGGACTTGTAGAACCCAAACTAAAGTGTGATGTAGCCTTCAGTTTTCAGCTTCTTGGTCTCCAAAAGGCTGAATGAGACATGAGTGAACTTATCTTCAGTGCGTGCCACAGCCAGGCGTAATATTGTGTGAATATGGTGAGCCTAAAGCTCAGGCCAATGGATAAGTGATCAGAATCAAACAGTAAGCTTTGTGCTTACAAATGTGCTATAATTACAAGTGGTTCTACATTTTTGTTGATGTTTAATCATTATGCTACTTGGGCATATTATATCTTAAAATTATTGGGGCACAGTATGCACAAACTTGTCAGCCCCCGAATATTTCAATAACCAGTGCTCTATGACCCTCCTTCTTCCCCTTGCCTCCTTCCTCCATCATCAGGGCAAAGAGAATTTGCAGTGTAATATAATAGAAGCCCCTGATTAAAGGATAGAACAGTAGCAACATATATAGGTTTTTAATTCTCCTTTGCCTGGTTGTCTTATATATAAAATAAACCACTACCCTTATGAGTTACCCTTTCCTTCTCCTGGAATAATTCTGGCCTCTGTATTACACTTACAGGAACACAGGTATGTATATAGAAAAGTCTCTGAAAGTCAGGATGTACGTAAATTCTATATTAGAAACTGCACAAAAAAAATTTAAAAAAAAATCAAGAAACTATATTTAAGGGAGAGCCAGTAAAGCTGATACAAATGTTTAAAGGTTGTGGTTATAGTCCTGATAATTTAATTTTAGAAGATACAAACTCTGGGCTTGAAAGTGTAGGTCTGGCTCTTGCACTTGACTGCTGTGTAACTTTAAACATTTCTTCTTTTCTTAGCCTAAATTTCCTCAATTATGGGAGGAGATTCATACCAGTCACTTCACAGGATAACAGGAAATAATAATAGGTGCTGAATAACTTTTAAAAAGATAATAGGGAATGGAGTCAGAATGGGACAGCTTGGATTCAATGCTTGCTCCAATACCTATGACCTTGAGCAAGTTATTAAAATTCTCTAAACCTATGTTTTCTCATTTGACAAAAGGGTACGTTAGAGTAGAAATTTCTCTGGGTTCTTGTTAGTTTAAATGAAACAATGCAAGAGATGTGCTGATCTTGAGACCTCTGTTTATAAAGTACTCAATAAATGTTAATTACGAATGGACTCCACCAAAGATTACACAGAGTTTTGTCACTTCACTGGAGTTCCAAGTTTATAATCCTGCATGAATTTGAATAAAATACTTGGAATCCTCATGACCCACCACCTTATTGAACACTGAGCTCCTGAGCTACAGGATCTATGTAATTATTTATTTTTCCTGGTAGGCTTAAATTGTACCCGATTTCGATGAACTTATTTGCCTATGTAAAGGTACATTTGATGATAACCTTTAAGTAAAACAAAATTAAGATATTAGCATGTGTAGAATCATTTATGCTGAAGAGGCTTAACTGTGAAGACAGGGTGAAAATGCAATTCTTTAGGCAGGATAGAAAGAAGAAATACTAGAGCGAAGAACTGTCGCTTTACAGAAAACTTTTCCTTGATTTCTAACAGCAGAAGCCCGTAGCAGGAGATAATTTCTGAAAGTGCATTGCTAATTAGGCCAGGAGAGTCTCCGAAGCTTGAGAGGAGCCTGGGTGATACAGCATTTGGAACGCTGAATAGAATTGTCCTGGTTTATCCATCTCATTAGAAAACATGTACCTCCAAGAGCATTCATTTATCCTCCAGTCTTAATAATCCCCAATTTAAAACTCTGGAACTGTTAACCTAACCCCCCTCCCCACCACACACATTTGATAATTGAACTTTTATTCATAGAACTATATTTGAATTCATGGCTGCAGAAAAAGTATTAGATGCATGTTGGCCTTCTGTTATTTATATTCAATTAAAAAGAAAAATAAATAAAGCATAGCAGATGAGTTAGAAATTGAAGTATTGTAGATAATGGTGTGCATCCACCTAAAGGGAATATTATCAATATAGTATTAATCTCATTTAGCAATTTCAACCAGCAGATTCTGTCATCAGTTGGAAGGTTCTTAACCAGTCCATTAATATTGCCTTCATGATTTTGTTCTTATATAGGTGTTCGGAATGTGAAAGCCTGGACTAAGAAATACAAATAATTTCAAAGTACTGGGGCAGCTAATCCAGAAACACTTGTTCTTTAATGCTGTAGCCAGTAACTACAATGTTGGTGTCATTTTTTCCCCCTCTCTGTGGAAGTACACATTTCTCCCTCTGTGGAACTGTAGCATGGATAATACTGCTCCACTGTATTTAAGGACAAAAAAAGAGGTTCTAGATAAGTTAAGGTGAACAAAATTCTCTCTGTGTTTCTCTGCCTCTGTCTTTCTCCCTCTTAGGGACAATGGATGAAAATAGGCTCAAAAATGAATGGATTGAAACATTCTACTTCTTGGGGGGGAAAAATCAGTACTTTTACTTCAATTCCCTCATTCTAGGTCAGAAATAAACATGCCGTTTATCCTGGGAAATGCATGATGATGGACTGCTTGGTGGAAAATCTTAGTTATTTATGGGATTTCTGAACATTTTTCTGGTTAAGGCCAGAGAGGAATTTATAGCACATGTTAAGGCAAACTTCCGACTACACAGGGCCAATAAAGGAACTGTCTACCAGTTATGGATGCTTCTATGTCCGGTTAGATATGCAGAGAGAAGCTTATTAGCACTAGCTGGGCCTTTCCATTTTAAAGGAGATAATAAATCATTGTGAACTATTGTTTGAAATGTAACCTGTGACGTTATGATCTTAATTCCAGTTTTAAGTCTACAACTAGTCACATAAACTATCTTCTTTTGCTGAGAACAATGGCAATGCCCGGATAAGTGTTTATCAATTTAAGGTTATGAATTGATTTATTATAAATAAATATACTCTCTACCTTCCCTAAAACTCCTTCAATCCCATAACACAAAGAATTAAACTAGAATGAGATTTTTAAATTGTACACAAGTTATCTGAAAATGGTCTGGATCTTTACTTTCTTCTCTTGTCCCTCTGGAAATTTTTTTTTTCCATAGAGCAGCACAAATGATCTTGGAAAAAGATAACCACTATAAAAATATTTTTTTCACTTAAAACCCTTCAGAAGTGTCTCATAAAATTCAATTTCCTTACCAGTTATGAAAGGTGGGACCTTTATGACCTATCTCAGCTGAGCTTTTCAGTTTTTCAGCACTGTCCATCAACATCCTTGAGTAACACTGTCTTCCTTCTGACCTTTGAATTTGGGACCCTCTTTCTCTGCCCCAGGACTTTAGTACATGCAATTCCACCTGCTTTTCCTGCTCCTCCCACACTGAGTTCCTTCTTGCCCGCTAGGTCTCAAATGAAATATTATGTCATTTGATCAGATCCACCATTCTTCGGCTCTTTTGATTGTTTTCTTATGGCATTATCACAATTTATAAGTATTTTATTTAGTAGTTTGATGATTTCCTTATTGTTTGCATCTATTCTTCCATAAAGTAGAACATCAAGAATTCAGAAAGGCACTCATCAATCTTGTTCATTGAAAAAAAAGTACCCACTACACAATAGTCACTAATTAAAACCAGGTTTGTCCCTTTCAGTCCTATATCTCTTATAATCTTTTCATAATTATAAGCAATTCTTTCTGTACAGATGTAGTTTGGAGACTTCAGTAGTGTAATTCTTGGATAACTATATTAAATTAAATGACAAACTATCTTAATGGTTTCAAGCATGGGTTTATAATGAGTTTCACAGGATCAGTTGATAGAACTGCAGAGGGCAGTGCTGTCTAATGGGCTGCACAGAAATACCTTGACTCACAACTGACTGTTTATTTGATGTCCTTTGAAGACGCCCTAAAATTCTTCCATTACTGTTTTAGCAATGTGGTAAGCAATTACACTTTAGAAATGACACTTCTTATAAGAAGTATTAGAGTTTTAGCCAAGGATGTATCAGAGAGTTTCTTAAATTAACTGAATGGCTCTTTGGAAATGATATTTTGAAAAACTGTAGATACTTTCATTTGGTCCTAAATTCCAACTTCACTTCCTTTAATCCTTTAAAAAAAATGCTTCAGGGATTTAATCAGATTTATCAGTAACTAATGTAGCTGCCAAGCAGCCTTACTAATTTTTAGAAGGCTAAAATAAATTTTTAATCTAAAAGTGCCTTCTCTCATGCACTAGCCTGCAAATTGTCTGGCCTCTTGTCTTCTTCATCCCTCTATATCATACACTTTGCCAGACTAATCTCCAAAACATATCTCTGATCCTGAACAAGCTTTAAGCATGGATGACTGCTTAGACAGCATTGCTTAGTCTTCAAGATCCTCTCAATGTTACCTGATTGATCTTATTCCAAATGCTTCTTAGTTATTTGAGAAGGCTCCTGACCTACTCAGCATTGTCCTTTCCCACGTCTGTTTATCAGCAGTCAACCCCGCATGAAGTTGGGATCCTCGAAAAATCTGGCAGAGAACCAAAAGGCCTGGATTTTGCCATTTCTTTGGCCTCATCTGATTTTCTATGGAAGTAGGTGTAATTTGTAAGATAACTATACCATAAGAAGGTGATATTTAACATGTTAATATAGATGTATGAAACAGAATGTATATATGGCATATAGAGTGATAACATTTCTATATTGTACTTGAGGTAGTAAAATACAGATTATGAGCAGAATGTGAGATAAAGGAGTCAGAAAAGGGGTTATAAGTTTCTTAAAACAGTGGGAGCAAAATAAAACTATATACAATAAACCTGAATGTAAAATTATCAGCAATTACATTAAAATGGAACCAATTAAAATACAAAGATAATTTTAAAAATGATTCAATTATAATTATAGGTGCCTACAAGAAACTAACTTCAAATATAATGATGTAGATAGGTTAAAAGTAAAATAATAGAAAAAGTAGCACTATGTGAACATTAACAAAAAAATTGGTGTGGCCATATTAATATTAGTAAACTACAGAGCAAAGAAAATTAAGGAATAATAAAGTATATTACACTATGAAAATATTATTCAATAAGGAAACACCCTCACACTGTAACTACCAACAGATATTCAAAATACATAAAGTAAAACTGTCATTACCGAAAGGAGAAATAGACAAATGTACAATTATTGTTGGGGACTTCAATAGTACTCTGTAAGGAATATATGGGACTAGTATTCAAAATATGAGAAAAGATATAGTAGAATGAATAACACCATCAATCATCAGACCTATTTAACATTACAGAACACTCCACCCCCAAACAGCAAAATACATACTATTCTTTTCAAGTTTTCACATACAATTTACCTAGGACATTCATCAAGATAGACCAATGCCTAAGTAAAAAGGGAGACATATTGTCTGCATGTATGCATAGATTCAATATGATCAATTCTTCCCACATTGACAAACAAGCAAAATGACAAAGGGACAGATGCAACTTTAGATCATGTTAGATATGTCTAGTCCCTTGATTATGGTGATGACATCATATGTACTTGCATGTGTCCAAACTCATCAAATTGTTCATACATCTAGTTATTTGTACATCAATTAGATCTCAATGAAACTGCCTTTTTTTTTCCAAGTACATTTCAGTAAGCTAACATTTTAAACAGAAAAACTATAAAACTATACAGAGAAAACTATAGTGATAGAGAATAGATCAGTGGCTTCCAGGGCTAAAGATGGAAGGAGGGAGTGACATGGAGTGACAACAGAGAGACAGCATGAGAGACTTGAAGGCTGGATCTTGATTGTGGATACAATCTTGTCAGATACACAATTCAATGCATGTTAAATTTCATAGAACTGTATATTAAAAAAGAACATTTTACTGTATGTTAAATTAAAGACTGAATTTAATTTTAGGATAAGAACGTATTTTGTTTTTTCCTTAGAGAAAATTTCAGGATCATGAATAATCCCAGAAGTAACTTTAAAATTAAAGGTATTAAAATTAAAAGCTGATACATTTTCAGAAAGCGTGAAATTTCTCCCTTGGTTTGCATAAACCTGCCCAAGTAAGCATAATTGCATCTTACAGAATCACATATTCCTGAAAATTGGATTTGATTTGACTCTTTGAAGTGTATATTTTTATATGATTTCTTAGTTTTTGTGATGTAGCAGAGGAAGGATGGAAGCTACTGATAAAAGTAAACTGTGAAGTCAATGTGTATATAGAATAATACATGTAAAAGAACTTCATGGCTCTCATAAGACTTCTAAATTTACAAAGTAAATGCTGTATTAATTCTCAAGGGCTCATCAAAGGGGACCCCAAATGTAAGAGATAAGCATCTGTACCATTGAGATAAATGTCTCTCTTTGGATTAAGAGTTTAAGGAAAATATTTATCTTCAGCCTTGATATGACAAGGGAGTGAATGGAAACATTTTTTTTTCTTTTCATTCACACAATCACTTTATGTTATATATTTTGCTTTCTTAATGCTCAGGCATTGCCTCTCCAGGGATGTCTATAAAATTTTGCTCTGCTGCCATCCAAATATCTTTTCTGAGACACCTGCTTGGCAATAAGTATATCCTATTCCCTCCAGGTTATAGATGCAGACTCACTGTAAAGGCTGAAATGAAAATTTTTATATAGTTGTGATTTGTACAAACATTGTTTGACCTTCAGGGTTTTTGTCTGTTGTGTTTAGTTGGAAACATTTTTTTAAAGCACTAATTATTTTTCAAGGGTGAGGCATTTCAAACAGATGATTGTTCACTTGAGGTTCATTCAAATCAGTTCTGCAGACAGATTTTTCTTGATGATCCCAGAATGCATACTTCAGATACAGGACAGACTTTAATAGTTTTCCAGATCTTACTTGGAGGGGTATTATATGACTTGTGGATAATTATGCAATATCAGATTCATTTTGACTACCTTTTCATATAATGAACTAGAGGCCTGGTGCACAAAATTCATGCACAGGAGGGGGGTCGCACAGGAGGGGGGTCCCTCAGCTTGGTCTGCATCCTCTCCAATCCAGGATCCCTTGGGGGATGTCCAACTGCCCGTCCCCTATGGGATTGGGCCTAAACCAGTAGTTGGACATCCTTCTCACAATCCGGAACTGCTGGCTCCTAACTGCTCACCTGCCTGCCTGCCTGATCACTCCTAACCACCTCTGCCTGCCAGCCTGATCACCCCCTTACCACTCACTGCTGCCAGCCTGACTGCCCCTAACCGCCTCTGCCTCGGCCCCTGCCACCGTGGCTTTTTCCGAAGGATGAATGGAAGATTTCTGGTCTAATTACCAAATTTCCTTTTTATTAGTATAGATTGTAACTATAGGGTATCCCCCAAAATGTGTATAGACACTTTGAATAGTTATAAAGGCAGTGTTTATTAAAATACATTTCATTTTCAAAATTGAGTTATCAGCTGTTAAAGTTTGTATACATTTTTTGGGGGATGGACACCTGTATTTTGCTCTTTCATTGATTTCTCCCTTCTTTTCATGCTCCATTTTAGGCAATCATTTTTCCCCTTTATTTTATTCCCATGTTTTTCATCTTAGAAGATATAATAAACAATATTACACTTTAGTTGCTGGATTCTAAAAACCCACTCCCATAACTACCTAAAAATTAAGAAAGTTTTCTATATATTGTAGTAGCTAAATTTACAATAATGTATTTCTTTTGAAAATGGAGGTTATATTGAATATGAACACTTTAAAAATTGTTGACACTATTACATATGTCTCCTATTTTCCACCCTTTAGTTCCAACCTGCCCCTCACCCTTCCCTCCCTCTGACCTTCACCACACTGTTATCTCTGTCTCTGGATTCTGCATATATGTTCTTTGGATAATCACTTCATTTCTTTCATCCATTCCCCCAGACCCTCTTCTATGTGCCAGTATGTTTCATGTATCCATAGCTCTGGTTCTATTTGTTCTTCAGTTTATTTTGTTCATTAGATTCCATATATAAATGATAATATGGCATTTGTCTTTATCTGACTGGCTTATCTTATTTAGCACAATAATCTCCATGTCCATCCATGTTGTGGCAAAGGGTAAGAGATGTGTTTTTTGTTATTTTTTTCTCCAGCCATGCAGTATTCCATTATATAAATGTACCCCAGATTTTTTATCCACTCATCTACTGATCTTTTTCCAGATCTTAGCTATCCTATATAATAAAGAGGTAATATGGAAATTGACCATCACTCCAACACACAAGATGGCTGCCCCATGTGGTTAAAGATGGCCATCCACATGTGGAAACAAGATGGCTGCCACAAGATGGCCAGCAGGGGAGGGCAGTTGTAGTGATCAGGCCAGCAGGGAGGGCAGTTAGGGGTGACTGGGCCAGCAGAGGAGGGCAGTTGGGGGGGACCAGGCCTGCAGGGAAGAGCTGGGGCAACCAGGCTTGCAGGGGAGGGCAGTTGGAGACAACGAGACTGGCAAGGGAGAACAGTTAGGTGTGACCAGGCTAGCAGGGAAAGGTATTTGGGGGAGACCAGGCTGGCAGGGGAGGGCAGTTGGGGATGATCAGGCCTGTAGGGAAGAGCAGTTAGGGGTGACCAGGTTAGCAGGGGAGGGCAACCAGGCTGAAGGGAAGGAAGTTAGGGGTGACCAGGCCAGCAGAGGAGGGCAGCTGTGGGCGACCAGGCCTGCAGAAGAGAACAGTTGGGGGTGACCAGGCTGGCAGGGGAGGGCAGTTATGGGCAAACAGGCTGGCAGAGGAGTGGTTAGGAGGTCATCAGGCTGGCAGACAGAAGTGGTTAGGGGAAATCAGGCAGGCAGACAGGAGAGCTGCTGGGAATAAGCAGTCCTGGATTGTGAGAGGGATGTCCGACTGCCCATCTAGGCCCAATCCCAGTGGGGTTCCAGATTGGAGACAGTGCAGGCTGGGCTGAGGGACACCTCCCCTCCGTCTCCTCCCCGACTCCCCCAATATAGAAATTTCATGCACTGGGCCTCTAGTTGTAAATAATGCTGCTATGAACATAGGGATTCATATATTCTTTCTGACTTATGTT
Organism: Pipistrellus hanaki; assembly: GCF_964339955.1. NCBI lineage: Eukaryota > Metazoa > Chordata > Mammalia > Chiroptera > Vespertilionidae > Pipistrellus > Pipistrellus hanaki. The sequence goes on along the minus strand of NC_140506.1, from coordinate 41,982,837 downwards.
TCAGGATTCTTATAAAAACTTTCTCTTGAGAAAAGTTTAACCTTTAAACCCTTAAGCAAGAGTGAAATCTATTTGAAACTTTAGTAAAGATTTGACAAGCTTGTCCTCCTCTAACAAGGATAGAACTAAACTCTTCAGCCAGCATTTCTAAAAGACTATAAACTTGTGGAAATTTATCAGACTCTGTAGAGCGTACTGCATTTGAGGAAAAAGTCTTTGTTATTTGAATGTTCTTGGTGAAACCAGTCTCAATTCCATTGCTTCAGAGGCTTTTCAGATGGAGGCTCTGAATAAGGTTGGTAAGACTTTAATTTCTTTTTTTTTCTTCATTCTCTAAAGTTAAATATTTGCTTTCCATTGATCCATAGATGACTAAAATTTTTTTTGGTATTACTCTGACAAATCTTAAGGCATACTGTAATGTTCTGTGAAATATAGTTGTCTTGAGGTGAATTACATGTAATAAGCTCATCATGAAAACAAGAATATAGGAATTGCTACAGGGCATTTTTTCCCCTTATATTTTCTCCTTCCCCAAGCTCCTCTCATTCCTAACAAGAATAATTTCCTGCTGAAGGCAAAGACCAACAAGTAGTTAACATATAAATGGGAGAAGTCATCAGAAGGCTGATGGACTATGATATTTAGCAAGGGCTGAGAATTAGCATTGTATTACCCTGCTGCTGGCTAAATGGCTGAAGGCAATCCCCTAACTTGATAATCCTTTATTGTTTACCAAACTTTACCATTGATGTCTGTTTGCTTTACTAAAGGGTAAATGTGTGTTCTAGTAAGTAAAAAGCTATAGGTCCGGAGATTCAGGGAGCCACTCCACTAGGGAGTAGGTCTCCGCCTGGTCCCCCATATCTTCTAAATTTATATTTCTTTTCTAGTATATCCATCTGTTTGTGGCTCCTTCTCCAGGTTCTGAATCCTTGCTGCACAAGGATGCAGCAATTTCTTTGCTTTTAAGGGCTTTTTCCAGTTCCTGTTTTACATTATTTTAATTTTATGGGTATTGATCAAAATTGTGCTGTCAGTAACAGAAAGAAGCAGTGCTATTGTGCTTGAACTATTTAAAATATTACTGCCAAACATACTGGAGGGGTGAAGAAATGAAGAAATATGAAACCATTAGATAAACAGGAGTCTAGAACTTTACATAGAAAGTAGAATGGTATGTATGATTAAAAACAGGCAAGAGAGAGAGGAGAAAAATATTTTATTAAACAAAAATCTCAGGTATTTGGCAATTAAAATCAATAAACACACAAAGAAACAAAGATCAGGCAATGTGTGCCTAAGATGCTGCCTAATACAAGAACTTAATCACCACACCCTCCTTTGAAAATCAGGGCATGGGAAACATCTACTTACATTTACAATGGGAAACACATTTGATAACAATTTATCCTTTTATTTACTAAAATCAACTTACCACCATCTATCAATCCAATAGCAAAATTCTTCTAATAGCTGAAACAAATACTAGAGTAGTCCTTCATGAAGTCCTATTGTTATTTAAATATTCTAGAATGAACTGTAGCAATAAATATATAAAGATACTTTATTTATAAAAGCATATAGATTGTTGCAATTATTGTGAGTCAAGTTTATTAATGGGTTAGAAAGATCCTTTGAATGGTTCAAATGACCAGCTATTTAATTAATTTGTTCTTCTCTTGACTGATTAAATTCAAATTAAAAAGAGATTGCTGGCAAGTAAAAAAAAATTGAAATGGTCCTGCTTTTTTTCTTTTTCTTTTTCCCCCTGATGCTGTTATAGTTTACCATTAGAAAGTCAAAACATGAGCCAAGATGCTGTTTTCCATCACAAAGAGGAAAGAATATTGGTTAGGGATGGCATATTTCCACATAGGTAGAGTATGTGAATTTGATATGTAATGAATTAATTATATGGGGCCTTTTTATTTGTAATGAGTAAAATGACTTATCTTTGGGGATATTTTGAGTTTCTGATTCAAAGGCTTCTTAGTATTTATGATAGAAAACAAAACTTCCCTATATTTTGATATTGAGAAGTGCCTGAAGAATAACTTATCTAAGATGATTGGTAAAACTTGAGGAGAATAGACTTTCAGCTTGAAGTCTAATTTTTTTAATTGAAACATTCCTGTTTTTTGATATGTAAAAATGACTTATCATTTTTAAAAAATATATACTTTATTGATTTTTTTACAGAGAGGAAGAGAGAGGGATAGAGAAATAGAAACATCAATGAGAGAGAATCATCAATCAGCTGTCTCTTGCACACCCACTACTGGGGATGTGCCCTCAACCAAGGTACATGCCCTTTACCAGAACCTGGGACCTTTCAGTCTGCAGGCTGATGCTCTAGCCAGTGAGGCAAACTGGTTTCAGCGATTTATCATTTTCTTAAAGAAAACCAATCCTTTAATTAACTCACAAAAATGCATTTACCTTCAAAATACTACTTTGACGATGATTCTATTTTACAAAATCCCTTGGATTCAGGTTTAGAAAGAGCCAGCCTAAGTTAGGTAAAGGTTTTTCTCTTTCAATGTTTTCACTTGCACATGCAGCATGCCCACAACAGTTGGGCGAGGAAAGATGCATTATAGCAACATTAACATGCCAAGTTTCCTCGTAGGCTATGCCTGCCAATTAGATAAATGTGTAGTGTGAATTAATAAGCTTGCTGCAAGTGGGTTTTCTTGGTGGTATTAAAATAATCTTGCCCTTAGTACTGATGCTTTAAGGCCCAATATTAATAAAATTTGTATACTCTTAAACTAAATAAGGACTATTCAGATACCTGGGAGTTTAATGCTATCCATCCTAACTTCTTAACTATAATGCGAGACTTTGCCTTTCATTTTAAGATAAATTATGGGAAGAAAAAGATTAAAAAAAAGCAGTACTGTACAGTCAACAAATCCATTATGTAAAATCTAGATGATATAAAATTAATTTAAAAATCTTTTGTTGAGAGCTTACTATATGTCAGGAAAGTTAAGTGTTGAGAGATCTTTATTTAATTGACCCCCCTAGCTAGTTCTACTTAGGAGCCTACTTCTTCTTTATTTCCTTTCTTTCTTATTTCTGATACTCCATACTCCTTACTTACACTTAAAAAAAAATCCATAGAGCTATTACCTTCTATCACACCGGGTGCTTTACTTATTTATTATGTTTTATTCTCCTACTAGAGGCCAGGTGCACAAAATTCATGCATGGGGGAGGGAGGTCCCTCAGCCCGACCTGCATCCTCTCACAATCAGGGACCTCTTGTTAGGCCTAAACTGTCAGTTGGACACCCCTCTCACAATCCAGGATGCTGCATGCACCAGTGACCATACTTCTGATACGGGTAAAAGGCTGTTGTATGTGCAGCTACAACTGTATGTCCTGATTAAAAAAAGTAGTACATAACATGATCCTTCTGAGGCAGTAGTACCATTTTCCCCATCTTATGGGTGGAAAACTGAAGCAGAGAGAAGTTAAGCAATTGGCTTTGTCACACAGTTATGTGTCAGAATCAGGGCTGACCACAAAATGTGCAAACCAGAGTCCATGCATGTCATCGCTGCATCATCCTGTTTCCTCAGTGTTAGAGTAGTCTTGCTAGTTTTTAATTTTTAAATCTAAAAGACTGCCAAAACCAGTTTGGCTCAGTGGATAGAGCATCAACCTGCGGACTGAAAGGTCCTGGGTTTGATTCTGGGAAAGGGCATGTACCTTGGTTGTGGGCACATCCCCGGTGGGAGGTGTGCAAGAGGCAGCTGATCGATGATTCTCTCTCATTGCTGTTTCTAGCTCTCTATCCATCTCTCTTCCTCTCTGTAAAAAATCAATAAATATATATATTTTAAAATCTAAAAGACTGTTCCCAATATATAGGGAAGGGTCCCTAAGCCTGGCTGGCAATTAGGGCCATCTTTGGGGTGAACAGCAGGTGGGGTAATTGGGGGGTGCCCTGCTGGCACCACCTTGGCTGGTGGCCTGGAGCTGCCTGCTGGCCAGGTCCTCCCTCCACCCCCCATCACCACCAGTTGTCTCTCTCTCAGTGATCAGTCATTCCTCCTTTTGGAAGATTTGCATATTAGGGTTTTATTATATAGGATTGTCTCTTTTCCACTAAAATGAGCGCTCCTCAATGACAGATGCCTTTGTTTTAACAGTCAGGATAGGCTAAATTAAGTTGCAGTAGCAAAACACTCCAAATTTCACAACCTGAAACAATCAGGTTTTGGGTTTTTTTTACTCATGTAATATGTACATCATTAATCTATAGGAAGTTCTATGTAATGTAGTCACTCAGGAATCCAGGAATCAAGAGAATTATCTCCAAACATGCTTTCATGATTACAAAGACTGGGAAAAGTAATTATAATAAAGTGCTCACTGGAGCTTAAAGTTTCTAAAGTGACACATGCCACTTCCAATTACATGAGGACAAAAATGTCAGATGGCCATAGTGAATTCAACAGTGATGAGAAGAAGACTTCGTTTTAGTTAACAGTATACAATTTACTGCATCTTTTTCACTGATTGCTGCATTGCTTTGAGAATACTTACTGATGCATAAAAGATCCTAAATAAATATAGCTACTAACTATTATCATTATTATTTCCCAGATATGGAAACTGAGGCACTTGGAAGTAACGCTACTTGCCAAATCCTAGGAAGAGCAGAATGTGAGCCAGACAGCATGGTTTTAGAAAATAGATTATTAGTTACCTATGTTGATGAGTTGATAAAAGAGGAGTTGCTGTCAATACTGAACTTATATGTCTCTCTCGGTAATGTTAAGTATGCTGTAAATTTCCAAGGAAAAATAGTAGCATAAACCCAGAAAGAGTTAGACTTCATCCGACAATCCAATTTCATCCCAAATAAGGCTCTTGAAGTTTGACAACTTGGAGAAGATTTGGGGCTGCTTTGTCTAAGGTGCTAAGGTATAGGTACAGGTTGTTTTGTGGTTAAAGATACTGGGTATTTATTCTCTCTAAATTAAGTATTTACAAGATATGTGTTTTTCATCAATATATTCCAAAATATGTGCTTGTATTGTAGAATTTTCAGAATGTAAGACAATATGCTTTTAATAATTTAGAAGCTAACAAAATACAAGACTTTTCTATATACCTTACATCTGAAAACAGACATAAGTAAACATGTTAATGGTTTACATTTTGTTGGGAAAATTCTTGCAAAAAAGATTTTAATTAACAAATCAAAAAGCCTGGCAACTAGGATGAAAAAAATCCCATATACTTAAAGACCAAAATATAAATGGGTTTTCATGTTGAATAAGAAATTTGTTTGAGGGCAAAAATGTTATTTTCACAGTAGAAACTGTTAGTGCACACAGGAAAAACTAAAGTTTAATTTCATGTGTCTTTTACCCAGAGGAAGGCAAATTGTATCAAAATATTGTAGATAGCATTGCTTTCCCATTTTATTAAAAAAAAAAAAAGTCTCCATCCCTACCTCTTTTGCCCACCTCCACCCAGTTCCCACCCTTTCTCCCCTCTTGCCATCACCTTGCCATAGGCTTTGTCTCTGTGTCATGCAAATATGTTCTTTGGCTAATCCCTTCATCTTCTTTCATCCAGTACCCAGGTTTCCTATTTTATTTTATTTTATTTTATTTTATTTTATTTTATTTTATTTTATTTTATTTTATTTTATTTTATTTGAGTTTTTATAGAGAGGAAGAGAGAGGGATAGAGAGTTGGAAACATCAATGAGAGAGAAACATCCTGCACACCTCCTACTGGGGATGTGCCCGCAACCAAGTTGCATGCCCTTAATTCGAATCAAACCTGGGACCTTTTAGTCTGCAGGCCAATGCTCTATCCACTGAGCCAAAATGGTTTTGGTTGGTTTCCAATTTTAGAAGTCAAATATGGTACCTAATATGAAACATAACTGTTAACATCATTCATCGATCCAGCAAACATTGATTAGGCACATGCCGTAGCAGAGGGGTAAATGAAGGTATCGTAGAAAGCTTATAATAATATGTTTTAAGCTTATCTCATACTTTCTGGTGTTTCTTAAAAAATGATTTGGGTTCTAATCAGTTTGGCTCAGTGGATAGAGCATCAGCTTGAGAGGTCCCAGGTTTAATTCCGGTCCAGGCAGCTGATTAATGTTTCTCTCTCATGGATGTTTCTAACTCTATCCCTCCTCTCTTTTCCACTCTGTAAGAATCTCAATTAAAAAAAAAAATGATTTGGGTTTTTCTAAAAAATTAAATTTTGAGATATGTATTTTGGTGACCTTCGTTGGTCAGTATATACATGTAGAGTGATACCTAAAGTAAGACATTATTATGAATATTTTTGTAAATTTAAAAATTATATCTTACATATTAGACATATGAAAATTTTATATCAATTATATTTTCCAGGAATTGAACAACAAAAAACACCAATAATCCACCTTTTTACATTTACTTGATGGGCATTCACTTTCATTATAATGAGACCAACATTTCAAGAGTTATTTCAATTGTCTTTAACTATTATTACCTAAAGCAACAACATACCTAGAAAACATTCAATAGCCATAATAAAATATATGATTATTTTTCACCTGCCTTTTTCTTAATGCATATATGTTTCCTATTTTAACATATAAAATTAATTTAATTTTACAAAGATATAAAATATAAATAAAATAAATCTACTATTACAAGTTAAGAATTTGATGATTTCATAGAAGGAATGACTCCACTTTTTTTTGTTTTTTTTTGTTTAGATTGTAAATGCATAAATAACAGCAGTTTGCTTGTTTCCCACCTTTAAACCTTGAGAAGGAGAGGGAATAATAGTAATAGCTAACATTAATGGAATGCTTCTTGTGTGCCAGGAATTTTGCTAAGAGTTATTAAAAGATAAACTACTCTGTTTCCCCGAAAATAAGACAGTGTCTTATATTAATTTTTGCTCCCAAAGATGCGCTAGGTCTTATTTTCAGGGGATGTCTTATTTTTCCATGAAGAAGAATACGGTACACATTTATTGTTAAATGAAAATAAAGGAAATTTATTACCTGTATACGGTACGGTAGTACGGTAGTTGTCAACACAAACCAGACAAACTGTGAATCCTATAGTATTAAGAATTTACTCATTTATTCAATGACAATCATGTCATCATCTTCTGGAACATCATCATAACAATCCAATTCCTGAATTTCCTGGTGAATTTCTTGTGACTCCATTTCTTTCAGAATCAGTGGACCAAATCTCTCGTTTAACTTAGGGGGGGGGGGGGGGCTTATTTTCGGGGGGGATGCCTTATATTTCACTCAGAAGGAAACTTGTAAGTAAGTAGGTCTTATTTTCGGAGGATATCTTATTTTCGGGGAAACACGGTAAGACATATTAATATTTTTAAGAGCTTATTTGAACAAACATCCATTCTAACCAGGAAGTGGCAAGCCTGAAATGGTTAGGACCACTCCACCAACAGGAGCTAGGGGAAAGGTTTACAGAGAAGAGGTGGAAGCAACACAAGGGGATTACTTGATTGACTATTGCTTAAGTGCTTGTATTATTTGGGAAAGACTTGTTGGCTGTTTTTGGTTGGTTGTCCTCAGGTTTTTATTATTTTATTTAAACATCAGAACATCCATCACAAGACATACAGCATTATTACCCTTATTTTGAAAATGAGAAAAGTCAGGGGTAGAGAGATTAAGTGCCCTACCAAGGTCATTGAACCAGGAAATGTAGCAGTAGGGTCTATAAATCCAGACAGTATGATGCTCAATAATGTCCAACTCTCTCTGAGGGTGCAAGGGCAGCTGCTCAGAACCGGGCAGTGTCATCCTACTTATTCCCCACACCAACGTTACCCAGGGAGACATTAATCCCCTTTTACAGATCAGAGCACACTTAAGAACAGTTATGTTCAAGATTGAATTGTTCAAGGACTCACAGATGATAAATTTTGGACCAGGATTCCAGCCCTGCCTGAGAACGACCAAAGTGGAATTGGTAAGGCAGTGCACCAAATTGTAAATGTATTTTTTCTCACCAATTTTTGAGGGGAAAAACAAACACCAGCTTTTAATAGTTTAGTTTTACAAATGAATTGTACTTCGTTAATCACAGAGGAGAAAAAATGTACAACGAGTTCATTTGACATCTTCCCAATACCTATATAATGAGCTGGTAAATTTGTTGTTTTGTTGTAAAAGATATTGAAAGTGTGGAGAAAACTAAACCTTGCTTTTTTCCTTTGCTGTTAGAACTAGTTTGATTTTCAAATTGCATGTTTACTAAAGCAAAAAATAATTAGGTAGTTTTCACCTTGACAGAAACCTTCACACAATGTCCCATTTTCAAGTAACTTAATTCTAGAGTCCTATGGCTTAATAATTATAAAAATAGTTTATATATAGATTATTTTTAAAAATAGTTACTGTCCACAATAACCTCAACTGTATTTTAATTAGAATTCATAAAAAAAACTCTCTTTAGTTAGTGGGGAATATATGTTATATGTGGAACGACTTTAAACAAACCAAATACTAAATACTATTAAATAGGGCAAAATCCTCAACCATAAAATCAACATGCTTTCTGTTTAGTGAAATAAAACAATGATATGAAAATAAGAATTATAAAAATTGGAAGCACCAGGGGATATTGAAATATAAACTTATTGAATTATTTCTACATATAAATTTTTCTCAATAGGTAATTTCTTCAATTTGTGAACTGCATTAGTATAAACAGCAGTTAGTAGATTATGAATTTTATAGGGCTATAAATGATAAATTAAAAAAATCAGTAATCAGAGTAAATTTAGTCATTGTTTATGTACATATTTTTAGGCTAGTTGTGTAATATTGTTTATAATTTGTATTTTTGCATCTCTTACTTTGGAAATGATAAACTATTATTTGTAATTTTTTTTATTCTTTTTTTCTTTCTCTCACTTTCCTTTTTTCCCTTCCTGAATGTATGTTCACAATACATTATACCTAGTTGTGTCCCAAATAATGTAAAGTAATTACATTATTATTTCAAGTGCAGGCTCCACTGCTATGACCTGTGCAGTATCAGGATAGCTTTACTTAACATTTTCCCTCTTTTTATAACTTGAATATTAAAATACGGATAATATTGAGATATAAATGTGTTATTAAAGCTCTTATTTCATTGTCTAACCTATAATTTGTCCTCAACAAATATTTACAATGAATGAATGAATGGTAACCAAGGCAGTGAGGATTTTAAGTTATTTGTAAGATTCAATTTTAAGGAGAAAGTATGTTTTTTGAAATAAAGACATTTATAGACTTATCTCTGTCAATAAGCAGGCAGATAATTTTAACAAAATCATATCAACTCCTTAATAAAAGCAAATCTAATTCTGTGAAATATAAAGTGGGTAATACATCATAAATGTGAAGGTTCATTTCAAAAATCATGTTCTTTTTCCAGTTTTATTGGTATTAACTGACACCTAATATTGTGTAAGTTTATGTTGTATAATGAGACAGATTACCACAATAAGATTGGTTATCACATTCATCACCTCACATAGTTAGCATTCTGTGTGTGTATGATGAACACTATTAAGATTTATTCTTAGCAACTTCCAAGTACACATACAGAATTGAAAAATATAGTCAACATTCTATACATTACATTGCTAGAATTCACTCACCTTATAACTGGAAGTTCATACCCTTTTACAACTTTCACCCATTTTTCCTGTCTCTGGCAACCACCAATGTACTCATTATTTCTAAGTGTTCAAATTTTTCTAGATTCCACAAATAAGAGAGACCATATGGTATTTCCCTTTTTCTGTCTGACTTATTTCCCTTAGCATGGCTTATACAAAGGGCCAATGAACGTCCTTTAATCTTTGTTTAATATAACGTATGCAAAAATTAGAAAACATTGACAGATTCCTTAATCCTGATCTATTGTTATGGAATTATGCATATAATTTCTCAATTTCTATTATTCATCATCTATTAAATATGAAAAAACTCCATGAAGTGAATTTAACATATGTTTTATATATTTTGATTTCCTTTGGGAAAAAATGACTGAATTGAGAATATTTTAGATGGGGCTTTTCCTATATTAAGTATTTCTGAAAGTAGCTTGAAATGATGATAATAAAAAAAACACATATCCCCAGTATTTGGCTTCCTATTATTTTAAAATTATTTTTAACAGTAAATAAGACTTTCATAGTTTCTTTTTTATTTCAAGATAGCAAAAATTATGATTTATTACTCTCACATTGATGCTTTTTAATATGCATTCTGTGGCTGTTCCTTCAAAGGGAAAATATTCTCTTGTATACTCTCCTAGCAAAACAGGTGATGTGGCCTCTCCAATGTCAAAGTGACAGTCTCCCAATCATAATCATTTCCCAAATAGTACACAATGGGAGAATAACATCTGTAGATTAACTCAAACCATCTTGATAAAATGAAACAGGTGCTCATATTAGCATTTCCAAAACTAATTTCTAAAGAAATTAATCTGCAGGAACTTGATGTACAGTAATTTTAACCTGATTTACTCTTCATTATAAGTAAGTGCACTACCCAAGAGATATGTGAATCATGGTACTTAATGAAATAAGCATATTTAGAAGATTATAATTTTGCACAAAATCTGTTTTTGCTCTCCTTGAACATGGCTCTTTTGAAATCGTTTCTTGTTTTATTGAACTGTAATGCTATATATTTTTTGAAAAGTATTTTTTTCTTTCAATAGAATAAAAAGATACTATAGTTTTGTAACTAAATACGTTTTTTTCCAATCCTCACCTGTGGGTATATTGAGAGATAGATAGATAGAGATAGATAGAGATAGAGATAGAGGTAGAGATAGAAAGAGAAGGAAATGGGAGAAAAGGGGAAGGAAGAGAGAAGAGAGATAGGAAGGGAATGGAACATAAGTTGCCTTCCTTATGTTCCTGGGGATCAAACCCTGCCATCTAGGTTTGTGCAATGATCAGGAATCAAACTCACAACTTTTTGGCTATGGGAAAACACTACAACCAACTTAGCTATCCAGACATGACATGTAAATTAAATACATTTTTGTAGATGACATTCAATTTGGCTTTCTATTAGAAGATATTTTAATGAGGTAAGATTTATATGTACATATGTATATTGTAATGAATAAACAGGTATAATCCTATCTAATAAAAGAGTAATATGCAAATTGACCACACCTTTGGTACACCCACAAACGATGCCCACCAGCCAATCAGAGAGAGTATGTTAATAAACCCAATCAAGATGGCTATAGCCTCAGAGAGCAGGAGAGAGGCTTGGGTTTTTCTGGCAACAGAGGAGGCCAAGCTTTCCATCTGCCCTTGCTGGCCTAGGCCTCCACTCAAGGCTACAAAGTTTCAATTATAGAAGGCAAACAAATCCAAACAGAAATGGCGGCAGCCACGGAGCAAGCAGGAGGCTTGGCTCCGCTCCAGGCTACAAAGTTTTAATTGTAAAAGATACATAAATCCCAGATACCAGGGCCTCTGCTTGGGTCGCCAGAAGGCGTGGCTGGCCTGCAAACCACCATAATCCTCTCTCAGGCCGCTCCACACCCCAAGGGAACCCCTACCTGATCTGGGATACTCTTCAGGGCAAACCAGCTGGCCCCCACCTGTGCACCAGGCCTCTATCCTATCTAATAAAAGAGTAATATGCAGATTGACCATCACTCCAACACACAAGATGGCTGCCCCCATGTGGTTAAAGATCCTGCCCCCATGTGGAGACAAGATGGCCACTACAAGATGGCCAGCAGGGGAGGGCAGTTGAGAGGGACCAGGCCTGCAAGGGAGGGCAACTGTGGGTGGTCAGGCAAGCAGGAGAGGGCAGTTGGGAGGGATCAGGCTCGAAAAAGAGGGCAGTTGGGGGCAATCAAGCCTGCAGGGAGGGCAGTTAGGGGTGACAGGCTATCAGAGGAGGGAAGTTGGGGGTGACCAGGCTTGCAGGAAAGGGAAGTTGGGTGGGAACCAGGCCTGCAGGGGAGAGCAGTTGGGGGGGATCAGGCCTGCAGGGGAGGACAGTTAGGATTCACCAGGCCAGCAGGGGAGGGCAGATAGGGGTGACCAGGCCTGCAGGTGAGGGCAGTTAGGGGCAAACAGGCTGGCAGGGGGGCAGTTAGACATCAATCAGGCTGGGAGCAGAGTGGATAGGGGGTGATCAGGCTGGTAGGCAAAAGTGGTTAGGGGCAATCAGGAAGGCAGGCTGGCGAGTAGTTGGGATCCAGCAGTCCTGGATTGTGAAAGGAATGTCCGACTGCCCAAGCAGTCAGACATCCCTCGAGGGGTCCCAGATCGGAGAGGGTGCAAGGACTTGAATTCAGGTGTTTTGCTCCGGAGGTAATCACAGGACGCACTAGTAAAAGGGTAGAGCTAGTGTAACAGAGAAGGACGAATAGTCCTATGTCTTCAGTTAATGACTTATGATCTGACTGGTTGCATAGAACACACAGCATCTCAGTGGCTATCATCCTGGAATCAGACACCTAATGAGTTCTTTGCAGGGTCTCTAAGCAGTTGAAGATTGCTCTCCTTTAACATCTGGTAGAGGCCACTTCTGCTGCTCTGGAGTGTTTAGGTCATCTGGGATCTAATGTTTCTAAGTATTTCCATCAAAGCAACCCCTATGTAGGGTTGGGGGTTTGCACATTTTCCTATCAGGCCTCTGACTCCAGCAAAGGAGATCTGTCCGTTCTGTTTTAGACTTAAAGTCTGATATAAAATTTCTGACCACATTTCAAAAAATTAGTATTTCCCCCCCACAGTGTACTACTTAAATGTATGTAACAAATATAATAAATGTTAAGAAATATTCTTAACAGTAAAATTTGTTTTCCAAAGATAGTACAAAGACCTAGACCAAGGTCATTTTACCTAATTATCTACTAATCGATATTATTTAATGTTAACTTTAAGATATTTGTAGCTTAATTGTCAATGAAGAATTTAATCTTAATTGTTTGATGATTTAATATTAGTGGCCTTTTGACTGTCACCCCTGTCCCAATTTGCTTTTTTAATTTGATCTAGATTATGTCTTTGTTGCTTACATCTTTACTTGGTTGATTATTTTTCTTTGTCTTTCACTATTTTATATTTAGGTCCCTTAGACAAGAAACACATTAATTTCTTATGTTTTATGTCATATTTCTAAGTATTTTTAGGAAGAAATTTATTATTATTATTTAATATTTTATTGATTTTTTTTTTACAGAGAGGAAGGGAAAGGGACAGAAAGTTAGAAACATCAATGAGAGAGGAACATCCATCAGCTGCCTCCTGCACACCCCCCACCAGGGATGTGCCCGCAACCAAAGCAAATGCCCCTGACCAGAATCGAACCTGGGACCCTTGAGTCCGCAAGCCGACGCTCTACCCACAGAGCCAAACCAGTTTCGGCTAGGAAGAAATTTAAAATAAAAAAAGATGATTGTACTGGATATGTAATATAGATCTATTTTACAACAGGGGTGAACCTTACATTAATCTTGTTTGTAACTCTTCTGCTGTATTTCAGCAGAAATTCTGGGTTCAGCCTCACAGGGGAGCTGTGCTTTATTCCTTGAAATCATTAAGAAGATTATATTGAACTTCTTGCTTTTGTGATTTTTTTATGGTTATCAATTTAGGAATTGTAACTCGATTATCTTGCACAGTGCTTTTCTTTTTTAAAGGAGCTGTAATTTCTTTAATTATTTCATAAACCTCTATCTTTGAACATATCTTTCACAGTTAAAATTATTCTTCATATACTATTATTTTCAATGTTTGTAAATAGTTTTTGAAAAAGTTCCAAGCAACATTTTTATAATGGCATTGCCAAATAGAGATCAGAGGCCTACAGCATGGAGTGGAGAAAATAAGATGATAGGACAAAGTACATAAAACCTGAGGGTCAGAACTTAAATGTATTGGTTCCCAGAGCACTGAAGGATTTAAGCCGTGCAGATAAGATTTATGTGGTTTCTGGAGTTGGTTATTTACTCCTTGACTAAGCACACCTTTCAGAAGAGCCATTTCCCATGAAAACAACAGAGGAGAAAAGTATAATTCTGCAAAAGATAACTATTAATACTTATATCTACCCTTCATCCTAAGAGTGTTTTTTCCTAATAGATTCACACAGATAGCCAAATGCTTAGTATTGACTATTTTAAAGTGAATTAAGTAAAATCATAAGTAAAATTAATGGCACTTAAATAGTCAACAAGACCATAATTGGAACAAATATGACAAGGTTTTTATGTTCAAACATTACTGTCCATTGTCATTTGAAAGATTAAATGTTGATTCTTAAGAATATCTTCATAAAAATATGTCAGCATGTCCTCCAACATAAATTGAGTGACGATAAATGTAATGGAATCCAAGATCTCATAATTAAGTGGTAGTAGAAAACATCTGTATTTAAGCCTTCTGACCAATAGACCACAGGGTAGAAATCAACGTAGAACACAAAAGATGAAAGGGATACTTCTAGGTTCAAATCAAACATCCCAACTACAAATATTTTGTGCTTAATGAGGTGAGAGAAACTAACAGGATAAGGCAAGAAAAAGATATTGCTGTTATTCTCTAGGATAGGGAATGGATACTGTGGGCCTTGAGCCAAAACTGGCCTGCCACTCATTTTTGTAATAAAAGGTTTCTTTTTGAACACTCTCATTAATGGTTATGTATTGTCTATTCCCATTTTCATGCTGGAATCATATGTCTTGCAAAGTTTATAAGTTTACATATAGCCCATCATTAGAAAAAATCTGATAATCCATTCTTAGGTAATGATGTTTTTTAATACATTGATATAAAATATGTCATAATTATCTACTTTTAAGAAAAATAAGTTATTTTGAAAAATACTAGATTGTTATTTTGAAAAACACTAGATTGTAATTGTTCTTTTTAACATATATATATGTTTTGATTTCAGAGAGAAAGGGAGAAGGAGAGAGATAGACACATCAATGATGAGAGAGAATCATTGATCGGCTGCCTCTTGCATGCCTCCTACTGGGGATTAAGCCCTCAACTAAGGCACATGCCCTGATGGGAATAGAAACACCTTTTCTTTTCTTTTCTTTTCTTTTCTTTTCTTTTCTTTTCTTTTCTTTTCTTTTCTTTTCTTTTCTTTTCTTTTCTTTTCTTTTCTTTTCTTTTCTTTTCTTTCTTTCTTTATTTCTTTCTTTCTTTCTTCTTTCTGTTTGTTTATTTATTTATTTATTTATTTATTTATTTATTTTACAGAGAAGAGGGGTGAGGGATAGACAGTAGGAAACATCAAGAGAGAAACTTTGACTAGTTGTCTCCTATACACTCCCCACTGAGGATGTGCCTCCAACCAAGGTACATGCTCTTAACAGAAATCAAACCTGGGACCCTTCAGTCTGCAGGCTGATGGTCTATCCACTGAGCCAAACCAGTTCCATCGTAAAAACTTTTACTGACTGATCATTGGCTAAGCTCCTGTACACCACCACTTGTGGTGTTCTTGGTAACTTGGCTTATAAGAATCCAAGAAGTTGATCTAGGGTTTTTTCCACCTCACTCCTGGAGGAAAAAATGAAAGTCTGCTGCTGGAGGAGCTAAGAAATGTCATATCCTGCCGTAGCTGGTTTTGCTCAGTGGATAGAGTCTCGGCCTGCCAATTGCAGGGTCCAGGTTCGATTCTGATCAAGGGCATGTATCTAGGTTACAGGCTCCTCCCTGGCCAGACCCCAGGTCAGGGCTCATGCAGGAGGCAACCATCAACGTGATCCTCTCACATTGATGTTTCTCTCTGCCTCTCCTTCTCTCTTCTACACTCTCTAGAAATCAATGGAAACATATGCTCAGGTGAAGATAAAAAAAAAAAAAGAAATGTCATATCCTATGAAAGACACATCTTGAAAATGCCTAAAGAAAATTGTCATTTTTTCAGTGAAGGGACTAGAGTCTGTGTTGATGAAAACACCTTGGTGGCTGTGGTGGCTGTTAGCAGATATCTGAGGCTTGCTGGTACACCTTGGGCATTGGCTGAATAGCTACCATCTGAGACTTGTCTATGCCTCAGGCTGGCCTGGGCAAATGGGGGGTTGAGGGGACTGGGGGACTCTGGAGGCAGGAGTGTGGAACGGCCGGGCTCACTTGGGAGACGGACTGGCCAATCCATGTGCCTGTGGCCCCAGCAAAGCTAAGGGGACTGGGTGTCACCATCTTGTGCCTGTGGGTGCCACCATCTCTGAGGGAGTGGCAGTCAAGTCAATTAGCATATTCCCTCCTTATTGGCTGTGGGTGCCACCATCTCTGAGGGCAGGACAGTCAATTAGAATATTCCCTCCTTATTGGCTGTGTAGTGAGGGTCAATTAGCATAATCTCTCTTTATTATATAGGATAGGTTTTCCTCACTTGCAAAAGAAGGCCATCAGTATATATTCTCTCTAGTAAAGATAAATTAAAATGATATATATTACAATATTTTGAAAAACAAAGTGCAATATATGGATGGCAGGAACTATTATTTGTTCACACACAAAAGCATAATTTCTGAATAGGGAAGTGAAGCAATAAAAATTACATTTTTAGAATATGAATTTGTTACCTGTACAAGAAGAACTGAAGTAGGAATGTAACCGGAGTGGATTAGGGTGGTGCATTAAATCGTGACTCAAAAAGGAGAATATTTCAAACAATAAATCAATGAAAGATGGTAACTAACTGGATGTGAGTTGAAGGAGAGCAGTCGAAGCTAATCTCAGAATTTCTTATTTTGTTAATCAGAAGAATGCTCAAAACATTCACAGATACAATGAATTTTAAAGAACAAAAGAAACAGAGAGAAGGAAAAAATAAAAAAGAGAGACAAAAAGAAAGAAAAGAAACTAATAAAAGCTTTGTAGACACTTTTGCAATATTATTTACATATATAATTTAAAATGAATCTTCCAATGCACTAGATCAGTAATTTTCAATTTTTTTCATTGCATGGTACACATAAACTACTTACTAAAATTCTGCAGCACATCAAAAATGTATATTATATATTTCTTGTCATTCTGATAAATATATAAATATACTTTTGATTCATTTACACCACACAACTATGGTAGTGTGTTGGCTGTTGTCATTTTTTTAATTTGACAATCTAAAGGAAAAGAGGTCACTGTCCCTGACTAAATAGTTAGGTATAGCATACTTTAACAATTACTGTGGCACACCAGTTGGAAATTGCTGCACTAGATCTATGCACATATTCCCTAAGTCATTTTCTCTTCTCCCTGTAAAGGACTGCTTAGAGACTATATAATTTATTAAAAAGTGAGTGCTCTTATACTGCAGGAAATAAGAAAGATCAAAGCGCTGCTTCCAAAGGCCACAGTCAAAGATTTCTATCAAGGAGTTTCATTTCAAACTAAAAGTGCTTTTTTATCTAAACAATAGCAGATTAGATATGTGTGGAATAGACATGCTTATCTTTTGCTTTCCTTTCCATCTTGAAAAGGCTGAATTAAAAAGAAAACATTTAGCCGGGACCGGTTTGGCTCAGTGGATAGAGCGTCGGCCTACGGACTGAAGGGTCCCGGGTTCGATTCCGGTCAAGGGCATGAACCTTGGTTGCGGGCACATCCCCTGTGGGGGGTGTGCAGGAGGCGGCTGGTCGATGTTTCTCTCTCATCGACATTTCTGACTCTCTGTCCCTCTCAATTCCTCTCTGTGTAAAATCAATAAAATATATTAAAATAAATAAATAAATAAATAAAATAAAAAGAAAACATTTAAAGATGTGAATTGTCTCTTAAGAAATAACTACATAGGAAAGATGAAAGAAAAATTAAAATGTAAGATCTTTGAAATAATGTATAAAATATTGGTCAGGCTTATTTATTTTACTTACAATTACCCTTGTCTAAATTGTTTGTTAGTTTCATTCATTGTTACAGATAGAGACGTGGTAAGAAGGCATTGTAACAGAACATAGGTAAAATGTAATGGTAAAGAAAATCACTTGTTATAAAGTAGTCTTTCTTCTTGAAACATATAATATCCATAACACTAATGGAATACATTGTACAAAGTAACTCATTTTGCTTCAAATAGAATGTTTCATCTTTTGTCTTAAAAGTACTAATCTACACTAAAAAAGAGAAAGATGCAAATTGACCATACCTTCTTGAGTCCCACCAGCCAATCAAGAGTGAGTATGCAAATTAACCCAACAAAGATGGTGCAGAACAGCCAGGGGCAGGGCAGGACACTTGCGTTGTTGCCATGGCAACAATGCAGGCACTCCGCACCAGCAGCTCGGCCTCTGGGCAGCATGGGAAGGCGAGGCTGGAGTGGAAAGAGGAGGCTCTGGGCTGGAGGGAAAGCTGGTACGGGCATCCAGGGAAAGGAAGGCCCATTCTTGCAGGAACCTTTGTGCATTTAGGCTTCTAGTAAAGTATAATGACCTTAAAAGGTATAAAAAAATGAATATTGAAGTAAGCTGGGAAGCTAGTTTTCTCATTAAATGCATTAACCTGGTATTTTTCTCAGTGTTCTTAAAATGATCCAGCTTCATTATGTCTAGAATGGTGCTTCCAAAGTCAATAGCAGTTGATCCTTAGGTCTCCACATAAGAATTAGGGTGGAAAATGAAGGCGATAGAAAATGTTCCAATATTCTTGTAATCATATTGTATAACAAAATAATTTATTAGAGTAGCCAATAAATCATAAACCAATAAGCAATAAGATTCATACTTACCATCAACAGCATACATATTACACACTCACATATATTTTGCACACACATTAATATAGTCTGTTGGAATTATAACTGAACCATGGAATTTGACCTAGTTGTTTTCTGCCTTGTAGAAAAATCTTGCTTCATAAAGCTGGTAGCACTGGAGTGTACTGGTATCCATCCTTTTTAATTCTCCTAGTGCATCAGTCATCTCCTTCAGGGGACTGTCATCTCCTTTACCCTTGTTGGAAAATACTGTGCTTTCCTTAGGATAAATTCTTTCCTTTCTGTACATTTTCTCCTCCCCAATCTCATCCATTTCCTTATTTTTAACTATCATCCCTATTTAGATGAAAGGCAACTCTATATCTGAAACACTTACTTCTGTTCTAAGGCTTTGTCCTATATGTCCAGCTACTCCAACATATTAAACAACCTGACAAGTTCCCCTGAAACTAGGATTTATTTATGAACAGTCTCTTTATTAAAAATACTAATATATTATTTTCATCAGCCTTCTCTTTTAGTCCCATCTGTCTCCCACATAGAATCAGTCCTCAATCACAATCAATTTTTCCATTTCTATCTTTCCTTATTGTCTTCAACTCTCTCTTTTAGGCTCTCATTATTGTCCCTGGATATTTATTAATCATTTACAAAATTCTATTATGGCTCTGTAAGAAACAGAAAGATGAAGATACTGTAAACTTCACCAACACAGTTTGTAATCTAGAGGGATGGGTAACATATACCCCAAAATGATCATATAAGACAGTACTATTTATGTCCTAAATGAAGGGAGACCTATATATCAGAGTGGTTGATTAAAGAAGATTTCATAAAAAAAATAGCATTTATGGTGGAAAGGTGGGTAAATTAAAGTCATAGCAATTCTAGGTAAAAGCATTTGAATAACCCAAGGTGGAAAAATAGAAACCCTCAAACTGGATGAAGCATAACAGATGTGTAGGATAGCAATGGAAAAAACATATGGAAGCTTAGTTACGGGGAGCTTCCTGCTGGTCAGGTACACTGGGATTTTGTTTTGTGGAAGCCAAGAAAAAATGGTACCCCTCCTTTTTTTATCTTTCTTGAAATATTATCTGATTTAGTGAGCATTCCCCCCCACCATTACCACTATTATGTATATGCTTAGCCATTGAATAAGTTTGAGGACTGAGAATGAGAACTCTAAGCAATTCTACAGCTAGCCAAAATATTTCAAGTATTATTTAAGGAAACAGTATACTGCATTCTATATATAAATATGGTGGCTATTTAAAAATATGCAATATAGTCGCATGATTATTTAAACATAAGGTTATATTAATGAAAACCTTTTTTTCCTACTTTCCACATAAATGTTCTTTCTCTCTGCCCCAATGGTTAACCATTTCTAAAAACCTTTCTGTGTATTATTTCACATTATTCATAAAATAGCCAATGGTTATGAATATATATGTACATTTATATGTACATATATATATATACTTACTAGAGGCCTGATGCACAAAGATTCGTGCAAGAATGGGCCTTCCTTCCTCTGGCTGCCAGCACCACCTTTGCTCAGGCCTGGAGCAGCCTTTCTACCTTCCCATGCTGCCCAGAGGCCTGGAGTGGACCATCTGTGTTGTCACCATGGTGATGACACAAGTATCCCTCCCCTGCCCCTGGCTGTTTGGCACCTCTATATGCAAATTAACCTGCCATCTTTGGCGGGTTAATTTGCATGCTCACTCTTGATTGGCTGGTGTTTGTTGTGAAGGTACAGTCAATTTGCATGTTTCTCTTTTATTAGTGTAGATCTTTTTTATTTATAAAGGATAATTCACTCATACTGTTCTGATCTCTCTCTTTTTTTTTCATTTCATGATATAGCATGGAGATACTTCCTTATCAATACACACAGAGAATTTTCATGGTGATAGTTCCATTGCATTCTAGTTTTGATAATTTTCCATTGTCTATTTAAATAGTTACACACAGGGACATTTGGGTTGTTTCTAGCCTTTTTTGTTTTTTACAGACAATGTTGCATTGAATAACCTGCTCTCTCATTTCACAAATGGTTTGTTCATAGGTAACCTCCTAGAGAGGGCTCTCAGAACCTATATTTAAGTTCTTTTGTAATGTTGCTATATGTTACTAAATGGCCCTTTAGGGAGTTATATCATTTGCCATTCCCTCCTGCAGGGTTGGGGAGTGGCTGTTTCAGTCACTACAATGGAGTATACTGCTAACTGGAATTTTGCCCACCAGATAGATAAGAAATAACTGTAAAGTTTCAATTTTCATTTTGCTTTTTTTTTCTTCTTATTAGGATCAGCATTTTTATATTATAGTACTTTACTGTAAAATTTCTATTCATTCCATAACCTGTTTAGTTGTAATGTTTTTTATTTATCAGAATTTTATATATTAGAAAGATTGATTAACCCCATTTTTCTACAGTAGGCATTTGCATGCTTTTCTTTGTCATTTTTCTTTTGATTTTACTCATTTTTTTTGCCCTGAAAGTTTTTAATGTAGTTAAAATTATATACTCTTTCTTTTATAAAATCTAGATTTTTCTAGTCCTAACTCCAAAGTTATAGTAATTTTACCATTTTTTTTTCTTTTAATACTTTATGGTCACATATTTTACCTTTAATCTTTATTATATTTTAACTTTTAGTGTTATTAGTGTGATTTGTAGATGGGGTTTTATTTTTCTTGAAATGATTTTTCAGTTTCCAAATAACATGTACTTTGAAAAAAAGAAAAAGAAAAAAGAAAATCTTAACTGCATTTATTATATAAAATTCTTACTTTATGTCCTATGTTGGGTTTTTAAAATTGTTCCAGTGGTCTGTATATCTTTTACATATTAGTTGCATACTGTTCTAAGTAAGCCATTTTTAAAAAATAATGACTAACTAAACATATTATTTTTTTATGTACAATTGCAATACTGTAACAACTGCTCTGTATATTATTAATTAGGAGAGATTATTTTCATTATATCTATGGGAAATTTGTACCTTTCCTTTGCAGCAGTTATAAACTCTGCCCTCCCTGTCACTCTGATCCTCACTGTCCCTAGTGTCCCAATACACACTTTCTCTTTTTATTGAATTTCAGTAGCTTGCTCAGATTCAGACACTTTTAATGGTCATGCTCTGGGCAAGGAGAATGACAAGCTTTGATATAATAGTAGATGTGTTTTGCTGAGGCTGTCACCTGGGACATTTAATAGTTGAATGACAGAGAAACAGAGTATTACTTACAAGACAGGAATAATTTTGCAGGCTATCATCTATCCATCAGCGAAAGAAGTCAATAGAAATATCTTAAGAAATGTCAACTGGAATTTCTTTCCAATAATTTAAAAATAAAAGGAATGCAATTTTTCTATAAAAACAAATATTACTATAAAAATTGGCTCTTTCTTTCCATTTTATGTCTTATCTCACTTTGAAAATTAGAAGACTTTTTATATCAATCACACCCTTACTGTTGATTCAATGGCAAATATGAAACCATTTGTAATAATACTGTGATTTAAGTTCAAGTTAATAACTCCAGGGTTTTTTAAATACAAAAAAGCAAGGGAATAATCCCCTCATTTCATTTTTTGTTTTTTGTTTTTGTTTCTTTCATTAAATAGCACACACTGGTAAAGTTACAATGTTCAAGGAGATGTTATAGATAAATTAGGGAATAAAACTTATTCAAGTGTATTTCTGACTTCAAGGAACTTACATTTTTATCTAATTACAACAGAAATAGGCATATGTGAAATAAGCTATAAATAAAAGACTCCTCAGAATAGGAGACAGATGCATACGGAGAAAATAGGTGCAGTCTGAATTCAAGTGAGAGAGAGGAGTTCCCCTGGGAGAGCGCTAGCAATCAGCCAATGCTTTTTGAGAAGATAGGCCTTGAGACTGAATTTTAGAGCAGATTATATTCAATAAATAAGAGAGCATGAGGCGTCGAAAAGGCTGAAGTGTTTGGGTCAGTGAGCGTAAAAATACCATAGTTAATCTTTCTGACTCAGTATGAGTACTCCCCATTTTGTTATAAAAATAAATTGTTCTTGTAATTAACAGTGTAGCTTGATGAGGCATTTAAGCATTCCAGCCAAATGTTGAACCTTAACTATTTTTCATCTTTTTCTGAGGAATTCTGCATCACAGGGAGTATGCTTTAGCACTTCCATCTCAGTGACACTGGGATTTGTCTTTATTATGCTAAATCTGGCATCATTGCCATCACTCTCCTCTAATGAATTTGGATTCATCTATCTTAGGTCCTCTTTCAATGAAGCCTATTTTCCACAATTGCAGTTTATAATGTCCTATCTTCCTGTATGATTAGGAATGTCCTAATCATGTTACCCAAATGCTTGAGATATGATGTTTATGATATTTACATAATGACACATGAAAAATGTTATTTTCAAAAGACTGTCTTATCAGGAACCTGCCACTATTAATATGTTTTTCACATAATGTGTTTTTGAAAATTTAAAGGAAGATCAACCATGTATATTTATCTTTAAAAGTTTATTTAATGCTATGTTTCTTTGCCTTACTAAGGCTTAGAGCATGTAGTATTGTAAATGCAAACCACAGCAGCAACACAACAAAACCTACATTGTTTTCCTATTTGCCAGGCATGTTTAAAGTGCCCATATGTATATTCTTATGTAATCATTATAACAACCTTATTTCCTCTACTTCATAGAAAACTGAGGCACAGAGAGTTTGACTTTTCAAGGGCAGAGAGTTTACTTGTGAATAGCTGAACTGGGATTTGAACTCAGACTATCTCTCTCTAGAACCTGTTTATGACATTTCAGTGTGATTTAGCTCTACAGCACATTTTTAAAGTACTTCATTGCTGACAGCATTACAGATGTCCCCAGTTTTCCCTCCTTTACTCCCCACTCCTAGCCCCAGCTCTACCACAGCACATTTTTACTCATCATGCAGTCCTATGTTTATGAAATGACATTGCAATGTCTGTTCAACTGAATTATAAGTTTCTCTTGGTGAGTAGATACTTTATTTATTTATTTTTAAAATATATTTTATTGATTTTTTACAGAGAGGAAGGGAGAGAGATAGAGAGCTAGAAACGTAGATGAGAAAGAAACATTGACCAGCTGCCTCTTGCACACCCCCTTCCGGGGATGTGCCCACAACCAACGTACATGCCCCTGACTGGAATCGAACCTGGGACCTTTCAGTCCGCAGACGGATGCTCTACCATTGAGCCAAACTGGTTTCGGAGATACTTTAAATTTTACCTTTTCTCCCTCAGATTTTATAAGTATTAGTTTGTTGATTTCTAACATCTTTTGCTTGTTTGTTTTCATTTGATTTTAGAATTTTTTTCCCCTTTTATTAAATTTGGAAAAAAATAAAAATTTTGTTGCATGCTTTAACTATATTCTTCAATTTGTAGTTTTATAATTGTAAAATAATGAAATTATATTCTTCAGTTTGTAGCTTTTTACTTGTAAAGGAATCAAATTATAGTAAATCTTATGTAAATAGGACATGAGGGAATAGATCTGAAAGTGTTTATTTTAACTAATTACTTAATCAATAGTTATTAGTTAAGCAAAGAAGCTTGGAGAAGTAATATTTTTAGATGTAATAATGATTTCTAACAGAGATAATATGTATGCAGAAAATATGTATGCAATAATTTTCCCTGAGACCCAGTTAACAGAAAATTTTGAGAAAGTCATTAAATCATTACATATAGACAGTCATTTTTCTTCATTGTTGCAAAAAAAGAAATCACCGTTATTTCTTCTTCATTAAATTTTTAATATCAGTACTTGTCTCTGCTACTGTATGAGCAATTTTCAACTCCCTGCTTTAAAAGAAAAAACTGTCAACATTTCCAGGAAAGACAACAGAGAGAAAACATTTTCTGTTGGAGATATTTCTAAACAGTTGAATAGCAAATTAAAAGAGACAGTTTTCAAAAATCGTTGCCTTTCAGAATGGTGCAGAGCCTATAAAAGAAGTCTAAGTGGTAGTGGGAATTTGCAATGGACAAGAAAGAAATTTAAAGGGAACATATGTGAGAGGCTTCATTTCCTAAGTGACTGTCTTTGGATGAGAAAAGTTTTAAGAGCAGTTTTAATTTCCCCATTTTATACTGTAATTAAATAGGCCTATTTCATAAGGCACTTTCTACATAACTGTACAGTCATGTGCCACATTAACGACATTTTGGTCAACAATAAAATGAACACATGATGTAGGTCTCATAAATTTTAATAAAGCTGAAAAATTCCTATTGTATAGCTGTTGTAATATTATAGTGCAATGTAAATACATATTTGTTGTGATGCTGGTATCAGCAAATCTACCAAGTTTCTAGTTGTATAAAGTATAGCAATACAATTATACACATTATATAATAGTTGATAATGATAGCAAGTGACTATGTTACTGGTTTGTATATTTACTATACTATACTTTTATTGTTATTTGAGTGTTCTCATTTTACTTATATAATAGTTTGTTTAAAATAGTATGCCATATTAGGGTAGCAGTAGCCTCACACATCTCATGTTTATTGCATCTCTTGATTGCATCATTTTCACTTGTGTTTGATTTTGTTCATCATGAGTCCGTAGTTTACAAAATCCACTGCTAATGTTGCCAGTAAGAGGCCATAGTAAGTTATTGGCCTGGAAACAAAATTAAAAGTGGTTAAGGACTACAAAGGTAGAAAATCAGTGATGGCTGTTGTTCGCCTGCCAGGCATGTTTCATTCCACCATAGCTACAATCTTGGAGAACAAGAACAAAGTGAAAGGTGTTATAGGATCTGCTTCATTGAATGCAACAAGACTAACAAAAATTGGAAAAGGACCTGTATCAGACATGGAGAAACTTCTAATGACCTGGTTTGAAGATCAGACATAAAAGTGTATCCCTTTCAGCATTATGGCAATCATAGCCAAAGCAAATAGTTAATTTGCAATTTTTGTTTGTTTGTTTGTTTGCAATGTTTAAGGAAAAAGCTGAACCAGACTACGATGTTGAATTTACTGCTAGCTTTGGGTGACTTAAATGATTCCAGAATAGGTATTCATTACATATGTGAAAATAAGTGGTGTGTCTGTGAGTGATGTTAGGACCAGATGTGGACATGGAGGACAGTGATATTAATAATCCTGATCCTGTTAGACCTAGGCTACTGTGTGTATTTGTGTCGTAGTTCTTAACACACAGTACAAAACAGTTAAAAAAATTAAATCTTTTAAGAACAAAAACACTTATAGAATAAGGATATAAAATATTTTTGTACAACTGTGCAATGTGTTTGTGTTTTAAGCTAAGGGTTATTGCAATAGATAAAAAGTTAAAAAAACATTCTAAAGTAAAAAAAGTGTCAGTAAACTAAGGATAATTTATTATTGAATAAAAGTTTTTTTTTTTATTTTGCCCAAGTGTACAGTGTTTACAAATCTTACAGTAATGTCCTGCACCTTCACTCACAGCTCGCTCATGCACTGACTCATCCCGAGTACTTCCAGGACCTTGAGATCCATTCATGATAAGTGCCCTGGACAGGTATACTATTTATCTTATCGTTTATACTTTACTTTTACTGTGTTTAGATATGTTTAGATATACAAATACTTACCATCATGTTCCAACTGCCTACAGTATTCAGTACAGTAACATACCGTACAGGCTTGTAGCCTTGGAACAACAGGCTATAGCGTACCACCTAGGTGTGTACTAGGCTACAGAGTGTAAGTCTCTGTAAGTGCACTCCATAATGTTCACACAACCACAGAATCCCTAAAAACACATTACTCAGAATGTATCTCACCTCCATAGTTAGATGCACATGACTGTACTTCGCAAGACGATTGCCTATGGCGAGTGAAGAAAGATGATTTAAATAAAAATGACAGTCTATCCCATTCCTCTCTTTCTATCGCTAAGTGAGGTCAGGAAACTTGATTTAACTGAACAGGCTATTTCCTGTAGGTTAGGAATGAGGTAATGATACACCCACAGATTATAGGAAATGCAATCTATAACATAGTTAACTTTCGGTGAAGAGCCATTTTCATGTAAAATTGAGGGCCATTTTCTGGGTGTGATGTAAGTTCCCTGTAGAGGGAGCCTCAAAATCTAAATAATGGAAGCAGATTACTTTCCCAACAACCAAGGTAGCTTTCCAAATCTAGGGAGTGTGTGTATGTATGTGTGTGCTGCCCCAAAACATTGATATCCTTTTAAATTGGAACCCAGAGTCTAAAACATAGAGACAGGGATCATATATTACACTAGAGGCCCAATGCCAGAAAATTCCTGCAAGGGTAGGCTTTCCTTTCCCTGGCTGCCAGCACCGGCTCCCCCTCTCCCGCCGCCAAAGGCACCTGGGATCTGGGCTTTGCTCTGCTGGGTCCAGAATGACTTCCAGAAGAATGTCCAGTCTAATTAGCATACTACCCTTTCATTATTATAGATTACCTTATGAAAATTTTATTTTTGAAAACTATGGCACAAAATAATAGAGATTCATTGAATCCACATTGGATACTTTGGGATCTCATGAGTGGATTGTGTCTACACACTTGCTCCTGAGTACTACCTCTTTTTCTTGAGGGCTATGCCTGACATTTGAGACATTTGATAGGAGAGAAAAATCATGGCATTAACATGTACCTGTGTTTTTCTTGATCAACATAATGGAGACAATTAAATCTAAATGCTGTATCCAATATATCCACCCAACATTCATCCCTGGGCAGCATTTGTCTAGATACTACCCAAAATGGTAAACTACTATAAGGCATATGGAGAGATTGTCATTACCTGGCTTTGATGTTGGTTATATTCTTGAGGGTGATAAACCTCTTTGTTTTCACTCATCAACAGAAACCAATAGTCACCATTCCTCTATAGTCATTCATTCTTTGGGCAAAATGCTTTTCAAAATTTGTATTCCCAGTCAAAAGTCTACACTCACCATGAAATACATTTTGATAGTGTGTTATGTAACATGTTCTATGATTGTTACTCTGATTGGATTCTTCAGTCAGAGAATTTTATCAATACATAATGATGACAGGTGAATGATAGTATCTCAAATAAAGGGGCAGTACACCCCACATGTGGAATTTCTAGTTTACATGGCAAAGAATGACTTTACTGGATTCTCTCTCCAGTTTTGGATGTTTGATCTCTGCTTTGGGGTAGGAGATGAGAGTAGGAAATAGATTACATTTCCCCAAAACAGGTAAGCTAACAGATAAATGTTCAGAGGCTCATCACGTGATTATAGTTAGTTTATAATAATATGTATATACAAAAAATATCCTTAACTTAAGCTCCATGTTAGGAGCTTCAAGCTCCTATTATAGGACTTAGGCATTCCTGATAAATGTGCAAACAAATGCTATCTGGGTTTCTGGAATTGAAGAGAAGAAATCTTTGTAGAATTCCATAGACTTCCTTAAATTAGGAAGTGGGGGTGGGTGGAGATGAGGACATGTCATAGTCAAAGAGATGGAGCTTGGCATTGCGAGTTCTTCTCTTAATTATTGAGATACATTCATACATGTCTTTAACAGGTGGGCAATCACAGCTGTAACAAACAGCTTGTGAACATATCCTCCCTAATGATCATTCTTTACAATCTACGAGGGTTCTCTTTCTATCTTCTGGTCATTAACATCAGTAATAATATTTGCATTATTGCACATTCTTTGCAAATATTAGTTTCTTGGTGACTACTGTCATGCCAAAGGCCTGATCATCTTTAAAAGATACAAAGCTTGCCTGGCTGGCATGGCTCAGTGGTTGTGCATTGACCTATGAACCATGATGTCACGGTTTGACTCCCAGTCATGACATATGTCTGGTTGTGGGTTGGATTCCTGGTGTGGGGAATGCAGGAGGCAGCTGATCAATGATTTTCTCTCATCATTGATATATCTCTCTCCCTCTCCCATCCTCTCTGTTAAAAAATAAATAAAAGTAAATAAAAGATAAAGATACAGAGCTCAATTTAGGAGATTATTGTCTCTGTGTGGTGAACATTTCCAATCCATTTTAACTAATTAAAACATGAACTCCTTCCTGGATTTGAGAAATCCCTCACATTACAAGTCTTGATAGAAGGCCAGATACAAAATTGTCAAATACATACTTTCCCAGCAGGTATCTCCCCTTGGATTCTCCTGAGTTTGATTCAAAAGCCAGTAACTATCAAGAGGGGCCTACAAAATTCCTCCTTATCGTGGAATTAGCAAAAACATGATTGACTTTGGGGGCAAGAGTAGCAGCAGCACCAATTGTAACTGCAAACTAAAATGACAGATTGTTTTCTAAAGCCCAAAACCTTCAAAAAACATATAAGTAAGTAATCATTTCAAAGTGTTCAGAAATTTAAAGCAATGTTTTGAAAGTGTGTTTGCCAAATGCTAGTTCTTCAAGAGAGAAGGCCTGAAGAAGGAAGGGTCTACAATTTAATACTTTTGAAAAACAGAGGAAATCATACCCTCTTCTTAGTACATTGTAATATTTTGGGTTCTAAGAAGTTCTACATAAAACAAACTATTTTTAACTTTAAGTCAAAGTTTTCAGACATGTTGGATGCTGCAATAATTTTCATGCAATACTTACAAGGACTCTTCCAACTAATGTTCCATGGAACATCCCTGAAAGACAGAAATATTTACTTAGTTATTGAGTGCCCACTGAGGATAAAATGCTATGATATGCTTGGTTAATATGAAAATTTCAAAACAACTAGTTTTTATTTTTCCTTTTTAAAAGTTTCAAAGAAAATGAAACTCTGGGCTTCAGTCTCTTCAGCTCTGAAATGGAAGGAAATAGCACTTTTATCATAATATTAAAAGAGATAATATGGGTAAAGCCTGTACAGAAGTGCACACTTAAGAACTGGCTTATATAATTATCTGACAATTCAAATGTGTTCATATGTGACACCATTAACTGCAGAGAAGACAGTGGTGATTTATTTTATGATAAATATAATGAAGTTGCTCTAATCTCTCACTTATCTCATATACAATTCCCTTTGTGACCAATTAATATGCATTGTTTTAAGATGTTTATGGAATATTGTTTCTACAGTTTAGCATAGAGTGAAACTAAGTACATATAATGAAGATCAAATTGCCAAAAATATAAAGGGCATTTCATGAGAGCTGTCACTATAATGCAAAATCACAGGAACTAAACATTATTTTCTTCTCAATGTACACCTATTTATATAGCACTGGCAATATCTTCAGGTCCTATGTTTCCATTAGTAAAGCCATAATCTTTTTTGTCTGACATGAAAGAAAGTTAATGAAAGTACATTATACCCTGAATGGAAGGGGTAGAAAAGCTGATTTTTTTTTTTAAGGAAAATAGATTGATGTAAAAATAATATTTAAAAAAATTTCCTCAAAAATTATGATGCTAATTATTATTTCAGTTTTCATAAAGATTAGACAGAAATTTATGAAGGGTAAAAAGTCATTTCTTAACCAGCTACTTTGATATACTACTCCACAGAAACCTTCTTATATTCTGAATTTTAGATGTGCCAATTTTTTTTATTGAAAAGTTGCAGAAGCAGAATCCCCTGGTAACATGTCAACTCTGCACCTGAAGACTTTTCAAATAATATACAGAGCTTGCATAAAACTGTTAAGCAAATAATGGATTTTGTACAACCCATGTTCTCAGGGGGTATTTTACAAATATGGCTTTGTCTTATACTGTTATATCAGGTGAACCCAAGAACAGAGGGCAAAATTGCTATCAAGAGTAAATGATTGGAATCCAATTTTTCTGTTAAATGAACTGAACCCATATACACATTCTAATATTCCTCAGGTTTGATAGACATATTCTATTAGCAATGTTTTACTCACCACATACTGTAATTTGGTATTTAATTATTTGCTTAACATAAATCATCATTTGAAACTTATTATATTAAAAGTTACAAATATAAACTCTTTTTAACACACACCAATGCTTTGAAAAACTGGCTTGTCAAATTCAAAATGGTAAAATTAATAAAATGAGTAGCTAAGCATCATATTTGCCATTATACTCTTGAATGTTTTTTTAAACCATAATTGAGAAAAGATATATATTTATTGACTTTTCAATAAGGAAATGTTTACTTTCTTTTATCTAGTAATTATGGAAACAAATTGCCTGGTAACATTTAAAACAAAGAAATCAAATTTGAGTTATTTTGTTATAGATAAGTAATAAATTATATGATTGCACATTTTCAGTGTTTTTTTTATCATTAAAGTGATTGGAAAATATGTAGGCACTTAATCAAAATGTTGAATTACTCAGAAAACTCTTACTATGAAATATTGAAGATTCAGGGGGTGATTTGACAGTTGTCTATGAAAAGCTTATCTCCACTGGAATATAAACAAGGTGGAGGTTGGTGAGCTCTTTGGGAGACTTGTTCATAGAGAAGATTCTCTTCACTGTACACTTTCAAGGTTTGGATTCTGAAAGATTAGAACTATTCTATTGTAGACCTAGAAACATTTTTTTTTTAATCTAGGCCTGTTTAAAAAGTAAGGAAACTCCTTTCTCAAAGGTTACAACATAGTCTTAATAGAAATTAGTAAGAGACACTTAATATTTTAAGTTCCAGTCATGGATAAGATTTAAAGATATGATTTTTTGTCTTAGGTGAGATAATACATTTCTTTGTTCAAAATATTTTCCCCAGCAAGATAAACTGGGAGGTACAATCCAAATGTTCCATGGTGATAAATGAACTATTTTACATATCATCATTGCTGATTTCAAAAATCACACCTCATATATGACCCCTTTCTTTATTTATGGAGGCAAAAGAAGTATGGTTTAATACCCAATTCATCAAATTTATGCTCATGTTGAGCCCCTGTGAATGTCTGGCCTTGCCTCTGCAGCTCTCATTCTTTCTCTATGTTTTAGGTTCCACATAACTAAGTTGTTTTCATTGGGCAAGGTGACAATGATGGGCTGGACTAAGATGGTTGGTACTGCATTATTTTCCATAGGGTTAATCTGTACCACTCCCAAGGAATCCATTCATCTCCTTCTTCCCGAGAGACTGAGTTTCCTATGTAACACAGAGGGTCATCTTTTTTCACGCTGCGAAAATTTGGATTTGATATTCTGTGCTTTCAGTTAGCTTTATCTGTACACAACCATGGAGTCCTTTTCTTATGCTCATAGATGTTTGTGAACTCTTACCATATAACAAAACCATATATGCTTTTATTAAAGGAATAATTATATTATCTTTAAAATAAAGAATTAAGGCATTTACTAGTTTGATTTCAATTTCAGTAAGTGAATGTCAAGGTATTTTGTACAGAATTAAAAGTTATTCCAGGAAATAGCATCTTATGCTATAGAAAAGGCCACGACTGCCTACATCATTTTATTTTTAGTTGAACATCTTTGTATAAGGGTGTGGTGAGTTCTGAAAAAGGGATCTATCTATCTATCTATCTATCTATCTATCTATCTATCTATCTATCTATTTAAATGACTCTTTAAAAGCCATAGGTTTCATTAGAAAAAGAGGTACTCTTAAGTTTATAGAATTCCTATAAAATTGCACTTGTACCAATAATAATGTAAACCACTACTTAATTTTTTCCCACAATTTTTGAAAACTGCATTGTAAAGTTTCTAGCATAAAGTTATATATGCCTATTTTTTTCCTAGAGAGTAGATTAGACTAGATGAAGACTAATTAATGATTTATGGTTCCAGATTGATTCAAAATTGAACTGGACATAATAAGTATATTAAAATGCATTAAGTATAAATTACTTTCCTTTTGTTTTAGAAATACCTTTGCTATGCTGCAGTTGTGTCTTAAGGTACCTAAAACATTTTCTTTTAGTTAAGTTGTTGGATCTTAGGATTAAAGGACATGTCTTTACAGTGTAGTCCAATAGAATTTACTGCAATGATTAACACATTCTATATCTTCACTGTCTAGCACAGTAGCCATTATTTATATTGGGGCCATTAATCACTTGAAATGTGGCTAGTAACACGAGGAACTATTTTTAATTTTATATCATTTTAGTTAATTTAAAATTAGATAGCCACACAGTATATATCATATTGAAAAAAGTAATCTCAAACTTTATGTCACCTAATACCTCTGAGTTTGCTTTCTCATTTGTAAAATAATAATAATCACCCCTGTTTCTCACAAAATTGTTATAAAGATCAAAGGAAAAGTATCTAAAAATAGTGATGAGAGGCGTTGGTTGGTCTCTGAATCTGTACTTCTTAGGTGTGGGTTCTGACTCCACTAATTGTGAGTTGAGCAAAGTACTACAACTCTCTCCATTTTAGTTTCATCCTGTGTCAAATGAGAATAACAACAGTACCTAAGTCATTGATTTTTGAGACAATGCGTGCGGTTTTTAGAATAGTGCCTGTCAACCAGTTGATAATGATAAAAAGTAGTTATTGTTCTTATTAAATATACAAGCATGTGGAAAAACACCTAATGTTTAGAAAAAAATCAAATCTTTCTCCATTCATTTTCCTCCCAAAAAAGAAGAACCTGCTATGATTTAAAAAAAAGAAATTAGTTTGTAATGATACATGGTGAGTTAAACTTGGGTTGAAGAGCTAAAGGTTCCCTTTAACATTTCTTTGCCTAATTTATTTAGTTATTTATTTTGCTCTCTTATGTGACATTGTATCTTGAGTCTGTGGTGAAATCTCCTAAGGTAAAACCTCCAAGAAAGGAAACTTGTTATGGCTTAAAGAGGGTGAGGAAAAAAGATGTTGAATTCTCTGTACTATTAATATATATTATTATTCACTAGAGGTCCAGTGCATGAAAATTCAAGCACTGGATCTGGGCTCCCTCAGCCTGGCCTGCACCCTCTCACAGTCTGAGAGACCTTAGAGGTGGGAGGTGACCCAGCGATCAGGGGAAGGCAATGCCCCATCACACCTCTGCTGCTGTCACTGCTGGCAGCGCAAGCCTTGGCCAGCTCTGGTCATCTGCGCCTCTGGCTGGCCATGGGCAACTGGAGGCCTGAGGGAACTGGACCACCATCTTCTGGCTATGGGTTTTGCCATTTTTGAAGGTGCGAGAGTCAATTAGCATATTCTCCCCTTATTGGCTGTGGGTGCTGCCATCTTTGTGATGGGTCTGAGGGTCAATTAGCATATTATCTCTTTATTAGATAGGATAGGGAAGAAACCAGAAAAACAAAACAAAACAATAACAATTTGAGTCTGATGCTCTAATTAGCAACCCAGAGTTTGTAGTTTGTATTAGCCTCAGGTTAGGTGTCAGGACAGGGCTTGGGATATGAGATTCAGAATCCTGGCATTATATATATACTAGAGGCCTGGTGCACAAAATTCATGCACAAGGGGAGAAGGCCCCTCAGCCAGCCTGCACCCTTTCTAATCTGGTACCCTTCCGGGGATGTCCGAGTGCCGGTTTAGGGATTGGGCCTAAACTAGCAGTAGGACATTCCTCTCACAATCTGGGAATGCTGGCTCCTAACTGCTCACCTGTCTACCAGCCTGATCACCCCTAACTACCCCCCCTGCCAGACTGATCATCCCTAACCGCCTCTGCCTGCCAGCCTTGTTGCCCACTGCCCCCACGCCACTGCCTCACCAGCCTGGTTACCCTTAACTGCCCCCATGACACTGCCCCACCAGCCTGGTTACCCTTAACTGCCCCCCCTGAGGGCCTTATTGCCTCTCACTACCTCCCTCTGCTGGCCTGGTTGCCCTCACTGCCCACCCCTGCCATCCTAGTCACCCCATGCAGCCTTCTGGTCCGTCGTTTGGTCATCCCTCACTAAACCACCTGCCACCCTGGTTGCCCACGCAGCCTGCTGTTTGATTGTTACTGTGAGGGCATCGTGACCGACTTGCAATTACCCTTTTATTAGTATAGATAAATTAGAGGCCAGGTGCATGAATTCGTGCATGGGTGGGGTCCCTCAGTGTGGCCTGTGGAGATCAGGCAAAAACTGCAGTCCAATGCTGCCTTTCTCTCCTGCCAGCCACTCCACTCATGCCACCCTCACTGCATCTGCCGTGGGCTTGTGTCCAGTCAGTCCAAATTGGGAGAGCCCTGTGCCTAGTGCCTGTCCCGAGGGGGATGGGGATGGGATGCGATCAGCCTTCCGGGAAGGCTGTAGGATGTCCTTGCTGGCCCAGGATCTGGATACATCACACTGATGTTTGCACTAGTTGTCAGGAGCCACCTGGTGGCCACTTTTATATAATTTCTTCTTTGCGGAGTGTCTAGGGAAGGGAAGCACAACAGTGCCAAAGGCCAACTTCTAGGAGGCCTCTGTCGGGATCATGGTGGTGGTGTTGGTCTGCCAGTGCCTGGCCTGTTCTCCGGAGATTGGAACTGCAGGACTACTGAAGTAGCGAGTGGCTGCCACCAGGCTGGTGGGCCACTGGGAGGGATGGGTAGGTCAGCTAAGCAGAGCTCCCACTATGGGAGTGCACTGACCACCAGAAGGCAGCTCCTGCATTGAGCGCCTCTCCCCTGGTGGTCAGTGTACATCATAGTAACCAGTCAACCAGTTGTTTGGGCTTTTGGTGGCTTAGGCTTTTATATATATAGATCATGGCATTAAATACAGAAGAAAGAAAATGGTTGCCAGAGTTTGGCTGGTAGAGGGTATGGGATGGGGTGAATAGACAGAGCACAGAGGATTTTTAGGGCAGAGAAGCTACTCAGTATGATACTGATAATAGATAAAAGTCTTTATACATTTGTCCAAACCCATAAGATGTATGACCCCAAGTGAACCATATTGTAAACTATGGACTTTGGGTGACTCTGATGTGTCCATCTAGTTTCATAAATTATAGTAAATGTACTACTCTAGTGGGGGATGGTAATAATGGGGGAGGCTAAGTTATGCATGCGTGGGGACATGAAGTAAATGGGAAATCTCTGTACTTCCCTCTAAATTTTGTTATAAACCAAAAACTTCTCTAAAACAATCATCTTAAAATAAAAGGCTAAATAATAATAGTAATAAAAACCTGAGAAAAGTATTAGTGTTTACCAGGGATTTGGGTGGAAAGAGGAATGAATAGATGGAACATAGAAAATTATTCAAGCAGTGAAACTGTTTTGTAGATATATAGGGACATTTCCTAGGGCCGGGAATAAAATAGGTGATTCTCCGATCTCTGGTGAGTGAAATTAGAATTTACCTAGAGAAAAATTAAGGGGTATCTAGGTAAAACTGAAAATCTCCCTATATTCAGGGTTTATGAATATGTAGTGAAAACAATTAGCATATTTTCATGATTTTCTATGGCAACACCTGCATGGACACAGTAGGAAATAAAACATAATTCATTTTGTCACAGGGTTGGACTTGGCAGGACAAATGTGTTGGAAATGATCATGGGGACAGATAATTCCAGGATACGGATAAGAGCGTTAGTTAAAAGGAATTAATGGATCCTTCCAATCTAGGTAGAAAGCTAAATGATCTGGCAACAATAAATGGGAAAACAGGAGTGTGTGACATAATGGAGGTCTAAATGAACTCTAAGTAGGCTGTGGGGAAAAAGGAAATAACATAAATTGAAAGTTGTTTTATAGACAGTACTTTAGAGTAGGTGGTGGAATGAAGGTGTTTCAAGAAATAAAATATTCTTACTATCTATACACGGATCATAAACTACTTAGGTAAACTATATGCATATTTACAAGTAGGTTGTACTGATTATATCTGTTCTTGTTATTCACAAACAACAAAGTCTTATCAAAGGAGTAGTGGGTAGAGCTTGGTCTGGAACTGAGGGTTCAGTCCATTTTAGGTAAATAGAAACTAAAAGGGATTGATCTAGTCTATGTGTTTTAGGAACGTAATATGAACAAAGGCACAGACGTCAGGGGACCAAAATCAATAATGATTACATCAACAATGACAGTAATTACAAGTTGTTATATACTGACTTTACACATTATTTTATTTAATCCACTGTAGCCCTGTAAAATAGCTGTTACCCCCAGTTTATAGATGAAGAAATAGAAGCCTATTTTTGACTCAGCTTTTATATGTATTAAATATGTATATATATGCCATATGTGTATATATATATATATATATATATATATATATATATATATACACACACACACACACACACACACACATATCCTATATAATAAAGATGTAATATGCAAATGGTTGTTACACCATGAAGTATAATGACTGTGTAATGACCAGATCACAGATCAGCAGGAGTGTGGGGTAATGAGCTACAAGTGGGTGGCAGAGAACTATAGGAGAGGGCAGGGCAGCAAGCTACGAGGGAGGGAGGTTGGGAGGGAGGGGAGCTGGGGAGCTACAGGAGGGCAGGGCAGCAGGTGGAGAGCTACTGGAGGGCAGCAGTGAGCTACTGGAGAGCTACTGGTGCACAGATTCATGCACAGGGCTACTAGTATATATATTATAAATTTACATAATATAAGTTTGGCCTATTGAGGCCACACATTTATTTATACAGGGACATTTCCTAGGCTTCTAGGCAGATGCTCAAAGATGGTGCTTTGATATCAAAGTGACATTGCTCAGTGGAGAGGCTACTCAAATCTACTTTGTTAATGGGAGTAAGTGATCCAGAGAAGTTTTCAGTGTCCAAAGTGTTTTATCTGCATGACGTCAAAGATTCCAGAAATTTGGATAGTTAAATTGCCCCTATTCGTCTGAATGCATTGGTGTCATTAGACACTGCCTCAGAAGATATGTCTTTAAGTATTCGATTTACAGAGCTCTCCATAGTGGAAAAGACCAAAGAGCACCATTTATCTTGAGCATTTAGAAGTGTAAATGTATTTCTGTTTAATTGTTTGGTCTCTGAACCTCATAAAGAACAGCTGAAGCTAGACTTTTGCAATTTTTAAGGAAAACAATCTGATATTGTGGGATGGCTCTATGCTTATAGAGGCATGTTATATTCTATGGGATTTGATAAGGCATTTGCATCTGTACATGAGCAGGATTAATCCTGAATGTAAATTCTAATATAACAAGGTGTTTAGCTTTATAACTTGTCAAAGCACTCAGTGTTGTTAGTCATGGTACTTAATTTTATCATGAAAATCTGTCTAAATACACCCGTGTTCCTAAAATGGTAAAGGCTTATTCTAATTTTAGGAAACAAAGGATTTGAAATACTTTTTTTTTTTTTATCAGTGTCTACATAAATTGTGATTATGACTTTTTAAATAATTGTTATAATTCTGGTAAAAAATTCAGAATGCTTCAGAATGCACCAAAGCTTTTCTTTTCTTTTCTTTTTTATTTGAAAGAAACATCATAAATGCAACTTCATTTCACGCTTGAAAACAAGTATTATGTGAATTCCTGAAACTCATTTTTCTATGACTCACCATGTGACTCTAATCTGGAAACTGAAAATACTACTACCCAATTAATTCTGAGTTACTAAATGCAGCAACAAGATGTAAATGACAAAAAGTGAAATGAGAACTATTTAATTTCTTAAGTGATAGAAGCATGAGTAAAATAAATGTGCATTTTTCAGGCATTTAACATTATTTTATTGACTGAAAAAATATTTACTAAATGCATACTGCAACACCATTCTAAGCCCTGAGAGAATTACACTTGTCTGATTAAAAGCCAGGCTCTCAGTGTAAGGAGCTCACAGATGAATAGAAGAGACATACACCTGCCTACAAATGTAGGGGAAAGTCCCTTGAAGGAATTCCACCTAATAATTTAATTGTAATACATAACCTGATGCTCCGCATTCCTACTACAACACATAATTAATGGGTGTCCATGATACATTGGAAGTAAGGATAATTTGGGGATGCTTTTCTGCTTTCACTACCAACAGGTTTGCATGCTTATCATGAGAACTGGGTATTGACCAGATGAGGTGGCTAAACAGTTGAGCATCAACCTAGGAACCAGGAGGTCAAGAGTTCAATTCCAGGTCAGGGCATATGCCTGGGTGGCAGGCTCGATCCTCAATAGGGGGCGGGAAGGAGGCAGCCAATAGATGATGTTCCTTTCTCTTTGATATTTATATCTCTCTATCCATCTTCCTTTCCCTGTCTCTAAAGATAAATATAAAACATATTTTTAAAAAGAGAGAAAGAACTGGGTATTTTTTTAATTATGTTTATGCCAATCAAACCTATTATTAATTTAAAAATTTTAAAATGCATATAAAACAGTGTATACAATAAAGGGATACAACTTAAATAATAATAATAATGAAACATAACCACATACCCACAACCAGCTTAATAGAGGAATAATAATATTTTATATCACTGTTCCTATAAATTCTATGTGTTATAATTTCCTAACTTAATTCATGTTATATAAATGAACTAAATATGGGCAAGGCATTTTTCATTTATATGAGTATTATAAGAATGTTTGGGAAATAATGGATAAAGATAAGTCATCAAAGTTATTATTGATTTAGAGTATGAGTAAAAAGCTTGCAATGGTTGAGAAAAAAATAATGAAAATACAAAATGGATATTTTTTTCAGAATTTTAAAATTATTATTATTAATTTTTATCCTCACCCAAGAATATGTTTTCCATTGATTTATTTTTTTAGAAAGAGTGGGGGCTGGGAGCAGAGAGAAACATCAATGTGAGAGAAACACATTAATTAGTTGCCTCCCGCATACACCCTGACTGGGCTATGGATCAAATCTGAAACTGAGGTATGTGCTCTTGACCAGGGAGTTTACAACCCTTTTGGTCCAAGGGTCCACACTCTAAGCACTAAGCCAAACCAGCCAGACTCTTCAGAATTATTTTTTTTTACCTTTAATTTCTCATTCCACTTGAGGGAGGCTAAAATTTGACCTCTGGGGAGGGTTTTGTAAGAAAGATGATATAAAACTTTAATTATCATATTCAGGAAGATTTTGGCATGTTACTAGATAGCTGACTTAGAAATACTATTTCTCTAAAGTAACTAATGCCTGACATTTTTTTAACCCATCAATTTCTGTCCATCATATAATTTTAGGACATTATTATTTCTTATCTAAATTGCCACAAAAATTCTTAATTGGTATGCTTCCTCCTTTCTAATCCATTCTCCAAACTGCACAATGTACAAGAAGACAGATCTTTCTATAAAATAGATTTTATAATGTTCTTTATCTTACAAATCAGAGAGGAGGTATAATGTTGCTATTAAGAATGGAACCTGTGGTACTAGCTAGCAGAGTGTGAACTTTGGACCTGCCACTTACTAATGTATGATTTGGAGCAAGTTCCTTAACCTCTATGTCTACGAGTTTTCTCCATTGTAAGTGAGCGTATAAGCAATAGTACCTAACCCTAAGGATTTTTATGAGGAATAAATACTTCATACTTGTAAAGAGTGAATTACAGATGCTAGCATATGGTAAGCATTTTATAACTGTAACTAGAGGCCAGCCCACAAAATTCGTGCATAGGAAGGGGTGTGTATCCCTCAGCCCATCTTGCACCCTTTTCAATCTGGGTCATCCCTCTCACAATCCAGGACAGCTGGCTCCCAATTGCTTGCCTGCCTGCCTTCCTGAATGCCCATAATTGCTTCTCTCTGGAAGCCTGATCACCCCCTAACCACTCCCTTGCCAGCCTGATTAATGCCTAGCTGCTCTACCCTGCAGGCCTGATCACCCCTATCTGCCCTCCTCTGCAGGCCTGGTCCCTCCAAACTGCTCTTCCCTGTAGGCCTGGGTCCCCCCCCAACTGCCCTTCCCTGCAGGTCCAGCTGCCCCCAACTTCCCTCCCTTGCAGGCCTGGTCCCTTCCTTGCAGGTCTGGACATCTTGTGGTGGCCATATTGTGTCCACATGGGGCAGCCATCTTTTGTGTTGGAGTGATGGTCAATTTGCATGTTTTTCTTTTATTAGATAGGAAGATAGAGGCCTGGTTAATGGGTGGGGCCAGTTGGTTTGCCCTAAAGGGTGTCCCAAAGAGGGTGGGGGTTCCCTTGGGGCATGGAGCAGCCTGGGAGAGGGGTCTGTGGTGGTTTGCAGGCTAGACACCCCCCCCACCCCCACCCCCAGTGACCCATGCAGAGGCCCTGGTATCTGGGATTTATTTATCTTCTATAATTGAAACTTTGTAGCCTTGACCGAAGGCTGGGCCGGCCAGGGTGTGCAGGAAGCTTAGCTTCCTCCATTGCCAAGGAAACCCAAGCCTCCTGTTCACTCTGTGGCCACAGCCATCTTGGTTTGGTTAATTTGCATACTCACTCCTCATTGGCTGGTAGTCATGGCTTGTGTGTGTAGTGGAGGTATGGTCAATTTGCACATTACTCTTTTATTAGATAGGATAATTATCATTAGTGTTATCATCATTACTATTACCATGAACGTGCTTGATCTTAAGAATTAAAATCTGAACTCAGTATGGCTTCACAGATTTTTCATGATTTGGTTTCTGTTTTTCCATTCTGATCTCCTACTATCTCTCTTTTTTAATCCTCACTTGAGGATATACTTATTGATTTTAGAAATAGGTATAGAAGAGAGAGATCCAGAGAAAGGGAGGGGAGAGAGATAGAGAGACAATATCAATTTGTTGCTTTCCTTAAGTGTCCTTAACTGGGGATTGAACCCACAACCTAGGTATGTGCCCTCATCAGAATTGAACTTGCAGCCTTTCTGTATATGGGATGATGCTTCAACCAACTGATCCACATCTGACAGGGCTCCTAGTATCCTTTCTCCTAATTTCTAATGATATTAAAAAATATATAGTACATTATCTATTATTTTGTTATTTAAGCTATCATTTAAAACTCTTCAAATTTTACAGAGATATAAAATTTCTAATTACTGATTTAATTTGATTTAAAACTTTAAAGATCTTTATGCAGCAGGCATATACAGTTACTGAGATATATTTTCAGCTTGTTTCTCCTTTCACTTTCTTAGTTTTCAGGGTTATTTTTATTTCTATTAATAGATATTCCTAAATTATGTTGTAAATATACTTTTTCTATAAAGTTTTCCTTTATATGACTATATAGCTAAATTGAAAATTTAATTTAATTTGATTCATTATAATATCTGTACAATGATCATTTCCTGATCTTGTTGCAAGATGTGATTTATTGACTACCTACTGGGTTTTGTGACGTTAGAACATATACTTTGTAATCTTCATTGAAAATTTTCAGGTATAAAAAGATGTTTTTAATATTATATGGGAACAAAAAATGTAAAATGGTACTCTTATAAATGAACT
Source organism: Pipistrellus hanaki (assembly GCF_964339955.1). NCBI lineage: Eukaryota > Metazoa > Chordata > Mammalia > Chiroptera > Vespertilionidae > Pipistrellus > Pipistrellus hanaki. The sequence continues at coordinate 41,940,793 of NC_140506.1, read as the reverse complement.
TGGGGGGATGGTCACTTTCTCTTTTACTCACAATAATCCTTAAATTAGGTTTTATAATTTCCTTTTCTTAGGTGAATTTGTCTGAGTATTGTTTCTAGAGACATTCTTTGATGTCCATATTATTTGTACCACGTAGGCTACCTTAATTAATAGTTCTTTTGACTTTTGATGACTTTGTTTAATAAACTAGCTTTCCTCTGAGTAGACCCTCTGAAAGGAAGAGAATCCAAATGAACATATGAAATACAAGAGGAATTGTACTTACTGATGGGAAGTCTTCTATTGATGCAGAAACTTGAGAAAATGTGACAATCTAGAATGGATTATCCAGTCCTCTGCAAAAATTAAAAAATAATTGCAGTAACTGAGTCAAAGCAATGTTCTGTAGCATTTCCTTGATAAGTTATCAATTTATAAGAAACAACAACACAGAGTTGAACTTCTACCTCATTTTTATGCAAATAAATTTGTTTATATATTTTACCATGCTCAATTTCAACATACTATAGACCCCGTGCATGAAATTTGCGCACTCAAGCAGGCCCGTCAGCCCAGCCTGTACCTGCTTGCAGTCCGAGAGTCCTCAGGGGTTGTCTGACTGACAGGTTAGGCCCGTTCCCTGTGGTCAGTCAGACATGCCGCTCCTGCAACTGCCATTGTGCTTGCTAGTTGTGAGCCTGGCTCAGGGCTCTGGCTGAGCGACACTCCCCCTGTGGGAGCACACTAACCATCAGGAGGCAGCTCCTGCATTGAGTGTTTGCCCGTTGGTGGTCAGTGAGCACCTATAGTGACCAGTCATTCTGTTGTTTGGTGAATTTGAATATTAGCCTTTTATTTTATAGGATATGCACTGTATATATTTGATACATCCAAAGCAATCAGATTGTTCCCTTTACTTCTCGTGGAATTACTACTTTTTTCTCAGTCCTTTCTAAAATAAATTATGTTTCCATTTCAAAAAGAAATATAGTTTTAGTGTGTATTAATCTAGGTAAGAGGCATTATGGTATCCTATAAATATTAACAGATTGTTCTGAATTTGTAAGTTTGAGTTTATTGTGATTTTGAAATTGCTTGTGACTTATAAATTATATATCTATCCAATCTCGTGTTGGGTAATATTTTTAAAGTTTCAAAAATGAAATATGCTTCCTTGGGGGCATCTGTTTTGAGAAAATGAATACAACAGAGTTATTATCCTTTGGATTTTAAAAACATATTTGTTTATCATTATGATTATTCATCATGACTCCAAAGGAAAAAAATGAAACTTAAATCACTTTCTGTTTCTTTAGGATAAGAGCAAAAAGTAAACAGGCAACAGCTAGGAAAATGGTAGGGGGAGGTGGCAAGGGAGCTATGTAGAGAACTAATTCTTTCACCTTGTCAAAATGAGAAGATGCTTTATGAAACCAGCCATTAAATTAATTAGGGGAGAGAAGAGATAACTGGAACTTTTACGTATCAGAATAAGTGGAAACAAAAGTAAACCAGCAAAAAAACTATGTTTAAGATTGAAGCATTAAATTTGTCTTTGTACTAACTTGATTATAGTTCTAAGGTTCTAGATATTTGTATTACCTGGATATACACATTTGTGTTTTCAAATCAAACATTATTGCTGTACTTCATGATTTAGTGTAGTTTAGGATAAATTTAAACAAGTTCTAAATAATATAATAATTTGAATTTAGATTTAAAAAATTATCAGATTATTAAGCAGAACATAAACTATCTCCAGAACATAAACTTGCTGTGGCTAATCTAGTGTAATTATATTGCTGGCACAACTTGATACCTAAATGGAGGTTTCATTTTAAGACATGAATGTTTGTCTGACAATAAAAAGCCAGAAGTATTTGGTGTGTTCTATAGATACCTATGTGGGTTGCAACCTCGAATAAATTAGAGAAATTTTATTTGGATATATTGACATTAGAAATAACAAAAGTGGCTAATCAGCTATTTAACTGTGTTTTAAAGAATACAAACTATCAGAAAGACCCAGAGAAGGCTGACTGAAGCATAATATAGGCTGGGAGGGGGGGGGGGAAGGGGAGAAGAAAAAAGAAAAAATTATTAGAGAAACTGTAATTGATAAAATAAAATTTTCATATGAAAAATTAAAATCATAAAACTCATGAATTCAAAGACTGGTGATTAATTTCAATGAAAAGTAGTTCTCAACTGTTGAAAGCATTAACCCAAATGAGCTTTTAATAATGTCTTAAATGTTTCACAAATTCTTATCTACTTAACAGAACATTGGGACAAAGAAATCTATAACTGAAGAGTTAGAAGCCAGAACTAATGGAAGGTTAATTTTTGAAAAATTAACTCTCAAACTATAAGGAAGATAGTGAGTGAAGATCTTCAATCTTAAATTTAAATGCAACCTTAGGATTTTCCCAGTAACTTGCAGGATCATTGACCAAGTCGTCTTTGAGTTTTAAGTAGGTATGCAGCATTCTGCCTACTAATCTCAGTTGTAAAGATTGCCTAGAAAATAATAGGTCAGGACATAGAAAATTCAGATTTTTGTAGGAGGAAATAGAAATCTATTAAGGGATTTAGGACATTTAAAATGTTTTGGAAATGGGACAATACACACTACATCATCAAATGTAAGAAATTTTACAAAGAATTAGCTTGAAGCAGTATATCCCCCCCCCCCCCCCCAAAAAAAAGTACTAGAATGGTTATGAAACTTATGGATGTGCTCATTAATATATTTGGATAGTTAAGGCCAGTTCTGAGACAGAACATTATCTGAAATTATATTTATGAGGAAGGCTCAATTTCAAAGTTGTTAAATTGCTTAAAACTTTAATTTTTTCCTTTTCTTCTTCACTCCTCATGGAGATACAATTCTCTCCCTCCCTCCCTCCCTCCCTCCTCCCTCCTCCCTTCCTCCCTCCCTCCCTCCTCCTTCCCTCCGTTTCTCCCTTTCGTCCTTCTGTCCTTTCCCTCCCTCCCTCCATTCCTTCTTTCCTCCCTTGACTTCCCTACCTAAAATTCACATGTGTGGCACTTATTTTAATCTGTCTTTGTATGTGGAACAAAAAAAGGTACCGGTAGTAGCATTTCTAATTTTACCACATTCATTAAAGTAGATTTGTTATAGATAGAAGTAGATTTCTTGGAGTGCCACAGGGAAAAGAATTTCCTGAGGCCCCGATGGAAGGGATGGGGTATCACACACAGTTCTATTGATGATGTAATGAAGGGGGTTTCCCTTCAATGTCCCATTTCCATCTGTCTTGTCATGGAAGAAGTCCTATCTTTCCTCCAGCAGGGTTAGAATTAAAGCCACTGCCCAGAATTCCTGCTCCATATTAAAAATCCAATCCAGTCCAGCATCTGGCTAGTTTTACCCTGTGTTCCCAGCAGAATCCATTGTGTATGGGGTCCTCATGGTGCTGGGCCATGTGGCTGCTTACATGGCAGATAAGCACATGGCCAGTGTGAATCACAGAGCGAGAAGGAACAAGGGATGCAAGTGCACGCAAAAGGGGGAATTCATTTTCTCTGGGAATTTTAACCTAAGATTTCATGGGCAGTGGCTTTGAGAAAATGAATACAACAGAGTTATTATCCTTTGGATTTTAAAAACATATTTGTTTATCATTATGATTATTCATCATGACTCCAAAGGAAAAAAAATGAAACTTAAATCACTTTCTGTTTCTTTAGGATAAGAGCAAAAAGTAAACAGGCAACAGCTAGGAAAAGGGTACGGGGAGGTGGCAGGCTTGCATTGGGGTCCACCCTCCAATCAATGATCTTTTCCCCAAGCTGGAGCTAGAGTAACAAGTAAGCACCCTTGTCACTTTAGCTTCAGCTTGGGAAAAAGATAACCAAGCACATCACTCTGGCTTCATGGCCCATCTTCCCAGTGATCTGCAGGGAGTGAACTGGTGGTTCCCTGGGGAGTGAGAAGCTATAGCTTCCTAGTGATGCTGCCCAGATGACCAAGCTTATAATGTCCGGCTTTCCCTTTGTTTCTTCTATTGTTAATATTAATAAACTATCTAATTATGATGATAACAGTTTCATGCCAGTGTTTTCTATTTTAACACATATTATGCATCATTTATAACCTTCTGCTAACTCAATGTCATAAATCTTGTATCGAGATATTAAGTATGAAGTTATGGGTTTTAAAAAATACACATTAAAATTTAAATAGAAGCATTTCATTACTGAGATAAGCTTGAAACAGCTATAGATGACCAAATATTTGTGAAGGAAATGTAAAATAGAATAAAGTATACTTATTGGCATATCATACTCAATGGAAATGAAACTATATTGATCTTTTATCATATCTTCAATTCAATATTCATCACTTTTTATGTAAAGTAATAAATTATATTTAAATGTTCATGACTAGCAAGTAAATCATTTTCTGGTAATTATGATTCTACTTAGAAATATAAATAAAATAATTTGCCGAAGCTTAACTTCTCTTCACTGATTTGCATGTGTAAGTATAGCATTGTTTATGAAAAATATAAGAAGGTAAGAACAAAAAGAGCTATATAAATATGCATTTCATTTTGATTTAAAAATATAATTATGCATGTTTGTAGATGTCTAAACACAATTAAGCAACTAATGATTGCATAAACAGAATAAAAAGTTACAAAAAGCACAGCATAGGGCATGATTGCTATTTTTGGTTTTTGTTTATATATGTTTCTTTTCTTCACTATAGCATATTTGAATGACTTAGGTACCTACAAATGTGCCATTGAACCAATGAATGGCCAGAAATAACCTGCATTACAAATAAATCAGGGTCCTTGGATGGTAACTCAGTTGGTTAGAGCATCTTCATGTTAAGCCAAGGTTGCAGGTTCAATCACCCATCAGGGTACATATAAGAAGCAACTAATAAATAGATAATAAGTGGAACAACAAATCGATGTCTGTGTGTGTGTGTGTGTGTGTGTGTGTGTGTGTGTCCCTTCCTCTCTCTCTTTAAAACCACAAAAATAAAATAAATTTAAAAAACGGTATCGAATATGGCTTAAGGTAAAATTTCCAAGACATCATAATTCCCAGGAAAGCTTTTTAAAAATATAGATGCCAAGCCTTTTTCTTTGGAGATTTTGATTCAAAAAGAGGTGAATAATCTATTCTTAAGTGAGATCTTAATATGTATTCCAGTTCCAATACTTTTTTTCTACTCATCTTCCATCAGTTTTCTCTGGCTACCATTAATATTCTACATAAGTATTTCTTTAATTGAGCTCTACTGCCATATTCTCAAGGGTCCAGAGATTCTCTAGGTTTTGAAATTTTAAGATTAAATTTTGCAGATAATTTATGTATTATTCCATTTATATGAAATGTTCAGAAAAAGTAAATTCATAGGAACAGACAGCAATTACTGACTTCCAGGGTCCGAGGAGCGAGGGAAAATGGGAGACATAGAATTTTTGGGAGGCAGAATGATGAAAAAGTTTTGGGTTAGTGGTGGTGGTGGTTGCACAGCTGTATATGGTAAATATATTAAAATCTGCCAAATAGTATACTTTAAAAGGATGGATTTTATGATATGTGAATTATCTATCTCAAATTTAAAAAGTGATGAAACAAAAGTAATTTTTGATGGTAACATAAAATTTGATATTAGCATGTTCTGGATTATCTAGGTTACTATTAAATAACCTAGTATTATCTGCATTTGTAGTGTCAAAGTGTAGTATATTATTATATAATCATAGGTAAATAAGCATAAAAAAGATCCAATGTATAAATAATATATTAGATAAATAAAAGCCAAATAAGTTGCACAATTACATTCAAATAGAGGAATTTGATGGGAGAATTGAATCTTTATAGTACTTACACAAAATAGACACACCAAACTCAGAATGTGCGATATATTGTCAGCATCATATTTATGTTGTGCTTAGCAATTTGGCTTCTACAAAGAAAAAATCATGCTTAAAATTCAGTTGGTGCTGCACATGCCACACATACCAAGCTCATCTTCTTTCATCCCCGTGGGATACTTCCTTTATGGAATTTTTCTTTTCTTGGTTGTGGTGATAGACTGTCCCACTTTTGGATCCATCCCTTACCCTTTAAAAAATATATATATTTTTTCCTGTATCTCATTTATATTTGTACTTGTTTTAAAGTACTTCAGAATGAAAGCACAGTCAAAACTACGAGGAGGCATTGAAAATAACCCCCGGTGGCCTGGCCAGCAGTTCTGTCCGGAGAAAGCTGCCCCTCCAGCTCTTGCCCTAAAACCAGGTGACTCAGCTCCTTCCCACATGTCCCTGGTGTCCCTGGTGCATTATAAGTGTTATATGTGCTCTATTTACAATTCCATTTTACCATAGAGAAAAACTAAGGCTTAGATAAATTAAATAACTTGACCATGGAAAAACAAATAAACAAAACTACAACAACCAAATGTTAATAAATTGCAGGACCTAAAAAATGGTTTCTGGAAACAGATAAACATTTTCGACTGAATGAGTGAAACTGTAATTGAACTAGGATTTGGAGCATGGGCCCTTTAAAAGGAATGCACATTGCACATAGGAACCAGGATCTCTGACGTAACTAGAGGACCTACTGTACTTCCTTTTCAAAATTGGATAACTGAAGATATCTAGAGTTATCAGCTAATAGAAGGTTAATTCATTTATTTGAGGAAAACTTTTTGGATGATATTTTCTACTTATGACTGAGGTTTTCAATATGCTACTAAGCTGAACACAATTGCCTCACTTATTCTTCATTGAAGGGCTATTGTTTCTAAGTTTTATTTAACTAAGAGTCACTTTAACACTTAATCTAACCTTAATTTTGCTTCAAAATAAGATAATTTAACTTTAAATATTTTACTTTTTAATTGGTTGGCAATCATCCTGTTAATTTTATTTTTTTAAATTATTGTAGGCTATATACTTTTGTTTCTACACTTTCTTCCTTTATTGTTTTATTTCCTTTTGGTTTTTAGCAGTGAAATGATAAATTAATGTTTACTACAACACATTATCTCTGTTAACTTATCAGCATTAGCCACAGATCCATTTTCCTTTTCACCATAAAAAATGCATTTCTTGATAAGAAAATATATCCTAGATAGGAGTTTGAGGTATGTTTTCTTGTTGCTATTCTCTGTAAGCATTATTTCCAAGGGAACAAAAATTTGTCTTCTGATGTCAAATTGCTATTCTGCTCATTACCTTGCTTTCATTATAATTTCTTCATCTTAGCAGTGATTTTGGTGTGCAATATGTTTTGTTGTATTTGTGCTCGATTTAGTCCTGAAATGTTGCCTTTGACATGACAAGGGTTGGCATCCTGATAGGTAAAAAAGAAATCTCCCAGGAAGTGAGTGATGGATTAACAGAAATAACTATCTGTGTTTAGATATGTAAGATCATTGATCTACATATTGAGTCAACATTTATTATGTGCTCCTTCAGCACAGATTGGAATTAAGTGATTTGGAGAATGACTTTTATATAAAAATAAATTAAAAACTGACTTTAAGCAGCTTTTAATCTATACTCTAGTCATATCCTCCATATGCAGAGCTACTGATTCTATGAAAATGTGGCTATGCAATTGTAGAGTTAGAAGAAAATTTTTTCCAAAAATTACTTTAAGTATTTCTGTCACTTCAACCATAAACAAATTTAGATCCTTCCAAAAAAAAATCACCTTTCAGAAAAAAAACCCACCATTTGTTTCTAATTACATTATTTCTGGCTTTAGAAGATTTTTTTTTCTGTACTAGATACTGAGATATGCCCTTTATGTACTGAATATTAATTATATCAACATTATTTCTCTCAATAAATCTACCAACTTCATATTAAGAGCAGGAAATAAAGACTTTATGGTATTAATGAACTCAGGTTTGTCTGGTCCCAGAGGCAAAGCTCTTAATCATTATATTCAATTCATAAAATGCTTTTCATAATAAATAAATACATTTTCACCCATCAACAAAATAAATTCCACAAATCATAATAAATATTGTTTCCACCACTTTTCTCAGCTTTTGCTTTTCCCTTACTTATGTAGTATGATTTACTTTTAAATCTCTGAGGAAAACATCAGTCCCTTAATTATAAAGAAAAAAAAACCTCTCTATAACATCTACTTGAAATATTTCTTGTTTCAATTCCCCTTCTTCCTTCATGAATGTACCTTGCTCATGGATGCAATGCTTTCTATGCCACTTTTCAAATGCACTATATTATATTCAGAGGTTTGTTGTTTTTGTTTTTATATTATTACAGTAGATTCAGGTATTTAATCCTCTCAATACAAAGTTCATCTTTCTTCCTTCCTTCCTTCCTTCCTTCCTTCCTTCCTTCCTTCCTTCCTTCCTTCCTTCCTTCCTTCCTTCCTTCCTTCCTTCCTTCCCTCCTTCCTGCCTTCCTGCCTTCCTGCCTTCCTGCCTTCCTTTTTCTTTTTCTTTCTTTCTCTTTCTTTCTGTCTTCCTTTCTTTTTCCTGTTCTTCTTATGAATGCTATGTGCATGATTCCAACTAACTTACTGTTTTATAAATAGGATACTTAAAAAATATATATTTTTTATTGATTTTTTTACAGAGAGGAAAGAGAGGGATAGAGAGCTAGGAACATCGATGAGGGAGAAACATTCATCAGCTGCCTCCTGCACTCCCCCACCAGGAATGTACCTGCAACCAATGTATTGTACATGACCTTGACCAGAATGGAACCTGGGACCTTTCAGTCCATAGGCCGATGGTCTATTCATTGAGCCAAACCGGTTTTGGCACATAGGATACTTTTTTAATGACTTGACATTAGGTCATTAATTAACAAACATATATTTGTACATTTCCAGGTTTCAAGTAAAAAAAATGCAAATAAACTTTTCTATTGAACAACTGGTCAAATTTCACATAAAACTTGAATGTCTTTAATATTTTATATAAGGTCTATATGAGACTTTTAACCATACTGTGACTCAAAACATTTTCATTCTCTATTTATATGTTTAGAAATGGCAGAATGCCATCTTAATTCATTGAGAGTAAATTAGCAGACTTTAAAGTTGGGGTAGTTTTGGAAGACTGCAATAATAGGTTGAAAAAAGATTTGAAACCACATATCAACATATCTGTGAATTGAAGCTGCTGTTATAATGTTCAGGTCCTCATAATTTTGACTGCATTTGGAACATTTTTTCCTATGCCCATACATAGGTAGATGTTCCTCTTTCATGAGATTTTAATAGACTGTAAAAATTAAGAGCACCAAGAGAATTATTAGAAGACTATTTAGAAGATCAGGGCTATAAGAGTATATTAATTATTGTTACTAAGTATATTATTAATAGTAGACTCCAAAATCTATTCTTGTTACTTAATATAAATGTGTTAAAATGAGATGGGAATGTACAAAGTAACATAAGTAAAAACTGAATGTGTATTTCTAGTATTCAAGAATTTCTTGGCAAAGTTAAAAAAAATTCTTCTTATAGCCTCAGTAAAAGACCAAGAGAAATAAAAATATCGACTTATTCAGGATCTATTTCTTCTAACTGAATACTTGACATTGATGTTTTATAAGTTAATGTAGGATTATGCAAAATACGGAACTGACATAGATTTCAACAGGGAAAATGAAAGTAAACACCAAACTTTTTCTCATTATTGAGAATTGACAAAATTCCATGAGGGTATACTTTGAAATAAAATCGGTATTTCACAGTTTACTTTGTACACATCTGATTTGTTTTCAATCAAAGTGAGATTGTTAGTGAAAAATCTGCTTTAGCAATGAGGGGTTGTTTTTTTTTTTTGTTTGTTTGTTTGTTTTTTGTCCTGGATAAAAAAGATTCTGGCACTTCAATATTTCACATGGAATGTACCTTTGCATGCCTCTTACTGGACACTTTCTGAGTAGTGATAAAGTCTTTGTCAGTCCTTGGGGAAGAATCAGTAACATAAAATAAGAAAATGTCTTCACCTTATTCTACAATATATCTGAATTCAGAAGATCCCTACCTCACTTCTACTGCTGCACTTCATCCTTCACAAAAATATGTCAGCTAGAAAAGCATAAATATCCACCATAGGATTATGGTGCCTTAACCGAGGAGGCTGTACAAAAACTAGTACTTCAAATGGTCATTTTGTTTGGCCTCCTGGAAGGTTTTACTCGTCTAAGTAACACCTCCCTCAAATACACCTTATTCCCACCATGCTAAGATTTCGGAGGAGTGAGATGCATGGCTCTTCTTTTGTAAAGAAGGAGCAGGGCTACTGTGAATATGGACATGAGAAAGAGTACAGGCCTGGCACCATACTTCCAGAAAGAGGAAGTGGGGAATTAGAGAATCCAAAACTGATTTGGTTAAAGATCTGTTGTTTGCCTGAACCACTGTTTGTAGTCCACTGATTTCATCACTATTTAAGGTACTTCTCAGTCTCTATTTTGGGATTGAAAAGAGTTTAATCCCTAATGTTTTCTTCACTGAAGCCAGTTTTATTAGAATAGCATTTCACAATTTTATTAGAATCAGAATTCCAATAAAAGAATAGTATAAGGTTTTATGTCCAGTTGGCTTTTTGAGAACCAGTTAGCATTTTAAATCAGCAACTTTGTTGTATAGCGGGCTTCTCTATGAGTTGAAGGAAGTTTATAGCATATTTGGCCTTTACTTAGTAGATGCCGGTAGATTTCCCTAGTTATGACAACTAAACATGTCTTCAGACATTGCCAAGTATCCCCTGTGGGGAGTAACAAAAATAGCCTCAGCTGAGAATTGACTTAAATCCAATGTTTTTAAGTCCATTTTGCTTTTTATTCTTTAAGTAAAATATTATCCTAGAATAATTCTTACCATTTAGTATACAATTATTATTACTATTATCATTATTATTTTGAGTCTGCATGGTCGCTAATAATGTGATTTTCTAAGTGGAGAGAAGTGTTATTCTTGAAAACATTCGGCTTTTTCTTAGGCAACTGAGCCTGGCAAGGATATATCACCAAATGATATAGATTCTCTCCCCCGCAAGATATATATTCATTAGATGATAAAAAATAGAATCATAAGAAAAGCACAGGCCCAAGGTGTATTGCTATCCCTGCCTATCCTGGGTTATGTCTCTTGTATATGTTTTTACAATACAACAGAATAGAGCTTGAAATCCCTTTGTGGGTCTGTAGGTTATAATACATTTCTCTGGCTGGCCAGAGGTGGGGAAGGGGAAATGAAGAACATAAGAAAATGAATGGTAGGAAACAACCATCCTGTTTCAATTTGAACTGTCTGTTAGTGCCTGCTACTCCTACGTAATGGGAGCAGCAAATCATGAGAAAATGAAAAAAAAAATAGTTTCAGTGAATTCTCTGAGATGTTTCTCTTAAAACTAGGGGCTGGCAGTCCAGGATACAATACTAAGAATAGCAATAAAACCACACACTTACCACTTCAGGGATACTTCCCATATAAGGGGAAAACCTTTCTTTGCTTACCTTCTGCACTCTTGAAATTTCTTCTTCAAATTGTCAAAAGTTCCACTGAGCATCACAGAAATTGAGATTCCCATTTTCTGAGCAAAAGGGAAAATGTTGAATAAATGGTAAACAATGATGCTTTAAAGAAAATTAAGTTCAGCAATCACTATAAAATGCAGCATACTCAGATAACAGAATCATTCTGAAGCCCATCTCATATTTCTAGTTTTGTATTTTATGTATTTAAGAACATATAGAAAACATTTTAAACTAGTTCTCTTCTTAAAGAGAAACCTTTATGCATTTTAAAACATGGCTAATCAAAATATACAATATTCCTATTGCCAAAGAATGATGATTTGAAATTCTATTATAGAATTCCCCTCTTTAGCATCCATTAAACATAGTTCTGCTGAGGTACTGTGCAAAAGTAAATAAATAAACAAAGTAACATAAAAAAGGACAACAAACAAGCAAAAAACTACAGGAATACTTCCTGTTTTTTTAAAAGCTTCTAATTTAAGACCCTGAAAAGTAAAAGTGTAGGTATCTTGTATAAGTTGCATAAGAATCAGTAAAGATATAATTTTTTAAATACCTCAAAGTTTAAATTAATAAGATTATTTATAAGATAAATACTATGCAATTAAAGAAGGAGGCCTTTCTGCAGCTGTTTGGAGGACAAACTCTTGTTGCACTTATATAATGATGAAATTCTAAGCATAGAGTCCACCTCTTTATGAGGTCTATGGTAAAAGCTAGTATGAGTTAAGCAATAGATATGCTTTTTATCAAAGTACATATGCACATATTTTAATGAGTTAACTATATAGTTTTGTAAGACTTCTGAGGACAAGAAAAGTCCTTACACATCTCTCCCTATTTTCCTTCCATAATACTATTCCATTCTCCAGGGGGAAAAAATCATTTGCAATTCATTTTTTTCTTGAATTTAACTCCATATTTTCATATGCTGTATAAATATTCTATTTCTTAATTTATAGTTTTTGGTTATTTTATCTAGTGACTTATTTTGACAGATATGTGCTAGGCTTCATGTAACACCCAATTAGACATCTAATTAGTTCAATTAGATGAAGGTGGAAATTTCTGGGTGGGTTTCTAGTGAAGTTTCCTTAGAAAGGTGATGAGTCAGCTGGAAAGCACTGTTTTTATTTCCACCTCCACAGTGACACTCAAGGGGCGAACTCAGTGGGCACCAGAGCGCTACTGAAGTAAGTCCTGCTCCGTAAGGTGGGCCCCTACACATCTGATCCTCCACAATGGTTTGTGATCACAGCCAATCCATATAGATAATTAGCCAATAGATAAATCCCTCCCATGTGTCAACCACAATCAAGACTCGATGGCAACAGAAGGGTGTACACAGCCCAGATAAGAGATGTGCACCTGGAGTGCCCTGCTTGGTTGATTGGAGAGGCTGTGCCATTGGGACTCACCAAACACTTAAATAAGGCTACTCTATCAAGCTGAGGTGATGTAGCTGCTCTACCTAATACATAGAAACAAACACAGGGAAGCTACCATAATATAAGACAAAAATATTTCTCAAATGAAAGAACAGAACAAAACTCCAGAAAAAGAACTGAATAAAATGGAGATAAGCAATTTATTAGATCAAGGTTCAAAGCAGTGGTTGGTTATAATGATGGTCAATGAACTTAGTGCGAACTTCAACAGCATAAAAAGGCAATCATAAAAAAAAACTATCCAGAAATGAAGGCTACACTAACTGGAATGAAGAATAATTTACAGAGAATCAATAGCAGTGTGGATGCAGCCAAAAATCAAATCAGTGATTTAGAATATAAGGAAGCAAAAACACACAATCAGAACAGAAGTAAAAAAGAATAAAATAAAATGAGGATAGTATAAGGAGCCTTTGGGACAACTTCAAGTGCTACAACATTTATATCATGGCGGTGCTGAAAGGAAAAGAAAGAGAACAAAAAATTAAAAACCTACTTGAAAGAATAATACCAGAAAACTTGCCTAACATTGTGAAGAAAATCCCAACATATAAAAACCCTGGATCCGTCATGACCAGAGGCTTGACCAACTAGAGGTCAGTCCTGCAGTCAGTGCTGGGTTGCCATGGTGACCCAGCACTGACTGCTGAGGGGGCTGCAAATCAGGCCTGGAGAGAGGCCCGGAGAGAGAAGCAGAGTCTGATCCATAGCCTATGTGGCAGCTGTTGATCAACACTTCCCTCTCTCCTTCTCTCTGGGCTGGGCCAGCAGTCTTGCCTTCATTTCTCTCAACGCCTTCACCTGGGCTGCTGATCAGCCCCATCTTTCTGATCAGGCCCTGTTGATAGGCCCAGAGATGCTGAATGGCATAGAAACCAATCAATAGACTTAAATCTGGATGAAGTGTGAGAAGCCAATGCTATCTAGGATGCAGAGCTTTTGATATTGACTGGCAAAGAAACCAACCAATCAAAACCAAATTGGCCAGCAGAGGACGACAGTTGGGGTCGAGATCAGGTCAGCAGGAGATGGGAGTTTGGGGTAATCAGACAGGCAGAGGCAGTTAGGATTGATCAGGCTGGCAGGGAAGGACAGTGAGGGGAGAGATCAGGCTGGCAGGGGAGGGCCATTGGGGGCGAGATAAGGGCAGCAGAGGAAGTCAGTTGTGGTCAAGATCAGGCCAGCAGGGGAGAACAGTTGAGGATGAGATCAGGTCAGCAGGGGAGGGCAGTTAGGGGTAATCAAGCAGTCAGGCAGAGAGGTGATGGGTAATCAGTCAGGCAGACAGAGAGGTTAGGAGAAATCAGGCAGGCAGGTGAACAGTTAGGAGCCAACGGTCCCAGATTGTGAGAGGGATGTTCAACTGCTGGTTTTGGCCTGATCCTTGTGGGTTTGGGCCTAAACTGGCAGTTGAACATCCTTCAAGGCATCTCTGATTGGAGAGAGTGCAGTCTGGGCCTAGGGAACCCTCCTCCTTGCATGAATTTCATGCACCTGGCCACTAGTAGACAGAGTCCAAAATAAGATTTGGAGTATGTGCTTCCTAGATGTGTCCAAGGAGGCCCATATCAAGACATATCATAATTAAAATTCAAAAGGTAAAGCTTAGAAAGAATCTTAAAAGCAGCAGGAGAAAAGTAGTTAAGTACAAGGGAACTCAAATAAGACTGTCAGCTGATTTCTCAACAGAAACTCTGCAGACTAGAAGGGAGTGTCAAGAAATACTCAAAGAGATGAAAAGCAAGGACCAACAACCAAGATTACTCTACCTAGCATAGCTATCATTTAGAATGGAAGGATAAGAAAAAGCTAAAGTAGTTTATTACCACCAAACCAGTAATACATGATATATTAAAAGAGATTTCTTTAAGAAAAAGAAGAAATAAAAAGATAAAAATATGAACAATAAAATGGCAATAAAGAGATTTCTAAAACACAAATAAATGGACAGAACAGAAACAGACTCAGAGATACTGAGAACATTTTGATAGTTGCCTTTAGAAGGAGGTTTGAAGGGATGGATGAAAAAGGTGAAGGGATTAAGAAATACAAATTGGTTGTTATAGAGTAGTCATGGGAATATAATATATAGCATTGGGAATATAGTCAATAATATTCTAATAACTGTGTATGGTGTCAGATGGGTACAATATTTATTGGGATAATCACTTAGGAAGTTATATAATGTCTAATCACTGGTGTGTACACCTGAAACTAATATAATATGTCAACTGTAAGTAAAAAGTAAAAAGTAATTTAAAAAGTAAATATAATTATTGAAAGTACACCAAATTTTAAATAAGTTTTCATAAAAAAGCATTAAAAAACAGTATATCTCAAAGAGTTTGTGTTATTGTAGCTGTTTTAAATATAAAAAATATTGTGTGAATATCTTCAACATTTATAACTTTTGCTGTATACATCACCTATGATAATTTCAAAAAGAACTGTAGGTGTCTCCTATTGAAGAAAATTAGCATGTTATAAAGATCAATACATTGAAAATTGGCAAGAGTGCCATTACATATTCATGTAATAGGTTATAGCAATTGGGCATTTAAATATAATTCAAAGTTTTCTTGTGATTAGGACTAATAAATATAGTTAAACACTTCTATTCTCTGGAGACATATCTTATGCACTTATTATATAAGTCTTGTAAAAAGGATAACAAAATGAACAGTTTTCACAGATTTTATTTTGATAAAAGTATTATAATAACTTTTCTTATAACACTAACTTGATTTGAATGAAAGTTATAAATAAGATAGCCTTCCTACAGGGAGCTAAGATAATATTCTCCAGTTATATTATTATTTGGTCATCTATTTTCATGTGAAAATAAAACACAAGGGATCCAAATAAATTGATAGTTAATATGTCCCTTAAATTCATTTCCTTAAATATTGAACATCTCAACTTGATATTTAGTTAATGCTAAATAAAAATCATTTTATGGTTGGATTCTCTGACAAGTGTTTGAGTTGCTAACAATTTTATAGTTTTGATTTTTACTCATTAAAAGAATTCTATGGAGATTGTTTGTTTAAAAGGATCCTGTTAGCACAACTGCTAGTAAACTATTCTTTCTCTAGCCATTAAGATTTAGAGAGAAGAAATACTGCATAGTGGAAAGGATTGACCATGGCATTAGAATAATTTACATCCTTAGCTTTGCCATTAAACAGCTAAAGGATTCTCAATTTTGTTTTGTTTTCATCTATCAAAGTAGTATAAAGATATGCTTACAATTTCACTGTAAGGATTAGATAAAATGATGAAAGAGATAGGGAAGAAAAAGTAGCACCATTTGTGGAATGTATTGTTATTATTATCATGACTATAATACTTATGATGCTAAAACCATATAATCAGTTTATGGAGATTTACATTCATTAAGGAAATGTGATCACCTTAACAGGAAAATTATTTGCCTACCCAATATTCATTTTCTTCTTATCAACAGAAAAATTTGATTGTGTTTAAAATGCCAATGACAAGTCAAAACCAAATTTTCTAGATTGTCTTGCAGTGAGGTATTATCTTGTGACTCCTAGTTCTGGCTAATTACATGAATGTGTCAGATGCCAGTTTAGACTTCTGGAAAACATTTTAGGTAGATTTCTGTCATACATGGGTGAAAACAATCTTTAATTGATATAACATTTGGTTAATCAGAGTGTAGTTTTATAAATAATCATTTTGTGGAATGTAGTTGGGATGGGTTTGAGAGACAGGCTCTATCAGCTACAGAGTGGAAGTGGATTGACTGCTGACATACAACAATGAAATATTTGTTTACATTTTTCTGCTTGCAATGAAGACCACATTATAACTGAGGTTTTAAAGATAGGGGAAACAGAAGAAACATTCATTCATACTTCTTGCTGTTTTCTATATCTTGAAAGAAAAAGTGGAGTTAGAAATGGAACAAAATCATTCTGTCCTAAGAGTTGCTCTCTACTTGTGACTTGTAATCCTATTGACTGAGAGTTCCATTATTTGTAATTTCCAGGGTTAAAAAGACTACAAATGAAAATGGTTATTATGGTGGTTTTGAAGCTGTAATCTTAAACAGAGAGTAATAATTGAGTGACACGCTTTTCCCAACTACTTGTTATCTGCTATATAAGAGCAAGAGACCACGACAAAAAGGCCAATTATTCCAGTAGGCAAAGCCAAATTTCTTTAAGACCCTTTAAGGGCCAGGGGATAAACAGCATACAAAATCAAGTACAAAAGAATTGAGTCTTAGGCCTTAAAAATTATATCTAAGACAAAAATTTTGACTGTGGTTACATGTAGTTTACCAGAATCATATAGTTCTTTTCTATAGAAGATTGTAAGTACTCACTCTGGGGATAGATGTCATTATAGGGCAGAGTCAGTATGTGTTTAATAATATCTCCTTGCTTTCTCCTTCAAGAACTTCAACGTTTTAAAGAGAACCAAATCTGCTGGGACCGGTTTGGCTCAGTGGATAGAGCGTCGGTCTGTGGACTGAAAGGTCCCAGGTTCGATTCCGGGCAAGGGCATGTACCTTGGTTGCGGGCACATATAAAGAGAACCAAATCCTGGAATAAAGTCAGTGTGGGCAGAGCTGTGGCTGTCTACCAGTAAACTTGTGGTTGAAAATATAAAATCTTTTTCTATTGTCAAATCCAAACTTTGGGGACCCTTTATTAGCACAGCATATCCTAACATGATTATACATAAAGCCTTATTTTCTTGGTAAGAAAGAAGACTATCCAAAAAATAGTTATTGACTTGTGGCCTGAATTATTTATTATACATGGGTCTTCATTATAGAAACAAATTTGTACCAACCAAAATGAGAGATACCATAAATGGAAATTTTAAAAAGAAAGAGCGGAGACGAATTGATAAAAGGGGTTATTCCTTAGCTTTTGAAGAATGGGTTAGATACTGACAAAATAAGCTAGATTCCACTAAGGAATTGATAGCACTTTGAAGGTTAATTTTATGTGTTAACTTGGCTAGACTATAGTGCCAAATACCCACCTAGATGTTGCTATCATTGTTTTTGAGATGTGATTAACATTTAAATCAGTAAACTTTGAGTAAAGGTAGATCACCCTTCAAAATGTGAGTGAGCTTCATCTAGTCATCTGAATGTCTTAAGAGAAAAGGCATCCATCTAAGTGGATAAAATTCTGCTTCCAGACTACCTTGGAATTCAAGACTGCAGCAGCAAATCTTGCCAGAATTTCCAGCTTATCATCCTGCCAACTCACCATATTTGGAGAACCCTGAGAAATGTGAGCGTCTAAAAAGAGCACTTGCCCCCCAACTACTAAATGTCAATACATAAAGTGTCAATACATATTTATTTTATATATCTTAGTTCAGTGCAATTCAAATATATAGAGGAGTGTGATTTAGAATGGAAGATATAAATAAATAGGAGGGTAAATATATACACTTACTGTACTATGGCATCTATTAGTTCTATCCATGAACTGGTTGATCTCCAGATTTTAAAAACTAATGGTTTTGGTTACTAATACTGCCACTGGAAATATATGGTAAGTGGGAAATGATAATTTCTAGTGGATAAAAATGGAGTATGATACTGTACTTTTTTTTTTTAAAGAAATAGACTTTATTTTTTTAAAGCAGTTTTAGATTTACAAAAAATTGAGCAGAAGGAACAGAATTTCTGTTATACCTCTGCCTCCACACATGAATAGCCTCCCCCATTATCAACATTTCCAACCAGAGTGCTACATTTGTTATAATAGGCAGAGTCCATAGTTTACATTAGAGTTGACTTTGGTATTCTTCATTCTATGGGTTTGAACAAATGTATATTGACATAAATCTACCATTATATTATCATACAGATTAGTTTTATTGCCCAAAATATTCTCTGTCTTCTGCCTATTTACCCATACCCACCTCCCTCATCTTAATTCCTCACAACCACTGATTTTTTTTTTATGTCTCCATAGTTTCATCTTTTCCAGGTTGGGAAAGCTGTCGTATTACTATGAAGTCTGATCATGAATAAAGGAGAGATGAAGAGAATATTGGACAGAAGCATTAAAGATGTCTTTGCATTATGTGGAAGATTTGGTAAGACCAATGTGGAATCATCAAATTAAAGTGGGTCAATAAGGAGCTCTTGTTCCCTAGGTTGGCTGGAATACCATCTTAGTGCAGCAGCTAAATTTCTTGGTTAGTTATGCTACCTGTAGTAGGAGGTCTGGGAAAAGAACTCAAGGTAGCTATAAATTATAGAATATTCTATTTGTATTAAAATCAGTTGAAGAACTTTATTTTATTCTTCATTGTGTGAATCATTTTACTTGTTGTCTATTTTGTTTCCTTTTACTAGTCCATGTACTAGTCAATAATGGTCTGTCCCTCAAAACTACACTTTTATACTTTTTCATTTCAAATTATTTTCCTTCCTTTTCTCATTGTGCCCTTTCTTAAGGATACCATTCCTAAGAATGGAATGGCAGACAGAAGTCTTGGATGGCAGTTACTTAGTCCTGGTCATAAAACCTTTGAGAAGAGACCCATTTTTCCTCATCCCTATGGTAAACAGACAGTAACAAAGACGTGTTCAAATGAATTAACCTCTGCACAAGTCAGTTGTTATTTGACTATGTTACAACACCTAAGTATTGTCCTTAACCCCATATTTACATAAAGGTAAATCTTGGGCAGAAAATTTTAATCTTAAAAAAAGTACATAATTTTTTTGCATAAATTCAATTTTTTATTTTATATTGGAAAGCTATAATCTTTTTTTTTCTTGGCACAATTTATTTTTTAATTGTTCACAGTATTACATAGAGTAGTACAAATATCTCCTTTTCTCCCCCGCATTGATCTTCCCCCAGCCTCCCCTAATCCCTATTGAATGCCTTCATCTCGCCCCCCCACCCCCTGCCCCAGTGACTTGTGTCCATTGGTTGTGCTTATATGCATGCATACAAGTACTTTGGTTGATCGCTTCCCCCCCCTCCCAAACACTCCCCAACCTTCCCATTATAATTTTACAGTCTGTTCAATGTTTTAGTGTCTCTTTACCTTTCTTCTGTCTTCTTTTGAAAAGATTCTATTTAGGTCTGTTGCCCATTTTTTTTTATTGGATCATTTATCTTCCTTTTATTAAGTTGTATAAGTTTCTTATAGATGTTGGAGGTTAAACCTTTATCAGTGATAACATTTGCAAATATGTTCTCCCATACAATGGGCTTTCTTGTTGTTTTGTTGATGGTTTCTTTACTGTGCAAAAGCTTTTTATTTTGATGTAGTCCCATTTGTTTATTTTCTCTTAAGTTTCCATTGTTGTAGGAGCAGTATCGGTGAAGAAACTGCTTCTGCATATATCTGAGATTTCTCTGTTTGTGGATTCCTTTAGTATTTTTAAGGTTTCTTGTCTTATATTTAAGTCCTTTATCCATTATGAGTTTATTTTTGTGTATGGTGTAAGTTGGTGGTCTAGTTTCATTTTTTTTTTTGCATATATCTGTCCAATTTTCCCAGCACCATTTATTGAAGAGACTGTCTTGACTCCATTGTATGTTCATGCCTCCTTTGTCAAATATTAATTGAGCATAGTGGTTTGGGTTGATATCTGGGTTCTCCTATTCTATTCTATTCTATTCTATTCTATTCTATTCTATTCTATTCTATTCTATTCTATTCTATTCTATTCTATTCCATTTGTCTATAAGTCTGTTCTTGTGCCAGTACTAGGCTGTTTTGAGAACAGTGGCTTTCTAATACAGCTTTAAATCTGGTATTGAGATCCTACCCACTTTGGTCTTTTTTCTCAGGATTGCTGTGGCTATTAGGGGTCTTCTGTTTTTA
This sequence comes from Pipistrellus hanaki, assembly GCF_964339955.1. Taxonomy (NCBI): domain Eukaryota; kingdom Metazoa; phylum Chordata; class Mammalia; order Chiroptera; family Vespertilionidae; genus Pipistrellus; species Pipistrellus hanaki. The sequence continues at coordinate 41,919,978 of NC_140506.1, read as the reverse complement.
ATTCCAGATGAATTTTTGGAGAGTTCTTTCTAGGTCTGTGAAATATGCTGTTGGTATTTTAATGGGGAGTGCATTGAATCTATAGATTGCTTTGGGAAGTATGGACATTTTAATTATGTTGATTCTACCAACCCATGAACATGGTATATTCTTCCATCTGTTTATGTCTTTCTCTATCTCTTTTTTCAGTGTCCTATAGTTTTCTGTGTATAGGTCTTTTACCTCCTTAGTTAATTCCTAGGTATCTTAATTTTTTTGGTACGATGGTAAATGGGATTCCTTTTTTAGTCTCTCTTTCTGTAAGTTCACTATTGGTGTACAGAAATGCCATAGATTCTTGGTGTTAATTTTGTATCCTGCTACATTGATGAATTCATTTATTAAGTCTAATAGTTTATTTTATGGAGTCTTTAGGGTTTTTTATGTACAATATCATGTCATCTGCAAATAAGGATAGTTTTGTTTCTGGGAAACTATGATAAGAGTTCATCTTCAGTACAGCATAGTCAGGAAATATTATTACAGAGTTTATCAGCATACTAGTTTATTTTTAAAAATCAAATTACAAAGGGTTTTAACATGTGAAATAATTGTCTGCTGAGCAATATTGCTCCATGTTTGTTTTTTCACTGCTCCAATTTTTTAAATAGAAACAGCTGTATAACACCACTGTTATATAGCTAACATTTATTCCAGAATTTTGTATGTGCCAATTAATTTACATGGATTGTCTTATTTAGTCTTAACCACTTTCCCCCATTTGTTAGATAAGAAAACTGAGACTGAAAGGTTAAGCAGCTCAGAGAAGGAAACCTAAATAGTAGACTATTTAGCCCAACCAGGAACCCAGGCATCTCTAGCTTCTATTTATTTCACCGAGTTTCCTCTAAATTTATCTTCACTAGGATTTTAGGTCATCCCACAAAATCTTGTTTAACCTATAATAGACAAATAGGAATTTGCCTGCTTATCTTCAACCATTTTGTACTAACCTTTAAAGGGCCAGCAACTGGCCTTTAAATTCTAAAGGCTTTGGGGATTGTTTCATAAGGGAGGAGTAGCTGGAATAGTTCCCAGTTCATTATTTAATTTGCATAAGGAAAAGACTAGTCAGGTCACTGAATCACTTTCCAATAAGCAGTTCAGGATTGGGTAACAAAGGCAATGAATGATTGCCTCTATATACCTGACACTGGAGCAGGATTTGACAGCATAATTAAAATCACTTGAAAAAAGTCTTTGTTCAAAGTACTTTTTGAGATTCAGAGAGGTGATGGTTCTTTTTGCTTGTTGTGTGTGTGTGTGTGTGTGTGTGTTCAACATATACTGGTGAATGACAAATATTTATAAAAAATAAAATAAAAAGTTGTTTTAATTATAATTCCCAGGCATTATGAAGATGAACAGTCATTATTTAAAGTATTTTTGATTTAGGAGCAGTGACATGGATCCAGTTTATTTTATATTTAAGAAGAAAAGGGAGGAAAAGAAATGGATTCCTGGCCACTGAGTTTCCATTTGCCTCATAAATTTGGGTTGCCATAGTTGAGTAAACATCCATCTGGTATATTTTGGCAGGAAATGGCATGTAAGGTTTATTAAATTTGCAGTTTTTCTGTGTTCAGATGTTATTCTTCTTAACTATTTTCCCCTTTAGCAAAGTACACATGTACTTTCATTCCTACATTGCAGGAAAAAGGCAGTGAAATTTTTTGGTGTTTTGAATGGGCTTTTATTATCAGTATTACTATATATTTTTATAGTAACCAGGTGACAGAAGGAAGCTAGGTAGTCAGGCACTGGGACCATGGGGATAGGAAATAGAACTCTGGAACCCAATCTACTGATGGAATTGCTAAGGCAACCAAGCTAAGGTGGGGGTTCAGGAGAGGTGAGCTTTAAATTGTATAGATGCTACTGAGACAGGCAGCCTGCAGATAACCAATCAAAAGGCAGTGAGGTGCATAACCAAGCTCAAGGATGTTGCTAAGGCAGGATTCTTTGAAATGACCAATTACTGGTAGAAACTAGCAAGGCATGTATCTATCCGTAGACAAAATTATAGGCTCTTCCTTTCCTATCTATCTCTTTCGCTTTCTGGTTCTCTGGGTTTCTGTGGTGGGGAATGTGCTCCTCTGTCCCCACCTGGATTATAGCCATGTGGGACCACACACATGGACTAATAGACTTTAATTAGCTTGGATACTGAACTACCGGGGATGCAACATGGAACAAAAGCTCCGGACACTGGCCTGCTTTTCACTCTCTTGGAATCCTAGCTGCACCATTGTTAGGATAGCTTCTCTCAATAAACTTTGCTTCCACCAGCCGTTATGTCCGTGAATCCAGTCCCCAGTTCGGTGAGACAACAAACTTGGACCTGAACCCCACATTTTGGTTTCAGTATAATATGAATAAATATTCTGTTAGTCTACAAAGGGATATTAAATTTAGCCCTTTATCAAGTAGATACAGACCAAAATACAGCATTATTTTGTATTTATTTATATAATTTGATGTTACAAGTGGATAACCTGAACTTATTTGAAATTAAATAATATCATTAATATCATTAACTTAAAATATATATATATATATTATATTTACACAATGATTATATGTCTATATATATGATATTTTCTATGGCAAAATATTCTCTGCTTTTTTATAAACCAAAATGCAAATTTATTTCTCTTTCTAAAAATCAATCTAGGAATAATAGTCTTTCTTATGTCTATATCATGGAACTATGGAAAATAAACTAATACTAAAGTTAAGGCATACTGTTCCGCATCAAGAAAAATAAAATGATTAGTTAACATGTAAATTAAAATTTAAGATTATAACTTATTCTCCCCCCCCCCTTTTTTTTTTTTGTCAATTATCATATCCTAATGTCTTTTGGGGATACTTTGTCAGTGTAATGTAAAGTGGGATTTATATCTCTGATTCTTATGAATTTCTCTTACATTACTTAAAATATATTAAATTAAGCCCAGCCAATGTTTCTCAGAGGTTGAGCGTCTACGTATCAATGAGGAAGTCATGGTTCAGTTACTGGTCAGGACACATGCTTGGGTTGCAGGCTCCATCCCTAATTGGGGGCACCCAAGAGGCAGCTGATCAATGATTCTCTCTCATCATTGATGTTTCTATTTCTCTCTCCCTCTTCATTCCTCTCTGAAATCAATAAAAAATATATATTAATTTCATTAAATTTAGTAAAAAGCACAAAATATTCTATTAATATATGTTGGTGTTATGGGTTGAATTTTTACCTCCCATGCTCACCAAAAATAAGATATTTTGAAGTCCAAACCCTGCATTTTTTCAGAATGGCACCTTATTTGAAAATAGAGTTGTTGCATATGTAATTATTTAAGATGAGGTGATACTGGAGTAGGGTGGGTCCCAACCAACTCCAGTAGCACTGAAGTTTTTATTAGAAGGCTATCTGAAGACAGAGGGTGAACACCATGCAGAGATTAGAGTTAAGCAGCTGCAAGCAAAAGAACAGCTAAGATTGTAGGCAAACCAAGAGAAGTTAGGAAGAGGCAAGGAAGGCTTCCTCTTCAGGTGTCACAGGGGACTTGGATCTGCTGCTATCTTGACTCTGAACGTCTAGCCTCCAAAACTGTGAGAATTAATTTCTAAGCCATCCTGTTTTTTTGGTACTAGTTATGGCTAGAGTCTAATATCATTTTTCTTTCTTTTTTTATTTATTGTTTACATATGTCTCCTTTTCCCCCACTTGACACACCCCTCCTCCCCAGCCATTGCCATCCGGGCAAGTCCCCACAACCCCAGTGTCTGTGTCCATTGGTTATACTAATATGCATGCACACAAGTCCTTTAGTTGCTCTCTAACCCCCCTCCCCTACTGTTTGTCACTAGATCAATCTATTCTTGTTCATCAAATTATGTTGATCATTATATCCCACATATGGGTAAGTACAAATACCATTTCTTTAATCTAGATAAAGCTCTCTCCCAGCCCTTATAAATAACATTTTATAATTGGTAGAGAATAATTAATTACTAAATAATTATGACATTGTCTATAATTTCTTTGAATAAAAAGAAATATGGCATAAAGCATAGAGTGCTCATATAAGAATCAGGGAGGTTAGTCTATGGAATTAACTTTGTTCTCTCTGGGCTGCAATTTCTCCTCCAAATAAGGACAGTATCTTTCTGTGTACTATAAATAAATTGATTTGAAAAATAAATAAATTGATTTGAATATTAAACAAGGCCATATCTGTCAAATTAAAAATGTGCTAGCAAAAGGCAGTATTTTTATATATACTCCTTATTCTGCACAAGTGTTTCATGTTTCAGATACTGTGCTATTTTATTATTCTTGCTTCAGGGAAAGAATTCATTAAATATTAGTCAAAACAGATTTGGTACCATTTATTACCATTTGCACTCCATTGATGATGAGTCCTGATAATTATTTAAATCTCTTTAACTCTATATAGAACGAAAAGTGTCTCAAATCTTGCCCTACTCAACACAGAACTTCTTCCTTAACTGTGAACCTCTAAACATATATTTCATAGATTTCTTAAAGAATATGACCAAATTAGAATTTATAATTTTTTTTGTCTCAAATATGCTCAACAGATTCTTAGAAACCTGGCTTTCAACCCTGAACTCTCACTTTTCTTTTTAACAACTATTTGTTTCTCCCAGTTCTCCCTGTATATTTCCTTAATATTGCCCAAATCAATCTGTTTGTCTTATTTTTAATGTTATAATATCAACTTTGAATTCACCACTCAAAGTTGGCAATTTGGTCCTGCAACATCTAATAGCATTACTGATTTATCCTCCACATTGCTACCAGAGCAGTTTGGTTATATTGACACTTCTCATTTCTTTGGCTTCATTTCTGATTTTACGTATAGTTATGATGGGAAGATGCATGCAGGCTCTCTCCCTTTTGGTGCTAGAAATGCCTCTACACTTGTATTCTCTACAAGTAACTATCTTCTGCTCTGAAAATTTTTCAATGATCCTTTTAGGGATGCCTGCTAGGCACCTCTATGTGCACAAACAAAAAATTAGAAAGATATTAATATAAGTTTGAGCATACTCAGTCTATAGGGGACAAGTAGGTAAATGCTGATTAAAAAAAATGAATACATTCACCTTTAAACATAAATACACACTCAGATATGCACACATCCCAACCAATAAGAGACCACTCAGTTTTCAAATATTGACTCATCCTGTATAAGGCTGGTTGGTGCTGCATTAATTTTTCTTCATAGTGAACCTTTGGTGGAATATTATCTATACACACCATTCAGTGCATGCTTTGCCTTTGGGGGTGATCCAAGCTCTCCACTTTTCTCCACCTTCAAAAGCCGGAAGTATGGCTATGAGTAAGGGTAATTTAAATATCTCTCTATATAAAAGTCTAAGTGACTGTTCAACCATTCAACCATTCGACCGGTGGTTATGATGTGCAGTGACCACCAGGGGGCAGACACTCAATGCATAGGCATGGAAACATGGGACAGATTGATGAATCTCAGAGGGAAGGGGTTAATCAAAGATCTTATATGCATATTAGAGGCCTGGTGGGGTTCCTTGGCCTGGCCTGTAGGGATTGAGCTGAAACCAGCAGTCCGACATCCTCTGAGGGGTCCCAGATTGTGAGAGGGTGCAGGTCAGGCTGAGGGAACCCACTGGTGCATGAATCTGTGCACCAGGCCTCTGGTGTGTATATATATATATCTCCTGTTTCCCCAAAAATATGACAGTGTCTTATATTAATTTTTTCTCCCAAAGTTGTGCTAGGTCTTATTTTCAGGGGATGTTTTATCTTTCCATGCTCTAGGTCTTATTTTTGGAGGATATCTTATTTTTGGGGAAACACGGTATATATAAAAGCTTAAGCAACCAACCGGCCATCTGACCATCTGACCATTAGCTATGACATGCAATGACCACCAGGGAGCAGGCGCTCTGACTGGTAGCTATGATGTGCACTGACCACAAAGGGGCAGAAGCTCATGCAGAAGCTGCCGAGCTGCAGTGACTTGCAGCTGTGGTTCTTGGGTAATGCACCCGGAACCAGATAGGAGGGAGCTTGATTCCCGGGTGGATCACCCAAGAACTACACTCTTGCAATCCAGACTCCTTGAGGGATATTAGAGAGCTGGTTTTGGCCCAATCCTTACAGGCCAGGCTAAAGGACCCCACTGGTGCATGAATCTGTGCCCCGGGCCTCTAGTATATATAATTTCAGAGAGGGAGAGAGAGATAGAAGCATTCATTATGAGAGATAATCATTGATTGGCTGCCTCCTGTGTGTCCCCACTGGGGAACTGAGCTCACAACCTTGGCATGTGACCTGACCAGGAATCGAATTGTAACCTCCTGGTTCATAGGTGGATACTCAACCACTCGGCCATGCCTGCTGGTCAAGCATAATTTTTTTTTTTTTTAATTTTGGAGGAAATACTTTCCATTAATCATTATTCTCCTATTTTCCTATCCTTACTGGATTTTCTCTTATCTCAAAAATCTGTTCTCAATTGGTCTTAGTAAATTTGTTTAGAAACAACGACCTGGAAGACCCACCACAAATCTTTCATAAGGCAAACAAAGCAGAACTTGCAAAAAAAGAAACAGCAAAAAAATTTTAGAGAGGACTCATAAATGAATATCTCAAAAATTATCATGCCACAAAAATATTCCCTTAGAAAGGGCACTTCTCTATTGAATTATTTGCTATTTGAAAAATTCAACTTAAAAATGCAGAGTATGGTCTGGAAGGCAGATATCATTAGGAAGATGAATGAGTATAATCTTTTCTCTCTCCACCTTAAATCATTGGAAAGCAAAAAGCAATGCATCAGTTTAGAAGTATAAGCCAAAAATGACCTCTGAAATTTACTTCTTTGCATAGGAGAATTGCCTACAAAGTCAAGTTACTAGTAAGTTTAGAATTATAAGATTAAACTTAGAATAACAGAGGTTAGCATTTGCTTTTGAATTTAACTTAGTTCTGTAATTCAAATCCAACAACCTACTAACATTTTAAATTATTTCCCCCATGTACCTATATAATTCATCTACATAGTTTCTTATTAAATTTAAAAATAGAAACCTTGTTTGAAGTTAAGTGAATTCAATTCTGATTTTAACACTATTATATGTCTGTTTTATGGTACATAATGTCTAAAAATAGCATATTTTCTAAATACCAGTAAATATTTTTCTCTCTAATTATAGTATTTGTAAAATATTAGAACAATCAAACACACACACACACACACACACACACACACACACACACACATATATATATATATATATATATATATATATATATATATATATTTCTAAAAAATGATTGTTCTAATACTCACTGACATGAAACTTTCTCCATGTGAATATTATTTGGCCTAAGAGACATAACTTTTTAATTCTGTTTTCTTTTCAACTCATTGTTTTATTTTTTTAAGATAATATAGTTTTAATTTTGTTATTCATTTGCTTAGTTATATATTGTTGCATATTGTTATACTATCAAAATATATAGTAATACATATGAACATATTTATTTACTTTTTAAATCTTCATTGTTGAAAATATTACATATGTCCTCTTTCCCCCCCCCCCCCCAATTAATTCCTTATGTTTTAAAGATAACTCACAATTCATGTAGTAAAGGCATCAGAGTTACTGAATTTTCTAGATTTAATATTTCAGGCCTATTTGATTTTCCTCAAAAAACCAATGGTCATATTTTAACTATATGTTTTGCTGTCTCGTGTAAATCACAGAAAAATCTTATACACTTTTCTTTTAAGTTTTAGGTTTAAGCAAATTATAGTGTACTAGAACTTACCCACATCATGTTCTTACTTAACACTTATTGAATATCCTGCTGCTTTCAAAAAAGTACTTTAGGTATGTTATGTTGGAGAAATAATGATAAATCAGACATTGGACCATTATAATAGTGCATATAAAATAATACAAATGTATAAAGGGCTGACATAAGTGTCCAAAGAAGTCTAGTATTAGATTTGGTCATTTGGAAGTAAGAAAAAGAAGAATCTTTTAGATGTATAGACTTTATTGATCCAAGACCAAGAAAATAGAAAGAAGTGTATATGAAAGAGCAAGTTTTGATTAAATGAAGGCTTTGTAAAAAAGTGACAATAGAACATGACATTTTAAAAGACAGTATTAGGTTTTGATCATAGAACTACCTAAGGCCAACTTGAGGATTTAGGGCTCTTATATAGAAGAAGGTGAGGATTTTGTTGAAAGATCTGATCAACATAGTGACACATCCAGAAATAACATGATTAATCTGTCAGATAACCATAAGATTAATTGAGAAAAGGAGAGTTTGTGAAGCAAATAAACTAGTTCTTCATCCAAAATTCATTTAATACCAACTATCTACAAAGTACTTCTAAGTACTACAGAATTAAGATAAAAATCTTGTTTTAAAAGTTATGAAGCAATGGGGAGACAAGTTGGCCATTAAAATAAAACCATAGGGGATAAGAAATCAACCAAAGGAGTTATGTGCATGCATATGAGCATAACCAATGGACACAGATGAGCCGAGGTAGGAAGGTGAGGACATGTGCTGGGGGTGGAAGTGGGTGTGGAGAGGTCAAGGGGGGCGGAAGGAGACATGTAATACTTTAAACAATAAGGAATTTAAATTAAAATAAAATAAAGGACAGTTCAAGCAGCATTAAAATCAAACAAACATATGGGAGTAAATAAGAATTAGAAATATTAAACTTTTGCTGCAATGTTCCAGAAATTAATAAAGTCAGAAGTGTAGTTTTGTGATCAAGAGCATGGATCCTGGATTCAGACAGCTGGGGTGTGGAGTTGGTTCCACCTTCTTCTGGTTGTGTGACTTTAGGCCACTTAATGTTTTTGTGACGAGGTATTTTATCTATTAAATGGAGAAAATAGTAGTTAAAATCTATTTCATGTGTTTTATGTGAGAATTAATGAGATAAATGTGGAAAACATTTAGAAAAAATGTCTAGTATATATTACACTAAAAAATGTTGGCATTAATGAAATCAGAGTTGACCTGGGAGCTAAGAATGCTGAAAAGTGGCATTTAACTCATAATTATTTGAAGGTAGAATTTAGCTACAAGGTAGACATTATGAAGACATTTGATCTGTGATGAACATGGATCAAGAAATATAGACCTAGAAAAGAATGAGTGTAGAGGCAAAGCTATATCAGAGTTCTACTAAATTTTGCAAAGCAAATGACACTATTGCATTTGTTAAAAATATGAAATGCCATGATTTCATTTATAATTAAAAAGAGATCCTCTATAATGTGCAATTTAAATAAATGATAGATGAGAAGCCATTACAGTCAATGGGGCTGAAACTGCAGTAATTCATGTGAAGATGATGTAAATATAAAATACAGAATTTTCAGTGGGGTGAAAAATGGGGCAGGGATACAAAAGATCTTCTAGAGAGTCCCTTCAGAACATGAAAATACTGAGATGGAGGAGGAATAGAGAATAACTCCAAAGTTTCCAGCCAGTAGGTATGGATGAATTAAAAAAATAACAGATCCCAGCAGTATATGTGGAAGAGAATATCAAGAAAGAATGTTGAGTATTTCAGGGATGAGTACACACAGAATAAAATTATGCTAGAATATGAAGGTGGACTGCCTGATGAAGATGGGAGCTAAATATAAATACAATTTGTTAGTGATCCACAAGTCAATAGCTTAGGCCATCATATTTGCTTATATTTCTATAGTAACACAGATGAAAGGAACACCTCCCGAAATGACTGGTTTAAATATATCTATTAAAAATATGTGCTAAACTTTTTCCATTTATTAATATAATAAGGTGAAACTACTAAAATTCATTGGAACTGCCTTTCCCTTTATTTTATTGAAGCATTTAAAAGTAATACATAGAAACAATACACAGGCAAAAAATTACATAAAAGATAATTTATGTACATAAAAGCCTAAGTGACCATCTATATATATAAAAGCCTGAGCGGCCAAACTACTGAACGACCAGTCGACTGGTTTCTATGACACACACTAACCACCAGGGGGCAGATGCTCAATGCAGAAGCTTCCCCCTGGTGGTCAGTGTGCTCCCATTGCCAACCTCCCTCAGTCCCTTCTCCCAGCTGGCCAACCTCCCTCGGCCCCTCTCCCCAGACAGCCAACCTCCCGTTTCCCCTCCCCTTGGCCAGAAAACTTCCCATGGCCCCAATTGGCAAAGCTATATCAGAGTTCTACTAAATTTTGCAAAGCATATGACACTATTGCATTTGTTAAAAATATGAAGTGTGTCTGTGAAGCACTGTGACCTCTCAATGGCTGCCTGGGGGTGATAGGGACAGAGGTGCAGTGAGAATGCGGGGTGTCCGCTGAGCTCGCTCTCACTCCTCTTGCTACCCGCCCCTGGACGCTAGGGTTCGGGTGCCAGGGAAGCCCTCATGCTCAGGTGCCAGGATCGGCAAGGAGCCCACCCTGCACCCACGTGGCCTCTTTCAGGTGAGCCGGGTCACCACTACTGGGACCGCAGGGGTGGGTTGGGCTCCCTGTGCATTCCCACAGGAGGCGGTTTGTGAGGAGAGCTGGCTGTGCTCACCTCATCTGTGCATAGGGACTTGGGTGCTGTGACTCCTCAGGTAGACGGGGCTTGGACTCAAGTGCTGCCCAGGGCCCAGAGGTAAGCTGGGACCTGCCCTTCCAAGACGTTCACACGATCGCCAGCCAGGCCTCAGGACCACACCCATGCACAAATTTTGTGCACCAGCCTCTAGTATAATAATAATTATGTATGGTACCAGGTACTGGAAATATTAGGGGGAATGTATAAAGTATATAATTGTATAAACACTATGCTGTACACCTGAAACCGATACAAAATAACAGTGAATGTAAATTGTAATTAAAAAAAAAAAAAAAAGCAAACAAAAGCCATACACCTCTAGGGAAAGCACCCAGAAAATTAGCAGTTTCTTATTATTGGAAAAAAGGCAGAACAATTTAGAAAGCACCTGAGCACCAGAGATACAGAACCGAAAATGAGGCTGAACCAGGAAAAAAGATAGCCATCTGTCTTCCTTCTACTGTGCCAGTGAAGCAAAGTAACAAGAAATAAGTATCTACTATCTTTTTACTTTAATTCTTGTATTTGATCCATTCCTATTGTGTCCTGTGAAATCCTCTCTCTTCAAGGAGCATGCTGTCCACTTTTTCTAGTAACATTAACAGAATAGTTTTAAAATATTCCTTAACTTATAAGTTCACAAACTGAGTCATCTCTGAGTCTTCTGCTGAATGCTTTGTTTCTTACAGTTTTTAAAATATTTTATTATATTTTTGTGTGTCAGACTTTTTAATCGCATGTCAGACAGTGTACAATGACAGAGACTGAGGGAGAGAGTATTTGTGACTGGAAATGGTGTGCTTCCCCCCCTCCCCCTCTTCTGGGCCATTAGTGGGGCAGATGAATATTGTCAGGAATTGTGCACAATTTGGGTACTGTTTTTGCTGTAAATGTTTTCAGTTCACTATCAGCCTCAAATATCTCTGGTATTTTTGTGTGCAAGAAAAAAAGAAAAAGAATTTGGACTTCTACCTTACACCATGTAGAAAAATTCACAAACATTAAAGGTCATACATGGTATGATCCCACTTATATACAAAATATCCCAAATAGATAAATCCATAGAGACAGATGCAGATTGGTGGTTTTGAGGGCCTAGGAGAGGGGAACTAGGGATAAATTGTTTAATAGGTAATGGGTTTATCTTGGAGTGATAGAAATATTTTAAAATTAGAGGTGTTGGTGAACATACTAAATGCTACTAAATAGCTTATTTTATGTGAACTTCACCTTAATAAATTATTTAAAAATAGCTGTTAACTGCAGATGCTCATCTTCCCAAGATGCTTACCATTGGGTAAAACTAACTTGCATCCATGGATAGTATTTAAAAACAACTCAGTGCTTATGTTTTCCTGGGAATAGTTCACAAGATTGGGGGTGGTGAGAGCAGGAAGAGGCTGTTAATGAGCTGAAACAAAGTCTAGCTAGGGAGAAATATTTTGTCTGAGGTTTTGGCTCTGGTATCTACAAAAAGAATAATCATATAATCAATAAAGATGATTATAATTTCAAAAATGTTTATTATTTACCCAGCTCTTATAATTGCAGTTTCCTTTTCTAAATTGCTTTATTTTTCTCTTGAATAACAACTCATATTACTTTGGACTTGTGTAGGTTTAGCTTGCTACTTCTTCCCCCTAATATTTCTTCTCCGTAGTGTTTGATCTTTAATCCATTTTTCCTCATGTTAAGATTCTAATAAAGAAAACTATTCTTATTTTATTTCTCAATTGACATAAACATTATAAATGTCAGAGCATACTGGGAGTACCTTCAATATCATGGTATTTCTGGTCAACAAATATCCAAGTAATTCAAACATCTAATGAACATCAGATTTTGACATAAGGTCACTCTGATAAAGTGATTGAACAAAACATTATCTACTTTCTCCACCATGTTTAGAAATGTCAATTATAGTTCCTACCATATCATCATTTGTTATTAATTCTTCCCTTTTAACTCTAATACTTTTTATTAGATTCCATTTGATCAAGGATGTCTGTGTATTTTTACAACATACAATGGGGAAACACATATCTCTCTCTTCCATGTTTATCTTTTCAAATAACCTATGTTAGTTTAAGCCTTATTTTCATGTCAAAAGGGCTATTCCACTAAACCTGGTTATGATTTAGTCATAATTGAAGCCAAAAGTTAATTTTTAATGTCTCCTTTAACACACAAACTGAAAACGAATCATGAATTCTTCTGCAGGGAGATGTGGATAAGAAAGACATTTATACCAAGGAAAAGAGGAGAAATTAAGTTGTGAGAATACATCCTGGTATTTGAATTTCTAGGGAATTTATGTCCATTCTAACCAGTAAGAAAATGGAAAGTGCATGAGATAAGTAAAAGCCACTTTCAAAAACAGTTAAAAAGAAGACTGTTTTACTGTTTTTTGTTTTTTTTTTTTTTTACCATTTTGTATATCTTTTAATTTCATAAATTGTCTTTTAATTTTACAAGTGAGTTAGTATAGTGTGTCCAGAGTCAGAAAGATCTTGCTCCTACCTCCTGTAGTAAACTTTTCTTAGTCACTTAGCTCTCATAAGACTTATATAATTTTGATAATTAAAAATAGGATATTGCTTATGAAGTGCTTAATGCCTTGGCATGGTATGCACATAATAAACATTATTATTATGTAATGATACAACATGTTAATACCTAAACTATGAAGAGAGGTAAAATGCCTGATTGTTAATTAATTGCATGAATTTGAAACTATTACTTTTTAAAATTCTTTTTATTTTAATTTTTTATTGTTGATAGAATTACAGATGTGCCCCATTTTGTGGTTAAAATACATATACTCTAAAGTTTGCTATTTTAATAATCTTGAAGTGGCACTAAGTACATTAATATTGTTATACAACCATCACTACCATCTATCCTCAGAATTCTTTTCATCTTTCAAACTGAAATTCTGTGCCCATTAAACAGTAATGCCCCATGACTCCCTCTATCCAACTCTAGCCATCTTTCTTTCTTTGTAGAAATAAATCTCCCCTTTATTCTCCACTCTCCATCCCTAGGTAACCATCATTCTATTCTCTGTTACTATGCGTTTGGCTTAAAAAAAAAAATCCAAATGTAAGTGATATCTTGCAATATTTGTCTTCCTATGTCTGATTTTATTTCACTTAGCATAATGTCCTCCAGGTCCATCCATGCTGTCAAAAATGGCTGGATTTACTTCCTTTATAAAGTGGGATAATATTCCATTGTGTACATATATTTCCTTTTTCCATTCATCCATTGATGGACACTTCATTTCTTTTTTATACCTAGCTTGCTATGATTCATGCTGCAATGAACATGGAGGTATAGATAGCTCATTGACACAGTGATTTTATTTTCTTTGTATATATGCCCAGCAGTGTTATTTCTGGATTGTATGTTAGTTTTATTTCTAATTAAAAACAAAAACAAAAAAACTCTCATAGTCTTCCATAATGGCTGCACCAATTTATATCCCCACCAACAGTGTACAGGGATTCCCTTTTTGCCATGTCTTTCCCAGTACTTGTAATCCTTTGACTTTTTGATAATAGCTATGCTAATAGGTAGGTGTGAGGTGATATTTCACTGTGATTTTGATTTGTGTTTCCATGATGCAATTAATAATGTTGAGCATCTTTGCATAAACCTGTTGGTCATTGTATGTCTTCTATGGAAATGTATGTTTAGATTTTTACATGTTTTTAAAAAGAGGTTATTTGTTGAGTTGTGTGAGTTCTTTATATATTTTTTAACATTAATCCCTTGTCAGATATATAATTTGCACATATTTCTTCTCATATAATTTTGTTGATTGCTTCCTTTGCTAGGCAGAAACTTTTTAATTTAATATAGTCCCACTAGTTTATTTTTGCTTTTGTTGTTTGTGCTTATGGTATCATATCCAAAATCCCTGGCCAACACTAGTCCCCAGGAGCTTTCTCTCTGTGTTTCTTCTATTAATAGAAGTTTTATAGTTTCGGGTCTTATGTTTGATTCTTTAATCTGATTAAATATAATTTTTATGCATGGTTTAAGGCACGGGCCCACTTTAACATTTTTGCATGCAGATATCCAGTTTTCCCAGCACTATTTATTAAAGAACCTCTCCTTTCCCCAATGTATTCTTGGTACTTTTGTCCAAAATTAGTTGACTATATATACTTTGGTATATTTATGAATTTTCTATGCCTCCAGGTTTGTTCTTCTTGCTCAAGAATGCTTTATATTTTTTTAACTTTATTTTTATTGTGGACTATTACAGATGTCCCCTTATGCCCACTTCCACTCACCCTCTCATTTCCTCTGGCCATCACCACACTTTTGATTTTGTCTATGTGTTATGCATATATGTTCTTTTGCTAATCCCTCCCCCTTAGCTTTCATGGATCTGTTTTAGTTCCATATAAATTGTAGGACTGCCTTTTTTATTTCTGTGAAAAAATGTCACTTGAATTTTAAATGGAATTGCATTGAATCTGTAGACTGTTTTAGGTAATATCACCATTTAAACAATATTATTACAACCCATAAACAAGATATATCTGTCCATTTATTTGTTTCTTTTTCAATTTCTTTCATCACATTTTCAGTGTAGAAACCTTTCACTTTTTGTTTAAATTTATTCCTATATATGCTATTCTTTTTGATGCTATTATAAATGAAATTAAATTTTTTTTCTTCTAAATTTCCATTGATTTTTAGAAAGCATGGAAGAGAGAGGAAAAGACAGAGTGAAATATTGATATGAGAGAAACACATCGATTGGTTGCCTCCTGCACATGCCCTGACCAGAGCTGGGGGCGGAGCCTTCAATTAAGGTACATACCCTTGACTGGAATCAAACCCAGGACCCTTCAGTCTGCAGGCAGATTCTATCCACTGAGCTGAACTGGCGAGGGTGAAACTGTTTTTTAAATTTTTTGTTGAACAGTTCATTGTTAAGTGTATACAAAAACAACTGATTTTTGTATGTTGTTTTGTATCCGACAGCCCTATTGAATTTGTTTTTTTAGTTTTAATAGTTTTTCTGGTGAAGTCTCTCAGGCTTTATATATATAAGATAATGAAAATAAAGAAAGCTTTACTTCTTCCTTTCTCATTTGGATGCTATCTGAATCATTATTTTTGACACTATTACAGATTACCCTCTCTGTTCTCACTCTTAGAGAAAAAGCTCTAAGCTTTTCACTACTGACTATAATCTTAGGTATACTTTTGTCACATACAGAATTTTTTATGTTAAGGCACACTACAAAACATGGAAATTATAGACCAATATTCTCAATGAACATAGATATAAAACCCTCAACAAAATACAGTACATTCAAAGAATCAAGTAGGATTTATCCTGGAATGCAAGAGTGGTTCACAAATCAATAAATGTGATATACCATAGTAAACAGAATGAAAAAAAAAAAATAAATAAAACAAAACACCACACATATATTCCCAGGAGATGTACAAAGAGCATTTGTCAAAATTCAATATCCTTTGATGATAAAAAATTTTCAACAAATTGAGTATAGAAGGACTGTACCTCAACATAATAATGAAACTTTTAAATAACCACAAAAACATTACTAGCAAATTTCTTATGAATAAATATATAGGATATGTGCAATCAAGTCCATGGCTTTAATTTTTTAAAAATATTCTTACTGATTTCAGAGAGGGAAGGAAAAAGAGAAAGATAGAGATAGAAACATCAATGATGAGAGAGAATCGTTGGTCAGCTGCCTCCTGTATGCCCCACACTGGGGATGAAACTTACAACCCCAGCATATGCTCTGACCAGGAATCAGATCCTGACCTTCTGGTTTATAGGTTGATGCTCAACCACTGAACCACACTGGCTGGGAGAGTCCACTAGTTTTAAAAACAGCAGATGCTTTAACTGTCAGCATGTAGCTCACTATATTGTCAAAAACATATTTATTAAACACTTTTTTAAGTGAGTTAATCTGAGATGGCACAGGATGCTACATATAATATAAATTATTTTATAAAAGTTTGTGAATAAATGACCTCTTATTATCACCTCTATTCTGTCCTATACTTCGTATAGGATGCAGTAAAGAAAGGAAGCATATGCAGTTTAAGAAGAATAAGTTTAACCAGAAAAAGGAGGAAGAATGAGGAAAAATCTGGAAGGCATAGCAAAATATAGGCAAGGTTACTATAGGATTATTGAGAGGTTCCCTAACTATAGAAACAGATTAGAGAGAGTTGAGCCAAAATGCTTTGCGATTCAAAAGAATCAAGTTTTCAGAAAAACAATTAGAAATAACTGTTTATGTAAAAAAGGAAAAAAAAAAAAAGAACTTGGACAAACTCACTGTTGGCATAATTAAAGATATAAATTCAAGTGCGCCATTATCATATATATGTTCAAACCAGTTCATGTACTTCTAAATCTGGACATCCAAGGTAAGTATAAAATCAGTTCAATTGATCATAATGCTTATCCTTCTTATACCAGAATTTATGCTAGTATCTGAGAATAGATACATAGACAGATATGTAGAGATATACTAATATGTAAAAAGCCAGGGGCCCTCATGACCAAAACAACTGGTTGGACGACTGAACAGCAGACTGTGTGGGGAGATTAGGCTGGCAGGGGTTTAGTAAGGGATGATCAAATGACTGAACAGCAGGCTGCACGGTGCAACCAGGACAGCAGGGGGGTTAGTGAGGGACGACCAAAAGACTAAACAGCAGGCTGCCAGGGGGGCAGTTGGGGCAACTGGGTTGGCGGGTTTGGATGTGAGTTGGATGTCCAAATGCGTTTAGGCTTGGGGATCAGACCTAACTGACATTTGGACATCCCCTGAGGGGTCCCGGATTGAAGAGGGTACAGGCTGGCTGAGGGGACCTCCCACTCCTGTGCACAAAATTCATGTACTGGGCCTCTAGTTTCTATATAAACAATATAGTTACCTATCTTTATATATATTTAGATATCTCTGTGTACAAGTATCTGTCAATCTATCATCTATTTCAATATCTGGCTTTATACATATAAAACAGAAGGTCCCTTCTATCAAGGAGTTTAAAAATCTAGCAGAGAAGAGAGATACATGATTAAAATAAAGTGAAAATGCTATTTTTACAGATGCTGTACTATTAAATTTGAATATCTGTGAAAAGAGAATTTCAAAGGTCAATTTGGTTTCAAATAATTGGAAAGTAATTGGGATAGATCTAGAGTCCTCTGAATTAGATGCTTCTATTTTGTTTGCAGAAATGAAGATGATTAAAACGACTATCCCCTGATGAAAGTTATATACTACTAGAGGCCTGATGCATGAAATTGATGCAAAGGGCTCAGCCCTCATAGCCCCAGCTGCCTCAGGACCCCGCCCACTGGTTGTTCCAGATGTTCACCCAGAAGGTCTTTCTGGAAGGTCATTCCGCCCTCTGGTCTAATTAGCGTATTAACTCTTTCTTATATAGGACTAGAGGCCTGATTCAATCAAGGGGCTTGCCTGCAGCCACGGCGGCTTGCCTCCACTCTCGCAGCCCTGGCTTCATCCGGAAGGACTTCCAGAGGATATTTGGAAGGTTGTTCAGCTGTCCAGTCTAATTAGTATATTATGATTTTATTATTATAAATTATTATAGATGGTGAGTTAGTATTTCAGTTTTCCTCTGTATAATGCTCAGTCTCCTTTGCAAAATGTTCATAACAGCATCCTAATTTTCACTGGGTAGATATGTGAAGAATGCAGGAGAGGAGATATATCCAAGATACAAAGAATCATTTTGAAAAGGGCTGGTACCCTTCTAATGAAGAATGAAATGAGCCTTGTCTTTTTTTAAAAAAATGGAGATGTAATAATTGTCCTAAAGCCCTTCTGAGAGTAATTTCATTACAGTTGATATCTCTTCAGATCGAATGGCATGGGAACAAAGTTGGGAAGACAATTTTATGCACAAAAAATTATTCAAAATTGTTAAACTTAAAGGAGGAGAATAAGATTCAAATTTTTCCTCAATTTTATCCTGGATTCAAGCCATCATAAAAAAATTCTCAGTAAGTTGCAGCACAAAAAAGCAAAAGGCTACATTTTCTGGAATCTTATAATTTAATTTTCTCTAATAAATATGACTACTTTAAAGCACTATTAAATGCAACTTAATTTTTAAAACTGTAAAATAGTTTTCATATGATTATAGTCACTAGTCTTAAAAAAACTATTAAAACCTGCTTTTGGGATTAGTAGATAAGTGATTTCATTTAAGTAGGCATTTTGTTTTTATTTTTTTTTCTTTTCCTGTCTAACTAAATAAAATGAAGTCATATTTCCTCCTTCCATTGGGAAATGAACTGATTTAATAAATAATTGATAAAAGAATTTTGCAAATAAGATGAGAAAACAACTGATATGGCTAAAGTAAAAAAAATAATCCAAAAAATTTGTATTTTTTTTCTTATGATATGAGTTGCTCTTTTAATTGAAGAAGGATCAGAGACACTCCCATTTGAAGAAATGTAAGAAATATGCAAGAAATATGCACAGTTGCTTACATTCTTCTACTTCCCTTTTTGCAAAATGTTACAATTTTTCCTTTTATAATTTAGATATTCCAAACACAAAAATCTTTGAGACTGTGTAGAAAGAATTTGGAGTAATGATTCTTCTTTAGCATCTGTGTATTTTGGATCAATGTACACACTGACCACAGATTAACTTAAATTTGTCCATGCTATTTGTGGGGCTAGAAAGTTAAAAATTAATCTGGAATATTTCATAACTGCTATTTTCCATAAAGAAACCATACCTTAAAAACCCGATAAATATGTTATTTTTTAGAATAATATCAACCATATTCTTTTATTAAACATACAACATATTTCTGTGATTGACATGTTGAAGATGTAGAGGAGGAAGAAATGTTCCTCTACCTTTCCAGGTTCGCCTGGCTGGCCTAATAGTTAAATTAATAGACAAATTAACATGAAAAAGTAACCAAATTTAATTACATATATACATATGGAAATCACACATACATCAGAGACTCAGAAACCCCACATACATGAAAGAGTTCAGATATAGAAAGTTATTTGGGGTATATAAGGAATTCTCACCTAAAAAGGAAGTAAAGTGCCTTACTTCTGAGGAGAAGGGAGGTCATTTGCAGGGTGATAAGAAGAGCAGAAGTTAGCCAAAACCGGTTTGGCTCAGTGGATAGAGCATCCCAGGTTCGATTCCAGTCAAGGGCATGTACCCTCGTTGCGGTCACCTCCCCAGTAGTGGTGTGCAGGAGGCAGCTGATCGATGTTTCTAACTCTCTATCCCTCTTCCTTCCTCTCTGTAAAAATTCAATAAAATATATTTTAAAAATTCTTTTAAAAAAAAGAAGAGCAGAAGTTCAGTAATTAAAAGTTTGCTCTGACATACAGACTGGTCATAAAAATTTATTTCTGATAATTCTCATGAGTCCATAGAGTTTCTGCTACCTTCATCTAAAATAATTCACATGCTAAAATGCACACCTTGGGGAGGATGTTTTGAACCCCTTCAAAAAGCAACACTTTTATTCCTCCCACTCAGTTTTTCACAGTACAGGGTAAGTGAACAGTGATCCTTTAAATATGCGATATGAAGTGGAGAGCGTTTAAAACAAATAAAAATATATGTGCATATATGACAAAGCCTGTCTGTTTTTCAAGTACTCGGAATCCTCATACAACACTTATTTCTTGCATATAATATTCATGTATTTATTAATAATGTAGTTATTATTAGCCTTTGTTATATTATTTCTCCTTGTCTTTATGTTGATTTTAAAAAAAAAAATTTGTTCAGTTCTACTTTCTAGTTACCGAATTCTATCTTCACTTATGTCTATTCTGCTCTATAAATGTTCTTTGAATGTACAGTATACAATATTATTTTATTTTTAAATTGTTTTAGTTGTAGTATTTGGCTCTCTTCCAAATAAGATTTATCATTTTTATAGTCTGTATTTTTAAAACTCGTTTTTGCTCCATTTAAAAAATATACATTTTTAATTGATTTCAGAGAGGAAGGGAGAGGAAGAGGGATATAGAAATATCAATGATGAGAGAGAATCACTGATTGGCTGCCTCCTGGAGGCCCCACACTGGGGATAGAGCCCGAAATCCAGGCATGTGCCTCAACTGGGAATTGAACTGTGACCTCATGGTTCTTAGGTCAATGCTCAGCCCCTGAGCCATGCTGGCTGGGCTTTGTTCCATTTTTAAGAAATAGTTTTAAACATATCGGGAGAAGAAGGTATTAAATTCATGGATATACAATATAACTTTGCTACTGAATATCCCTACCATTATTTAATTTTTTGGCATAGCTGGATAATTTCAAACCTTCTTACTTCAAGTCCACTGAATAATAATAATAATTATTATTAATCCTCATCTGAGATATTTAAAAGGCAGAGAGAAATATCAATGTGAGAGAAACACATAGATTGGTTGCCTCCTGTCCTGACTAGGGCCTTGATGGGGGAGGAACCTGCAACAGAATTACGTGCCCTTGACCAGAATTGAATCTGGAATCCTTCCTTCCACAGGCCAACACTCTATCCATTGAGCAAAACCAGCTTGGGCTCCACTGTACTATTTATTGATTATTCTGGTTACAAGTGATAAAACCCTAAATCAGAGTAGTTTAGGCAAGCATTTTGAAAATATAAAACCTAATTTAAAACAACAGCAGTGGGTGCAAAGGTGGAACTAAGTCTTAGGGATGACATAATTTTTGGACATACATTCACTAGTCACTAAAGCCAAAAGCTTGTATAACAAGCTAATCTTGGACCATATATTCTTGTCCTATAAATAGAACACATTATCAGGAAAAGAAAGCTAGGATGGAAAAGACTCAACTACTAGATAATATTTGTCATCATTTCTTAGCACTGTATTTCTGTTATTTTTGAAGTCTTACTTTCTAAACTAGCTGTTTCAGAAATTCGGAGCCATCCTTACATCATACATATTCTCTCTGTTCAATTTCTAATCACTCACCATGTTTTTTTCAGTTACCCATGGAAACTGCCTTTTGGTACATTATCTCTAGACATATTTACTTCCAATATATCTTCTCTATTATATTAGAAAAAAAATTCTCTAACAGGTTTCCCTGCTTTCAATCTATCTTTTACAGTGCAAACATAATGAACTTTCAAAGTAATAAATCTGATTTTATTGTCCTTAGGTAAATCACTTGTTTGGCTTTCCAAACTAAAGTGTATCCTGGATGATCTCTACTGATGGCTTCCAATATCTCAAATCTCATGTCTAATTATCTCCCATATCACTATCACGATATGATCTCCATTGTGCAACTTTATTTATTTATTTTTTTTAAATATATACCATGTTCTCTTTAATATTCCCTTGTTTTTAAACAGTTGCCTTTGGCCCACTTCCAACATTTTCTCACCTCATTACTAACATTATTGACCCGTTTTTAGCACGACTCAATATCCTAGTAGTAGGAGATGAAGAGATGAAAACATTGTTATAAAATGTCTATCTTAACAGAAGGATACATTTACATTTTGTGATTACTGTTTTGTTTTTCTTTCTCTTTTTTTTTGTGTTATTTTTTTTTAGTTGTCTCATTTTTCCCCATCTTCATATTTACTTTTGTTATGATTTTATCCACATTCCATGCACATGCATGCTATTCATACTGGATTTCCTATATTTTAAGAGAAATCTGATATGGGAATTGCAAAAAAAAAAAAAAATCTCATTCTCTGTTGAAGTTGAGACTTAGAGGTATGAATTCTTGGAGGATTATATTTCAGGAGCAATTTCCACTGCACAAATTTATGAAAATTGATGTAAATGCTAGATATATGGCTTATAACCAGCTATGTTACATCCTGCCACTGCTACAAGGGCATACCTGTTCTCTCTGCTACCACAATGCAGGGACCTGAAGATATCTCCTAGGCATTGGGCAGAGAGAAAATAATTTCCTATTGAGAGTAATCTAAGTCTCTTTTCATTATTTTGAAGTCATTCATTTCTCATGTTATAAAAAATTGTTCAGAAGGAGCAGCTGCTGCTTTAAAAACTGAACCTGATGTATTATGTGGTTTTTCTAATTTAGTTATATTTTTTCCTTTACATGTGAATTGTGCATTAAGAATTTCATGACTTGGTCTTCTAGCATATGCTTCTATAACAACTTATATTTGTAACTAGAGGCCTAGTGCACAAAATCCATGCACTAGGGGAGAGAGGTGTCCCTCAGCCTTGCCTGCACCCTCTCCAATCTGGGACATCCCTCTCACAATCTGGGACTGCTGGCTCCTAACCACTCTCCTGCATGTCTGCCTGATTGCCCCTAAATGCTTCTTCCTGCCAGCCTGATCACCCCTTAACCTCTTCCCTGCTGGCCTGATTGATGCCTAACTGCTCCCCTACTGGTCAGATCACACTCAACTGCCCGCCCTTGCCAGCCTGATTGCCCCCAACTGCTCTCCCCTGCAGGTCTGGTAGTCCCCAACTGCCCTCTCCTGCTGGCCTGATCGCCCACAATTGCCCTCCCCTGCCGACTATTTTATGGTATTCATCTTGTAGCAGCCGTCTTGTGATGACATGGGGGTGGCTATCTTGTGATGACATGAGGGCCACCTAGGCTTTTATTAGTATAGATAGTATGACAACTGCTATTAATTAAATTTGTAAGATGTCTAACTTTCCTATTAGATTTTTGAGTTTCCTAAGAATCAAGGGCTGTGGTTATTGTTTTCACTCCTTCATTCCCCTAAACTAGGGCAATATTTGGCTATCACTCATGCTCTCTCTATTTCTCTAACAAATGAATTGATGAATAAAAAAATGGGCATGAAAAGAAAAAATAAAGTGCCAGTATAAAAAATAATATTCCTAGTAGGTTGACATACTACTTTTGTTTTGTTGTGTGTCTCTGTGTGTTAATAGTAATTATTTTTAGGATCAATGTTGATAATATATTCAGTGTAATTTTGTGATAAACCACTAACTTTCTTCAAAATTCTTTTGGCCTGAGGAGAGACACATAAAACTAAAAGCACCAACTAGTGGTGAGGGAGAATCCAACATGGTTATGTTGGTAGATTTACTATGCTTTACCATTGCTTCTCACCTTTCTCTTTTAAATATTTTCAACAATCACAAGTTACATTTCAGTCCTACTACTTTGTGTTAGTTATTAAGGACCGGATGTTTGTGTTCCCCCCAGATTCATATATTGAATCCCCAATGTAACTATATGTAGAGACAGAGCCTTTATGGAAGTACCGTAATACCAGGGCAGAGCCCTGATATGATAGGATTATACCCATATAAGTAGAGACAACAGAGAGCTCCCTGGTTCTTTTTTCTCTCTGCACACACACACACACACACACACACACACACACAGAGGGGGGCTATGTGAGGTCAAAAGATAAAATTATAATAATGATTTGCTTTGTTCTAAATAGCAAATATAAATATAACATTATTAAGAGTTCAGCATATAGCTAAATACAAGAAATATAAAAGCATTAATAGCATTTTATATATCAATAAAGACTAAATTGTAGAGATAATTATTTATACCAACAAAATTTTTTCATTATGTTTTGAGTGATCTCTGGAGTCTTTCTGTACTGAAATTTAAAATATTTTGGGGGATTTAACATCATAATGCTCCTGTATCTTTTATGGACAACCCATCACTATTTTGGCTTATCTAAATTTTTACTCTGGGTTAAAATGTAGAAATGCAATCAAATATAAATATTTTATATTTAAAAATACATTACTGTCACTATAAAGAATCAAATTTTGTTTGAAAGAATACTTTTTAGAAAGACAATCTGTCAAATGATAAAATAAAAATATATTTACTATTAAACATAAGCATTTCTGATAAGAAACTATATCAGATAATGAAAGGTACACTTATGTAACATGTATATTTCAAGGTGAAAATTACTGCTCCTACACTTTGGTACAGCAATTTCATATTTTATTTTTCTTATGAAGGATAGATTTTAAGATAATAAGTTTAGTATTTACACTGAGAAAATATTGAATTCAATTTTAGAATTATAAAATTTCAATATAATTTCTGCATAAGTAAATTTATTAAAACTTATACATATTTTAATGTCAGTAAGATAATAGTATCACATCATGATGTTAACCAATATGTAGTATATATTAACCGTTACATTGAAAAATAAAAGTAGGCTCAAATGGAGCTCTTGATCTGAAAAGAAGAAATATCTATTGTGCATGTGGATTCAGTTGTTTGTACCAAGTTGCTCAGCTTTAAAAACATATATTCCTCCCAGGAGGAAGCTGTCAGTGGTTGTTGTTCATAGAACCCTTAGATGAGGTTGTAAGATTTACAAGAAGATAATCAAATAGTTGGTCAAATAGTAAGCATCTCTGTGATAATACAGTCTATAGAGCATCAATCTTATTTTCTTATTTAAAAATATGGCTTTTATTATTTTATTTTTATTTATTGATTAAGGTATTACATATGTGTCCTTACCTCCCTATTGTCCCCCCGCCCCACTTATGCCCTCACCACCTGTTATCTGTGTCCATTGGTTAGGATTATATGCATGCATACAAGTCCTTTGGTTGATCTCTTCCCCCTTACTCCCATCCTCCCCTGCCACCTTCCCTCTGAGGTTTGACGGTCTGATCAATGCTTTTCTGTCTCTGGATTTGTTTTTGTTCATCAGTTTATGTTGTTCATTATATTCCACCATGAGTGAGATCATGTGATATTTACATGTGATACTTAATTGGGCAGTAGCTATACACCTTTAATCTTATCATAGTGTACATTTAGTGAGCAGCCTATAGGACCATCTACACTTCTGCCACCAAAAACAGAGTACAGAAATCCCCAAGACCATTCTCACTTTCAACACCAAATGATTCCCAAGACCGCCTTCAGTTATGATATTTCACTAGAAGGAGTCCCAGAGCTTACTGAAAGCCATTATACTGATGGTCACAGTTTACTACAGTTAAAGAATACAGATTAAAATCAGCCGAGGCAAGTAGGAGCAGAGTCCATGAAAGTTTTCCTTCCAATGGAGTCAGAGACAGTGCTAACAATTCTAAGTGTGACGACTTTCAGAATGTATTTGATACCAGAGAAGCTTTCTCAGTCCTTGGTGTCCAGAACTTTCTTTGGTCTTAATCACCTAGGTAAGGTTAATTACCCATGTGACCATTAGTCTCTAGCTGCTCTACAGGTAGACTGAATGCTACAGCAACCACAGCCATACCACTAGCCATATTTTTTGACTCTCTAATGTGGCCCAATGATACAAGGAATAGGTCTAACGCTGAGAGCAAAGCCAGACCTCTCTGTGGGAAAAAGATGTTTAATTATTTACCACACCCACACTCACACTATTTGGAAAAGCAAATGATAATAATTTCTGTTTTCTCACAGATGTGAATACTTATTTTTGAGATATAGAGCTGCCTTACATTTCTTCTACTGATGTTTTATTTTAATATATTTTTAAAAGTCTTTATTGTTGAAAGTATTATTTGTCACCTTTTTTCCAATTGACCCTTTTTAGCTTGCTCCTGCACCCTGCCCCAGGCCTTCAATACCCTATTGTCTGTGTCCATGGGTTATACATATATGTATACAAGGTCTTTGGTTGATCTCTTCCCAACCACCGACCTTCCCTCTTCCCTTTGATATTCCACAGTCTGTTCCATGCTTCTATATCTCTGGATCTATTTTGTTCAACAGTTTATTTTGTTCATTAGATTCCACGTATGAGTGAGTTCATGTGATAGCTTTCTCTGACTTGCTCATTTTTCTTAGTGTAATAACTCTCCAGGTCCTCCCATGCTGTCTCAAAGGGTAAGTTATCCTTTTTTTTTTTTTTTAAATATAGACTTTAAAAAAATATATATATATTTTATTGACTTTTTACAGAGATGAAGAGAGAGGGATAGAGAGTTAGAAACTCAATGAGAGAGAATCATTGATCAGCTGCCTCTTGCACATCCCCTACTGGGGATGTGCCCACAACCAAGGTACATGCCCTTAACCGGAATCAAACCTGGAACCTTTAAGTCCACAGGCTGACACTCTATTCACTGAGCCAAACTAGTTTCGGCTATCTTTCTTTTATTTTATTTTATATTTTTTACAGCTGCATAGTATTCCATGGTGTAAATGTAGCACAGCTTTTTTAGCCACTCATCTACTGATGGGCACTTGAGCTGTCTCCAGATCTTAGCTATTGTAAATTGTGCTGCTATGAACATAGGGGTGCATACAATCTTTCTGATTGGTATTATTGGTTTCTTAGTATATATTCCTAGAAGTGGGAACACTGGGTCAAATGGCAGTTCCATATTTATTTATTTTTTTAAAGGAAAATCCAATACTGTTTTCCACAATAGCTGCACCAGTCTGCATTCCCACCAGCAGTGTACTAAGGTTCCCTTTTCTCCACTTCCTTTCAGCACTTGCCATTTGTTGATTTGAAGATGGTCGCCATTCTGACAGGGGTGAGGCAATACTTCATTGTCATTTTTAATTTGCATCTCTTTTATGATTAGTGACTTTGAGCATTTTTCATATGTCTCTTGGCCATCTGTATGTCCAATTTGGAGAAGCGTCTATTTAGGTCTTTTGACAATTTTTTTGATTGTCTTCCTTTTGTTAAGTTGTATGGGTTCCTTATACATTTTGGATATTAACCCTGTACCAGATGTTTCACTGCCAATATGCTCTCCCATATAGTGGGCTCCATTTTCATTTTGTTGATGTTTAATTTTGCTGTGCAGAAGCCTTTTATTTTGAGGTAGTCCCATTTAGTTTATTTTTACTATAGTTTCCTTTGCCCTAGGAGTTGTATCCACAAACATATTGCTATGAGAGAGGTCTGAGATTTTGCTGCCTATGATTTCTTCTAGGATTTTTATGGTTTCATGTCTTACATTTAAGTCTTATCCATTTTGGGTTTATTCTTGTGTATGGTGTCAGTTGGTGGTCTAGTTTTATTTATTTATTTATTTTTTGCATATATCTGCCCAATTTTCCCAACACCATTGATTGAAGAGACTGTCTCCATTGTATACTCTTGAACTGGTACTTTGTTTAGGAATAAAAAGACTGAGTCAATGGGATATAAATTTATCTACATTTTCTTTTTGTGTAGAAAAAGAAGGCATTAAACTTACACTAGTGTCAATCTTGTACATAGAAAGAAAATTAAATATTTTATAAATATCTTAAATAAAAACTTCAGGTGATACACAGTTCAACTTCTGATAATTGAATTTCAGCTTTAAATTTATAGTGTGTGGAATGAAATAGTAAAAAAAAAAAAAAAAGCATGTATGGACCTTCTAAAGCAAATAAGAAAAATGTTATGAAGTTCAGACTCATAGATGGTAACTATAGTTCTGTTGGTTACAAATGTGACAGAATAGAGAATATACTGGCATCCAGCTTTCCGTTTTTTAACTCAATAGTTCTCCATCTTGCAAACTAAGAAATACATTTTGCCATTTTTTTATTTAATAATAGTTGATAGACTCCTTTCCCCAACAGTAGAAATAATGATTTGTTTAAAGTAGTTTTCCTCTAATAATGATTTTTTTTAAAAGTAGTTTTCCTCTGATTGACCAAGTAGATTTGAGGAATGAATGGTAATTTGTATAATACATTCTTTAAAAAATATAGTTCCTGACACTAAAAAGGAACAAAAAAAAATAATATTTGCAAGTGTTACAGAAATACATAAAACAGCCAAGCAATGATGTATAGTATTTTCTTCTTGATTAGTATATAAGACCTATCTATTTCTCATAGCACATTCAAACTCAGCTGTAATTTTTCAATAGCAGAAATTACTTAGATACTATTAATTTGTTGAAGAATTACTATGTTTAAGTAACAGAAGACAAATGTAGTAATTATAAGGAGTATCCAAAAATTTCAGTGTTTACAAGCCAAATGGCCAATTGAAAAATAAAAAAAGTATCTACCAAATGATTGCTTGATACATAATAACAAATATGAGATGTTTACTTTTTTCTGTTAAGTTTCTTCATGATACAAAAGAATCAGGATAAATTCTCAATATAATATGTAAAATGTTTGGTATAATATAGGCAAGGTAGCTATACTGACAGTTTTAATTAACTTTTAAGCAGGTACATCATATTTGTAAAAAAACAAAATATATACATAAGGAAAACATAAGTATCCATGGATAACCAGTTTTACCAATTTAGTTATTTATATGTTTAAATTTATGTGTATATGTGTCACAATATAATATAATTATAATTTTGTTTGGAAAAACACTTTTATCACTACTATGTAATAAAGCAACTTTTCATATTATTAAAATTTTGCTTGCCATTTTAAATTTCCAATATTAGACCACCTATTTAATCAACCTCCTATTTTAAAATGTATTGCACAGTTAATCGCTATCATAAGCAATACTTTTATAACTATGTTTACACATTATCTTCACTTTCTTATGAGAATAGATTTTTCACTTTATATATACTGTATTACAATAGTTTATTAGCAGCTATATATTTTAAAAGTTTGTATCATTGTTTATTTAAATTACATTTCTCTAATATTTTCATATGCAAATTAGGCATTTGTGTATTATCTTTGTTATTTCAACAAAGATCTTTATTATATTCTAGAGGCCTGGTGCATGAAATTCATGCACAGGGGGAAGGGTTGTCCTTCAGCCCTGCCTGCACCCTCCAATCTGGGATCACTTGTGGGATGTCTGACCACCCGGATCAAGCCTAAATGGGCAGTTGGACATCTGTCTCACAATCCAGGATTGCTGGCTCCCAAGCATTTGCCTGCCTCTGCTTGATTGCTCCTAACTGCTTCTGCCTGCCAGCCTGATCACCCCTTAACCACTCCATTGCCAGCCTCATAGACTCATAACTGCTCCCCAGCCAACTCGATTGCCCCTAACTGCCATACCTTGCCAACCTGGTCACCTATAACTGCCCTCCCCTGCCAGTCTGGTTGTCCCTAACTGTCCTCCCCTGCAGGCTTGGCCACTTCTAACTGCCCTCCCCTGTTGTCCTAGTGTCCCTCAACTCCCCTCCCTGCTGGCACGGTCACCTTTAACTGCCCTCCCTGCTGACCTGATCGCCCACAACTGCCCTCCCTTGCAGGCCTGATTCTCCCCAATTGCCTCCCCTGTTGTCCTGGTTTCCCCCAAATGCCCTCCTCTGCCGGCCTGGTCCCTCCAAACTGCCCTTTTCTTCTGGCCTAGGTCCCCCCAACTGTCCTCCATTGCAGTCCTGTTCTTCCCCGCCCCCACCCCCAATTTCCCTTCCCTGCTGGCCTGAGAGCCCACAACTGCCCTCCCCTGGTGGCCATCTTGTGTGTTGGAGTGACGGTCAATTTGTATATTACTCTTAGATAGGATATGTTTGGAATATTTTCCCAATGTATAGCTTAACTTCATTTTTATATTGGTATTATTACAGAGCAAAAGTTTTAACTGTGGTGATTCAGAGGGATTTTGTAGGTAGGAGGGTAAATACATGGGCTAACAATTAATATAAAAAGGAACATCTATAATCTTATAATCTATTGGGATATATTAAGTAAGAAGATACCTTGATATGGTATAACTATAATGGTAAGAGTTTGGAGAGAAAAAAATTCAGGAATCAGCACATTGTTAGTATTTATAAGAGCCTGGCCTTGAAAATCTCCTTCATTTATAATTTCTTAACAATCCTTCAACTGCTAAGGGGGTATACAAAGCACAAACAGACTCTGAAAATTTCTGGAAATTAAGAATACTTTAACAAGTTTGATTCTCTGGAAACTATCATGATGAATGACTGAATTAGAAAGATTACCAGAAAGTATCTCAATCTTAAATATTGAAAGGTCAGCCCCCTAGCTATTAGGCATCAGTATTAATGCATTTTCTTCCATGAATGAATATCACAAGTTTGAAAAGATGCATATGTGGATGAGTGGATGGTGATCATGTAAAATAACACACAAAATTTGAACTACTTAATACATCTATTGAACACTTAAATAAGACAGGCATGAGAATAAAATCAGGTTTATAACTCAATATTTATTTTCATAGTTTCTAAAATTACTATTCAGTGGAGTTTTTTTTTTAATACCTACTCTATTCATAGTTTTATATATGACTAGTTATGGTGTTACTCTGTTGCAACTGCTTTTCAAGAGTTAGAAAGAGTTATCAGAGGACTGAAAAAGCAATGAGGCAGTAGCCATTCTAGAAGGGGGAAAAGGGATTAATTGATGCAATTATCCCCAACAAGAAAAATTTCCCCTATAAAATAATATTGTGAAAGTCATATCATATGCTCTAAGTGGGCAAAGAGACATGACTTCGAAGTCATATAGATAAAAGTTTTTTTTTTTTTATAATACTAGTTTTTCATAAGCCAATGCTATGAAACATGAAGGTCATTAATAATAAACTATTTTTAGTTAGTTGAATAAGAATATAGTATCGATACTGAGAATTTGTATAGTTATATCAACACTGACTCTTTAAATGTGATTTCTTACAAAAGTAGGTGACTAAGTAAAACTGAAGGTTACTATCAATTCATAATGTTCTGAACACTAATAACATTTAAAATAAACAATTCATAATGTTCTGAACACTAATAACATTTAAAATAAACTGGATTTATGTATTAAACTACACATTCATAAATCTTACTGATTTATTCTCTAAAGAGCTAAGCCTTACTAAGATAAGGAGAAAGTAACTTCTGACCACATTCACTTCTTATGATAAAAATGTTACACTAGGTCATATTTCTTTTCTTTTTCATGGGAAGTTTATGTTGAAATTTATTAAACTTTTTCTAATATCTATTAAATATTATTCTTCAAATAAAAATAGTCCATTATGCTTATTCTGTGTGAAACTCATAAGTATTGTAGGCAACTAAACTATTGTGGAATGTTTATCTCTGTAACTTATTAGTACCATTTATATAGGCTTTTAGTCTCTTTTATACTTGATGGCTCTGAGAGAGAGATAGATAGACAGAGAGGGAGAGAGAAACATATCTATTTGTTGTTCTGTTATTTATTCTTTTATTGGTTGATTCTCGTATGTGCCCTGATCAGGGATAGAACCCACAACCTTGGTATATGGGGTGAACACTTTAACCAACTGGGCTACCCTGCCAGGACAAAGCACAATCTATAGTCTCTTCACAGTTTCTTCAAGTGACAAATGATGCATGAAAAATGATGAATTGTTAGTGCTCTGTACTCTTTGCTACAATACTTAACATACTATAGAAAAAAAATATATTTTTTATTCTTCCTGAGTCACTGGGGCAATTTAAATATATCTCCATTATACACAAATAAAAACTAATCTTTTTGTATCTGGGCTGGTTTCAAGAGCAATATTAAATCCCTAGGCTTTAATAGTTTAAAGACATTTAATTTTGACTGTGCCCATTAATAATACATTTCCTACCACTTTCTTTGTTCATGTTTCAAAAAATAAATTTCAAATTCCAGAAATAATGAAATACGCATATAAAAAAGTGTTTCATGCCTTGCCTTATCCTTGTGAGATATTACAAGGCTAATGCATTTGATTTTTCCTCTAGAGCACAGCAGTATGGCAATAATTAAATAGAATGCCTGTCATCTGTTTTCTCCTCTGAATATAAAATCAGAAGTAGAGTCTTGGCAAATAGTCTAAATAGCAGAATTAACCTTTATAATATAGGTAATTTCCCAAGTGTGTTCTACTGATATTGTACATAAAATAGAATAAGGTGTTAACATTTTAATGATCCCTTGTTTACATCTAGTGATGAAGCATATATTGAACATTCATTTTAAGACTTAGAAAATTTTAATTCTCCCTAGTGTTGGGCTTTTTACTCATTTACACTTAGCTTAAAACTTTGGATATATTTGCTTTCTTTTTGTCAGATATAAAGTACCACATTGTTATGTATTCTTTGGGGAATGAGAGAAGGTTGAAGGTGAGGCTGGCAAGGAATAGCCTAAAGAAGCACTTCCCTTGGCTTTAGAGAATATTCTGTTGGATGCTGGTTTTTGTAGCTTCAACATTACTATACTTAATAGTACCACTGGATTCTAATATGTTTTTATGGAAGTGATGTTTTATAATAAAGCATATTTAAGAAATTTAAAGCCGAAAATCTGTCTCAAGAAACGTTTTTTAAAAATTAAACAAATTGCCTAAACCGGTTTGGCTCAATGGTAGAGCGTCAGTCTGCGGACTGAAAGGTCCCAGGTTCGATTCCAGGCAAGGGCATGTACATTGGTTGTGGGCACATCCCTGGTAAAAAATAAAATGGGACACTCTGAGCTTTAATATGTTAATGTTGTAAATCACAAGAAGAGGAATTTCTTTGTATGAGTTTTGAAGAAATTTGTTTAATTTTTTAAAAATATATTTTATTGATTTTTTACAGAGAGGAAGGGAGAGAGATAGAGAGCTAGAAACGTCGATGAGAGAGAAACGTCGATGAGAGAGAAACATCGACCAGTTGCCTCTTGCACACCCCCTCTACTGGGGATGTGCCCGCAACCAAGGTACATGCCCTTGACCAGAATCGAACCCGGGAACTTTCAGTCCGCAGACCAACGCTCTACGACTGAGCCAAACTGGTTTAGGCAATTTGTTTAATTTTTAAAAAACGTTTCTTGAGACAGATTTTCCATTGAAATCACTTGGAAAAAATCCAGTTTTATAGAATTGCTATGTATGATGCTATCTTGAAATCTATCATCAAAAGCAGCAGAAAGAAAAGGAATTAAGTTGAAACTTCAAGTTTCCTTCTTTAATAAGGTAAAATGATTTTTATGTCCATAAAAAAGCCTTAATATAGTTTATTTAAAAAAATCTGATGCTGTGAACTATTGAGGTTAATAATTATTTTGTTATTTTTAGGGAGTGTGCTAACACATTGCTGGAATTAACACTGAGAGACGCTTAATTGTGGATCTTTTTTCAATGGCCTGCTTTTTTTTTTTTTTTTTTTTTAAGGAAAACCAGTGTAGAGGACAGAGTGTTGGACAGTAAGAATGCTATTGTGCTTGCTTTGATCTTGCTATCCTCACACTCTATAATGACTGACTACCTCTAAAGATTGATCATTTTCAGAAGTCTCAGCTTGCAAAATCTTTAAACCTATTTGCAACAGATGGCACTAAAAGATTGCCATTTCAAGTGGACCGACACTCTTCATTCAATTTCAATTGACCTTCTGCCCTGGCTGTCACTTTACTGTGGGGATTTTTTATGAGCTATATTGCTACAATTTGTTAAGCCATGTAAACAGTGTTTTTAAGAAGAGCATTGTTAAAAGTATGTCTGCAAATTTAGTCAACTGATTATATTGGACTGACATGTGAACTAAAACAATATAAATCTGTCCTCCAAATTTATATATCATACTCTTTAAGCTCTTTTTTTAGTCGTTTATATCCCTGATGACTTTCCCTATGCAATACATCAGTATAGTCCTAACACAGAGTGAGTGGGCTAATAATGTTTTGGAATTAACTCTTAAAAATTATTTTAATAAATTAATTTATAAAAATAGATGGCAAATTTAAGCCTTAAAGTGTATTTCAAAGTATTACTTTTCCAAAAAAGGAGAAAATCTATATTCATACATTCCACTCAATAAATAAAATTATTTCCATGTCTTGGCCACTGTGAATGCTGCTGCAATGAATATAGGGGTGTATATATATTTGCAAATCATGATTTTAAGTTTTTCAGGTGTATACCCAGGAGAGAGATTGCTGGGTCATATGGTAGCTCTATTCTTAATTTTTTTGAGGCATTGCCAGACTGCTTTCCATTGTGGTTATACCAGTCTACATTTCCACCAGCAGTGAATGAGGGTTCCCTCAAATACTCTTTCCAAGTTATTAGGGAACACACAAGAACTGTGTGTTTCAACTGAAACCATATTATAACTATTGCATTAATCTGTACATTATATATTTTGCTTTAATTTCACAGAGCTACATGTAGTGCTTACATTTTTTATTCTTCTTATAAAGATAGTAGCTGTCTCTAAAGTCCATTTGGCACTTTCTGGAAACCCTGAAAACTTTCCTAAAACTTTACTTTTAAATATATACTTAAAAATATATTTAAAAGTAAATGGGTATATGCATTTTAATATGGGTATATGCGTTTTAATCAGGACTACTGATGCAACCATATATTAAAGATTGCATCAATTTAGGTCCTGAACATTTGAGTTGTACCATAATAAATGCATTTAGCATTTATACTTGAGGATTTGTTTAAATTTAAATACAAGTATTACTTGAAAGATCCTAAATTATAAAGAGCAAATCAAGTTAAGAAAACGTTTGAAGTGGTAGTCCTTATAAGAAATAGTATTTAACAAAAATGAAAACGCTTGGGTGATGATAATCCTATATAATAAAAGGCAATATACAAATTGACTTCATGGCAGAACGACTGGTTGCTGTGACGTGCACTGACCACCTGGGGGCAGACACTCAACACAGGAACTGACCCCTGGTGGTCAGGGCACTCCCACAGGGGGAGTGCCTCTCAGCCCAAAACCAGGCTCACGGCTGGTGAGCACAGCAGCGGTGGTGGGAGCCTCTCCTGCCTCCACAGCAGTTGCACATACTCTGAGGGCTCCCAGACTATGAGAGGGCACAGGCTGGGCTGAGGGACAAAATTTGTGCACCGGGCTTCTAGTAAACCTAGAATATTCCCAAGGTATATTAAAGCGTGTAAGTGATTTCATCAATTCTTTTGTGGTAATTTTTTTTTGTGGAAAAACAACTTTTTCCTTGATAAAATAACATAATTTTTCAATTTTGACATTTTATCTTACTAGCTTTGAAGCACTGTAAAAATAGACTCTGTGTGTGTGTGTGTGTGTGTGTGCGCGTGTGCACATGCATGTTAATACTTCGCTTAAATAGACAAATTCCTCATAAAGAATGATTATATAATTGCTATTGCTTTTTATTAAAGCGAGAAAAAAGACAGATTTTGAATTACTTTTCATTATAGTCAACTCATTGCCTTTTTACTTGACAATATAATTGAATGAAGAGCTCAGTGAATTAATAACTTAAAAATCAAAACAAAATAACCTAAAATAGTTAATTGATAACCTGATGGGCCTTTAAGTACCTGACAGAATTTTCCTGTGCTCCAGTTCACAATTTTGTCTTTATCTTGGATTAACTGAAAACAAGTAAATGGTGGCAGCTCATAAGGAAGATGAAGTCATTGATAATAAAAATACAGTATTTGAATGAATATAAATATTTTATTTAATATTTATTAGTTAAATAAATATTAAGATATTAATTAATTAATTAATTAAAGTTATGCATAATATATATGAAAAATATTTTTGTTTTTAAATATTATCAATTAAAGATGGAATATTTCATTACTGGTCATATTCTGAACTGGTACTCCCCCCCCCCCCCCCAGATCTTTAAAATTCTGTATCTTAGCTACAAAATTACAAATAACTATAGCTCTTCACTTATCAACGTATTCCTTGGTTATTTTATTTCAACTTTTTTTTACTAATGTTTATGACATTGGCCACTATCCAAACCATATCTCATTAGTGATGATATCTGATCTATTAAAGTTGCTAAGAATGGAAATGAACAGATGTCATTATAATGTGTGGTAAAAAATTTCCTGTTTACATTTTTTTCTTTTACACAGTCAGTTTGTAATTTACATATGTAATACATATTCTTAAAAAGATCTTAATGTTATGTCTGATTTTAAAAAAAATATTTATTGTTGAAATATTACATAGGTCCTTTTCCCCCATTAACTTCTTCCAGCCTGCTCCCACCCTCCCCCACACAGGCCCTCACCACCCAACTGTCTGTGTCCACATATGCATATAAATTCATTGGCTGATCTCTTTCCACCTACTCTCCTCTGCATTCCCTCTGAGGTTCATTAGTCTGTTTATGTTTCTGTGACTTTGGGTCCATTTTTGATAATCAGTTTATTTTGTTTATTAGATTCCACATATGAGTCAGATTTTTCTCTGAATGGCTTATTTCACTCAGGATAATATTCTCTAGGTTCAGCCATGTTGAAAATGCTAAGAGTTATTTCTTTTTTACAGTAGAATAGTATTCCATTGTATAGATGTACCACTGTATTTTTATCCACTCATTTGCTGATGGACACTTAGGCTGTTTCCAAGTCTTACCTATTGTAAAATATGCTGCAATGAACATAGAGGTGCATGTATTATTTATGATGAATGTTTCAGGTTTATTGGGATATATTCCTAGAAGTGGGATGACTGGGCCAAATGGGAATTACATTTTTAATTTCCTGAGGAAACTCCATATTTGTTTTTCCATGTTGCTCTACCAGTCTATATTTCTAGGGTTCCCTGTTCTCCACAACCTCACCAACACTTGTCATTGGTTTATTTGTTGATGATAGCCATTCTGACAGGTGTGAGGTGACATGTCATTGTTATTTTGATTTACATCTCTCAGATGATTAGTGACTGATCATTTTTTCATATGTCTCTTGGCTTTCTGTATGGCTACTTTGGAGAAGTATCTATTTAGGTCATTTGCCCATTTTTTAATTGCATTGTTTGTCTTCCTTTTGTTAAGTTATATGAGTTCCATATAT
Source organism: Pipistrellus hanaki (assembly GCF_964339955.1). NCBI lineage: Eukaryota > Metazoa > Chordata > Mammalia > Chiroptera > Vespertilionidae > Pipistrellus > Pipistrellus hanaki. The sequence continues at coordinate 41,882,567 of NC_140506.1, read as the reverse complement.
ATTTTGGAGGTGAACCCCTTATCAGAGGTATTGTTCTCACATGTAGTGGGATCTCTTATTATTTCTTTTGCTGTGCAGAAGCTTCTTGTTTTCATGTAGTCCCATTTGTTTATTTTTTTTCTTTAATTTCCATTGTCCTAGAAGATGTATTGGTAAATGTATTACTATAAGAGATCTCTGAAATTTTGGTGCCTATTGTTTCTTCTAGGACTTTTATAGTTACAATGAACATAGACTCTAAAATCCTCAACAAAATTCTAGCAAACCATATCCAGCAATACATTAAAAAGATCATACATCATGACCAACTGGGATTTATTCTGGGAGTGCAAGGCTGGTACAATATTTTCAAATCAACAACTGTGATACAGCACATAAACAGACTGAATGAGAAAAATCACATGATCATATCAATCAATGCAGAAAAAAACATTTGACAAAATCCAACAACCCCCTTCCCCCCCATAAAATCTTTCAGCAAAGTGAGAATAAAGGAAACAGAATCAACATATTAAAGGCCATATATGACTAACACAGAGCCAACATCATACTCAATGGGCAAAAACTAAAACCATTTCCCCTAAGAATAGGAACAAGACAGGGATGCTTTCATGATTAGACATGGATGCCTTCATGATTAGACATGAAGAAGAAATAAAAGGAATCCAAATTGAAAAAGAGGAAATAAAAGTCTCATTATTTGCAGATGAGGTGATACTGTATGTAGAAAAACCTAAAGTCTCCATTATAAAATGACTAGATTTAATAAATGAATTTGGAAATGTATCAGGTTATAAAATTAATACCCCAAATCCATAGCATTTTATACACTAATAGTGAACTATCAGAAAGAAAAACTCAAAATACAATCCCAGGAGAACAACCAAGATGTGGCATAGATAAACACCTATACTTGGATCCTCTCACAACCACATCAAAATTCCAACTAAAAGACAAAATGGATATCATCCAGAACCACGGAAACCTGGTTGAGTGGAAGTTCTACAACTGGAAGGAAAGAAAAAAGTGCATTGAGACAGGTAGGAGGTGTGGATGTGTGAAAGTGCGAGGTAGCAAGGTGTGCCAAATGGGCTGGCAACTGGGTGCACTGTTGTTTTTTTTCAATCGAGAGGGAAACACAGGCTCCTATTGCTCTGAACTCTAGTTCTGGGTGAGATTCTGGGGACACAGACTCATATGGGGAGAAACTGGACTGTCAGGCATTGGACAGGAACGTGAGGTTGGCTTTCTCTCAGAGGTGCTCACAGTGATCATTGTTACTATACAGGTCCGTGGGACACAGACCTATCCAGGGAAGGGCAGACTGGCAGCCATTGCTATTTGCTCTGCCCTGGTGATTCCCTGAGACCCCGTCCCAACCAATTTGCAACCCATCCAAGCTATGCTCAGCAGCTTTTGTATATAAATGGCCTGTCCCTCTTACACCCTAAAACCTAACTGTAGCTGGGTCAGAGAGCTCCAAAGCATCCAAAAGAAGGCCTAAGGCCCTGCAGCAGCAGCCTGCATTGCTTCACAGCTGGACCTCATCTGGGCACTTCCAAACCCCAAACAAAGAGGAGGAATCTGCAGATCTCTCTGTAGCGTCTGCTGGGTGGCCTCAGGCAGTGGCTGACATTGCACATCCAGAGCCTGAGACACTGGGCCCTATAGACACTAGCACACAAAGCCACTTTATCAACACAGGGAAGCAACCAAAAATGCAGAGACAAATAAACAGGTCACAAACAAGATAAAAATTATGAACAACAAAGTGACAACAAATACATATCAATCAACAAGTGAATCTAAAATCAAGTTAATAAAAAAATCTGATAAACAATAAACTGGTGAATATAATAGAATCAGGGGCATAGAAAGGGAGTGGACTGACAATTCTTGGAGGGAAAGGAGTATGGTGGTTTGTGGGAAGAGATTGGACAAAAATCTTACACCTATGGATGAGGATGGGGGGGGGTGTAAGAGCATGGGGTGGAAACTGGGTAGAGGGAAGCTATGGCGGGGGGGGGGGGGAGGGAGGAACAACGATAATAAACTGAACAATAAAGATGTATTAAATAAAAATAATAGAAAAAGGGCATTATAGGACAAAATTTGAGTAAGGAAAAAAGAATCCCATTTACCATTGCAACAGAAAAATTAAGAGATGTAGGAATTAACTTAATCAAGGAAGTAAAAGACCTATACTCTGAAAACTACAAGATGTTGGAAAACAGTGATAGAGGAAGATATAAACAGATGGGAGAATACACCATGTTCATGGATTGGTAGAATCAACATTATTAAATTAAAATGTCTATACTAACTAAAGCAATCTATAGATTCAGTGCAATCCCTATTAAAAAAAATCATGGCATATTTCACAGACCTAGAAAAAATACTTCAAAAATTTATATGGAACCAATAAAGATCCCAAATAGCTGCAGCAACCTTGAGGAAGAAGAACAGAGTTGGAGGAATCAAATACCAGATATCAAGTTATACTACAAAGCCACTGTATTCAAAATAGCCTGGAACTAATACAAGAACATACATATAGTTCAATGGAACAGAACAGAGAACCCAAAAATTGACCCAAGCCATTATGCTCAATTAATATTTGATAAAGGAGGCAAGAACATACATTGGAGCAATAAATGGTTTGGGAAAACTGGACAAATACTTGTAAAAAAATGAAACTAGACCTCCAATTTCCATCATCCCAGATAAACTCAAAATGGATAAAAGACTTAAATGTAAGTCCTGTTTAGAATTTTAATAGCTAAAATGCACTGGCAAAACAATAGTAAAGGAGCCTGTGGAGTGGATTCAGAAACAGGGAAATACATAATGAAAAATCATTTAATCATCTTGTGAAATATTTTTAAAGATTGAAATCAGTAAGTTTTACCACCAATCTGTTTAATTTTTTAATATAGGAGCATAATTGTGCATAGATACCATACCAATTATGGTTATATTTTGCTAGTTTACTTCTTGATTAGTGGAAGCTATTAAATAATTAAATTGAAGTTTGAGAATTGTAAAAGCTGGGAAAATTTTGCCTATGAGCTTGAAACATTTGCATAACATTCCCCATAACTTTTAATTTAATTATACATTGAAAATATAAGTCCATTTCTCATAATGTGGGAGAATTCTGTTTTTACATCTTTGAACATAAATTTTTATTTATTAAAAAAATGTTATTATGGGCCCCCAATATGGCCACTGTGTGGAGAGGTTTCCAAACATTTACTACAGGAAAATATATATGTCTAAAAAAGCCTTCAACATGGTTTATCTCTTCTAGTAAGGGTCACTAGAGAAAGCTTCAAATGAAGAATGATGACTGCCCAGCATCTAACTATACAAAAATACCCCAAAGCAAATTAGCACAATTATCCTAGCTAGGATAATTGCTATATTTCTTATCTGATTGAAATTTGATATTTTACAGATTGATTTATTTCTTAATCTATTTCATTGTTCAAGCAACTCTTCCAATCACATTATAATTTTCTTTATTTTTATAGTGCTTGTTATCTACTTTATGATAAAGAAAAAACAAAAATGCTGTTAACTCCATCAAAACACAAATTGGTAATTAGAAAATGTATTATTTTAAATTTAATGCAATATAAGAATCATATCAATTTAGAAGAATTTTGCTTCTTGGTCAGACTAGAATTAATTGAACAAGGTCTTCTTGGAATGTTTAGTTTTGATTCTTTAAATCATGATGCTACATAACTTTGTGGTATAACCATGTTTAAATAAGTTAATTGTTTTTTTAATTAAAACAAAATTAACAGTTGTAATTGGTACCTCATTAAATAATGGTACAGGAAAATATCCTGGTGCTCAGAAAAAGGGAGACTAAAACAAATTTAATTTGATAATAAGTTTGTCATTATTTGGTGTTAAGCTGGTTCTGCCATTTTAATTTCATATTGTGCAAATGTTTCCATAAAAGTTGTTTATCCTCTTTGCAAAAACATTATATGACCTTTAAATATGAAAATCTTCTGTACATTCAATTAAACAAATGTGTCATTTAAAAATGCTTATCCAGCTCTTGCCAGGCGTCCTCGTGGGAGTCTCTAAGCCCTGCATGGCAATCCCTGACAGGGCGACCTGGAAATCCAACTACTTCTTTAAGATCATCCAACTTCTGGATGATTAGTATCCAAAATGCTTCACTGTGGGAGCAGACAATGCGGGTCCAAGCAGACGCAGCAGATCCGCATGTCCCTCCGCAGGAAAGCTGTGGTGCTGATGGGCATGAACACCATGATGCACAAGCCATCCGCGGACATTTGGAAAACAACCCAGCTGCCTCATATCCGGGGAACGTGGGCTTTGTGTTCACCAAGGAGGACCTCACTGAGATCAGGGACATGCTGCTGGTCAATAAGGTACCAGCTGCAGCCCGTGCTGGTGCCACTGCCCCATGTGAAGTAAAGGTGCCGGCCCAGAATACTGGTCTGGGGCCAGAGAAAGACCTCCTTCTTCCAGGCTTCAGACATCACCAATAAATCACCAAGGACACCATGGAAAACCTGAGTGATGTACAGCTGATAAGACTGGAGACAAAGTGGGAGCTAGCGAAGCCACACGGCTGAACGTGCTGAGCATCTCCCCCTTCTCCTTTGGGCTGATCATCCAGCAGGTGTTTGACAATGGCAGCATCTACAACCCGGAAGTGCTTGACTTCACAGAGGATACTGCATTTCTGCTTCCTGGAGGGTGTCTGCAATGATGCCAGCATATGCCTTCAGACTGGTTATCCAACCGTTGTGTCAGTACCCCATTCTGTCTTGAATGGGAACAAGCGAGTTCTCACTTTGTCTGTGGAGACCGATTACATCTTCCCTCTGGCTGAAAAGGTCAAGGCCGTGGCTGATCCATCTGCTCTGTGGCCATGTCACCCCTGCTGCTCCTCTGCTGCTGCAAACCCAGCCAAGGTTGAAGCAAAGGAAGAGTCGCAGGAGGATTTGGGATTTGGTCTCTTTGATTAATTACCAAGAAAGCAACCAGCTCAGCCAACTCTATTTGAGAAACAAGAAAATAAAGGCTTACTTCTCTTAAAAAAAAAAAAAAAAATCCTTATCCAGGGAAGACACTGTGCTCATGATTAGACTTAATTAAAAAATAGTTCCTTCATTTAATAATATGATTGCTTTGAAGATACTCCACTTTCCTTTCTTTTTTATCTTTTCCCTAGCTTATCACATCAAACAAAAATTCTATAAACAGTAAATAATTATTTTTCATTTTTATTTGATACAGAATTTTTATTTTCTTGATTAAATTTTAATTGCTTCTTAATCTGCTAAATATTTTCAGATAACAGCATTTAGGTTTTTGAAACATCTATATTACTATATATTATATAATATATATAGTAATTACTATTAGAATTCTCTTGGTAAATCAAGACCTGAATATTTCTCATGAAGTGATTCCTTTATCTTTCTCTCCAATTTGTTAATCTTCTTTCTTCCTTCAACTTCCTTCCTCTGCCTCCTACTTTCTCTTTTATCCTTTACGTACTTTCAAATTTTTCCTTCATCTCCTTAGTTATATAGCATATATGGTACGAGGTCTGAAACTCATAAGATATTTGATGTAGCTTTTTAAAATGTTTTATATAAGACATAGACATTTTATGCCAAAATGTCTTCCATAAACATACTCAGGAATCCAACTATATGGGAAACAATGAAAACATAGTGTATGGATATAGTATATATGAAAGAATAAACATATTTTATATTTTAGTGTCTTCATTTCTTTTTCCCACAATTTTTTGTTTCTATCTTTAAAATTAAATTCATTAAAATATTTTATACTTTTTGAAGCAAAATCAGAACGTCAAATCACAAGTATTTCATAATCCTTTACACACTATATGTAAATAAATTTCTTAATCAAAACTCATGAATCTTCAAATAATGGCTGAATTAATAAGAATTGATAGTTCTTTTGCTGTAGGATGCATCTTCAAAGAATATTACATGATGTTAAGAAGAATCATTCTAGAACCGGCAAAGGTGATAAAGAGAATTAACTTCATAGGGAGCTCTTGAGCATGAAGAATATAAAACCTACTTTCCAGATGGCTGATCAGCAACAGATTTTGCTTAAGATAATGGCATAAGGGATCATTCAGTGGAATATGTGGGAGACTATAGCAGTCAAGTGATATCGGGAAAATACTGCAGTATTATCTATTTTCTCTTAGCTTTATAATACTCTAGAATATTATCTCTCATTTTTCTCTATACTCTTAGTCTTCCTAGAAAAACTAAAGTGATAACCTAAGTGATTCTGTGTGCATTTCATCAATTGAATTATATTTTAGAGGTTCTAATGTGTAACATCATTTCCCCTAATATTTTGGTTTTAAATTGCTGTAGGTGTTAACTAACCAGTTGCTGAGAATTTATATCAAACAAAGGTAAAATGATTGATTCAGAGAGTTCTTTTGTACATGAGTTGGTGACAGTTTTATTCTATACGTGTGTTTCTATTCTAATTATTAATTTTATACTCAATAAATATACATATGGCCCCCAGATAAATGACTGTTCTATGAATGAATGGATGGCTATGGTTGAGAATACACTTAAAATACTCTTATTATCAGAACCCCAAGGTGATAGTTATGTCACAGTCAGCATCACTTTATCAAGCTAGTCTGTCAATTATCACAGTTTTGTTTAAATATTATGCATTGGCTCATGACATATAAATTAATGTTCTAAAGCAGTTCAACTATTCCTTAATATAATGGATTCTTTCCACTGATAAATCATCTTCATATGAATTATTTTACTAAAAGACACATTAGTGGGCAATTGGAATTGTCATAAAAGACAATTTTGATAATAAGCACAAGCAAATACAGAAAAAAAAGATACCTCTCATTTGACTTCTTGTAGCTTTCAGTAACTATTTTTAATATTAGAAATGCCACTTTATACAAGTTTTAGTTCCATACTAAAACTTTTAGATTTCATTATATTTAAATTTCATAATTTGCACATTTGTCCACTTATACTAATTTTAAAATATAAAGGGCATACATAGGTAGTCACACATAAAGAGAAAACTAGGCAGGTACCAAATTTTATTACGAACATATTCTTCTATGAATTCTATTGACTGTTCTAAATTATAATGAGCTTTGCAAGGGAACAAGCAATCAGGTAAGTCCATATTCTATTTTCTGGATAGTTTACTCACGTACACACTTATAATTCAACTAGAGGCCCAATGCACGAAATTCCTGCACGGAGCAGGGGGTGTCCCTCAGCCCAGCCTGCACCTTCTCCAATCTGGGACCCCTCTAAGGATGTCCGACTGCCTGATTAAATGAGCAATCGGACATACCTCTCACAATGCAGGACTGCTGTCTCCCAACTGCTTGCCTGCCTGCCTTCCTGATTGCCCCTAACTGTTTATGCCTGCCAGCCTAATCACCTCCTAACCACTGCCCTACCAGCCTGATTGATGCCTAACTGCTCCTCTGCTAGCCTGTTTGTTCCCAACTTCTCTCCTCTGCTGGCATGGTCACCCCTAACTGCCCTCCCTTGCAGGCCTGGTCCCTCCCAACTTCCTTCCCCTGCTGGCCATCTTGTGGTAGCCATCTTGTGTCCACATGGGGGCAAGATCTTTGACCACATGGGGGCAGCCATCTTGTGTGTTGGAGTGATGGTCAATCTGTATATTATGCTTTTATTAGATAGGATAGAGGCCTGGTGCATGGGCGGGGGCCAGCTAGTTTGCCCTGAAAGGTGTCTCAGATCAGGGTGGTATTACCTTGGGGCATGGGGTAGCCTGGGCAAGGGGCCTGTGGTGGTTTTCAAGCTGGTCATGCCCCCTAGCAACCCAAGCAGAGGACCTGGTATCTGGGATATTTATTTATCTTCTATAATTGAAACTTTGTAACCTGCAGAGGAGCTAAGATTTCTGCTTGCTCTGTAGTTGCAGCCATTTTTGTTGGAATTTATTTATCTTCTATAATTGAAACTTTGGAGCCTTAAGTGTAGGCCTGGACAGGCAAGGGTGTGTGGAAAGCTTGGCTTCCTCTATCACCCAGGGCAACCCTAGCCTTCTGCTCTTTCCAGTTCCGTGGCTGCCACCATTTCTTTTTGGGTTTATGTATCTTCTATCATTGAAACTTCGTAGCCTTGAGTGGAGGCCTAGGCTGGCAATGGAAACCCAAGCCTCACTCCTGCTCTCTATGGCCACAGCCATCTTGGTTGGGTTTATTTGCATATTCAATCCTGATGGTCTGGTGGGCATGACTGTTGGGTGCGGCTTGTGGGTATAGCTGAGTGATTGTTTTATTTGCATATTACTCTTTTATTAGATAGAATGACACTACTTGATGTGATCTTGTGGCAAAGTTCTATTTTCCTTAGCTGAATGTTTTCAGCAAAAGTCCAATAACTTAAACCAGAATTTTCTATGCTATCAACTTATTTTATAATATTGTGCAATTTTGCCTGTAGCACTGATGCTATTTTACAAACTTTGGTTCAATGAAACAAAATTTAGGATCTGGGAAATTTTTTTCTTGGAACTTACTAAAAAAGTAAAATTATTTTTTAAAATACATTTTCAAATATATTTTTATTGATTTTTTTTTACAGAGGAAGGGAGAAGGATAGAGAGTTAGAAACATAGATGAGAGATAAACATTGATCAGCTACCTCCTGCACACCTCCTACTAGGGATGTGCCCGCAACCCAGGTATATGAACTTGACCAGAATCAAACCTGGGACCTTTCAGTCCACAAGCTGATGCTCTATCCACTGAGCCAAACTGGTTAGGGATAAAATTACTTTTTATAAATACTCCTCTCATTTATCCAAAGGTATAATGATGCATTATCTAGGTAGAAAGGAAAACTTGAGCTGTGCATATGTGTATATGTGTGACCACACATGTTTGTATATGTATTTATTTTTAATGCCTGCGTAGCATGTTAACTCCCTGATGGTTAAGGCTTTTTTTTTTTATCATCCATATTGTACGCATATCACTTAAAGATGTGTGTGGTATATAGGTAATGCTCAACACCTATTTTGGAATAAGTGAATGAGTTTGAATAAATTGCTCCATTGGATTTTCAATTCATGTGAAATAAGAATAATGATAACAATGTGATTCCATTTTTGTTATTGGCACTTTTGATTTTTCCATCTTATTATGAGGTTTTCTCTTTTTCTAGAAATTTATACACTTCACTGGGTGTTTTTCAATTAATGTTTACTTTTTAAAACAAGTTCTGTTTTACCTCTACTACTTTTGGACTTTATACTGGATTAGTGTTAAACTTCTTAAATTATCATACCCATATTGTAACATTTTGTTCTTGTAATACTCATTGGCATCCCTTTAGAAATCAGAGCTTGAAGATATGCAGAATCTATTAGACTGACATTTAACTGTTTTATATAGCCCAATAAATGCAAATAATAACAGAAGCAATAACAAAAGGTAGTTACAATTTTAATTAAGTTTGTAGATTTTTATTAGGATAGAAGTATTAGTTAAGGTAACAAGGTACTTAACAAATTATTTAAACCCTAAAGATATGAGCTTAATAACTGTCACATTTTAAGTTTTAGATTTCTGGCTGTGATGACTAAAAATACTGTTCAGTGTGTCTCATCAGAATTTCAGGTTAGAGTCCTGGCAAGTTTCATCATTATAAATTCCCAATCAGCTGAAAAGGAAACTACCACAATTTGTTCAAGAAGTGAGAGAAATTCATATGGGAATATAAAATTAAACTCTGGAATATTTTGTAATAATTACAAAATTTAGTTATAACTTCTTATGACTACAGTTAATGATAGCATATTGCATATTTGGAAGTTGTTAAGGATAAAGATTCTTAGGGAAAAAATCTTTTTTGGAAGTGAGTGGGCAATGAAATGGGTAAAAGTGCTGTTTGTGAGGTCAATTTTAGTTGTACAGAAACTTAGTCAAATGGTTCTCGTCTATTCTGTAACCACATGTCTCCAGAAGTGTTCTTCTTTCTTTGTGCCCCAAATTTCCACAATGAGAGACATCTGTTAGCTATGTAGAAAATGCATCATTAGAGGCATACTAAGGGACTAAAACCAATATGATAATTTTGAGATTAAATTTATAAATTTGCTTATATTTTAAAGGCTAGTCATACAAGTAGGAGACTTGACACACACATGAAGTTTAAGTGAAAAAGCTCCAGGCTGTACTCATATCAATATATCTTGCCAAACTAACAAAATGACAAAAGAAAGCCAAAATGTATACAGCATATCAGGTGTAGACCTACAATTAAGCTATTATATTCCTATATAATACATTTTGACTTGATTTATTTTCCACGTAACTCTGAAAAGCTAAATCATACACACACACACACACACACACACACACACAAACAAAAACAAAAAAAAACAAAAAACAAAAAACAAAACAAAAAAACAAAACAAAAACAGACCACTGAGGGATCTTTTATATATATACTAGAGGCCTTTTGCAGGAATATTCCTGCAAGAACAGGGCTTCTGGTGGGCTTCCCTCCCTCCACCGCCATCTCTCCCACCCCCTTATGCTTTCCTGCCGCCTTTGCTCCCCACCCCCCACCCCACGCTTTCCCTTTCACTGCCACCACTGCCTCACACTTTCCCTCCTGCCGCTGCTGCTGGGTGCTTTCCCTTCCCTCTCATTGTCTCTGCCCTCCACCCCACGCATCCCCTCCCGCAGCTGCTAACCCCCATGCACTTTCCCTTCTGCCACTGCTGCCCCATGTTTTCCCTTCCACTGCCGCCCGGCACTTTTCCACTGCCCGCTGCCACACGCTGCCGCCGCCCACCCGCTGCACTTTCCCTCCTGCAGCTGCTTGCTTTCCGCTTTCCCTCCCCCTTCCTTCTATGCTGTCTTCAGTATCCACTGTTCCCTCCCTCAGTGAATGCAAATTAGACACCATATTTGCTGGGTCAATTTGCATACCCACTCTGATTGGCTGTGGGCATAATGAAGTATGGTCAATTAGCATTTTTCTCTTTCATTAGTATAGATATTATATATTATGTATATTATAAGAGGAATCAAATGAGTGGAGTTATCAGATGTTTATGTTGTAAATTAGCTTATTCATTATGAGTTAAGATGCTAATAATTTTGATACTTGAATACTTGTCATGCTTAAGATATGGACATTCTGTATTAGCTTAGAGGGTAAAAATATGATTGATTATCTAAATTGAGGTGCTAGATTTTTCATTCAACATAATGAATAATTGTAATAGGAATTAACAATGGACCCTGACTATCTGTCAATAATTATCATCCTTGGACAATTACTAAAATTCAAATACCTCTGAATATCTAAATTTATATAATCATTATCATTATTAATAATTATAATTCATAAGTTTATTAAAAACATATCCCAGATTAAAATTCTTGAATTAAAAATCCCTCTGTTACAGTTTCTGCTATCTCAGTCAGGTTTTTAATGTGTCATGTAGCTGAAGAAAAACATGGTATGTCCCTTTTTGTCAAAATAGTTGAAGTATGCAAGTGCCTTATTTACATTTCTACTTGTGTAGTAGTTTAACATCTAAGCTTTACATTTCCCCATTCTGTAGTCTGTCCTTCTTTATCAGTACCTATTTTAGTTCCCATCTTCTTTGTTTAGTTCTGTTTTCTTTCCCATTCATGAAAAATGAGCCAATCTAAACATAATTTCACTTTACTCCCACCTAATTGCCCAGCTACTCCATTGTACCCATTCTTCATCTGTCCACATCTCAACCTTTGACTATCAATCACTCACTTTCCACTTACTATGTTATCACTCTTCTTTGCCCACATTAGTCAAATAATTTAATCAATTTGTTTACAAAACCATACCTGTGGCAGGACACAACTTTCACATCAACCTGATGTGAGAGTGATTCATTAGCTCTGATGTTACTGGGGATCAATGCATTGCTCAGTTCTCCTTAAAACACCCCATTCATGAATTTACAAGTACTTATTGAGCATATTCTATCATCTAGTCACAGTTCTATATATTGGAGGGGTAGCAGTGTATGAGTCACAGATGCTAGATTCTGGAAAGATTATTCAGATCCCATTATTGGGGAAATTGACTGTGAGGGCTGGATCAAGATTACAGCTAGGGATCAGGATCAGGATCAACCTTGGGATCCAAAAGCCTTTGCATCCCCTTCAAACTGCTCATGAGCTGCAGCCTAGAGCCAGATGCATCTGGAGCAAGAACCCTGCCAAGTACTACACCTTGTTTGGTCGTAGTAACTGAGGACAAAGCTACTCCCCTATCTCTAACCATCTGCATTAAAAAAAAAATGATACTAATATCTTCCCAGATAGAGACAGTTTTATGATTTTTAAAAAATAAAACTTCAAAAAGGAGGTCACGTGAAATAAGCACTTGTTTTTATGTCTCAAGTAGCAGTGATAAAAAGACTTTCTATAAACCATCCAAGTAATAAATATCATTAACTAAAAATAAAATTTCCTTTTTTAATTGGGAGATGGTACAGAAAACCACTCTCTATATTGTATCATTTGATGAACAAAAGTTTATTCCTTTTAGTTTGATGTTTTCCCATTTGTCTTTTGTTGTCTGTGCTTTGGTGTCATTTCCAATAAATCATAGCCAAATCAATGCCACAGAGCTTCTCTCTTATCTTGCCTTCTGAGAACTTTATAGTTTGTGTCTAAGGGATAGTTTTTAAGAGCAGAAAAAGGAAGGTCTGTGTGTAAAACAGAGTAAATGAGAAAAGAGTTGTGTGAGATAAAATTAGGGGTTAGACAATTTCAAACTCTAGAGGCCATGTTAAGAAGTTGTACAGAGAAACACTGATCAGGCCATCAAAACTCAGAGGCTAGGCAGGAAAGGGTGGGGTTAAGGGGGTGAGATCAACCACAGGAGGTGTATGCATTCATATAAGCTTAATCAATGGGCACAGACATAAGGGGTGAGGGCGTGAGCAGGGTGGAGGGCAAAAGAGGGAAATAAGAACACATATGTAATGCCTTAATAAATAAATAAAACTAAGATAAAAAGTTGTATTTTTCTTTAATTTCTTTGGGATATCATTGGAGAGTTTGAAGACAGTAAGTGATATTGGATTTACATTTTTAGAAGATCAGCTGTGTGCTGTATGGGAAATACAATTTGAGAGATAAAATTGAATGAAGGGTAATCATTTAAGAAGCTGGTTAAGTTTTTCAGTTGAAATAATTTGGACAATGTAAATGGACAGAATTAGACAGTCAGAATTTATTTTGGAGCTAATATGGACCTACTTTGCTGAAATATTAGATGTGGGGACGGAGTGAAGAGAAATAAGGGGTGATTCCTATTGACTTGTGTGAGATTATATATATATGAAAAATTTTCTAAAATGAGAAACTATATTTGGGAATGAAGAATACTGACTTGGCACCACTCCAATGTTCACTGTAGCATTATGCTCAGTAGCCAAGATATAAAAACAAGCTAAGTGTTTATTAACAGATGAATGTGTAAAGAAAATGTGACGCACACACACACACACACATACACACACAATATATAATACTATTTAACCATAAAAAATAAAATACTGCAATTTGAGACAACATGGATAAATATGGAGGACTTGATTCTAAATTAAATAAGCTAGACACAGAGACAAATACTGTATAATCTAAAAAAAAATCTAAAAATGTAAAACTCTTAGAAGCAAAGAGTAAATTGGTGGTTTCCAGGGACTGAAGGATTGAGAAAATAGAAGATGTTGGTCAAAGGGTACAAAATTTCAGTTACATAGGATGAATAAATTTTGGAGATCAATGTACTTCATAGTGACCATAGTTAATAATACTATATTTTATACTTGAAAATTTAAAAATGAGTAGATCTTATGTGATCTTATTACTTGAAACACTAAAGCTTCTAGTTGAAAGGTGCCATTCGTTACAATGAGGACTTTGTAAGAAGCAAGTAGTTGAGGAAAAGAAAACACTGTTATAGTGGCTGCAAAAATAAACTCATAGATCTTATATATTACTGGTATCAATTTATATGTCAATGACTATATTAATATAATATTTTTGTTTCATTGCTCTGTTATTTAACAAAGTACCTCTTTATTACTTAGAAACACGTGCACTGACAGCTTGTAATGAAAAAAATAAAATAAGATGGTAGTCAGAAGACATGATTTTTCACTATGCTATTAGAAACAATGGGATTGTTGAAGAATCCTAAATCATATTTGAAACAGCAGGATAGACTCTAGTACCAAGTTTCAAGTTATCAAAGTTTAGTGCAGCAGTTGTTTGAAAGGTACATTTTCATCTATGTCAAGTAGGTTAAATTTGCTTAACGATTTTTATAAAAAGACTTCAGGTTATTTATTTAAATACAATTTAATGGTGTAAAATTGGTTAATGACATTATATAAGTTTTAGCTGAACCATTTTATAATATACTAGAGGCTAGAGGCCCAATGTACAAAATTCATGCATGAGGCGGGGAGGTGGTGGTGGTGGTGGTGGTGGTGGTGGTGGTGGTGGTGGTGTGTGTAGCTCAGCCAAGCCTGTACCCTCTCCAATCTGGGATCCCTGGAGGGATGTCCGATTGCTCATTTAGGCCTGATCCTGATAGGATCTGAACATTCCTCTTACAAACCAGGACGGCTGGTTCCCAATTGTTCACCTGCCTGCCTTCCTGATTGCCCCTAACTGCTTCTGCCTTCCAGACTGATTACCCCCTAACCACTCCCCTTCCAGCCTGATGCCTAACTGCTCCCCTGCCAACCTGATTAACTGTAACTGTCCTTCCCTGCAGGCATGGTCCCCCTCAACTGCCCTCCCTTGCAGGCATGGTCCCCCCAAATGCTCTCTCCTACAGGCCTGATCCCCCCCAACTGCTCTCCCCTGCAGGCCTATGCTCACCACAACTGTTCTTCCCTTCAGGCCTTGTTGCCCCCAACTTCTCTCCTCTGCTGGCCTGGTCACCCCTAACTGCCCTCCCCTGCAAACTCAATCTCCCTCAACTTTCCTCCCTTGCAGACCTGGTCCCTCCCATCTGCCCTCCCCTACTGGCCATCTTGTGTCTACATGGGGGCAGCCATCTTATGTGTTGGAGTGATGATCAATCTGCATATTACTCTTTTATTAGATAGGATCGTGTATATTTCATTATGTGCTCACCATCTAAGTCAAATTTCCTCTGTTACCGTATATTTGACCCCATTTACCTTCTATACACTTCTCCCCATCCCTTTACCTTGGTAACCACATTGTATAGAAGAGCTATCTCATAAAAGCTACTATTAGAATGAGTAACTATTGGAATGAGGCCAAACAAAATTATAGAGCACAAGAAAATCTTCTGATAAGCAAGAAATAATATAGTATTTCTTTGTATAGTAAAAATCACTAAAGATTTAAGACATGCATAATATCACTGATTGTTTTTAAAGCAAACATTGTATGACCATACTCATTTTATGGTTTTATTTTAGAGAATACCAACTATTTTAATGAACAACAATCACCCAAACCTCTTTTCTTCCATAATCTTTAAATCCTTTATGTGTGAGTTCTTGTATTTTTTTTTATTTTTTTATTTTGAGGGGGGCAGATAAAAATGAGATGATATTTTATTTTGAAAAACTCTGAACAATTTTCTGTTAGTAAAATGTGTTTTGTGCATCCTCAATACAAGTGAAAGTGTGCATATTGGCTTTAAGTCACTCCCTTGGCAACACATGTAAAGTCCAGAGGGTTGAGTATGTGTGTTCCTGTGAGACACAGAGAGATAGATGATAGATAGATAGATAGATAGATAGATAGAGAAAGAGAGAGAGAGAGAGAATATGGCTGAGAAATCCTATGAATTGAAATTCCACATATTTATTGGTATAAAATATGAATGATCACATTGGTACATTATAGGAACTATTATAATACCTCAATATTATATATAAAAATTAAAAGTAATGGTTTATTAAGATATAATTTATCATATTACAAAGTTTAGCTTAAGTTTTGATAAATTAATTCTCACATTTGTATTATTTTTAAAAGTAAAACATCCCTCTAAAATGTTATTGAATATACAATAGTTAAATTTCTTTACTTGTACATATTTCTAAAACTTGTAATGATAGCTATCCTTTAAAGTAAGTTTTATAGAATGTTCTGAGAAAAAGATAGTAAAAGATTATTCTGAGTCACTGAAACCTAAATAATGCTATTTTTATAAATCAGTCTCTAAATCCTTCCTACCCTGAGAAAGGCTTGCCACTTTATTAATGGCCTAATATCTGAGAATGATGTACAAAATTATTTTGGAAATTTCCCTTTTCTAGCTGCCCGATGAGCTGTTAAGATCATTTTTCTGCAATTGATGTTATATTCAGTACTTGAAGAAGTCATTGAAATGTTAGTCTAGTTATATATTACTATGGTAGTGCTTTCATTTTTATCTGCACTTTTATTGGATATATTAAATGTCTGTGGTAGTTCTAGTTCAGTTACTGAAAAATGATCAAGTTTCTCATAATATCTTTTATGGTTTTTAAAATCCTACAAATGATCATTCTTGCTTGTCCTTTCATATAGCTGAAACAGTTAAATGGAATAACTATAACCGAAGAAATATTTATAATGAATTCCTTTCAAAAGCCTCATTTTTCTTTTACTGATGTCAGGTAATAGAAATAAAATATAAAATTAAAGGCTCAAAGTTTTACATTTTAAGAACTTGGATCATCATACTGAAAAGACCATTAATAATCCCCATAATTACATACTATAAATATGCAGTAAGATAAAGCATGTAACTTTAAGCATGGCCCTATAAAAGTTGATAAGTATATGGCTAAGGTCACTACACTTAGGAAGGGAGCTATCAAATGGAGTCCATGTTCTCTTTAAAATATCAGAAGTAATCATTTGGTGACTAAGCCTCAAATTATCAGTTTAGTCAAATGTTGAAGTGGCTCCAATAAAAATTCAGGACTACTTACAGGTAATTAGCCTTTAGCATCAAATTATTTTATAAAACTCTACATGATAATTAATGCCATTTTTCATTGTTTATCAATAGATGCTATTTTAATTTTCTTTAAATAATTTAAACTTTTATAGCTTCCTGTAGATAATTTGCCTTTCATTACTGAAAGGTTCTTGGTTCAATAATTTGAAAGCAGATTATTATAGTGAAACCAACTTCATAATTAAACCAAAATAACCCAAATATTTTATTTGCCTGGGCCAACCAAAGTTGGCTTTTCAAGTTAATGAATCCATTAGGAAAGTAGTATAGTTTCTAATGAAAAAAAAAAAAAAGTTCCTGGTATTCACATGTGCACAAGTCAGGAATCTTCTACAGCATGATGGATAAAATAATGTATAAAATATAAATGTAAGGTGATTTTCTTTTTCCTCCCTCCCTTCCTGCCTTTTTGTCTCCTTCCTTCCTTCCTTCTTACTTTTGTTAATCCTAACTGGAAGATATTTTTCCATTGAGTTTTAGGAAGAGTGGAAGACAGCGGGAAAGACAGAGAGAAATATCAATGCGAGAGAAATACATGAATTGGTTGCCTCCTGCATAAGCCCTGATCAGGGCCTGGGTGTGGGAGGAGCCTGCAACCAAGATACATGTCCTTGACTGGAACTGAGCCCAGGACCCTTTGTCTGCAGGTAGATGCTCTATCCACTGAGCAAAACTGCCAGTGCTGTTAGGTGATTTTCAATGCATGAACTAAGGATCTGTTTAATATTAGGCTTCATGTTTAAATAAGTTGTTGCCTAGGAAGGCAAATTTATGGAATTTTATACTTGTCTTGCGTTAATTACTGATATAAAATTCACTCACATAATATTGACTGTAAAAATAAAATGATAACTTCATAATGTAGACTATCTTCCAGTTATGACATCAGTGGCTGAGCATCCACCTATGAGCCAGAAGGTCATAGTTTCTATTCCTGGTCAGGGCATATGCTCAGGTTGTGGGCTTGATCCCCAGTAGGAGGTGTGCAGAAGGCAGCTGATCAATGATTCTCTCTCATCATTGATGTTTCTATCCCTCACTTTCTCTTCCTTCCTTTCTGATATCAACAAAAATATATTTAAAACATATGAACAGAGCTGTGATGCAAATAGGGCTTAGCTTAGAGTCAAGGGCAGAATAGTACACATGCTGGATAAAAAAACTAATATACATGAAAATAAAATGTAAAACTTCCCCTTCATAAAGAAATGACAGAAGCAAAAGATGACAGATTTTACTCAGTTGGCATATAGAAGAATATAACTAATTCTGTATCAAGGGCTGGTAACATAAAATGGATTTTAAAAAGATACAAAGCCAATTATACCTTCTTTTACTTTACATCATTCCAGTGACCATTGTACTGAGCAACAAACTTGATTAGAATGGGAAAGGCACAACTCCAAAGTCAATGCTCATGTATCAAAAGCAAAACAAAAGAAAGTACTTTGAAAATATTGTATCATTATATACTACATTTATCTTAAAAAGACATTGTATACCCAGCTAAACTTGGCAATGATTGTTGCAAATATTTATTTATTTTTGTAAGGTTATTTTGCCATATATTTATAATTTTTCCCCGCACTTCCTTTTACTTCATGCTTTAATGAAAGCCATGCATCATTGCATTAAGTGAAGTAAAGCACCAACTAAAATAGAACATTGCTATTAACCTCTAACATTAGTGTGTAGGGAGGCAAAGACAAGTTGAATAACTCGGGGATAGGAAATTCACAGTGAAATTACCCAAGCATACTTTATCCAGGTACATTAACATAGGGTAATAAACTTGAGTCTCTTTCTAAAGAGGAATAAAATTATAATCAATAATCAATAGTATCCTTTTTATAGCTTTAAAGTGATTGGTCCTTTAAGATGGGATCATCATCTGATATTTGACTTTTATAAAATGATGCAGTGCCTCATTTTATTGCTATCTAAAGCATATTTAGATGTCCGCCCAACACTGCATGGAATCTGAAATATGTTAGCTTAAATTAAGCATTTGGTTTTTGAAAAAGTTTGCTTTGTGTTTAAGTCTATCTCATGTCCAACACTACTTGTAGCTTCATTATACTTTTATATGATGTTTACATGTTATTTAAAGGTCAATAATAAAACTCTTATTTCCTAGATTGCATATAAAAAAGAAAAGCCAGAGTCTGATTTTCATTGTCTAATACATCCCTGCTTTTTATAAGCATAAGAAGTATTTTACGATATATTCAGTTTTGTTATAAGAATTTTTTCTCATTTTCCCCCCTGAATTTGTTTCAGTGTTTATATCTCCCTGTGCATTTAGTTTTATGTGTTTATCTGTAGAGAATTTAAAATATTTTTAGATACATATAAACTCAAGTAAGGTGAAAATATCACTCACAACCCTTATGATTTAATTTTAATAATGACAGCTAAATGTTATTTTCTATGGGATTATTGGAAGTCTTCAAGAAAAATATTTGAGAAATCCAAAACATTTTTCTATCTCAAAATGCATTTTAAAATTATATTTTCAAAAAATTAGGGAAGCAGAGGCCCTAACCTAAACTTAAGTTAAACAGTGGGTCTAAAAATCTTATGACTTAAGTTTAAATTCATAGGCCCATCTTTACTGGGCCCCTCTTAAAGAAGCAGGTCCTTGAACCTAAAGAACTAAAAAATATGTATTTTTGAATAACGAGTATGAAGGTGTTGTCAACAAACTACTATATTCTTTATAAAGGAAAAAAAAAAGGCTTCATCAAGACATTTTTATTTGCATTTATAAACACATATGTGATTGTTTTAGGATTTTATTATTATTACTAGTGGCCAGGTGCTCAGATTCATACATATTGAAAATAATTAGAAGATTCATATGATAATTATATTACTGCAAAAAATATGTCAAAATAGTGTACATGATATAGTATTATGAAATTAAAACATACATGTGATATAAAGCCAGTAAGAGCTTTATATGTATTGTGCATGCACAAGTTAAAGTTTATTTTTAAATTACCAGTGTGTGTCACATGTACCTGCCGGCTGGTCAGTCAGCTGGTCGGACAGATATATGGCCAGTCATTTAGCCTTTTACCAGGTGTACTGGTTAATAATGTGGATTTTTTTTTCAATAGATGGAGTTACATATGTTGAAATATATGTGATTTTATATACATGTTATTTTATTGTATTGACAGCAAGCTTCAAAACTACATATGTCAAATTTTCTGAAGGTGTTAACATCCTAGATATTTTTACACTTAAAAATGTTGAATTACCTGCTAAAAAAGAGCATTTGCAGGAAGTTTTAATTCATTACTTTATTTTGAAGAAAAGTGCTACTGAAAGTTATTGTATACTTCATTTCGGGAAGCTTATGGTGAACATGTTCCATCTCAAGATACTTGTGAACACTGGTTAAAATGCTTTAAAAGTGGGGATTTCCATGTGAAAGATAAAGAACATCCAGGTAAACCGAAAAAGTTTGAAGACCAACAATTACAAGCATTATTGGATAAAGATGCATGTCAAACTTAAAAACAACTTGCAGAAAGATTAAACGTTGATCAGCAAACAATTTCTGATAGTTTATAAACAATAGGAAATACTTTAAAGCAGTGGTTCTTAACCTTTTTAATGTTGTGACCCTTTAATACAGTTCCTCATGTTGTGGTGACCCCCAACCATAAAATTATTTTTGTTGCTACTTCATAACTGTGTTTTCCGATGGTCTTAGGAAACCCTGCTAGCGGTTCTCAACCTGTGGGTCGCGACCCACAGGTTGAGAACTGATGCTGTAGAGTCTAAGACAATCAGAAAACACAGTTATGAAGTAGCAAAGAAAATAATTTTATGGTTGGGGGTCACCACAACATGAGGAACTGTATTAAAGTATCGTGGCATGAAAAAGATTGAGAACCACTGAAACCGGTTTGGCTCAGTGGATAGAGCATCAGCCTGCAGACTGAAGGGTCCAAGGTTCAATTCTGATCAAGGGCATGTACCTTGGTTGCAGGCACATCCCCAGTTAGGGGTGTGCAACAGGCAGCTGATTGATGACTCTCTCTCATCGATGTTTCTAACTCTCTATCTTTCTCCCTTCCTCTCTGTAAAAAAATCAATAAAATATATTAAAAAAAAAGGAAAAAACTTTAAAAAATAAAAAGGTTGAGAACCACTGCTTAAAAGGAAGGAAAATGGGTGCCACATCAACTGAATAAAAGACAAATGGAAAACTGAAAAGTCATCAGTAAAATGTTTCAACAGCACAAAAGAAAGTCTTTTTTTTTGCATCGAATTGTGACTGGCGATGAAAAGTGGATTTATTCTGAGAATCCCAAATGCACAAAATCATGGCTTGATCTTGGTCAATCATCAACATCAACTGCAAGGCCAAATCTCTTTTGAAAGACTGCATTTGGTGGGATCAGGAAGGTGTGGTGTACTATGAACTTCTAAAACCAGGTGAAACAGTTAATACTGATCGCTACCAACAACAAATAATCAATTTGAACCACACTTTGATCATGAAACAACCAGAATGTGCCAGAAGACACGGCAAAGTAATTTTGCTCCATGATGATGCACCATCACACACTTCAAAACCAGATAAGGACACGTTAAAAGATCTTGCATGGGAAGTATTAACTCACCCGCTGTATTCACCAGACCTTGCTCCTTCAGATTACCACTTGTTTTGATCGATGGCACGTGCACTTTCTAAGCAGCACTTCAAAATATCTGAAGAAGTGGAAAATTGGGTCTCTGAATAGTTTGCCTCAAAACAAGAAAAGTTCTATTTGGACAGTATACACAAATTACCTAAAAGATGGGGGAAATGTGTAGCTAGCAATGGATATTACTTTAAATAAAGCACTTTAGATGTTTCTCTTGAAGTTATCGTGTTTTCTTTAATTATAAAATCTGCATTATTAACCAGTACACCTATATATAGATTTATTATTTAATGTCAAAAATTTTTTAAAAGAAAAAAAATATTCCCCCGAGTTACACATTCATTTAACCATTCCAACAATTCTTAAGTTTTGAACAACTTAGGTTCTGCCCATTCAAAGGACATGTCAAAGAGATTTAATGAACAATTTGACACAGGTATAAGTTATAAGTCATTATGAAAAACATGTTTTCTTAATGGAAATAATAATAGACCTTAATAAAACATAAAATCTAGAAAACATGTTTTATGTATTTTCTTTTAGGAAGAATTAATTTAGACAGGGAGGTTCTACATAAGTGGAAATTACTTTATAAGCCCATTCCAGAAATCTTATAAAGAGCAAGCATTACTGAGGCAAAAGGAATCATAAAATAAAATCTATCACAGAAACATTGCTGATCTCCATGCCCATTAGCTTTGCTCACCCATGAGGGTAGCTGACTATCACAAAGGCTGCTAGATTAAAGTGCAAGGTGGATTGAAAAATAAGTTTTAGCTGTTCTATATTATTATAGCCCAAAGGTGAAGGCATATTTCAAAAATGTGCTTGTTGTTTTGAAGTATGGATGCCACAGGGAGGAGGGTATACAAAAAAAGAAAGCAAATTTCATTAGGTCAGGAATTCCACTGATAAATCAAAAAAGGGCAAAAGCTACATTGTAAAACTGTGAAAGAGTCATGAGAAGCAAATCCCTTCCAATTTCATGCTAGAAAGTCTAAGGTACATTGGCAGTGATTTGAAAAAAATTCCCAAATGGCAAAGGTGTTAGGTGATTTCAAAGATGTTATTTAAACTCTTCTTGGGAAATGCTAACAAAGATGAGAACTAATAAGGCAGATGACCTTTTCTTGTTCCTATTTTTGAAAATATTTTTATAATCCTGTTAAGTAGAGACCTATGTGGGTGGTCTTACAATTAATTAGGAGATTAGGTAAGATTGTGTGGGCTAAACCTTTGTAAATCAAGTGATCTCAAAATTAATTAAAAGCTGGTTATAATAATGGCCTATCAAAAACAGCAGTAAAATTTAATCAGATGATGATATAGCTGCTATTGGTAGTGTCTGCTCAATTAATTTAAAAGAAAATGTGACAAAATATAATGTCTGAATACAATCATTCTCAGAAGCATTATTTATTAAGTATTTGACTTCATAGATAAATTTCCATAAATTTACTAGACTTTGGAAACCAAAAAAGGCATAAATAACTCCAAACTTTATTATTTTTTGTCATCAGAGCTGTTAATTTTAATGAGTGTATATTCTTGGTATTATCATATAATCAAAGCATGCAAGGATTTACTCCAAAAGATTATGTAGTCTATTCTTAAAGATATGCAGTAGCTGTGGATTTTTTTCTTTTTAATTATCATTATTATTATTGCCTTCAATTTCATAATAAGCTCTTCCATCATTATGTTTAAGTTTTTACATTTTGTTATCCTACTAGAGGCCCTGTGGGGAGTGGGCCTAAGCCATCAGGCGGACATCCTTAGTGCTGCCACAGAGGTGCGAGAGGCTCCTGCTACCACCTCTGTGCTCACCAGCAGTGAGCCCAACTTTCCGCTGAGCGGTGCGCCTCCTGTGGGAATGCATTGACCACCAGGGGGCAGCTCTTGTGTTGAGCATCTGCCCTCTGGTGGTCAGTGCGCATAGTAGTGACTGATCTTTAGTCGATTTGCATATTAACCTTTTATTATATAGAATATGTAATTCTAAACAGCAACTTAGTATCATCCTTCTTTAAGTATTTGTAATCGTGGTCATCATATAAGAATGTCACACTTTTTTTGTTTGAATCATTTTATATTCATGATAATATATTAAAATTATAAAGTAAGCACACATGCCTAAAATTACTTGCATTTAACAAAACAGAATTTTGGGGGAGATATGGGGGAGATAAGAGATCAACCAAAGGACTTATATGCATGCATATAACGTATTTTCCGGCGTATAAGACGATCCCCTAATTTTACAATTAAAACATAGGTTTAGGCCTATATTTGCTGTATAAGACTACCCCCCACTTCCGAGGCAACACCATTTTTTTTTTTAATAGACCGCCTCTCTAACTCAGCCAATCCAAGCAGGCTTTTTATGCATGCAAATTATACATGTTCTGTACCCAAAGCTACACTGTGTTTTAGTAAAAAGCCTGCTCAGATTGGCCAGAGTCAGAGAGGCGGTCTATTAAAAAAAGAACTGGTGTTGCCTCGGAAGTGGGGGGTAGTCTTATACAGCAAATATAGGCCTAAACCTATGTTTTAACTGTAAAATTAGGGGGTCGTCTTATACGCCGCAAAATACGGTAAGCATAACCAATGGACAAAAATCTCTGGGGAGGGAGGGCATGTATGGGAGTGGGGGTGGGGTGGGGATTGGTAAGGTATGTACACATATAATACCTTAATTTAAAAAAATGAGGGGGAAAAAAGACACTCTATCTCTTTGAAATTTTAACCCTACGATAGTTTGCTTAGAAATATCAATTTAAAAGTAATAGGTAAATTTTTAAAACATTTTATTCCTCTGTATTGAGATATAATTAGTTTGTTTTCTACATAGTGACATATTTCATTGTAGTAAGTCTAGATGTAAAATTTTTATGATAATTTTAAAAGAGCTAAATTATATTCTATTCACATTACAGAGTGCTGAAATAGAGAAATTACTTATGTTATATATTATACAAATATCTTAAACATTTAGAAATTATAATGTTCTTTTTCCTATTTTTCAGTGTAATATTAATTCAGTTAAAGTTTGAATTGAACATTATGGTGTTTCCATGCATAAGTGTGGCCCTGAAAGAGTCTCAAAAAAAATTAAGGTAGCACCAATTTAGGTACTCCTTGAGATAATTTTTACTGGTGCTGACTTTATCTTTTTCTTGGGTAAAGTTCAGGCTCTAGACATGTACTCAGTGGACTGGTGACTTCTCCACTCTGCAACCTTCTGATTTCCTTTACAGATCTCCCATAAAGTAGAGACAATGCTAACATGTCTAAATGTGAGATCTTGACAGGTATACTACCCACCAGCTCCTTCTGCAATTTCTCTGTCTCAATTAATGACAATACCATTCTGTCAGTTGCTGGGGTGAAAAACTTTTGAGGTAACGCTAGTCAAGAGTCCACCAGAAAATTATATTAGCTCTACCTTCAAAAGATACCTAAAATTTGATTGTTTTTCTCCACACCACTTCTAACACCCTGATTCATCTTTTCAAGCTTGAGTTATTTCAATAATTTTATTACTGTTTTTTTTTTCATGTAATCTTATTACTGCTGCCATCCTCTGTTCTCCCTCCACAAAACAGTCACAGTCATTCTCAATACAGAAATCTTAGTGATTCTGATAAAACACCCAGGTAACTAATCTTAAAAAAGTAATGGCTTTCCATCTCATTCAAGGTAAAAGTCAAATTTCCCAATTATCATAGGACAGTAAGACAATATCCTAATTGCCTATCTGTATTCCTCTTTTACCACTAGGCACACAGATGTTCTGTGGGCAGCATGGCGAGGAGGGAGGGCACTACCAGAGCCAGCAGGCTGGACATAATACTCAAAGCACACACCATGGCAGAACAAATCCCTCACACTCCCCGCTCCCGGCCCCATACTATACACCCTCCAGGGTCATCCAGATTTGTCTCTTATTAAATGTAAGCATCTCTATCAATTCTAGATTTATTCCAGATCAGAGTGAAATCAATAGCAGTGTCTGGGAGCACTATGGTTGTGGAAGGATAATTAGGGCAGTTTGTTAAATGATTAATAGAAAAAGATAATGTTTAATATCCTCTACTCCTTGTCCATCTATCAGTGTTGAGTATGTTCACACTCAGCCAATTGAAAATTTTTATACCATTTTGAAGGTGAGAAAGGTTGTTTATCAATTTTCCAAAATGATGAGTTCCATAAGGGATCCAGAACTTGCCATATTATCATTATTTGTGACCTTGGGGTAGTAGGGAGATAATGGTGGGCAGAGGACACTCTGGGGCAAAGTAGATATCCATGTTCATGCCTGCCTACAGAAAAGGAAGTGTACACTGTTATGAAAATGAGCAGAGAAATATTTGCTTCTCATCACCTACTGTAAGAGGTAAGTAAAAGGAGATTGCCTTTGATGAATTCAGGGCAGTATTTGTGGGGGGGGAAAAATGGCTTTCTTGTATTTTTTCCCCCAATCGTTCATTTGAGGAGGAACATAAATGAATTTGTTTAACCTCTCAAAATGAAAAGTGGAAGCCACCAAAAGAATAACTTTTTAAAAGTCTAACAATACCACCCTACCGCATTTGGCTCAGTAGATAGAGCACTGGCCTGTGGACCAAAGAGTCCTGAGTTTGATTCGGGTCAGGGGCACATGCCCTTGGATTCAATCTCCTGTAGGGGGCGGGTGGGAGGCAGCCAATCAGTGATTTTCTCTCATCGTTGATGTTTCTATCTCTCTCTCTTCCTCTTCTTTCCTTTCTGAAATCAATAAAAATGTATTTAAAAAACAAAAACAAAAAAAGTCTAGCAATACCTAAATTGTACCCCCACCTCCCACTATTTTAGACTGGTTATCAAAGAGAGTTGAGATGGCTGTTCAGTGGATAACATTCTTTCCCTATCTTCTTCTTATTTTGGGTATGCAAGATACGTGATTTTCCCATAGAAGTAGTGTATCTAGGAAAATGACCTGTTATTGATGCCATTTCATATTTGAACCCAAATAAGTGGAGCCTTTGCCTCAAACCAGTTGTGGAGTTCAGGTTTCATGAAGAATTGATACGACGTCTGAAATCTCAAGAGCCCTCTGTAGTATCCAATAGAGCTTTATATTTATGTTTCAAAAAATTCGGCTGGGAAAGTGTCCAAATATAATATACTTAGTAGCATATAATCATCAAGGTTTTATTTGATGGCTAAACAGAATATTACCCTGCTATCTGCACCATAAAGTATACATGTCAAGTAAAAAAATCCATTAGGTTCTTGCTGGTAATTCAATTGTCAATATAACTAATAATATTCAGTGTGAACTAAAATATCTATTTTTAGAGTTTGTTAGTGAGTAATGTTTTTGGATTGCTAATTTATGCTAAAATTTCATATTCAAAAGTGAAATCTATTTCCAATAATAGTTTCACTTTGAAAAAATGTGACTTTCACAAAAGTATAAGAAGCAAATCTATAATTTATAAATGTGTATTGGGTTCAATTTGGCCTGTATCTGACAGACGTATTATAATTTACTTAGCATTTTTATGCTGTGAATTTTCAGAAAAATAAAAGAGGCATGTACATTTAGAAACAGATAGGACAAGATCTAATTCTGTGGTTAAATACAGTCTGATCTGTAAAACAGGTGACCACAACTGGGACAATCGTCCTCTTTCTTGAGTTGGCAGACTATGTGATGTTAAGAAAAAGCCTCAATGGTAGACCACATTTGAAATGCTCACTCTGTGTTATCATTTTTTCCCCTCTTTAAAATTCTTTATTCTTTAAAGTATTACATATGTCTCCTTTTTCCCCGTTGACCTTGCCTGCCCATCCCACCCCAAAGCACATGCTCTCATCCCCCTAGTATTTGTGTCCATTGGTTATGTTTATTGCTTACATAAAAGTCCTTTGGTTGATCTCTCCCTCTTCCCCCCACCCTCCTCTGCCTTCCCTCTGAAGTTTGATGGTCTGTTTGATGATTCTCTGTCTTTGGGTCTATTTTTGTTCATCAGTTTATGTTGTTAATTATATTCCATAAATGAGTGATAATATGTGATATTTACCTTTCTCTGACTGGCTTATTTCACTTAGCACAATGCTCTCCATGTCTATCCATGCTGTTGCAAATGGTGAGAGTTTTCTCTCTCTCGCTTTTTTTTTTTATAGCAGTGTAGTATTCCATAGAAGATATACCACAGATTTTTTTTCTCATTTTTTAATTAAGGTATTATATGTGTACATACCTTACCAATCCCCAGCCCATCCCCACTCCCATACATGCCCTCCCTCCCAGAGTTTTTCGCCCATTGGTTATGGTTATATGCATGCATACAAGTCCTTTGGTTGATCTCTTATCTCCCCCATATCTCCCTACCCTTCCTGATGTAATTTGACAGTCTGTTTGTTTCTTCACTGTCTCTGTATCTATCTTTTTTGTTCATCAGTTTATAATGTTCCTTATTACTGTACTCATCTGCTGATGGGCACTTCAGATGTTTCCAAATGGTAGCTATTGTGCTGCTGTGAAAAGAGGGGTGCATATGTCCTTTCTGATTTGTGTTTCTGATTTCTTGGGGTATATTCCTAGAAGTTGGATTACTGGGTCAAATGGGAGTTCTATTTTATTTTTTAAAGTATATTTTATTGATTTTTTTACAGAGAGGAAGAAAGAGGGATAGAGAGCTAGAAGCATCCATGAAAGAGAAACATCGATCAACTGCCTCCTGCACACCTACTGGGGATGTGCCCGCAACCAAGGTATATGCCCTTGACCAGAATCAAACCCGGGACCTTTCAGTCCGCAGGCCAACTCTCTATCCACTGAGCCAAACCGGTTAGGGCGGGAGTTTTATTTTTAACTAGAGGCCTGGTGTACAAAAAATTGTGCGCTTGGGGGAGGGTGGGGTCCGTCATCCCAGCCTGCACCCTCCTGCAGTCTGGGAGCCCTGAGGGGATATGCACCCATGGCCTCCCTCTGTGGGAGATGGCTGGCAGGCCAATCTGGGGACAGTGCCAGCCAGCGAGTGTCCAGCTTTGCCCCTTCCCCCCTCCCCGATTACCCCTCCACCTGCTGCTGGTCTCCGCCCCCCTGATCACTGTCCCTGCCTTCTACCCGCTGGCATGCGCCTTGGCTGGCCTGGCACTGCCTGATCACTATCCCTGCTCTCCGCTGACCAGTTATTCCACCGTTCAGTCAATTTGCTTGGTCGATTTGCATATCACACACTTTTTATTATATAGGATTTTCTGAGGAAACTCCATACTGCTTTCCATAGTGGTTACACTAGTCTCTATTCCCACCAGCAATGCAGAGGGTCTTCTTTTTTTCCTACATCCTGGACAGCACTTGTCATTGGTTGATTTGTTGATAATAGCCATTTGGACACGTGAGAAATGGTACCACATTGCTGTTTAGACTTGCATCTCTCAGAGGATTAGTGACTTAGAGCATGTTTTCATCTGTCTCTTGGTCTTCTGTACATCCACTTTCAAAATGTGTCTATTTAGGTCCTTTGTCCATTTTTTTTATTGGATTGTTTATTTTCCTTTTGTTAAGATGTATGAGTTTCCTATACATTTTGGAGATTGGACCCTTATCAGATATTACATTGGCAAATATATTCTCCCATGTAGTGGGCTTTCTTGTTTTGTTGATGGGTTCTTTTGTTGTGCAGAAGCTTTTTATTTTGATATAGTCCTATTTGTTTATTTTCTTGTTAGTTCCCATTGCCGAAGGAGCTGTATCAGTAAAGATATTGCTACGACAAATGTATGCTATTTTGCTGTCTATGGCTTCTTCTAAAATTTTTATGGTTTTCTGTCTTATGTTTAAGTCCTTTATTCATTTTGTGCTTATTTTTGTGTATGGTGTAAGTTGGTGGCCTAGTTTCATTTTTTTTTTTGCATGTATCTATCCAATTTTTCCAAAACCATTTATTGAAAAAAACTGTCTTGACTTCATTGTATGCTCTTGCCTTTTTTGTCAAATATTGAGCATAATGGTTTGGGTCTATTTCTGGGTTCTCTGTTCTGTTTCATTGGTCTATATGTCTGTTCTTGTGCCAGTACCAGCTTGATATCTGGTATTGTGATCCCTCCAATTCCGTTCTTATTTCTTAGGATTGCGGCAGTTATTTGAGGTCATTTTTAGTCCATATATTTATTATTATTTTAAAAGTTATATTTTAATTTTAATACTTTTATTTCAGTTTTTTAATAGAATATATATTAAAAATCTATGAAAGAAAATAACAAATGATGTTTCATTTTCCACTGGCAGCCCAGGAGCATTACCCATTATTTTAAAATTAAGTTTTCTTTTATATTTTTACTATAATATTTTGAATGTGTTATACTGTGAGATATTTATTAAACTCAGAATCCTTAGTATTCTTTCCGGTCATTCTGGGCATTTGTATTAGCAGGTTTCATATCTGAATGAATTATTTCTCAATGTCAATAAAAGTTAATTGAATGTATCAGTTATTATATCAATAATTAAGAATTTTTAAAGCAAATAAAACATGCATTGCTAGGAACAACTTTTAACCTTTTGAATTAGTTTTAGTTCATAAAGACTATACTGTGTTTATGTTCTATTAAAAAATGTTCTTTATTGATTAAGGTATTACATATGTATCCTTATCCCCCCATAATCCCTCCTATCCTTCACCCCCCTTTATGTTCTTAATTACTTAAAAACTACCAGCAAAACAGTTTGCGAATTTTCTATCTACAAGGACTCAAACTTTATGTGAAACTTTTTTTTAGAAAGGATTTTCTAATTCTCAATAAAGAATTTTCAAGTGTTTTAAAACTTCAAGGAAGTGGCATTTGATAGAGAATCTCTTAAGAACGAGATATAATGTCTGAAGCAGGTGCTGAAAGGCTCAAACTCATTAATTGTAACTGTGCTGTCTAGCTGCATATGATAGCTGGCTGTTGTGTAGACAGCTACTACAAATGATGAGAGTGAAAGAGCCAAGCTTCTAACAGTTCTGTAAGTAATTCAGAACATATTGCTCTGCTGTACAGATGTTTAATAGTGATGTCAACTTTGCATCTGAGAAAGTAAATGATGTGTAGAAAGGCTTGTTGGGGAAAATAGTTATAAGTTTTCATTATTTGTCAGGGGGGAATGTTGTAGTCAAATAATTCTTTGATTTTACCACAATGGTATAAACAGACTCATGTGTTAAGGTGTTTTCTATTTTATCCAACTAATTTGGACTCTAAGACATTGAGCTGGACCCAGATTATTATGTTCAATCACCAGAACCCAAGTGACATTGAAGAGTCGAAGTATATGACATCCTAAAACATATCACTTTTTCATGAGGATCATTTTGGCTAGAGACAACTTAAAAAAAAAAAAAAGCAATGCAAGTAGGGCATTCTAAATCTCCTCTTCCTCAAAACAGGATATAAAAATACCCATATGAATGATTCACTCCCAGGAGAAAAGAAACTGAGATTCCAAGCTGAGGTAATTAGAATTCTGTACAGACAGTGAAACAATTATCTTCCTTTAGCTTCCCTATATATTTTATCTTTCCACAACTGTCTCTCTTTGTTCAACCTAGTATAAAATATTTTGGTTTTGCAACTTCTTCAAGTCTTCATTCCCTTATGAAATCTGCTATGTCACGGAAAACATAAATTTGTATACTTTTCTCCTATTAATCTGTTTTATGTCAATTTAATTCTCAGGCCCAGCTGAAAAACTCTAAGAGCATAAAGGCAAGATTCTGCTTCCCCTACATCATTTGTAAAAACTATATTTAGTATATTTTGTACTAATTGTAGATAAAATTGAAAGAAAAATAGCGTATCAAATTAGGTTTACCACTTTGATAAAGACAAAAGTGAAATTTATATATACAGGGTGTCCTAAACATGTATACACATTTTGAATAATTATTAAAAACAATGGTTTAAATAATAAAAGAAACATCAATTGAGCTATCAGCAGATATAAGTGTGTATATTCAAGGAAGACTAAGGATGCAAAACATGAATGTATTTTCCTTTTTTTTAATACATTTTATTGATTTTTTACAGAGATTAAGGGAGAAGGAGAGAGAGTTAGAAACATTGATGAGAGAGAAACACCAATGAGCTGCCTCCTGCACACCCCCTTCTGGGGATGTGCCTGCAACCAAGGTACATGCCCTTCACTGGAATTGAACCTGGGACCCTTGAGTCCACAGGCCTAAACTCTACCCACTGAGCCAAACCGGTTGGGCAATGCATGTATTTTCTAAAGAATTTCAGAAATTGAACTGTAAGAAAGAACTAAAAGGAGATAAATGCGAGGGAAGTAAAAAAGCTGAGGTGTTCTTTACATTTACTGGAATAAATCCACTGGATTTCTAAAAGAACAGAATATCTTCAAAAAAATTTGCTTTGAAGTTCAAGACTTTTTTGGCTATTTATATTAGGTCCATTGTGTTGACTGCAGACAGCATAGTCAATTTTTTCAGCACATCATTATTTTCTTCTTTCATCTCAGAAATGATAGTAACAGCTTTAAACAATTATTGAAACAACACATAAGACTCAACCTTTTATCTTGTTTTGTTGAGCGTTATCTTGTCTCTTGCTATAGTCAATTGTGATTCATTGAAAATCTGGTTTCATAAACTTCTAGAACTAACAATCCCTTTAACTATTACTTGAGACTAAAAAGAAATAACACAAAAGAAACAGCACCAGCTCTCTAATTGAGTTCCATTGTCTGTATATTTCTTATTATTTTGCAGGATTCTTTGCTCCATTTTTTTCATAACAGAAAAAATCCAAAAAATTCCAAATTTCAAATCCTATCTAATAAAACAGTAATATGCAAATTGGCAGTGCCTCCACTTCACCCACAAGCCACGCCCACCAGCCAATCATGAGTGAGTATACAAATTAATCCAACTAAGACGGCTGTGGCCACAGAGTGAGCAGGAGGCTTGGGTTTCCCCAGCAATGGAGGAAGCCAAGCTTTCCACCTGCCCTGGCCTACCTTGGCCTCTGCTTAAGTCTACAAAGTTTCAATTATAGAAGATAAATAAATTCCAGATACCAGAGCCTCTGCTTGGGTCGCTCGGGGACATGGCCAGCCTGCAAACCACCACAGGTCCCTCACCAGGCTGCCCCACACCCCAAGAGAACCCCCCCCCCCTTGGTCCAGGACACCCTCCAGGGAAAACCAGCCAGCCCCCACCTGTGCACCAGGCCTCTATCCTATCTAATCCTATCTAATAAAAAGAATAATAGGTAAATTTACTATCACTCCAACACACAAGATGGCTGCCTCCGTGTGGTTAAAGATGGCTGCCCCCATGTGGACACAAGATGGCCACCACAAGATGGCCAACAGGAGAGGGCAGTTGGGAGGGACCAGGCCTCCAATGGAGGGTAGTTGGAGGCAATTAAGCCTACAGAGGAGGGCAGTTAGGGGTGACCAGGCCAGCAGAGGAGGAAGTGAGGGGTGGCCAGGCCTGAAGGGAAGGGCAGTTAGGGGCAAACAGGCTGGCAGGGGAGCAGTTAGGCATCAATCAGGCTGGAAGGGGAGTGGTTAGGGGGTGATCAGGCTAGCAGACAGAAGTGGTTAGGGGCAATTAGGAAGGCAGGGAGGTGAGCAGTTGGGAGCCAGCAGTCCTGGATTGTGAGAGGGATGTCCTACTGGGATCGGGCCTAAACAGGCAGTGGGACATCCTTCAAGGGGTCCCATATTGGAGAGGGTGCACGCTGGGCTGAGGGACACACCTCCATGCACAAAATTTTGTGCACCAGGCCTCTAGTGATAAAATAATGTTTTATGAAGATTAATCTGAATTTTGCAGGTTGTATTAGAAAGGGTGAATCTAGCCGAGACCGGTTTGGCTCAATGGATAGAGCATCGGCTTGGGGACTGAAAGGTCCCGGGTTCGATTCCGGTCAAGGGCATGTACCTTGGTTGCGGGCATATCCCCAGTAGGGGGTATGCAAGAGGCAGCTGATCAATGACTGTCTCATCGAGGTTTCTAACTCTCTGTCACTCTCCCTTCCTCTCTGTACAAAATCAATAAAATATATTAAAAAAAAAAAAAAGAAAGGGTGAATCTACAGGTGAGAAATTAATTAAAAGGCTATGATGAAAGGCCCAGTGTGTCACTAGGAAAGAGAATAATGTGATGGTTGTGGGACTAGAGAGACAAAGAATTAGAAAAGTATTTTTAAGAGAAAACGTAAGTTCTTTTACATTACATGTCCTAATATATATATAAAGCCAGGGGGCATCATGACTGAAACAACCGGACAACCAAACCATAGGCTGCAAGGGGCGACAAGGCCGGCAGGGTGGTTAGTGAGGGACAATCAAACGATTAAACAGGGAGCATACATTTAAATTTGTATCCCTAGTTTATGTCTGTTTTCCTGGGTTATTTTAATAGCACCTACTCTTTACTCGTCCTATCAAAAGTGAGATTGTCCAGATTTGAAGGAATGTGTGTATAAAAAAATCACTAAATTTGCCTAATTAACCTAAGTACATTTTCAGGAATAAACTGAATAAGTCATGAGCTTATAAAGAATCAATTTAAAGTTATTTCCCCTAAAGAAAAAACATGGTTAAACAAAGACCCTTATATTAAATACTAGAGGCCTTGTGCACAAGATCTGTGCACAGGTGGGGACCCTAGGCCTGGTCAGTGATCAGGCCTGATTGTGGCCTTCTGGCTGCTCGCCGAGGACTTCCTTTTGGCTGCTTGCCAGAGCCTTTCTTGCTGCCAGTTGCTGACTGCTGGCTGGGGCCTGCTGGACAGGGGAGGGACAGTGAGAGGTTGGCCAGCTGCGGGGAGGGACCAGGGGAGGTTGGCGGCACAGAAGGTTGGCTTTGGGTGCACACTGACCACCAGGGTGAAGCTCCTGTGCTGAGCATCTGCCACCTGGTGGACAGTGCGCATCATAGTAGCCAGTCGTTCCGGTTGTTCTGGTTTTCTGGTAGTTCCGGTGTTTCTGGTCACTTAAGCATATATATATATATATATGCTTAATGAAGGTATATATTACACATTAAGATTTATACAATTGCTGAATGAAGGTATATATTACACATTTAAATTTATACAATTATATAGTATTTGCAAAGATATGAATGATGTATCACTATGAATAATGAATATAGTAACATTGTTAATATTTGTTTTGCAGTATCCTTTTGTGAAACATGAGTTATCCGTATTTTATATTTTAAGAACCTTGCAGCAATATATCTAAATTCTATCAAAGTGCATACTATATTCAAACATGATAGGTTTCCTCATGAATAGGTCAACAGGAAAATCTAGTCAGCCCAGATGATCATATTAAGTTACTGTCAGTGTAAAAAACTAAAATTTGCATCATGTTGAGCTACAGGCTAATATAATCTGTTTTTAAGTATTTTAATGCCCATTAGAATAAAATATGGCTAGTAAACTATTCAAAAACACCAATATTTTGCTTATATTTCCTCAGAATCATAATGTATGTGGCTTTGCTGAAGTCACAATGAATGTTTTATATCAAAGAAATAAATATAATATATTGGTTTGCATGTTACAATTATATTGAGCTTTCTCTCTCCATAATAAATCTTGTCTAGCTTTCACACAATTCAGTTTCTCCTGTTCTAGTTAGGAGGCCTGGTCTATGTTTCCACTGCTGGATAAGGCATAGGATCGATGCTCCATCTTGCCTTTCTACCTTTCCTTTCCCATTTACCATGTTGCTTCTATTTCCTCTAGGTTCAAAAAGAAGTAATGCTTAGAGATAAAGGGTCAAATGCAAACCACTATACTCAGAGGAGTTGTTTGTAGTCCTCCCTTGACCACTGAAGG
Organism: Pipistrellus hanaki; assembly: GCF_964339955.1. Taxonomy (NCBI): domain Eukaryota; kingdom Metazoa; phylum Chordata; class Mammalia; order Chiroptera; family Vespertilionidae; genus Pipistrellus; species Pipistrellus hanaki. Next base: position 41,846,954 of record NC_140506.1, on the reverse strand, counting down.
CTACTCAACACCACCTGCCATGGCAGGAGTCCAAGCATTGTTATTTTGCTCTCTTAATGGCATTTCTGTAGAACGTTTGGACACTCACCTGCCCCTCACTCATTCCCTTCCACCCTTTGGGAGTCACCTGCAATTGGGCACTGCACTCTGAGGTCCCATTTCCATGACACACCCCGAAGCTTCTTCCCTACAGACACCATCATATTTTAGCTGTCTCTTCACCTGACAAGCAGTGCCTTTTGTGGAAGATCTTCTCAAGATCAGACTAGCCCAGCTATCCTATATGTGTACCTTCGAACATGGAAAATCTCACTCAGATTGCTGGTGAAGTGCAGCTCACTCTCACTGTAGCCTGTTGTCTTCATTCTATTGTCTAGGGTGGCTTTATCACATGTACTTCAGCTCTAGAAAACCTACCTGTGCTCTGTTCTGACAGTAGTTAAAGAATGGCTCATGCAATTGTGGGGGGGCTGGCAAGTCCAAAACGCACAGGGCCAGCTGATAGGATAGAAACTCAGACAAGATTTTTATGTTAGTCTTCAAGCAGAATTCCTCAGTGCCTAGGAAACCTCAGCTTTTACTCTTAAGGTCTTCAATTAATTATATGAGGCCAACCTTCATTATTGAGATTAATCTCCTTTATTACAAATATTAAGCACATTTACAAAATAACTTCATAGCAGCATCTAGATTTGACTAAACAATGGGTACCATATCCTATTAAACAAAACGTAACTGTTTCAACTATGTTGTATCAATTGCTATAAATCACATCCCAAGAAAATAGATAATTTCTTGGGCTACAGATATTTTGTAGACTGTGCTTTCATGTAAATTAATATAGCTCAGAATACATTTTAAAACATTCATTTTATGTGTATTATTCCTTTGGAGATTGTAGGTGACTTCAAAAAGAAAAGACTCACTTATCAAGGCATTATTAAGTAACATTTTAAAAAATATAGCTCTCAGAATTGAAAAATTTAGAAAATAAAAGGTTGATGTTTATATCTACAGGCATTCAACGTTCAGGGTAGGGATATATATCCAAGGCAAGTGTTTCTTTAGCATTAATGAGCTATATTTTAAACTGCTTACAAATGAAGGACTTATGTCTCGAGAGATAAATGGAATATTTTTTTTTTGAGTGTTTTAGTGTTGTGTCTACAGTCATTTCTACAAGGACAATGAGTAATAGTTAAGTATGAAAATATGGTAAATAGGATGTGATAAAATGTGTCCTAAAACAGTTTTGTGAACCTGAACCCATTATTAATTCCAACTTATCTAAATAAGAAAAGAAAAATTGAAAATAAGCTATTGTATCATAGAAAGGAATTTGCTTAAAAGACATGTCTTAAAAAGGAATATCCTGAATTCTACAGGGAGTATAAGTCTTTTATTTCTAGATTCCTCTGTGTGGTGAAAGACAAATTGCACATTCCTCCCCAAACCAAGTAAGGCACCGGCAAGGACCCGCTTAGTCATAGGAGGAGCTTCTCAGAAAGGGTGCATCTTACCCCTGGAGGGATTCACGTAAACTACAGAAACTTGTTAAAATAAATATCTCTGTGTGTTATCCAGCTAACAGATTCCACTTGCTGTGCACATCAAAGCCCAATAAGACATGAATAAGAAGAGTTTGCAGAAAAATAAAAACTGAGGGTTTTGTTTGTTTGATTTCAGGAAGTGGTCCACACGTAGAGATAGGGGAGCTAGTGCTCAAAGACCTGGCTTCCCTTTGGCCTCCAGGGGATGGGTTAGACAGGGGAAATCATTAATCATGGTGACTAAGGGAGTTAGGTTTGCTGTCAGGGTGGTGGTCATACTGACCAGTGAGTGCTAGGGTAGGGTAGTTGATCAATGCATCTGGTCCTGGTCAACTATGGTGGTGATTCAGTTGGTTTTGCCACTTTTCTGGGTCTGCAGATGAAACAACTGAGGTCTAAATGTTATTTCTAGTTTGACGAAAACACTGTCTCTGTGGTTAACAGACCTGAGGCTTTGTTCCCAAGATTATTTGATGCTAATCAGAATCTCATTGTCCTGAGGACTTAATCATTGCGAGTGGTCATGCAAGAGAGAAGGAGGCAATGAGTCAGGGTGCTGGATGAGGCCAGCTCGAATCTAAAAAGAAGAAAGGAGAAGAGATCATATTAATGAAATAAAGTTTCTAGGTGTGCACATGTGTATCTATGTTTATAGCTATATCTATATGTCTATATTCTATTAGTTTTATTTTTCTGAGAACCCTGCCTAATAAAATAGTTATTAGCATTAATGAGCTATATTTATATTATTATTATTTATATTTATATTATTATTATTATATATTTCCATTATTATTATATTATTTACTAATGGCTTGATGCATAAAATTCATGCACTGGAGGGGGTGTCCCTCAGCCCTACCTGCACCCTCTCCAATCTGGGACCCCTAGGGGTATGGCTGTTTGCAGTCTGGACGTCCCTGTGGCCTAAACTGGCAGTCAAACATCCTTCTCACAATCAGGGACTGCTGGCTCCTAACAGCTCACCTGCCTGCCTGCTTGATTGCCCCTAACCACTCTGTCTGCCAGCCTGCTTGCCCCCAACTGTCCTCCCCTGCCAGCCTGCTCCTCCCCAACTGCCCCCTCACCAGCCTGCTCTCCCCCAACTGCCCCCCACAACGGGCCTTCTCGCCCCACCTGCCCTCCCCTGCCAGCCTGCTCACGCCCAGGCAGCCTCCTGTGCAGGCCTGCTAGCCCCAGCTGCCCCACTCCCGCCAGCCTGATCACCTCCAACTACCCTCCCCTCCTGGCCTGATCGCCTCTAACCACCTCTGCCTCGGCCCTGCCACCATGGCTTTGCCCAGAAGGACGCCTGGAAGTTCTCCTGGTCTAATTAGCATATTACCCTTTTATTAGTATAGTTAGAGGCTTGCTGCATGGGTGGGGGCTAGCTGGTTTGCCCTGAAAAGGGTTCCGGATCAGGGTGGGGTTCCCCTTGGAGGGCGTGGGGTGGTTTGCAGGCCAGCCACATCCCCATGGGGTGGAGCTACCCACTGGGGATGGTGCCAGCCTGGGCGAGGGACTGAGGGCCGTTTTCAGGCTGGTCAAACCCCCTTCAGGGGCGGTGCCAGCTTGGGTGAGGGGTGGGAGTGGCCTGGGCGAGGGGCTGAGGAACATTTGGGGTGGTTTGCAAGCAGGGTAAGCCCCTGGTTTTGTCCAAAAGGATGTCCAGAAGGTCTCTCAGTCTAATTAGCACATTACTCTTTTATTAGTATATACCCTGTTTCCCCCAAAATAAGACAGTGTCTTATATTAATTTTTTCTCCCAAAGTTGCGCTAGGTCCTATTTTCAGGGGATGTCTTATCTTTCCATGCACTAGGTCTTATTTTTGGAGGATGTCTTATTTTCGGGGAAACACGACATTTTTAATTCTGCAGAAATATAGGGCAGATGTAGATAAGATATATTTTACTAATACCATGATCATTCTTGTTTTTGTTACTGTGGCACAGAATAACAATTTTTTCCTTTAAAACAATTTCCGTGTTAAAATCAGACAAATGCACAAACTAGAAAACATTTTTTACATAAAATTTATAAAGGTATTATGTATCTACTAATTGAAATCCAGTTAGACTCTGGTAAGAAAGAAGACTTTGAAAAATGTGAGTTCTCTCAGACCTGGGGGCAGCTACACAAATGCTAAGATTTCAATTCACACTGTCCGGACCAGTTCCCCAATACAAAAAAAGCTGGTGTGTTCCTGGGATTTCCAAAGCATCCAGGGGGCTTAAAAGAGATGTGGAGGAGGAGGAGAAGAAGGAGGAGGAGGAGGAGGAGGAGGAGGAGAAGAAGAGGGAAGGGAATATTTTGGTCTCCTCTAAATATCTTCTCATCAACACAAATTACTAGACCACATTGCCTCATTCTGCAATTATACTTGAAACGTTTTAAAGAAATTATCTTTCTTATGCTAACCCTGCCATCAAGACCCTACTTAGATCCAAATGTTAACTTGATATAGAGTCTAATAAACGTATTATTAAATTTGAAAAAAAGAAAAAAAAAAGAAAAATGTGAGTTCTGTGAAATTAATGTAATTATTGAGATTCAGATATTGAATACATGATATACACAAAGATGACATTTTATATGTAGTTCATAATAAAATGATAAGACGACCCATTTACCTGAACATTTGAAATTAATAAAAGTAAAGACATAGTCATTGTGACTGCTGCACTGTGACTTACCCAGTTAAAAGAACTATTTTGAATAGAAGGGCTGCATTATAGCTGGAAGAGAACATCTGACAACTAATACACAAACACCAGCCATAGTGTAGACTGCTGGTGGAAGAATGAAATCTTGGAAATATATACCACAAGCCTTAAAAATGTTCAGACGTTTTCAAATATGAATTCCACTTCTAGAATTGTAGCCTATGAGAATATTTCTACCTCTAAAATAAAAAAAAACCCCCACCATTTGTGTGCAGAGATGTTTAATATTAATCAGCTTAACAATAACCCACAACCTTCGGACCAACTTAATAAATGTAACACTAAAAATGTGAAAATCACATTAACTCTCACTCTGAAGGACAATTATGATATTTAGAAGTCATCTTACTGAATTACAATCGAATTGAGGCTCCCATTTGCCAGCATTAGATTTAATAATTTCCTTGAACACGAGTTTTTAGAATCTGTATTATCTTCAGAGAATTCATGGAAGAGTGTTTCAGATTATTATAATGTTTAAATAAAATTTATGAATACTTATATTGATAGATATAGGTACATTTGGCTGATTACCAAGTGATTGAATGTTAAATTTAATATTTGGATAAAACTGCAGCTAAGTTGAGTATCAACATCATAGAATTAATTTATTGGGGCAAAAGAATTAACTGAATATTATAAGCAAAATATAAAGTTTATGTTAAAATACTCATATTTTATTGTAAGATGAAAACAATAATTGCTTTTTAAAAATATGAAAATGTTAAATTGCTACTGTGACATATTATAGGGGACATTTTCTTTACCAAAACTGTCACTTACTTCAAGCTGATGTGGGTAAGTTGGTGAGATCAAGACTTGTTTTTGGTTTTAAATATCTACCAGTAAAGGAAATTGGCAATGGTGGTATTGTCCCCAAATCATTAAGCTTTAATTTTTATTCTCTTCAGAAGCAATTAAATAAAGTGAAAACATCTGCTAGTCTATAAGTTTTGCTTGAAGATGATTATGCACATTTGTTGAAGCAATCCTTTACAGTTACTGCATACCACTTGAAAAGATGCGTGAGTACTCAATTCAGAAGTAGATTGTTGCCTTCAAGTGATATTTGTGTGTGTGTATGAATATAAAAATTTAGCTAGTTGCCTCAACTGTTAACTTTAGTTGTCTAATACCGACTTATATGGTTTTAAAGAAACAGACACAGCTTAAAGGAAACCAAAATGGAAATTAAATGACAAAAAATGTTTCACTTAGAATTGGTTCCAGCAGAAAGAATTCTAAATTTATGAATTATTTATAATGAGAAGGCAAATAATAATAGAGGAAAATGATCTGTTGCTTTACCTTCAGTTATTTGTATTTCCCTTTTATAACCTATACCTTTTCAGCAGTGATTAATGCCACCTGCCTTAATTTAATTCTATATTGAAAAACTCACGGAGAATCAAGTGGTCCCCAGAAGAATATTTCTGAACAAAAGTAACTACTGATCTGTAGGAAAGAAAACGTGAAGTATTAGGGAGCCCCAGAGCCAGGAGAATGGGGATAAAGGCTATTGAAAATGACAGATATCACTTTTCTTCTAGGTTTTTCTTGTGACAAAATATTCATGTGAGACTACATTTACTCATTGAATTTTTCAGAAAAGGAAATATTAGAGCATACAAATAAAAGTAAGTTACATCTTACCAAGGAATATTTATAAGGCCAATGGGAAGGTCTCTGTAAATTAGAGAAAGATAAGAAAGTAAAATGGAATGAATAACATAAAAAACAGAAAGAGGTTTGAAGAAAAGTAAATAAGGTGTGAAAAACTAGAGGATATGAAACACAGAAATAGGAAAAAAATTATCAGAGAAAAAAATAAATTCTTATTTAAAAATTATATATTAGTGAGTTTTTATTCATAAATCATAAAATTACTTTTATTATCCATATTATATTGCAATTTTAGAGCTAGTGAAACTTTTAAACTCACTTTTTGGAATCCAAGGCTATTTATCATTTTTTTTTAATAAAAAAGGTACAAAACACAATGCAAATGTATTTATTTTCTACTAGGAACCCATTATGCAATTTGAAATCAAGCAGCACTGCCTACCCTCAAGTTGCCAGTCCCGCCCTGAGTCACTCCCTGGACCCCTCAACAGCTGCAGCCACTGCTGATCAGGTCCTCCCCCAGCGCAGGCGCACAGAGGCCCCTGCCACCCCACCCGACTCTGCGTGACCAACCTCCTCCTGTCTGGTGGATGCGTTATGGGGTCCCAGTTAATTAGCATATTTCTCCATTATATGTATAGCTATTTGATCACACTCTTTTAGTAATCATTGAAAAGAGTCTATATCATTTGGACTAATTGAAACCTTTGCTTAGGAACAAAATCTATCATTGAAGTGCAGGCCAACTGAATGCCCACACCTGCCAACCTCAGACAAGACTCAAATCTAATCTATTGGTGAGTACAGGCTAATAGGTGTTTCTGTGAGGTGGCTTTGTTTCAACTTAACCTTGGGAGACATGACCATGGAAAGCAAAAAACACAAATGGTAGGGAGTGGGATTCAGTGTAGGGGGAAGATAACTGAGCTAGATCTTAGTCTTAAGGAATTCTGAGGTCATAGAAGATAATTGGGACAGAACCATGACTGGGGAATTAAGGCAGAATTTTCAGTTCAGTAAATGCATGTGGGAGGAGTGGTCATTTATAATGCACAGGCACAAATTCTCAAAATTTGTCTACAGAGCATAAGAAACCAGGTATGCTGAAAGTAAAGGAAACTGGCAGCTGTGATTTTGTCATTTTACCTCAAGTTGTGGGATTTCAGACAAAACTCAATTTCCAAGTACAATCACATGGTACTTGCGTGGTTGGAAAGGGCTGGAGTTACTGGTATTTTTTTTCCTGTCACTGTCAGGAGTTTTAGGAACTAGGTTGGAGCTGATTAGGTAAGGAATGAACATCCACCTGGATAAAGTAAAAGAATAAAGGAGAACATAGAAACTAGAGCTCCAGAAGCTAGAACTTAGAGTAATAAAGATAATAGATGATATATGTTTAGCACTTACATTAGCTTTCTGTGCTGAGTATTTATGCTTTACTTAACTCTCATAAGCATACTGTAGATAGGTAGTTTTATTGTCTCAAATCTAAAGATATAGAATCACAAAGAGAATAAATGTTGTTCTTTAGATCGCACAAATAGTAAGTGATAAAGCATTATACAGAGTATCTTTATCATTCTATAGAGCATAAGTCTCTATAACAATTCATGGTGTTACCTCTTCAAGCAAGCAGCTACAAAATCAGAGTTGCATTTTAGGAAGACTATTCTCACAATGATGGATATGTTTAATTGTCTTTGAGAGGAGAGTAGTAATATAATGTTTTAATTAGTTTCAACAGTCCACCAGAAAGTAAGCTATATTAAGATAGATGGCTTATATATCTCATGCTAATTATTTCTGATTTCCAGTAATTCCAAATGAGTCACTGAAACAAAAATATTTTTAATCTGTTGATGTATATCAAATGCAGTAATATAAACAGATTAAAGTTGATAGGTAAACCTATTTAAGAGGCATACTGAGAAGCAAAATAGTGTAGTAGAGATAAGTTGGTTTAGAATTAGGCAGGGAGGGTTTTGAATGGAAATTTTGCTACATTCTAGTTCTTAAACCCAAGAGTGTTAACCCTGTTTTTCATTTGTAAATGGCACGATCATATTCACTTTTATAGGTTTAGAGATAATGTTTGTAAAGAGATATGTTTGATGACAACCATATATAAGTAATTTAATATGTAGCATTTATTAAATGTTTTTTTAAAATTATGTTTACTGGGTAACATTGGTCAATAATATTATACAGATTTCAAGTACAGATTTCTATGATACATGATCTGTATACTGCATGGTGTACCCACCACAAATCATCTTGTATCACTATGTATTTGGAAGCATTTACCCTTTATTACCACACCTCTCCTTCCCTTTGGTAATCACCATACTTTTCTCTGAGTCTATGAGTTTCAGTTTTATATTCCACATATGAATGAGATATCTGGTTCTTAGCTTTTTTTTTTGTCTGACTTATTTTTCTTAGCATAATATTCTCAGGATCTACCCATGTTGTCACAATTGGTAGTATATCATTTTTTTTTCTTCTGGCTGAGTAGAAGATTTACCACATCTTCTTACACAATCATCTATTGAAGGACATATAGGTTGTTTCCATGTCTTGACCAACATGAAAAGAAAAACATGATGTAGCAAAGAATATGAAACTAGAATGACTTCAGACCACTTAACAGTGGGAAATGTTTATGAGTTAAGTAGAATAATCCAAAATTTGCAATTCAAATTATTTTAAACCTAGAATTATCTCCAACCAACTCTGACCATGTGTGAAGGAAGAAATGAAAATTTTTTATAAGTGCAATAATACAAACATTTTTTTTCTTATATACGTCCTTTCTTAAGAAGTTATTAGATCTATTCATCTGTTGATGGACATGTAGGCTGTTTCCAAATCTTAGCAATTGTCAATTGTTCTGCTATGAACATAGAGTACATATATTCTTTCTGTTTGGTGTTTCTTGGGATATAATCCTAGAAATGTAATTACTGGGTCAAATGGGAGTGTCCTTTCTAAATTTTGAGGAAACTCCATACTGTTCTCCACAGTGGCTGCACCAGTCTGCATTTCCACCAGCTGTGAAGGAGGGTTCCTTTTTCTCCGCATCCTCGACATCACTTTTCATTGACTGATTTGTTGATGATAGCCATTCTGACAGATGTGAGATGGTATCTCATTGTCCTTTTGATTTGCATATCTCTGATGATTAGTGATTTTGATCATGTTTTCATATGGCTCTTGGCCTTCTGTATGTCCACTTTTGAAAAGTGTCTAGTTAGGTCCTTTGCCCATTTTTTATTGGATTCTTTATCTTCCTTTTGTTAAGTTGTCCAAGTTCCCTATAAATTATGGAGATTAAACCCTTATGGGATGTAACATTGACTAATATATTCTCTAGTGCAGTGGGCTCTGTTGTTGTTTTGTTTTTGGTTTCTTTTGCTACACAATGGAATATTATGCTGCTGTAAAAAAGAAAAAACTCTTAACATTTGCAACAATATGGATGGACCTGGAGAGCATTATGCTAAGCAAAATAAGCCAGTAGGAGAAAGATAAATATCACATGAACTTGCTCATTTGTGGAATATAGTGAACAACATAAACTGATGAACAAAAATAGATCTAGAGTCATAGAAACATCGAACAGACCTTCAAACCTCAGAGGGAAGGTGGGGGTGTAAGAAATCAACCAAAGTACTTGTTTCCATGCATGTGAGCATGACCAATGGACACAGACAATAGGGAGCTGAGGTCATGTGCTGGGGAGTGGGCAGGGAGAGGTCAGTGGGGGGAAAAGAAGACATATGTAAAACTTTCAACAATAAAGATTTTAAAAAGTCATTAATAATAATTGAAAAAGCTAATTAAGGGAGTAATCAAGAAAAAATTGAAATAGCATCCAGGAAACAGGGCCTTTCACACAGAAGGATGATAAAGAAAATACCTGAAAAATAGGTCTGTCCCAGACCTAGAGAGTAGAAGCATGGAAGACAGTGAGTATGTGTTTGATAATTAGAATGTTTGGAAATTTGTTAACAAAGGAAGATGTACTGCTTGAAAACTTGCAAAAAATATAATATATGCACAGAGATCTTTGGTGTTGAAGAACACAGAAGCATGTGTATGTGTGCAACTGTAAGTGTGGTCAAACTACTGAAGGGATACCAGAAGGTACTGAAAAAGGAAAATGGAAAAATTAAACAAACACAAATAAAAAGATAATACCAAGTTAAAGCAATATAAAAATATAAACAAATTATTTAAAAATAGAGAGGTACCAAATACATAATGCGTTTGGGAAAGGCACAGAAGGAGACTGTACCACTTACTTTCCATTTTTAGTCTTCCTCCAAAGAAGTTTTCTGTAGTGGCCAGTCCCCTTGGATCTGCCAACAGAGAGCTAACTTGGCCTAAGTTATCCTTTTGCTGGTGCAGGCCACCTCTGGAAACGTGGCTGGATAATGTGTAAGGGACAGGGCATTTCTCTCTGACACAGGACAGCTCTGGTAGGCTCTGAAACTCTTTGCCAGACCTACCAAAGCTTTTGTGGGACTTTCTACTATAACCAATCCTGCTTGATGCTTCCTTTCACTTGTACTTTTTCTCTACAGATATTTGCTCTGCTTACTCTATTTCAGTGTCTGCTTCTAGAGAATCTGAACTTATGGCTGCTGGTACCTGAAGTGGTCTGAAAATGGAGGTGATAATATGTTTGCAGTGGATCACTCACTGGAAGGCTGGCATGAGGCCCCATTAGTAAGGGTGATACATTAAATGTAAATATTAAGCATTAACAGACATGATTAAGTTAGTCTTCAGAGTAATTTTATTCCATGGCTAATACTGTTTTCCCCATTTTGCTGATGTGGAAACTGAAACTGGCAGATACTAAACTCCTTATCTAAGGTCATGCATTTAGTAAGAGGTAGAGACTATATTGAAACCACAGAAGTTTGTTTATTTTGATTAGAGCCAGTGTTTTGAAAGACTACTTTATACAAGTACTAGAGGTCCAGAGCACAAAATTCATGCATGGGAGGTTGCGGGGGAAGGGGTTTACCTCAGCCCAGCCTGCACCCTCTCCAATATGGGATCCCTCTCACAATTCAGGACTCCTGGCTCCCAACACTCGCCTACCTGCCTGCCTGATTGCCCCTAATCGCTTCTGCCTGCCAGCTTGATCACTCCCTAAACACTCTAGTGCCAGCCAGATTGACACATAACTGCTCCTCTGATGGCCTGCTTGCTCCTAACTGCCCTCCCCCACTGGCCTAGTCACCCCCAATTGCACTCCCCTGCAGACCTTGTCACCCCTAACTGTCCTCCCTTGCAGGCCTGGTCCCCCCCAACTGCCATTCCCTGCAGTCTAGTTTAGTCTCCCGCAACTGTCTTCCCCTGTAGGCCTGGGTCCCTCCCAACTGTCCTCCCCTGCAGGCCTGGTCCCTTCCAACTGCCCTCTTCTGCAGGTCATCTTGTGGCAGCCATCTTGTGTCCATAAGGGGGTGGCCATCTTGTGTGTTAGAGTGATGGTCAATTTGCATATTACTCTTTTATTAGATAGGATAGAAATATAAATAACAATGCTCAAGAATCAGAGAAAATCTAGAAAAAAGAGCAAGCATTTTAAGAAATAAACACTTTTTTTTATTATAAATAAGCCAAGCAATATATTGAGAAGAGAAATTAATTTTTAGTTTCTTTTTTCCTGGCATGGCTTATTAAAATAGTACTAATTTTGACATCTATAATTTTGGTACATGGTTAATTTTACATCAGTGCAATAAATTTGCAAATCATAACTCTGACTTTCCAAATGACATTGTGTGATATTTTGTTTTCAGTTATGAACACTGTCTACCACCTGAGGTTTCCAGTTAACATCAGAGAATAAGTAACAGTTAGGAATTGTCAGCTCATCAAGAATCATGTTGTGAAGTGATTTCTATGAATCCCTGCCAGATGGAATTATTTGTAATGATGAACAATCTTAGTTTCTATACAATGTAAAACCTATTCTCAATTGTAAATGAAGTTTGTATATAGCAAAGAATTAATTGTATCTGCTTATTTTTAATGTAACACCTGGGATGGCATTTATCTAACACTGGATACATAACTGCTAAAATTATTTAATCAAACAAAAAAACAAAATGTTTACTAGATGAGAATGCAACAAAGCCTAGTTATCTGAGTAACAAACACTATTACATACATGTTATATGAAATGTCAGTATCAATATGAAGTAACTTTCATTTCTAGATAACTAGAGTGTGTTTGATGAGAAATGATTTATGGAGCACACATAAATCAAGATTAATATTGTCTTTTTTGCTTTCTTTTATGGCTCCTATCTTATTATCATATCAGAAATCTTCAAGCTGAAATGTTTATTGAGGTATTTTCATTGTCCTATTACTTGTATGAAGTCAGAGAAGATATTAGAAGATGCTAGTAGCTTTTTCTTTCTTAAACATAGTAGCCAGTATATTCTAATAAAAGTTATATGAAAAGGAAAAAGATTAGTCTGTATGGTAAAAGACCTCTGTCTGTATCAGAGGCTACGGCAGGAGTAAATAGGAGAAAAAAAATGGTTTTCCTACAAAGAATGTCACATGGATATGTCAGAGAATACAAATAATTGCAAAAAAAGTGTGTTTTTTTCCTTTTTTTCTTTCCACAACTAAATATGCATGAAAAAAAAATAGTTCTTTACATAGAATAAAACAGATTTTGTGTTTTAAATTTGGACAAGGCAGCATTGTCTCAGAAGACCTTAATTTATTTGGGTGAAAATTACTAATTTTCCTGGTGCACGAATTTGTACATGGGTGGTGTCTGGCCTGTCCACCCCAATCGGGGCTGATTGGATTGGGTTGGGCTGGCCAGGGGGAGGGGACACGGGTGATTAGCCGGCAGGCCCCAACCCTTGGTCAAACTCCTAGTTGAACTCTCAGTCAGGAGGATAATTTGTATATATCCTTTTATTATACAGGATTTTAAATATAGAACTATGTTGTATAATAGTTATCTTTTTTTCCAACAATGCTAATTGAATTTTTGTGATTAGAAAACATAGCTTATATGATTATAATATTTAAAATTAGCATTAATTTCTTTATTACCTCTTAGTATTCCTTTAATACCTATAGAGTTGTAGGCAATGTTCTCTTCTTCAAACAAAGTTACATATTTTTTCTTGACCAACTTTACTGAAGGTTGCTTAATTTTAATAATCTCTTTAAAGAACAAATATTTTGGCCCTGTTGATTTTCTCTTACTTTATTTTATAAATATAAAATTTATAAAATTTTATATTTTATATTCACCTTATTTTCTTTCTCCTACCATCTCTAAATTTAAATTTCTTCCTACTTGAATTTGAAAATTAGATTAGATTTGCAACTTATCTTCTTCTGAAGCTACTTTTTTTTTCTAAGTATTGTTTTAGCATCAAATTTTGCTTTGTCTTATTTTTATTATTAGCCAATGTACATATTAGCAAAATCTTGAATAAATTAGTGGATAAGGCTATAAATATGATCTATAGTTATTAAATAATAATTTTATGCAGCTATATTTGATAGCTTAGATGTCCTTGAAATATACAAACTAATAAAGTTCATCTCAAAATAGATAACTTGAATATCTCTATATTTACTAATAATATTCAATTTGTAGTTAGAAAACATTCTGATCTAGAAACTCCTATGCCCAAGAAGCATCTCTGGTGAATTTGACCAAATGTTAAAAGAAGCAGTAATACCATTTTTCATAAACTCTTCTAGAAAGTAGAAAAGGAGACAATAATTTCCTTATTATTTAATGAAGCCAAAGTTGTCATAAAAAAAACAAACAAAGGTAATACCAAGCTCATTTGGAAATATTAAACAAATTGAATCAGCAATATGTAAAAAGAATACACTATAATCCAAAGGGGTTTACTGCGGGAATACAGTTTGTTTGACATCTGAAAATCAACGTAAATCACCATATTAACTGACAAAACAATGTGTAAAACAATTTGATTATCTTTAAAAAAATTTTTTTATTGATTTCAGAGAGTAAGGGAGAGGGATAAAGAGAGGGAAACATCAATGAAGGAAGAGAATCATTCATCGGGTGCCTCCTGCATGCCCCACACTGGAGATTGAGCCTGCAACCGGACAAATGCCCTGACTGAAAATCAAATGGGACCTCATGGTTCATAGGTCTAAGGCTAAGCTCAACAACTGAGCCATGCCAGCCAGTCACAATTTGATTATCTTAATAGATGTAGAAAATATCATTAGATAAAATTCAACATCATTTATGGTAATAAACCACAGAAACTAGAATAGAAGCAAACTGTCTCGATATGATGGCATGATAGAGATCATTTCAGAAATGCATAATTTAATACTTAATAGTGAATGGTTGTAAGCTATAGTTTATGGTCAGGTAAATGCAAGATATCCAAACTCACAGGACTATTCAACATTGCATTAGACATCTTAGCCAAAGCAATGAATTTGAGAAAATATTTAAATGTGTACTGATTGAAAAAAAAAAAAAAACCCCACAAAAAAACCCCCAAACAACAGATTTTTTTTTTTCCAGTTAGGAAATTCAAGCCACTTTTCCTTCGTACAAGTAGATCTCAAAATTATTTCCATTTTTCTAATAAGTAAGTTCTTCATAGTGTTACGCTTTAGAAGTTTGACACTAGGTTTGAAAACAAATTAAACATGCATACATTTTGTTATTCTCTCTTGACTCTTCTCTATTTACTCCATGGTCTAAGTATTTTCATGTCATAAATTAGTCCTAATGTTTCCTTTCAACTCTTATGTTCTAGACTTGTCTCTAGTCTCATGCTGAAAAGTCCCCTGTTCCTCAAAGCAATCATACTCTCAATGGCTAACAGTTCTGTATTAATACTCTTACTTTTAATTGAATATGGGACTATAATCATATTGAGAAGAATTCAGTCAAATAATGATAATTTCTGTTAACATGAAATCTCTACAGGAAATATTTGGAACAAGTCAGGTCTTTTAGGGTATTTTTCTTCACAATTAACTATAGTTTCCACTGGTGTTAGTCACTGCCTTCTCCTGGCTAGAGAAAGGTGCCTTCACTGCCGAAATTATGTCATGAGGCAAAATCAAGGAGAGTTTATTTCATATAGCATTATCTCCCTTGATGGATTTGACTTTCTACACTAACATCCTACACTTATCTAATGTATATATATGTATTTGCCTTCATGGAAAATTGTATTAAAAATCTAATATTAAATTTAAAAAAATAGTTAATTTATTGACTGAATATTGTCTGTTAGGTATAAGCGCTGGCACAAGCAAATAAATTTGCTTTCCTGATTCATCATTTTTTTAAAAGTGCATCTCATATTATTTCTCTTACATTCAGGTATTATCTATATATATATAAAACTAATATGCCAAGTGTCTGTCCGACTGTTTGACTGTTTGACCAGTCACTATGATAACAACCAGGGGGCAAACACTCCAACCGGTAGGTTAGCTTGCTGCTGGGGTCTGGCCAATCGGGATTGGGTGAGATGGGCCGGACACACCCAGGAGCCCTCCTGTGGTCCCTCTCCAGCCCCAATCAATCATGCACCAGTGGGTCTCTTGGCCTGGCCTCCACCCTCTCACAATCCAGGACTCCTTGGGGGATGTTGGAGAGCCGGTTTCGGCCCGATCCCCACAGGCCAGGCTGAGGGACCCCACCGGTAAATGAATCCGTGCATGGGGTTTCTAGTATTTTATAAATAGCCCTTCAATAATCATAAAGTGGAAAGTTTTCCTTTTGTCTTCACCTATTTATTTGTTTCATTTTATTAATATCTGTTTGAGAGGATTCAGTGTAGCTGAAAAAGTAGAGCAGAATTGACATAACAAGCTTGCACAAGTTCCTCCCAAGTTTCTAGTAAATATAATTATTTTGGTAATAGTAGTAGTCATCATAGTAATAATAGCTACTATTTATTGATTACATCATTTTAAGTATTACAATCACAGCACAACAATCCTATATAATTGGTAAATTATTAGCCTATGTTTAAATATAAGCACAAGGAGATAAGACACCTTTTCCAAGTTCACAAGGCTGCTATGGTTCATGTCTGTCTGCCTGAACTTAAAACCACTCTAACAGGAGTTTTACTTACTTGCCATTATTTCCATCCCAATACAGACATTAAAGGAAGGATTTCAGAAATAGGATAGTGTAGAATTCTTGCATAATGGTTTTATCCCTGGCTGTGTCTCAAAATAATCCAAGAGGTGAAAGTGGATAATTGTATATTTAATTTGTTGCACAAGAATACTGAAAGAAAACACTGTTCCAAAGTCTGATAAATACTGTTAATATTTTTAAAGTATCCAACCCCTTGTAAGACACATGGTAGGGGTCCAATCAACTTGTAAAAATGACTGAAACTTAGTGTGTATAAAAGATAGGGCAGGGACTTGGAAACACTCAGAATATTATCCTATCACATACTATCATAGAAAATGAAGTTTTGGTATTTATATACTCAGAAGCCTAAGCAATTCATATAAGACAGTTAAATATTGTACTTTATAAGATTCCTTATCATTGACATAAAGTTGTAAAGAGCTTGAAAGCCCTTAGAGTTCAACTCATGCAACAGACAGGAAGCTGAACAAGTTAAATGAATTATGCAAGTCTCACAAATAAGCTATTGACCTAACATTAGAAAGCAATAATGCATGACAATTGCTGTCTTGCTTAGTGTGTGCAGACAGCATGTTTGCTGTAGCAGAGCTGGCTTGCTCCCAGTTCCTATCCCTTTCCTCTCCACTGGCAGCCATTAAGCCTGCACATGCTTCCTCTATATCATCACAGATAAGAAATAATTGTCACCCTCAGCAGAAATGCAGAAAGTGCACAGGGTTGACAGTCTCATCATCAAAAGAATTTCCCCCCCAAATCAGGGTTAAGTCACATTGATTAACAGGCATGAGCTTCAATCGCTATTGCCACTGATTGCCCTGCACTTGCCTGTGCTTTAGTAAAGGATTTCAATTTCCAGGATATGTGCTCCACTTTTCACAAGTTGAAAACTCCAACCGGTGAAATAGAAATGACAACGAGGACTTTTCTCATCTCAGTCTTTGATGTGACCCTGCATCCAGTACTGCACTTTGTTAAATATTCAACTTCATCATCTCATTTCAACGGGGGCAGCTAATACTGCTGACAACCTAACTCTATCCTTCAAATCACAAAGCAGTGCAGCTCTCCGCTGTGTTCTTGATTTCCTAATCCATCATGACACTTTCTTTAACTGCATTTTCACTTTATTCAAGTATATGAATAATTTTTAAAAAGCTGCATATTAATATTCCCATAGGATAAGCCATTACTTATTAAACAAATAGAAAATATGTGCAAGTAAGACAGAAAGTACAATTACAGAAAGTACAATTCTAAAGTGTGCTTATAAATCATAGTTAATATGTTATTTTCAGGTTAAAGTACCTACTTAATATTGTGATGCTTCAATTTAATAAAAAAGGTAAAAGTTATTTCTATTACTCTCAGCATTTAGTCTCTAATGTAGGTAAGATAACCAGTTAGCGTATTATATGATTTTATCTCAAATATCCTTATAATAGAGTTGTCACATTTAGCAAATAAAACTATAAGATTACTAATTAAATCTGAATTTCATGTATGCAAAGAATGCTTTTTACTGTCTGTCCTAAATATTGCATGGGGCAAAATTACACTAAAATTATCCATTGTTATATGAAATTCAAATTTAACTGGGTGGCTCATATTTTATCTCTGGCAATACTACTTTCTAAGGCAATTAATCAAAGAACTTACTACATATGTTGTGACCTTCACTTTTCATTCTACCCTCTCCTAGTCAATACTTAATGATGAATTAATTTCAAAATATTTTCTTTGGTAGCTTTTAAAAATCACTCTTACTTGATTATTGTGCCTATATTTTGTGTACATTATTTAACAGTGACAAGTGATTTAGTTTGTCTGAGTGAACTAATTGCATTAGCCATCTTTAAAAGAGCCAGAAACCAGAAAGTGGTATTACTGTTCTATAGATTGCAAACTATTTTGTACTTTGATTTCTTTTGTTGTTGATGTTCTGAGTATTTTTAGGGATAGAGGTTTAATATTTTTGAAGTTCAAATCTAAATTCTTGGCTGCTTAGAATTAAATTTCTAGCAAGAAGGAAAGGACTACTAGCAATATTCTTTGAGATTTCAGAGGGTGGAATCATTTTGAACTTATTCAGAGAATAGTATTATTTTTAAAAAAGCCTTGAAATTTGCAGTTGCTAGGCTACTGTGAAGACAGGAAGTAAGACTGACACTCTCTGTGCATGTAGGAGAATGTTAGAGCAACAAAATGGCTTTTAAGACAGAAGAATAAGATTAATTTACAACTATGGAAATACTATTAATAATTATTTTTATAAATTAAGACAACAGAGGCATATAAAAGCTAGAGTTTTATAATATCTTTGGATAGAAGGCTTTTAAGAAATTTAAAAATTAATTTGATTTGAACTCAGATTAAGTATTATATAAAACAAAGATTTTTTTCTGCTTTTCCCATCTTATTCTAAAATAGTATAACAATCTGCATCGACTTGTATTAGAACCAAAAAGCAATATAATTTAAGTGTAAGAAGCTAAAAAGAATTGGGAAGAGAACAAAATAAATTTGTTATGGAAAAATCTAACAGAGAGAGTGGGGATGAGGCAAAGGATGACCTCTTAGCTTTGTTTCTGCTAGAGTTCTTTTCTGCCAAGCTTTTTTCTCTAACTTCAGTTTGTTTATTTTTTCCAATGCCTACCACTGTTTCATTGCTATCTTTATAAAGTTACATTGAACATTATTTCCCCTGATATTTATCCACCATTCTGATAAATCTGGTAATTCCCCTCAACAATCCACGACTCACGTTTTTCAGTTACATCCCTTCGCAGTAATGGTGACTTTACATAATTCTAAATTCAGAGTTATTGATGGTTTGGAATGTATTCTTACTTGTTAGTTCATTTAAACACAGCAACTGTTCAAAATTCAGATTTTATGCTATTCTTATAGAATTATATTATCTGTGTAAGTTATCTCAAAAAATCCAACTAGTTATTTAAATTTGTTTTTTTGTTTTTCTTCAAATATAGCTATTAAAATCAAATTCACATATTATATATACATAATTCATTAACACTTTTTAAAAAAGTAATGTGGTTGTTTAGTTCCAAAATCAAAGAAATCTTGTTGCTATTAATAGCCTTTTATTTATTATTATGAACTAAATGTGTGTATTTCTCCCCTAAGCCCCCTTTCAAAAAAAAAAATATACGTTGAAGCCCTAATTCCAAGTGTGGCTGTATTTGAAGTTAAAGCCTATGAGGAAGCGATAAAAGTTAAATAAAGGTTAAATGAGGTCATAAAGTAGGGCCTAATTCACTAGTAGTATCTTATAAAAAGAGGAAGGAATGCCAGAGCTTTCTCTCTCTGCCATGCACGACACAGTGAGAAGGCTGCAATTTACAAGCCAGGAAGAGAGAGCTCTTTCCAAAAACTAATCGCGTTGGCATCCTGATCTTTGACTTTCCAGGTCCAGCACAGTCAGAAATAAATTTCTGTTGTTTATGCTACTCAAATATAATAATTTGTTAGATAGTCCAAGTTGATTAAGGCACTTATTATGACATTATTTTTAATAGGTATTTTAATACATATTTTATTAGAGATTTTCTAAAACATGCAATGGGTTGCTACTGTGGTATAATTATTCTGGTATTTACAAACAACTTTGTCATCCTCTTCCAATCTTCTTACTCTTCCGTTCATTCCCTTAGAAATATAATTACTATGTGTTTGAAATGTAATTGAAGTGTGATTTCTTGAGTACTAAGCACTCTATCCCAAGAAACTTCAGCTTAGAAGAATGACTATGTTCACATGCTATTTCGGCTAGGAATAGTGTAAACATTTTAACAGAAGCAATTGTGTAGCTCCGCCTTCTCTGCCAGAGCCCCACATCCCCTAAAAATGTACACCTGGGCCAACTTGGTCTCCACCTCCTCCATGGTCAGAAACTCTCAGCTGCTGAGCCAGTCACAGTCTACACTGGTATTGAAACAAGGGGAGACACTAACCGATGAGGGCCTCAGCAGCTTGGCAGCCCCTCATCACCTGACCATTCTTAGTTCTAGTTGCAGCTTCCAAACCAGAGCCATTTCAAGGCACATAACAGCAGCCAAGTTTACTGGGGCTGAGGCTACCACAGTAGGGGTGGCAGGCCTGGGCCTTGAATTGGGGCTGCTTTGGGAGCCTCATCATTGGTTATGACAGGAACCTTTCTCTGAAGCAACAGCTCTCCTCCCACACCTTTCTGGGCTTTGCCTCTCAGAGGCCTGGAGCTTTCCTGCCCGATAGTGGCTTTTCTCATCTTCTTTGCCATGTGAAGGAACCCTCTCCACCTCCCATAGTTTTTTCTCCCATGTCTCCCTGCACATTCCTTTTTCTATACCTCTTAGGCAGCCTCAGGGAAGTGGTTGGCTCAGGATTTGATAGAAGACAAATAAACACGGTATTAAAAAGGGGGAAAAAAGCAATTGTGTAGATTAGTGACATAATTCCTATCAAGGTCTGTGACTAATTAAAAAAAAAACAACAACAAGAAGAACAGATTGAAATACACAGATTGAGTGATCCCTTGAGGTTTATCCGTAGAAGAACCTGACTGGGCAACTTGAAGTAAAAACATGTTAACATTTGAGGCAATAAATGTGTTGAAATAAGAAGTGCCCTAGGATGTGGGATCGAAAACATTATAAATCCTTTATTTTCCAAAGTTTCTAGCCTAGTACCTTCCTCAGAGTGAGCGGCCAATTTAAATCTTAATGAATTAAACTAAATGAATCCACATGCCAAATTTGGCTTGAAGTAAGTATTGCAGCAATAGAAAAAGAAGTTCCCAGTGAGATTTGCTACAATGGCAACCTGAAGTACCTGATAATGTTGTTTTTATAAATACTTAGGTCTTTGCCATTGAGTTGATCCCTGTTATAAAAGCAGAAAGTATTAAGACTAGAGTTTGGCAGAAAGAGAAAGCACTGTTGCACTTCTCCACAGATCTTAACAAGATGATCTGTCTCCTTTGTTGAACGTGGTTAACTTATACTTTAATTAAAGATTGTGAGTGATTTCCATTTTAGAGAGATGGGTCCCATTGTTAAACTTGCACTACTATATTTACTAGGTTTTTTTTTTCTATTGAGTATGCTTGTTCTTTTAGAAAAAAAAAAAAGAAAAAAAAAATAGTCACATGATTGGGGAACTTTTCAGTGGGTCACTAAATTGCTTGATTAAAGTTGTTAGCACTAATTATGAAAATGCTTTTATTAGTTCATGCATATTTAAACAAACCCAAGTATATCTACAAGGGGACCAATAAAATGACCTCAGATCATATATTCAATTTCAGACTGGCATCAATGCATAAAGTGTGAAAAGTCACACTACCTCAGCAATTAGAACATAGCGAAGTGGTGAGAAGTAGCATGGCTAAAGCCAGATTCATGAACTGAATCTAGAACTCATGAGCTCTGTGGTATTAGGTAATTTTTAAACCTTCCTATCCCTTAGTTTCCACAGATATAAAATGTCTTACTACCTACCTAACAGAATTATCTTAAGGTTAGTGAGTTAATATTTATAAAGTACTTAAAATTGAGTCTGAAACATAAAAAAATTTGATGTATTTGTTAGAAGTTTGAAGTATTTGTTGCAACATAACCTAACTATATTTGCTCAATTTTAACTTCACTTAAATTCTATAAAATTATTACAAGTGAGTAATTACATTTTTCTAACAAATAGCCTTTCTAAGTTTTCCAAGAAAAAAGTTAAGTAAAATAACGTCTCTTCGTGCAAATGCATAATTGCTATATCTCACTGAATGCAATTAAATTAGATATCATACAAACTTTCTCAGGAAAATAAAAATATATCATGATATTATGTAGGGCACTACTGGAATGGAATTAATAATTCTATTAATGAAAGAATATTTCTGGTCCTATGAGGGTCCCTGGAAGGCATAGCTAACATAGCAATCCAACCCAATATTTACTAAGCATATGAGAACATTTATTAGTTACCATTTTTACTACTATAGAAGTTTAAAAGATTTAATATCAAAGGAAATATGACTTTTAGAGCGGGGGAAAAACAATATCTGATATTTTAAAAATTCAGTAGTAGGGCTCAAGAACAGAATAAAAATGACAGAGGAAGCATTTAATAGATCTAAAAATATGTCAATGGCAATTATCCAATCTGGAGAACAAAGAGTAAAATATATAGTTAAAAATTAACAGAGCCTCAAGAATGTGTGGGACAGAATAAAATGTTTTGATATTACTCTCATTATATTCCAGGAAGAAACTAAAGAGATTGGTATAATTGTGTTTTCATAGTTTCCCCATAATTTGGGTTTCATGCTGGATGTAGGGAATCACAATGGAGCTCTACTGGTGCCCAGAGGTCCAACTAGTGATGTGCTGAAGCTGGCAGAGGTGATGGTTTTGAAAGATTTCTCAGCTCTTGGTATTCACACCCTTATGTAGTCTTTCATCACTGAATGGGCTGGACTCAGTGACTTGATTCTAATGAGGCATAAATGCTGGTGTGTGGCTCAGTGAGTAGGTCATAAAAGACAGTATGGCCGAAACCGGTTTGTCTCAATGGATAGAGCATCGGTCTGCAGACTGAAGGGTCCCAGGTTCGATTCCGGTCAAGGGCATGTACCTTGGTTGTGGGCACATCCCCAGTGGGGGGTGTGCAGGAGGCAGCTGATCGATGTTTCTTTCTCATCGATGTTTCTGACTTTCTATCCCTCTCTCTTGCTCTCTATGAAAAATCAATAAAATATATTTTAAAAAAAAAGACAGTATGGCATCGCTCTTTTGCATACCTGCTCTTTTTCGAAGCACTGACTCGGAGAGGGTTCTATTTGGGAAAAAACTAAAACCTTTTGCGAGCAGCCAGGTGACTGAGTTTAGAAGCTGATTCTTCCAGCTTGTCAAGCTTTTATACAGCTGCAGCATTAAGCTGTCATCTTGACTTTGAGCCAGAACCACTAATCTATCTGCTCTTGGATTCCTGACACTCAGAACCTGTTTGAGGTAAGTGTTTGTTGTACTAAACTGCTACATCTTGAGGCAGTTACATATGCAATAATAGACAACCAATCCAGGACCCTGATCCACAATGCACAGAAGCATGTTCATTAACTTATCACTATATAGGTATTATCTCTGTACTCATCACATTAGGCCAGAATAGGTGTTATCATAGTCAATGCCTCATGCTCACCAGTTACCTGGGACTAAGAAGCATATGATCCAAAGCAGCTTCACACAATCTACCCTCCAAAAAGCTTTAAACATGGCTATATGTGGTCAGAGATAAGCTGCCTGAAGCCTCAAGTACCTCCATGCACCAACCTGAATTAAAGACAGGGAAACCTTATTCAACCTTAAGGAGTTTATGGCTTAAGAATGTCTTGAAAGTATTTAGGGCAAAGAACAACAGAAAAAATATCTTAAGTAGCAAGATGTAAATATAAAAATGAACAGATATAGGTTTCAAATATTGGGTAACACCATGTTCTAACACTACCTGTCATATATACTTCCACTTGAATAGCAATGACTTTAGACACGATTTACAAGATTAAGAAACTGCTGAAATTATATTAATTAAAAATCAATACAACCACCCTGAAAGATGTGAAGGCAGCACACAGTACATATAATTTACTTATAATAGAAAATGGTATTTGTGCTGAATAAAGGACAGTTAAGAGGTCAACAGGACCCTCACTATGCCATAAGCTCTGTGAGTGAGAGATGGTCTGACCCTGTCAACAAGTGCATCCCAGCCCAGAGGGTATAGCACATAGGGGGTTCAATGAATACTGAACTAATGAATGCAGAAATGTTATTTTCCCTAGGCATTTTTCAAAGCTATTGTAACTTTTAAAACTATCCATTGATTAACTTTTATTCTGTTACTGAGCAAACAGACTTGCTCATTGATTGATTTTGTAACCTTTAAGCAAAGGGACCCATGGAGAACATCAAGAACATGTTGACTAAATGATTTCTGGATTTTGTTAGCACAGCCATTTGGGACATCGACATTTTTGCCCATGCTGCTCTTAAACAGGTACATTTCTCAAATATAGTTCCATAGGTAGCAGCATACAAGGCAACACAGACTGGATATTGAATTGAGATTTCACGGGGGTGGGGAGGGAGCTGCAGAAATGGCAGCATTCCAAGGAGAGACATAGCAAACCTGGTGGTGCCTAGTAACCTGCCATATCTCCTACAAGCCCTGTGGTTCGAGGGTGGCTACCTCTTGTCAGTATATTCTTAGCTCCAAAACAATTGAAGGTTTTTATTAGTTTAATTAAAATGTCCAGAAAAGTTTAGGGCCGTGGTCAGCAAACTGGGGCTCGCGAGCCGTATGCAGCTCTGTGGCCCCTTGAGTGTGGCTCTTCCACAAAATACCACGGCCTGGGCGAGTTTATTTTGAAGAAGTGTCATTAGAAGAAGTTTGAGTTTGAAAAGTTTGGCTCTCAAAAGAAATTCCAATTGTTATACTGTTGATATTTGGCTCTGTTGACTAATGAGTTTGCCACCACTGGTTTAGGGTAGTGGAGTGGAGTCTTCACATTATCACCTTAAAAGGAAGCTTAAAGGAGATACTTCATCCATTATAGATCCTCTGCTAATGCTAAACATTATATGCTATTGATACTTTGCTACTAGAATTTAGGGAGAATGCACAAAATTGTCGTAAAAGAACAAAAAATAGTTTGAACACTATAAAATAGTTTGGACAGTAAAATAGCTTGCATACTTTACTGCAAACTCTTTTACTATCATGTCATTATTAACTCATTTGTATTCATTGTAATAGCACTAGTCATAATAAATTCATTGGAATTAATATGGATGTCACACATACCTTCATAGGAATTATAATGCAATTCAATGTTAATTTAATGTTCTATTCAAATAAAGTGTAACTTTTAAGTCATATAATAGTACCATTGTGTAGAGCTGTAAAGGTTATAACAGTATAGATTTCCCCCAGAGAGATGTGATAATCTCAGAAGTAGTACTTCTCAGCTTCCATAGGCAGCCTAATGACTCTGATCATAGGCTTCTAAGCTTCTAATAGCTCTTGGAATGATGTGTGGGGGTCTTTACTGGGCTACAGCTTAGCTATTCAGCAGAAGAATCACATCACATTAAAGATAAAACTTCAGAGTAAACTGTTATTTATGTGGTCTTCTGAGTTTACTTGATAGGCATGAGCTGTATTAATTCACTTGTAAGCAATTACAATAGTCCAAACAATCAATATCCTTAACATTTGGTTCAAGTAAAAGAAATGCACAAATATAAGCTACTACAGTTTTGATGTGAAAACTAATACTTTTCATCTACTGACTAATCTTTTTATTGTAAAGTGAACAGTAGTATTTAGAAGGGCAAGATATTTAGAAGACAATAAGATAATAAGGCTAGTTAATAAAACTAAAATGGCTTAAGTTAATAAATTTAGGTAACAGTGTGTAAGTGGGGTACACTCAAGAAAACTAGAATTTGAAGAGAATTAATTTTTTTAGCGAAGGTTAATTAACAAATAAACTATTACCAGTTGCTCAGGTGCCAGAATCCTCAACTTATGATGATGTTATTATGGTTTAAAAAAAAATCACATGCAAATGAAGAAAATAGTACTTAGAAGCAGAGTTTCCTCCCTAATCTACCTAAGCATCAACACCCTTGATGGAAATTAGCAAAGCTTTGTGCAACAAAGAATGAAATACAATTAGGCACTTAAGAGATTTTTAAGATAAAAATGCATCTCTATTGCTTCTCTCAATGTTTTATTCATACCCAGTGACAATAAATCAGTAATTTGCATGTCCATATGGTCTCACATATTTTTCCTAGTAACAATGGAATATGAGAAGTTGAATTTATATATGGCAAATTGGTGATAAATTATGCTTATGAGAATATACCATAGGGATGTAAAAATAAAAATTAGTATGAATTAGGTCTACAAAATTCACAACATTTAGGGTGGGATTCAATTTATAGCAATGCTAAATTCCATAAATAAAGTTAATGCTATTAATAATCCAACAAGCTCCTTTCTCCAACTTTTCCACAAAGAGCCTCTAAGGCACAGAGCACGAAATATTTGTCAAAATACACAAGGTATATTTGAAGAATCTAAAATTCATATGTCTTGTTGTTCCTACCATACATATCCACATTAACTTTAAAATAGCATGTGGGGGAAATCTTGCTGGTTGCTACTGGGAAAATGTTAGTGTAATTTCTTCCTGAAAATTCAGCTTGCATGATATGGGATTCAGCTGAAATGACATGGGAAATTTTAAGGGTATCATTATGGCAAATTTTATCCAAAGGAACTGTAACAGTATCTACACTAATAAAAGAGAAACATGCAAATTGACCATCACTCCGCTATACCCACCAGCCAATCAGGAGCAAATAAGCAAATTAGCCCAACAAAGATGGTGGTAGCCAGGGAGCTGAAGCAAGCAGGAGGCTTGGGTTGCCCCCAGCAATGGAGGAAGCCAAGCTTCTTGCCCATCCTGGCTGGCTCTGGCCTCTGCTCAAGGCTACAAAGTTTCAATTATAGAAGATAAATGAATTCCAGACACTTGCTTCCAGGCAGCCCTGGACTCTGCTCAAGAAGGTGCTGAAAAAAAGAAAAAAGAAAAAAAGGAGGGGCTGGGAGTCTGGATCGCCGAGGGGTGTGGCCAGCCTGAAAAGAGCCCTCAGCTCCTCACCAAGGTTGGCCACACTCCCATGGGGTGAGGATCCCCATTGGGGGGGCTTGGCCAGCCTGAAAACAGCCATCAGTCCCTCACCCAGGCTGGCCAGGCACCCCAGTGGGACCCCACCCTTATGGAGCTGTGGCCAGCTTGAAAACAGCCCTCAGCCCCTCACTCAGGCTGGCCATGCCCCCCCAATGGGGACCTTCACTCCATAGGGGCATGGCTGACCTGCATCCACCAAAGGCCCCTTGCCCAGACCACCTCATGCTCCAAGGGAACCCCACTCTGATCTGGGACACCCTTCAGGGCAAACCAGATGGCTCCTACCCGTGCACCAGGCTTCTATCTACACTAATAAAAGGGTAATAAGCTAATTAGAATGGGAGACTTGCCGAAACTGGTTTGTCTAGTGGATAGAGCATTGGCCTGTGGACTGAAGGGTCGCAGGTTCGATTCCGGTCAAGGGCATGTACCTTGGTTGCGGGCACATCCCCAGCAGGGGGTGTGCAGGAGGCAGCTTATCAATGATCTCTCATATCAATGTTTCTAACTCTCTATCCCTCTCTCTTCCTCTCTATAAAAAATCAATAAAATATATTAAAAAAAAAAAAAAGAAAGAAAAAAAGAATGGGAGACCTTCCAGATGTTCTTCTGAACAAAGCCATGGTGGTGGGGCTGAGGTAGAGGCAGTTAAAAGCCAAGAGGGGAGGGCGGTTTTTGGTGACCAGGCCAGAATGGGATAGCAGTTGTGGGTGATAGGGCTGGTTGGAGACAGGGCCAGAGCGGGGGGGGGGGGGGGGGGGGGGGAGGGCAGGGGAGAGGGCAGGTAGGGGTGAGCAGGCAGGCAGGCAGGTGAGCGGTTAGGAGTCAACAGTCCTGGATTGTGAGAGGGATGTCCAACTGCTGGTTTAGGCTTAATCCCTGTAAAATGGCAGTCAGACATCCTTTGAGGGGTCCCAGATTGAGAGGGTGGAGGCCAGGCTGAGGGATACCCCCCTCCTCCTGTGCACAAATTTTTTCTCTAAACTTGTCCTTGTATACATGTTCCCTAGTCCAAATCAACAAATTATAAACCCCTACATCTAAAAGTGATACATCTAAATCTACTGCATTGTGGTATATGGACAAGTTCCATAAATTCATCTTGGATTTATTTTTACTCCTGTCCCCAATATGCATCAGAAATACATTTTTTCTTGAAAGTTTGTATGTGTTATACCAGAGGCATGGACATGCAAGTCCCCAAATGTCCAGATAACAGTTTCCAATGCAGTGGAATTCTTAATCATATTAATGCAAATGTATTTCTTTCCTGAATTCTAAAACATCTGTATCAGAAAAGTCCATCTAAGGAGGGAAAAGAAGTGTTTTAAAATAGCCACTGCCAAATCCACAACTTAGCTCCCAGAGTCTTATATTTCCATCTCCTCAAGAAAAAAGAACAAGCCCTTCAATATAACTTATGTAATGTAGACATTGTTACATTTAATATGCTATGTTTCTATAATTAAACTTCCTTGCAATAATTCCCCAGAATGTCTTGTTTTAAATTTGTAATCATCTTGCAACAGATTTGTTAAGGTTCATAAAGTGGTATGAATCTTTACCTCAGGCCATTTGGTGGACTTTTTTAATACTTTGGTAATTACCCAACATATATCTTTCACTTCCAAGAATTAAGGTACACTGGCTCTTGAATCTCCAAGGAGGTGCAGGTCTGCCCAACAGGAGCTACAGAGACATCTGCAGATTCCTCCTCATTGTATGGTGTTTGGAAGTGTCCAGATGAGGCCTAGCTGTGAAGTAAGGCTGGCCGCCTTTGGACCTTCTTTGGAAAGCTCTGGGGTTCTCTGACCTGGCTGCAGTTTGTTGTAGGTGAAAGGGCGGGCCATTCATATGCAAAAGCTGCTGAGCACTGCTTGGGCATGGTTGTCAATTGGGAGGGGCGGGTCTCTGGGAATCACCAGGGCAGAGCAAACAGCATTGGCTGTCAGTCAGGCCTGAACCAGAGCAGTCCCGTTCTCCATTCTCCATGTCCCAGCGCCCCCTTGCAGGAACAATGATCACTGTGAGCTCCTCTGAGAGAAAGCAGCCCTCACGTTCCTGTACCGATGCCAGACAGTCCAGTTTCTCTTCATATGTTCCTGGGCCCCAAAGAGTCTCTCCCAGAACTGGAGTTCAGAGCAAGCAGAAGCTTGTTATCTCTCTCCTAGTTAAAAGAGCAGCGCATTCAAGTGCCAGTACTTTCTGTGCCTTCACACCTCTTACCAGCTTCAATGTGCTTTCTTTAGCTCTCTAATTGTGGAACTTCTACTCAACCAGCTTTCTCGTGACTGAGTGTTAATTGTTCCGTGGTTTAGTTGTGGTTTTTGATGTGGTTGTGAGATGCAGCAAGTATATGTGTTTACCTACGATGCCATCTTGGTTCTCAATCCATAACTCACAATTTTAAAGAAAAGTTTAAAATATAGGTCAGGCATAAATATGATGCATTTTGAAAATTACCATCCAGCCAGTCTGCTAGGCAGCTCACTTTGCCTGCTCTCAGTACCAGTCCCCCTGGGACTAGGGGACTCCGGTGAGGCTGAGAGGACTGGGTGCTGCTATCTTGTGACTATGGGTGCCGCCATCTTTGTGATGGAGTGATGGTTAATTGGCATATTACCCCTTTATTAGATAGGATAATAAAATTATCCTATCACTGATAAAACTCGTTTCTAGTAATTTTCCCATTTTTGGGCTCTGATGGAATGGATCATTGATATTTGAAAAATAAAAACTATGAGTAGGCAGCCTATATAACAGAAATTTGTATATAATAGAAACTTCATTTAAAATGGGTACTGGGCAAATAGCTGACAAGCATTTCTCCACTTTCAAAATAGCCTTCTATGCCCTGTTCACGTTTTAAATGAAATTTTTGCTCAGCTTCAACTCTAAAAGAGAGAAACACTTACTAAACCATTAGCGTAGACTGTATTTTTAATAGAGAGCCAAAGGCCAATAGAACTATTTTCAGCATTTTTGCCTCCTGGTAAGAACTTGGCCACACATTTAAAATGCATATTTCCATTTTAAGTGGCCCAATAAAACCAGATTCAACTAGAAAATTACCATCACTCAAGTCTTTGACCCCTTTAAAGGGTCAAAGTTTGACCCCTTTAAAGGGTCAAAATATTTAAGAAAATAGTAAACCAAAAAGTATTTATTATTTTACTTTTAAAGAACTGATGAAATTAATTTTCTATGTAGTACATGAGTATCAAAATTAGGAACAGGAGAGGAAATCCAAACTCTCACTATATTTATATTTAGAACAAGAACTACAGCCTCTTTGCAAAACAGGTACACTGATACCTGGAACAATTATTTTAACATAAAGACTACTAGTAACATTTCTTTCAGAAATAAGTAGTAGGTTGAAGTTTGATTTTAAGCAATGAGAATTAGGGTTATGGTCATGACAAGTTTTAACCTTTCACAGTCATAATAAAAAGTTAAATTAAATTAATGTTTTTTAACTCAAAAAGTGGCAATGTTAGCTGACTACCCTTTAGTTAACATCTGCCTCCTAACAATCAACACTTTGGTCCATCATTGGCCACATAGTAAACAAACATAGAGGTAACAGTCTAAGAAAATAAAATTAAACCCTTCCATGTCACTTTACTACCAAAATAATGTCAAAGGTAAGTGCATAATTATTTCAAATGTGCTCCATAAGACATGAATAAACATGTCCACCACTATGTTAACTAGTACCAATGTTGCTTCAATAGACATTTGTCATATTCTTAAGTCTCATATCAGACACTTATTTCCTAAATAATTCTAAGTGCTTTGTTCTCCATCATTATGTTTCCTTGCTAGGCTACCAATAAACTCTAGAAACAAACTGGGGATGATGTTATCTTCAAAATGTAACATTTTAACTGAGATGAAAACTCACAAGATGAAGCTTGCTTGCTTTCTTTCTTTCTTTCTTTCTTTCTTTCTTTCTTCTTTTTTTTTTTAATCCCCTCAGATTTTTTTATCACTTACTACTCTAGGTCAAAGTTTAATTAATTGTTTTTCTTAAAGCCAAAGCATATACACATTGAGTAAGTGTATATGTAACTATTATAGACACAGCATACTGTACTCTAAATGTAGCTATGCATAGCTGAGCCTCAAAATATGGGAAGGCTCACTTTCTGTAACTGTACAAAATATGCTACTTAAAGCTGTGAAGTGTATAGCTTGAGGGACATTGAGAAGTGGTCCTGCAGTTTATAATTCTATTTAAAAAGCATTATAAAGCTGAAGATGATTAAGTCACGAACAGGTAAATAATGTCAAAGAGCCCACAAATATATATAGTTAGATGGAAAAAATAAAATGTCCATTTAAAACCTATACTTCCCCAGATGCTTCATTTATATTATCTTATTTAATCTGCACAAGTTAAAGATTAGGAAACTGGGAATCTCAGAGAAAACAGAGAGAGAGAGTAAAGACTGGATATGGATTCAAAGTAGGACTTGTCTGAATCTAAAATCCTATTTGTATTACATCTTGCTCATTTTCACAAATTCTTCAGTCAGTTCTAATAAAATTAAAATTTGGCCAGGGGCTAAAACAATATACAGATTTTAAGACACAATGGTGTGAATACTCTTCTCCATGAGAATAAATTGTTTGTGGTGCAAAGCAGTGAGAGATACTGTTAAAAAGCTAGATAGTAAAAGCTCAGATAATAAAAAATTTTGGATGTCTGAGTTATATGTCTCTACTTTGGCCTTTAAATATGTGTTGGTTTTTTTTTGCCCCAACATAAATGTGTATGAAAATCACTTATATTAATTTAAATATACAATTATGGCCTCTGACTGAAATCTTCTGAATCAGAGTATCTGCTATCAATATTTTAGTTTACAAAGTATGGAAGAAAAAATAAAGTAGTGATTATTCTAGAGGTAATATTATACTAAAAATCATTAAAAATGTGGTACAACCAAAGGATTGGCATGATAAAAACTAAAGGGCTTCAACAGGAGAATCCAAGATGGCTGCACAGGTAAACACCTAGCCGCAGCCGCACACAACAATTTCAATAAAATACAACTAAAATAAAAAATGGACATTACCCAGAACTACAGGAAAGTCAACTAACTGGAAATTCTACAACAAGAAGCAAGGAGAAAACCAGAAGGAAGAGTGGAGGAGCTGTAGAAGTCTAAGGTATGGAGACACGCAGCGTGCGCAGAGAGGAGGGAGGCTGATTGCCTGGCTGGCGTTTCCTAGCAGGAAGGAGATAAAAGCTCTGACTGTGCAGGGTCCCGGTTCCGACTGCTCTGAACCCCAGTTCTAGGCCAGACCCTGGGGACCCAGGCTCAAACAGAGGCAGCTGGGCTATAAGGTGGAACCCCGGGGGAGCGGCAAAAGGAGGTCCAGGAGTTGCGCACATTGCACGCAGAGAAGGGATGGTTGGCTGTGCCGCGGGATTGCCCTGGCCGGAAGGAGACAAAAGCCCCAGTCTGCTCTGAACACAACCTCCAACTCTACTTCCAACTGAACTGAACCCCAATACCGGGCTCATTGGGGGAGAGCCTAGACTGTTTGGTAGCAGGCTAAACTCGAGGGCACCTTTCTCTCAGAGGTGCGTGCAACGAGTACTGAAGGACCTTGAGATTCAGGAGCTGCATAGGGCAGGGCTGACGGAAGCCAAAGCTGTAGGCTCCACCCTGAAACCCCGCCCCCTCAGGGAAGCTGCGAAAATGCAGAGACAACGAAATAGATCACAAACGAAAGAAATGGAGGACAAAAAGCGACTGGATATAGAGTTCAAATCTACGCTTATAAGGTTTTTCAAGAATTTCCTAGAAAAGATCGATAAGACCTATGAGGATATGAAAAGGGATCAACTAGAATTAATAAGGAATCAACAAGAAATGATAAGGGATCAACAAGAAATAAAGAATACATTGTCTGAAATAAAAAATATTATACAGAGTCCTAAAAACAGAATGGAAGATCGCAAGAATCAAGTCAAAGATTTGAAACATAAAGAGCCAGAAGACACTCAACTGCAGAAGCAAGAAGGCAAGAGAATCCAGAAAATTGAAGATAATGTAAGAAACCTCGGGGACAACTTCAAGCAAACCAAGATCAGAATTATGGGGGTCCCAGAAGATGAGAGAGAGCAAGATATCGAAAACATTCTGAAAGAAATAGTGTCAAAAAACTTCCCCCACCTGGTGAAAGAATTAGACTTACAAGTCAAGGAAGCGCACAGAACTCCAAACAAAAGGAATCCAAAGAGGACCACACCAAGACACATCATAATTAAAATTCCAAGAGCAAAAGACAAAGAGAGTATATTAAAAGCAGCAAGAGCAAAGCAGGTAGTAGCCTATAAAGGAGCACCTATACGATTGTCAGCTGATTTCTCAACAGAAACCATGCATGCCAGACGGGAATGGCAAGAAATATTCAAGGTGATGAATAGTAAGAACCTACAGCCAAAGATAATCTATCCAGCAAAGCTATCACAGAGAATCGAAGGTCAGATAAAGAGCTTCACTAATAAAAAAAAGCTAAAGGAGTTCATCACCATCAAACCAGAATTATATGAATTGCTGAAGGGGGTTCTTTCAGAAGAGAAAGTAAATAAAGATAAAAATTATGAACAACAAATACGTAACTATCAACAAGTGAATCTAAAAACCAAGGAAATTAAAAAAAAAATCTGATGAACAATATTAACTGTTGAACATAATAGAATCAGAGGTATGGAAGGGGAGTGAACTGATGATTCTTGGGGAAAAGGGGAGAGGGGGATGCGGAAAGAGACTGAACATAAACTGTGCACCTATGGATGAGGACAATGGGGAGTGGGGAAAGGGCAGAGGGTGGGGTGGGAACCTGGTGGAGGAGAGCAATGGGGGGGGGGGAAGGAACATTTGTAATAATATGAACAATAAAAATTTATTTAAAAAAATAAAAATTATCTTTTAAAAAGTGAAAAAACAAAAACAAAAGGGCTTCTGGAGTTAACTGTCTAAAATGCTTTGAAGTGGGGAACAGACTCATAAAGTCATGTCGGCCTTGACTATAATTTTCCTATGGAAATATTAAAACCAGGTTTAGAGTTTACACTCATACATAATGCACTTGCTCTCAGTTCCCCAAAGATGATATAGTGATAGGAAAGTTGTAATTAAATACACAGAATTTATTCCAGGAATGAACATTCTTTTTGAATCATTCTGGTGAACCACCCTAAAACACAGATAAGAAGATCTAAAAATTATTTTCACTTTTTTCAGTGAGAAAATATAATGTGCTGATCAGCCCCCTTATTCCCTTAAAAATGGAATACTTCTGTTCTTTATTTCTGTTGTAGTCTTTAGGTCAATCTCATCCTTTCTTTGTCTTTATTAAGCATCTAGCTTATGCTATACATCATAAGTAAAAATGTAAATAAAATGTAACACAAGCTTCCAGAAACTTATGGACTAGGAGAAGAAAATTATATTTTTAAATCAAATGTCATTAATACTAAGATGAAAGTTTAGACAAGGTATATAGTAAAGTCTAAAGGGGAGTGCTAAATTCTACCAGGATGGCCACAAAAAGCATCATAGAAAATGTATGCTGGAACAAAACACTGAAATTTGAGAGATGCTTTATATGAAAAAGGAATATGGAGATTTTTTGCCTAATATCATAGTGTAAAAAAGCACAAGGCTATTCAACAGGATGATTCAGAAGTTATGAATACTTGTCTAAAACTGGAGTATGACTTAAAATAGGCTGGAGTCGGGTGGTGATATATAGCAAGTTATATACTTAAAGGGATAGGTATACATATTAGTTGCTCAATTATCTATTGCTCTAAGGCACATGTGTCAAACACAAGGCCCACGGGCCAAATCCAGCCCGCCAGGCCTTGCAATGTGGCCCGCACCGCGCTGTCATCACTGCACTCCGCTGTCAGTTTATGACATTGTCAGTTTATGACTGTTCAGTAAACCATTCGGCCCGCGATTTAGGCTGGATTTTAGATTTTGGCCCCTTCTCTGATTGAGTTCCACACCCCTACTCTAAGGCAGTGTTTCCCAAACTTCTCTCATGATGAGAATCACCTGGTGGAGTTGTTAAAATACAGATTCCTGAATCCCAACTAAGAAGTGCTAAACTAGAATTTTTGGGAACATATAGGTAAATTGTATACTTGATGATCAATCCTATAAACAATGGAGAACAAAGTTACTTTTTATTAGATTTTACTTTCTGAATGATCAGTTAGGACACTTGTAATACTCCAAATGGGAGATGTCAAAGACGTATTGCCAGTAGCAGTTATATTAAAAGACATCTCTAAAATTTCAGTCTCTGATGTAATCATCCAGTTTATAATGATAATTGCCTTAGATTATGGGGCAAATATCTAACTTTTCTTTTATCTTCATAAGATACATTTCAATTTGATTTTGAAGGAATAAATTTTCCCAATTTACTTATTGGGCAATTTTGTCCATCTTCCCATCAAATATTACCTTTTCAGTCAGTATATAAAAAATTGTCAATCTTACATTTGACTTGTCCGGTATTTTGTGGCTTGTACTCACCCTTCAGAAATGCATACTCTGTGGTATTTTATCTTGAAAGGAGACATGCAAATCAAAGGCAATGTGCTCAAAGTCAAAGTGTCCTCTTTTTTACTTCACCCTGAGTCAGCATGCAAATAGGATCAGCAGTAAAATACAATGAGTTGTTGAGGTGGCAGTTTGGCTACCTCTATGCTTAACATTAGCAAAATTATAACCCTTCCAACCTATTGGAAATTAGACATACAGCCAAGGTCAATAAAATACGTCT
This sequence comes from Pipistrellus hanaki, assembly GCF_964339955.1. Lineage (NCBI taxonomy): Eukaryota > Metazoa > Chordata > Mammalia > Chiroptera > Vespertilionidae > Pipistrellus > Pipistrellus hanaki. The sequence goes on along the minus strand of NC_140506.1, from coordinate 41,811,301 downwards.
TCACGGTGCTGCTCTAATGGTTAGTAAATAAGTGCTATTTAGAAAATATTTGATTGTAATGCCTTAAATGATTGGGTTAGACTTGTATTTTATCATTCATAATGATGAGTATTATGCAGCTACATCTATCTCATGATTTTTCATCTACAAAGTAACTATTAAATATTTGTTGAATGCATCCTAGTATGTTAGCTACTTTTAAAAATTCCACATGAAGAGAACATGCAAAGAAGGCTGATATTCTAGAGGAGTAATCATATCCCCTTGGGTGTTATATTTTGTCTTCTGTAGAGTTTAATTGTGATCACTAACTTGCTATCTGATTACGAGAGTCTTTTCATTTATTTTTGAGCAGTTGGTTTGTTTTATATTAATTTTGCATAATTGCATTAATGGCTACAATTTTGAAACTGAATCAATTTATAAGTAATTTATAAAACTCTAAATTCTCCATTAGACAAATAAATTTTACAATGACACAAAATTATTTAATAAACTAATAACCTTGAAGAATTACCAGTTGATATAATTAATACTGTCCTGTATACATTTATTATTTCATCAGACAGAAGTGATTGTTCTCTTACTAGGATGAGTATTGTGCCTATGGCAGTCAATTAAAGGAAAATTTAAGGAAAAACACATATTAAAACAGTATACTTTGCAATGTCACCCTTTGCATTAATATGCAGTTCAAAATGATTTACAAGTTTTCTTGTGTTATTGACAGTGGTAGAGCACAAGTATTAAATATATTTTGAAAAGGGGTAAGTTTAGCTTATGAATTTTACATACCTGAGAGCATATAAAAAACTGCATACTTAAAAGCCTTTATTTTGAACATACTAAAGTAGAATTTTTTTCAGAGGCTAGACCATACTGTACTCTGATTAATGTAAAACGTTTAAGAAAGATCTGAAAAACTGTAATGAATTTCTGTTATTGAATTGCAGAGAAGATATTTTCTTATACAATAGAGCATCTCTTTGCCCTGTACCTTTTAATTTTATTATTTATTATTTGTATTGATTAAATAGAGGAAAGGAGAGATAGAAACATTAATTATGAGAGAGAATCATTAATTGGTTGCTTCCTGCACACTCCCTACTACGGATCAAGCCTGTAACCTAGGTGTGTACGTTGACTGAGAATTGAACTGTGACCTCCTATTTCATAAGTTGATGTCCAACTACTGATCACTACCGACCAAGCTGCCCTGAACTTCTTTACACAACAGCCTCCAGACCAAGATTTCTTTTTATTTTAGAAAAACAACCAACAAAACATAGCATCAAGATATAAAAACAAAACGACAACAACAGCCAAGACCAGTTTGACTCAATGGATAGAGCATCGGCTTGGGGACTGAAGGGACCCGGGTTCGATTCCGGTCAAAGGCATGTGCCTTGGTTGCGGGCATATCCCCAGTGGGGGGTGTGCAAGAGGCAGCTGATCGATGACTCTCTCTCATCGATGTTTCTGGCTTTCTATCTCTCTCCCTTCCTCTCTGTACAAATCAATAAAATATATTAAAAAACAAACAAAAACGACAACAACAAAAAATTATTCTTTCTGGAAGAAATATATTTTTATTTAGTACTTCAGATAACAAAAATTTTGAAGTCATATGGCTTTCTTATCCTATGAAATAAAATAGATAACATGTTAATTATACTGGATGGCAGAATGACCTTCTGGGATGACCTACTGGACTGACCAGTGGGCAGGGGGCAAGGTCACAAGGCAACCAGGGCTGCTGTGAGGGCCGAGGCCCTTGCACAAATTTCATGTATCAGGCCTCTAATTGTGTATATATTAAGCTCCTAAGAAAAAGAAAGAGCAGATGTCTGTATGTCACCCTTAGGCTTCAAATACATTAATATTTTTATTACTATACTAGAGGCCTGGTGCACAAAATTTGTGCACTTGGGGGGGGGGGAGGGGTGTCTCTCAGCCCAGCCTGCGCCCTCTTGCAGTCTGGGAGCCCTCGGGGGATATCTGACTGATCTCAGCTGAGCATTAAGTGTCTGGCCCCTGGTGGTCAGTGTGTGTCATAGTGACCAATTGTTCCACTGTTGGGTTGATTTGCAGATTAGCCTTTTATTATATAGGATATAGGCTATGTATTCAGCTTATTGACTGGTGATTTCCTCAATACTTTTTCAAGATATAATTTATCTCAAATTTGGGTATATAGTAATAGAATTAAATAAGACTATTATTAAATTACTATAGGCATACCTAACTTTATTGTGCTTCACTTTACTGCAATGTTTTCTAAACTGAAGGTTTGTGGCAACCCTATGTCCAAAAAATTTATTGGCACCATTTTTCTAATAGGTTCAAATGATGTACTTTTAGTAATAAAGTATTTTTAAGTTAAGATATGTACACTTTTAGACATAATACTCATGCACACTTACTAGTAATTGTAAGTAGAAATATAACTTTTATATGCCAGGGAGAAAAAAAATTAGTGTGACTTGCTTTATTGCATTATTTGCTTTATTGTGGTGGTCTGGAACCAAACCCATAATATCTCCAAGGAATGCCTGTGTATAAAATTATTTGAGGTTCTTTTATTAGACAGAACTTAGCAATTTTACTTGGTTGGAAAGATATTTCCATAATACTTACAATTAATGGAATCACAATTTTGCAATTAAATGACTTGGCAGCATATTTGTTTTTTTGCCCTTATTGACTGAGTTATTAAATGAATAATTTTGCAAATAATCCTCTCAATTTTCAATCTCACATAAGAAAATATGCAGTTCCATGTAAAAAGGCTTCACCTCCCCTAGTACTTAAAGTCTCATCTTAAATGCAGATCATTAATACAATTGTCGAAACAAAATAGGTATTTAAACAAGACAGAATTCAGACCATTTCATTCTATCACCACTAAGTACTCAGTTATTCTGAGTACTGTAGACTCAGTATCCTCTTCTGTTCCATTCAATGAAAGATACTAAAGGTCATGGGATCTAAAAATCAAACTAGTTATATTCTAAATTCAGTGTTGAGCCTGGCTATATGATTTTTCAGATTGCTTTAGTTTTAGAGAAATAATAAATATATAAGCAAAATGTTATCTTATTATTTTTTTTACTCCAAAAATTTTTCTAAATCACATAAGAAGTCTACAGAAAGATGAAATTATAAATATTTTAATTTTAACCCATTATTTTCTGTACATACCAGCATACACCAAGATATCATGGATAAATGATATGGATGTGAAATGAATCATCAGATTCTCCCTTCTACCCCTTTCCTCAATCTTTGAATACAGCTTAAGCCAATTCAGTATTTAAAAAACAAAAACAAAAACAAAAAAACCTGACTTTTATTATCCATACATGTTTCTTCTCTCGAAAGACAAACAAAAATGTCAAAGTAAAGTCCTGGTTCATGAATATATGTATGCCCATTGAATAAGATCAGAAAGCAGCACAGTTAAGGTACTTTCACTTTGATCACTTTCTAAAGAAAATAAAAACAGGACATTTTAAATGGTGTATGTTTTGAACAATGTTTTATTTCCTTATACACTGAGACAATTATACTGAAATACTTCTAAACAAAGACTCAATATTTCTATCATTCAAGAAATACTTTCAAGCTGATCATTTTCCTTTGAAAATAGCTGTTCTAGCAGCTCATGCCTAGAGTAAGAGTGCCAGGGTTTCCCAATTATTTTCTTAGGATGGACAATTTATTAGCTGTTGAAGATATGCACATATGACAAAAATAGGAGCTTGTGAGAGCATTTGGAGTTTGGAAAATATCAAAGAACTTCTCATAACAGTAGCTATTTTTTCTCTCTCTTTATTTTGGTATCAATCTTTATTTCAAAGTAAATTGGATAATATGTGTTTCTATGCTTCAACTATCACAAAATATTATTTGACAAAGATTTTCTGATCCACACAAGCTTTCTGAGTACTCTCATATGCCTCTCAAAAGTTTTGTCTGAGTAAAAAATTGTTATTCCTATGTCTAAGTGACCTATAAGCCAGATATTGTTATAAAATATAAAATTACACCCCATAAGTTTGAGCCACATGAACCAAATAAAATATGCTTCCAATGAGATGAGTTTCTCCAGTGAGAGCTGAAGTCACTGCTGCCATATTCACCAGTTAGTTCAGAAAGTTACCTTTATGCAAGCATGTTTATGATACTTATCTAAATAAACATAAATATTTAAATTTGTTAGACTGGGAAATCTAAACTAACAAACCTAAGCTTGTTCATTTAATTTCCATTGTTTTTTGTAAGTGGAGCTATGTCTTTCAATAATATCTAAGAGTGATGTCATTAAGATGGCAATATAGGTCATTTCTGACTTCAGTCACCCTAACAAAAAGATCAACAAGCAATTATGCATAGACAAGATGTCATTGTGATGATTCTAGAACATGGTGGTGAGACTAAAACACAACTCTGGAGCACAGAAACCAAGTATGACAGCATCCGAAGGATAAGAGGAGCCACCATGCTCTGATCACATCGCCCTTACCCTAGACTGATTCAGAGAGGGACCACACCAAGAGAGACCTCCCCGACCTCTGGCTTTCCAATGGGGGAAAAGAGAACCCAAGATGATATCCACCTTCCCCAGTATTGTGGGTCGCTTCCTGGGAGGCCCACTCACATCTTGCCTTATGGGGATTGAGGGGGCAATCTGTGAGGCTTGAATTAGATATTAAATTTTGACGTGGAAGGGTCTGGAATTTATAGCAACTAACTCTAGAATCTTAGCAGACTGAGTTTCTACTCAAAGTGGTACCAAGAAGAAATCCCAACCAGTGAATGTTGCTCATGTGCAAAAAAAATGATGGTAGCTTCCTCTGACCAGGAAACTTGGTGCACAGTTCGGTCTGATTTTGGACCCCAAACTGTGAGCCCTGCTGGTTTTGGAGACTATTTTGTTGCCTTGCCTAGGCATAAAAACTGATTCTTAGTCTTATCTACTAGTGAGTGCAAACTCCAGCCCTCCCTGACCAGGAAACCTAAACAGAGCACCTGGGAAGCTGTGTAGCTCATCTTATAGCCCTGCTAAGAGGGGCACAGAAGGGGAGACCCCAGCCACTGGCTTGGCCTATTTGCAGAGAAAAGCTAGTGGTGCTATCTGGCCAGTGCACAATTTTGCCTAATTGGGGTCTCAAAACAAAGATCTATACTGGTCTTGGGGCCTGTTTTGCCATCCTTACCAGGCAATAAAGCTAATTCAGAGCTTCTCCTACTGCGGAAGATAGTACCCAGTTCTGTCTACCCCTAAAGCCAGAGAATCCAGACATCCATGGAGCCCATTCTGCAAGCAATCAGGATATAAAATATAATAATAAAAGTCATCTGAATTAGAAAAGGAAAAAATAAAATTGTCTCTATTTGCAAGTGATATTTCTAAACATGAATTCAGTAAAGCTGTCAAATACAAAATAAAAATAAAAAATCAGTAGCAAATTATAAAAAAAAATAGAGAGAAGAAAAAAATTTAATTTACAATAGCATCAAAACAATAAAATACATAGGAATAAATTTAAGGAATTGAATGATTTATATACACAAAACTATGAGACTGATACAAAAATGAAGACACAAATAAAAGGAAAATCTATATTCCAGTTCTTTAATAGAACACCACTTATTATTATGGGACAAATGGAAATAAAGGATAGCCAATCCTTTTCTCACAGGCTTTTTTTTTTTTTTAAACACAATAGGGAAGATAAAGAACTTAACACAAACAGCAAAATATGTATAAAGTCACTTAGCATATAGAATGTGACAATGATTAATTAATAGTTAATTGTAAAAAGAAATGTAGTGGGTAAATAAACAAACAGATTTAACTGGATAAAGCTTAAAACTTTTCCAAGAAAAGGATTTTGGTTGAATCTTAACCACCCCCCCACCGTAATATGTCATGTTTATACATATATGTTATATGTTATACGTTTTTATCACTTTGGAGGGCATATGCATAAGTCTAAGTGTACCTGTAAGAAAGGAATCTACTCTGTCTGCACTTTCCAGCATCTCATAACCATTACACAGAAAATTTGCTAAAATTCTATTTCCATATTATACAGATTATTTTTGTGTGCTTCCTCCCAACCCGCCATTACTGGACTGTTCATAATTGCTGTATATTAGTTGAACTAATGTGATTAATGAAGCAAATTGAAGAGACTTGACTGCCACAAACAAAATAGGTCTAATGTGGAAACATTCCAAGTTAGAAATCAACTGAAACCAAATACTGGGATGACATATATGCAGAGATTTTGACATGAGCCATTAAAGTAGTGCTGCTCATTTTGAGTTCATTGCTAATTGTTACAAAGTAATTTCTTTTTACATAACATGCAACTGGTTCCCCCAATGAAAATAATCTATTAAAAAGGGAACCGATATTCCAAAATGGCCTTCTATGATAAAAATCTTTTTATCTGCTTAAATGGTTTGCATTTTGAATGGAGAAAGACAGTAAATTCCCTTTAAAATGTTTTATTTAATACAGAAGGAAGAAGCTTAGTGCAAAATAGAATAGTAGGTATAACAAAACTGGTAATCTTAGAAAAGTCTATAATCTTTCTCAATATGTTATTTTATATCAGTGCTGACATTTGCAGTATGCTCTATTTGCTGAGCAGTAATTTAAAGTCTCAAAAGGAACAAAAGCACTTTGCAAATTTAAATGTATTTCTTCAGGTACCGCTCTAACCATCATAAGAATAGCTGTTGCATTTCACCCCCAAGTAGTTACAAATGGAAGTGCAAAATTATTTTAAAAGGTAGGTAAAAGATGGTGAAAACCACTAAAAGTAATAGTTGCTACAAAGAGAAGTTAAGTAGGCAAAACATAGCCATCTGAGAATTAGGTAATTTGACTAGGGCTCTAGGATGGAAATTCCTGTATTTCTCTATTAAGTATAAAATATGTTACACTTTGTGTGTTCAATGGATTAGTTTTTTGTTTTTTGTTTTGTTTTTCCAGGTGAAGCTTTTTGCTTGAGTTAGCTCCTCAGGCAAACATAAAACAGAATGGCAAATAAAATACTAATTGTGTACTATAAGGTAGAGATAAGAATAATACATATTTTACAAAAAATGTGAATTACAATCCATGTTATATTATGGAAGCTAGTTAAGTAATAACTATTGTATTTTATTATTTACACGTTCGTTCATCTATCCATCCATTCACTGATGTCGCAAATATTACAAGGGGTTTCTTTATACCTATCTAATTTAGGTGGGGTAGAGGGGATTGCATGGTGAAAGTTGATATGTCTCACTCTGTGCTAAGGATATTTGCTAGTTTAAAAAGAAACGATAGGAAGCATCTAAGACCCTAATATAGTCTGATACAACAAGCAACAACATTTCTCATCATCAATGGGCAGAGATGGATGTGATGGACATGAGACAATTATGTTTTATTTTTATCTGTGCTATCATTATACTGTTTCCCCAGTAAAAGCTTATGTTTCATCAGAAATAGACATATCTACCTATTTATTTTTACTGTGAGAAAATACACTTCTAACTTCTCAAGTAGTATTTTATTTCATTAAATGTTTAATATAAACACACAGAACACGAAAGACCTAGAAATAGCACTCACTGTAGTTACGTACCCTTAGGAGAACTAAGAGCAACATAGAGTGGAAGCAGAAGTCACAGACGGAAAATTCAGAGGTGGGACTAGAAAGCGTCGATTTCTCTCTGGAATAAACTCATTCTTAAGAACAGTAACTACATAAAACTAAACGTTGGGTAGCTACCTCGCACTGTTCTATGAGTTTGAAGCTGAAAGAGATGCATGAAACTAAAAGCTCTGTGATCATATACCTTCTTTGTTGTCTCTATACAAACAATGCTTATACATTCAAGGCATAAAGTAGGTTCTTTTTAAAGTTGAAGACTCTAAAGATGATTTTTTTCAGGCCCCTTTTATTCTGTACAAAGTGTATTGTTTTCCTATCTTATTGGACTCTGAATCTTATGTTTGAGTCTTCCAGGTTTTCATAACTTTATAACATCTCCGAATCTCCTTTGGAATCTTATATATCCCTTAGCTAAAAATCCAAAAGAAGATACTTATCATTGCTCTTGAACAGAGGATGCTGATGAAGCTCTAAGCAAGTTCATGTCTATTTTGTGAGTTGATACTGTAGCCCCCTGGTTCATCACAGTGCATGGAGTCTCTAACAGAAAGATGCACTGACTTCTTTCTAGTTCAGTTTGTGAACTGTCCTTGGCAGTACCAGTGGGGAAGAGATATTAGCATCTTCATTGACTCAGGTCTCTCTCAATTTATGGATGCTTTTTTTTTTTTAAGTAAGTATTAATTCACTGGTTGTTTTATTAATAAACAATATATTTCTGTGTTAATTATTCATCTTGATGTTCTTTTCTTTGTCTTCCTTCCCCTTATTTTGATTATGGATGCTCTTTACACTTCTGATCAAGTTGGAAGGGCATCTATAAAATTAGCAAATATTGGATTCCCTTCATAATGGAAATAAGATTTGTCAGGAAGGTTTATTAGAACAAATGAGTATAGCATTTGATATTGCAAAAGGCATTTTCTCACTTTTCTTATAAACTTTAATAAAAAAAAATCTGCTGAAATTACTGAATCTTCTAAAATAAATCTGAAACCTTATAGGGAAAAAGAACTAAGGTTTCTTAAAATGGTTACCAAGTGAAGCCTTGCTGAGAAATGCACTTTGCATCATACCACTAGATACTAAAACAAATAAAAGACATATTCGTTACCACAAATAAAAATCTAAAATGGTACTGTTAAGTTCTGGACATTAATTGATCAAGACAAATACTAGATTCTCAGTCAGTACTGCTATTCCTTAGCTTCCAATATATTTAAATGCAAAATTTAAAATCTGTAATTGTTTGCTTATTGTTGATGTTGCTCCATTGTTGTTATTTTGTTTACATCCTTGAGGAGGGTGACAATCTTCATTAAATCTTTAGGTTCTTAAGTGTTTTATTTAAACTGCATTTGACTCAGACTATACTTGGAGGATGCTATATTTATCCCACTGTTCCTACTTACTCTTACAGAGAAGATGAAAAGATCAGCTGAATTCCATGATGAGGTAAATGGTTCTATAAAGTGTATTTAAGGAGAATTTTTGTAAGATGCTTTAAATAGGTCATTTTTAGTTCCTTTGCATGATATAACATCTTCTATATAACATCTCCTTCCAACTAGTCTATATTTTTGAGCAAATTTATTTTGTTTTTAAAAAGACAAATGCAATATAAATTGTTTTATACATAACTTACATGTTTTAACCAGAATTCCAAAAATCACAATGTGCCACAATTGTTCCTAACGTTAAAATCATTTTATTTCCTTTTATAGGGGAAAATAGTAGCTTTAATAATTCAATTAAAATGTTAGTTCAAGATGATGGTCTAAAAACGTATCCTTAAAATTGTTTCATTTCCAAAATCTCACTGAAAATGCATTAAATAGTTATAAAATGGAATGGGGGATAAATCCAGAAAAACTGAGAATATTATAAAATTACCTTGTCTTAATATATTCAGGCTGCTATAACAAAATCACTATAGTCTGAGTAGCTGATAAACAACAAATATTTCTTTCTCACACTTTTAGAGTTTGGGAAGTCCAAAATCATGACACTTGAGGATTTGGTGTATACTGAGGGCCTTCTGCCTAGACAGCTGTCTTTTCACGATAACCTCAAATCCTGGAAGGATAAAGAAATCTTTCTAGATGTCTTTTATAAGGATACAAATCCCACTATGAGTGTCCAGCCCTCATGACCTAATCATTTCCTCAAAAACGAACTTCCCAATACTATCAACTTAGAGATTAGGTCTCAACATATGCATTCTGGGGGATGCAAACATTCAGATCACAGCATATCCAAACAAGTTTTGTTTTTAATCTCAAGATAATATAAGGCAGATGCAGTTGAGGAAATAAACCAGAGTGGACAAAAATCACAGACCAAACTCAGCACAGAATAAAATAGGTGTAGAACCCATTCTCTTGAATGGACCCAGATACATTCAGAGTTAGCAGATAGAGAGGATTGTGTCCTACAGAGTGGCTGGTGGAATGATTTTCTCATTAAAAATGAAGTGATTTCTCTGCTGTGACTGATGTGGCTCAGTTGATTGGGCATCATCCCATGCACCAAAAAAGGTTGCTGGTTTGATTCCCAGTCAAGGCACAAAACCAGGTTGCAGGCCTGATCCTCCGTAGGGGATATGCACAAAACAGATGGATGTTCAGCTCTCACATGGATAATTATCTTACTCTTTCTCTCTTCCTTTCTCTCTCTCTAAAAATCAATCAATCAATCAATCAATCATATATTTTTCGTTAAAAAATAAGTTATAAATGAACTCACTTCTAAAAACCTAGGGCCAAAGTACTAAAAAAAGAAAAGTTTTAAATTGAATGAAAATAAAAAAGTAACATATCAAGAATTTTGTGATGTGTTAATATCAGTACTTAGAGTGGAAGTTAGAAACTTATAGCATTAAATGTTTGTATTGAAAATAAAGAGTTTCAACCTTAAGAAACTATAAAAAGAGCAGTGAACTAAACTCAATACAGACATAATTAGGAAAGAATAAAAATAACAAATTAATTATATATAATACAGTAAAAAAAAAAAACAGAAAAAAAATCCAAAAAATTCCAAATTTCAAATCCTATCTAATAGAAAAGTAATATGCAAATTGGCAGTACCTCCAAATTGGCACTACACCCACAAGTCACACTCACCAGCCAATCAGGAGCCAGTATATGAATTTACCCAATCAAGACGGCTGTGGCCACAGAGAGAGCAGGAGGCTTAGGTTTCCCCAGAAATGGAGGAAGCCAAGCTTTCTGCCTGCCCTGGCCTGCTTTGGCCTCCGCTTAAGGCTACAAAGTTTCAATTATAGAAGATAAATAAATTCCAGATACCAGGGCCTTTGCTTGAGTCGCCACGGGACGTGTCCAACCTGCAAACCACCACAGGTCCCTCATCCAGGCCGCCCCACACCCCAAGGGAACCCCCACCCTGATCCAGGACACCCTTCAGAGAAAACCAGCCAGCCCCCACCCATGCACCAGGCCTCTATCCTATCTAATCCTATCTAATAAAAGAATAATAGGCAAATTTACCATCACTCCAACACACAAGATGGCTGCCCCCATGTGGTTAAAGATGACTGTCCCCATGTGGACACAAGATGGCCACCACCAGATGGCCAGCAGGGGAGGGCAGTTGGGAGGGACCAGGTCTGCAAGGGAGGACAATTGGGGGTGATCAAGCCTGCAGAGGAGGGCAATTAGGGGTGACCAGGCCGAGAGGAGGATGTTTGAGTGACCAGGCCTTCAAGAGAAGACAGTTAGGGGTGACCAGGCCAGCAAGGGAGGGCAGTGAGGGGTGACTGGCCCTTCAGGGGAGGGCAGTTATGGGCAAACAGGCTGGCAGGGGAACAGTTAGGCATCAATCAGGCTGGAAGTGATCAGACTAGCAAGCAGAAGTACTTAGGGGGTGATCAGACTAGCAGGCAGAAGTAGTTAGGGGCAATCAGGAAGGCAGGCAGGTGAGCAGTTGGGAGCCAGCAGTCCTGTATTGTGAGAGGGATGTCCCATATTGGAGCAGGTACAGGCTGGGCTGAGGGACACACCCCTCATGCACGAATTTCATGCATCAGGCCTCTAGTATTTTAACAAAACTGATAAATGTATATACAGATTGACCCCTGAAACCCATACAAATTACCAATTTATGATAAACTCTCTGAACATTTGAAATGAAAGGGAATTCCTCTACCTGACAAGGATATCTAAAATAACTACTATTAACATCATGCTTAATAGTGAAGGCCTATATGTTTTATTCCTAAGTTCAGCATCAAGATAGGAACAATTTCTCTCCTCATTCATATTCAACATGATGCTGGACACTCTAGCCAATGTAATGATCAAGTGAAATAAACTAAAATCATCTATACTAATAAGAGGGTAATATGCTAATTAGACTGGGAGACCTTTCAGGAGACCTTCTGGACATCCTTCTGGACAAAGCCAAGAGGCAATTAGAGGTGATCTGGCCAGGAGGGGAGAGCAGTTGGGGGCGAGCAGGCCAGCAGTGGGGGGCAGGTGGGCAATCACGCCTGCAAGGAGGGACAGTTGGGGGCAAGAAGAATGGCAGGCAGAGTGGTTAGGGGAGATCAGGAGGCAGGCAGGTGAGCAGTTAGGAGCCAGGTGTCCTGGATTGTGAGAGGGACGTACTAATACCCACGGGAATTGGGCCTAAACCGGCAGTCGGACATCCCAGATTGGATGTCCCAGATTGGAGAGAGTGCAGGCCCAGCCGAGGGACACTCCCCCCATGCTCGAATTTCGTGCACTGGTCCTCTAGTACAGAATATAAAAGTAGATATAAAACATTGATTACTGCCAGATAAAACGACTTTCTATGTAGAAATCCTCAAAAACTCAGAATTTTTTTTCTAGAATTAATAGTTTATCAAGTCTTAGGCTACAGAGACTAACATAAAAATATTAATTTTATTCCTACCAACAAGCAAAAGCAATGAAAAAAGTTTTAAATATAATTTTCTAAAGCATTAAATACAATTGAAATATTAGATAAAAACTAACAAAATATGTTTAGGATCTATACGTTGAATATTATAAAACATGATTAAAAATAATTAAACAGAAATATGAAGAAATATGCCATGTTCTTGGATTAGGAAACTGATTGGAAATTCCCAAGTAACAAAATAAACTGATGTATTGTACAAACCCAGTGGATCCAGAGACATGGAAGCACGGACCAAAGTGTGGAATCTCAGCGGGAAGCAGGGGAGGATGGGTGGGAGGTAATCAATCAAAGACCTTGTATGCATATATTCATAACCCCTGGACACAGACAATAGGATAATGAAGGCCTGGGTGGTGGAGAAGAGATTAATGAGGGTAATGGGGTAAATATGTAATACTTTCAACAATGAAGATTTTTAACAAAAAGAAGTATTCCCAATTTGGTCTGTAGATTTAGTGCAATCCTAATTAAAATTCCATCAGCATTTTTATAGATATCAAAAGGCTGACTTTAACATTTACATGGAAAGACAAAGAAACTTCAGGAGACAAAAATGATTTTGAAGCAGCAGAAAAAAATCTGGAAGATCCACACATCTCAATTTAAATATTTACTTGAAAGCCACTGTAATTGACTCGTGTGTATTGATAAAATGACAGATCTACTCGTATATACCTTTGGAATAGAATGGGCTACACCAGAAATAGATTCCCCAATAATTTTTTTTAAAGAAAGTTATAAAGCAATCCATTTGGATGTCTCTCTCCATCTATATTCCATCTATACTTCACAAGTATTTATTCATATCTATACATCACAAATTATGTTAGCTATATATCAAAAATTCCATCTGTACCTGCATCCCTGTCGGGCGTCCAGTCAGCACAGGACTATCTCTGCAGGTTCACCTGGCGGCCAACAGCTCCTGGGACCATTGTAGGTGCTGCATTCCATTCTCATTGGATGCTCCAAGGAGAGGCCCCAGGTGGTGACTGACAGCTTCACAGGGAGGCCTAAATACAGAACAGCCCAGAGCTGCCCACCTCCTGCACTTCTTCAGGCCTTGGTGATGGTAGGACACCCCCCCACTGGGCCTTGGTGATGGTTAGACAGCCCCACACTGGGCCTTGGTGATGGTGAGACACCCCCACACTGGGCCTTGGTGATGGTGAGACACCCCCACACTGGGCCTTGGTGATGGTTAGACAGCCCCACACTGGGCCTTGGTGATGGTGAGACACCCCCAGGCTGGGCCTTGGTGATGGTGAGACAACCCCAGGCTGGGCCTTGGTGATGGTTAGACACCCCCACACTGGGCCTTGGTGATGGTGAGACACCCCCACACTGGGCCTTGGTGATGGTTAGACAGCCCCACACTGGGCCTTGGTGATGGTTAGACACCTCCAGGCTGGGCCTTGGTGATGGTGAGACACCCCCAGGCTGGGCCTTGGTGATGGTGAGACACCCCCAGGCTGGGCCTGGTGATGGTGAGACACCCCCAGGCTGGGCTCTGCGTAGGCCGCTCGGTGAAGAACTCTAAGACACGAAGACGCTGATAAGAAAAAAAGTCCAGAGGGGAGTCCAGAGTCAGCCACAGGCCCTGGTGCTGAGATCCCGGCAGGCAGGCCTGGCTCCCAGGGTCCCGCTCCAGAACGTGGGCCCATGGGCGGATGCGCAGCTGCCCCGGTGCAGGCCGGGAGAGGAGACGCCGGCGGCGGCCGCGGGGGGACGTGGAGGGACGTGGACGCGTGGACGCCGCGTGCGCACGCACGGGCCCTGCCCTCCCCACCTGCGGCCCCAGCCGCGGAGCAGCCCCACTGGACCCTTTGGACCTAAGTCTGGGAGGCGCTGCGGGGCCTCGGCTGGATCTCCCAGGAAGATGCTGTCTTGCTGGGCTTATACTGGTGCTACCTGGCCTGCGAGAGAAAAAGGCTCGGCGATCCAGAACGTTCTCTGGGGAAAGCTGTCCATCAGGGTCATGGTGAGCTCCAGCTCCAGGAGGATCTGCCGGACCTGGGTGTGCACCTGGGCAGGGCGTGCAGGTGGCCCTGCCTCGGGGGGGTGCTGTGGGCTGAGAAGTGGAGGCTGGGATGGGCTGCTCAGCCGCAGCTGGAAATGGTCTCCAGGCCCAGCTCCCTCCCGCCTCCTGCTTGCAGACGCTGGTGCAGAGGGCGCTGCCTGGAACCACCCTGGGCATCACTTGGGCCTGCTGCTTCTGGTTCTTGAGCTCGCCCCGCTCCTCTCACCCAGCTTCGCACATACTGCCCTCCACCGACTGGCTGGGCCCCGATGCCGTCCACCGCACCGGACACCTGGAGCCCAGCGGCTGCACTTTGATCCACGTGAAACCATTTGTTGGACGAGGCCTTGCTGGGCTCCTCTCTGGGTGGGCAGTGACATGTGCTCATCAGGCCAGGCCCGCCAGGGGGCGCTGCACAACGATGGTGCCTAAAGGCTGCTCTTCCTGGCAATCTCATGCCTGCGGTAAGCCCCC
Organism: Pipistrellus hanaki; assembly: GCF_964339955.1. Taxonomy (NCBI): domain Eukaryota; kingdom Metazoa; phylum Chordata; class Mammalia; order Chiroptera; family Vespertilionidae; genus Pipistrellus; species Pipistrellus hanaki. Next base: position 41,796,178 of record NC_140506.1, on the reverse strand, counting down.
ACCATTTGCTTGAAATATTATAAGAAATATTGGTGTTTTGCGTGTACAAAGGAAGAGAATACTAATTTGCTGCAGTATGATTTTGGTAGAGCTCTTTGTTCACTACAGCCATCTCTAGCACAGAAGACCAGCATGAAGAAACAAAAAAATCCACTTTGGTTTTCCAGACAAAAGCAACTCCCTAGGGGTAGGATGGGTATAAAAGCCCACTGCAGAAATAATCAAGTGTATTTAGTACAGCGATGGCTCAACATCTGCTCTAAGGACGCAGGCTCATTGAATTCCTGAGTCGTAACAGCTGATGCATCTGATGGCATTCATCTCTAGACTCTCAAGTTTTATAATAGCCCCTTGCTTTTTAGAAGGCCTGTAAATCACATTACAATAACCACATGAGGAAAGAAGTGTAAGATGATTTTTTTGAGGTCAATGATTATACCATGCCTGTTACATGAAAATCTCCAAGACAAGCAGACTGGAACCCTGGAATAGATAACACAGTCATAACTAATATAGTTAAAAATAACTAATGACAATAGCTACTGCGTAAAGAATATATGCTATGTACCAGGCAGTACACCTAGCTCTTTCAGTGAGCTATCTCATTTAATCCATAGCTGCCTAAAAGCTAATTTTCAGACAAACAGCTAGATGCTCTGGACAACAATCAGATGTAGTGGTTTTGTTAAAAAGGGGGTTGGGTTAAATTGGATTTTGTTTTCTTTTGTAGTGTTTTCTCATGAAATATATACTTAGATTTTCAAATACAATACTAGTGTAAGTAACTGTGTAGTGTAACCTTAGTTCTATAACATGATAGGGAATTTTAGTTTCAATTCAACTATTTTATCATGCCTTGATCATACCTAGCTCCCCTCCTGTAGTCTCCTAGCTAACATTTATAAAAATGGCTTCTCTGATGTTTCCCTTGTCTGAGAAATATATTTTTGAATTAACTATATCTTTTAATTGTAATAATAAAATGATGAAAATTCAACACAAAGTGAATCTATTAAGAAAAAAATCAGTAAGATTGCAAATTTCATTATCATACTTATTTATCTCAATAAGACAAAGCTTCTTGATCTAATTGTGATAAAATTTAGTAGACATATACACATAGGATTTTTTAAAATATATTTTATTGATTTTTTACAGAGAGGAAGAGAGAGAGATAGAGAGCTAGAAACGTCGATGAGAGAGAAACATCGACCAGCTGCCTCTTGCATACCCCCTACTGGGGATGTGCCCGCAACCAACGTACATGCCCCTGACCAGAATCGAACTCGGGACCTTTCAGTCTGCAGACTGACGCTCTACCACTGAGCCAAACTGGTTTTGGCTACACATAGGATTTTTATTCATTAAATATATATATACACTTCATCATGCCATTATGAACTATATCTTATCTCTTCTCAGTTCTCTGCATGAGACCAAAAGACCTGAAGACAATGAAGTAAGGATGAGCAGATGACACTGAACAGAACAAGGGCAAAGATATAAAGAGATCTTTGATGGGGATATCATGTTTTCAAGTATTCCTTGGTGAGTGATTCTATACAAGCAGGTGATAGACTGTACTCACAAAGAACTGGGATTTTAGGAGTAAAGTACGTTACAATGAATAACACTTTAATTTTTCCTAAAATGGAGAGATGAGTTCTTATCTCTGATGAATAATAGAGCATATCATATAAAATTAGATTTACATTTTTATTCAATTAATGCTTGTTCAGAGCCTAGTAGATGAGTAGATTCTGTCCTAAATGGTGACTATTTTATTAGTGAACAAAATTCTGACGAAGTCTAAAACCTAGTATGGGTAATGAAAACAATAAATAAATTAATTAAATACAGGTAAAGAGATAGATACATGATGATACAGTTTATAACTTTAATGAAGGAAACATATCTGCTAAAATAGTGAATAATAATGGCAAGTGTCTAGAATGGTGGCCAATAAGGTTTTTCTGAGGAGATGACATTTAATTTGAATTATAAAAAACAGAGTCAACTATGTTATATAAAAAATGAGTGGCCAAAACTGGTTTGGCTCAGTGGATAGAGCGTCGGCCTGCAGACTGAAAGGTCCCTGGTTTGATTCCAGTTAAGGGCATGTCCCTTGGTTGCAGTCACATCCCTAGTTAGGGGGTGTGCAAGAGGCAGCTGATCAATGATTCTCATCGATGTTTCTAACTCTCTATCTCTATCTCTTCCTCTTTGTAAAAAAAAATCAATAAAAAAATGAGGGGATTGAGCTCTAAATTGATACTCTTTCATTAAAAATCCCAAATTTTATTTTACCTTGAAGGATACTTTAGCCAATTATTCCATCATATTGATTAACAAAAATTATATATACTACCAGTGAAATCAAATTGAAAAATCAAAGGTGAAAAGTGAGATCAGACTTCCATGAATTGTCACTTGATTTACGTTTCATGATTATTTAAAGTCATTGTGTTGAGTAATCTCTGATTTTAGTCATAATTGTGAAAAGAGCCTACTTCCTATCATTAATTGTATGATTTTCAGAAGCTCTAGTGCTATTCTATATTACTCAATTGGCAGTCTAAACAGACAATGTGGAGGGTCATATTTTCCTTTTGATCCTCTAATGCCAGAATATTGGTTAATTAAGGAAGCTGTGACAAGATTCAATCCAGAGTCTTTGCTACCTTATTATACTTCTTTACAGACTCCAATCCTTGCCCAGCACAAAGTTTGGTCATTTCTCACAGGTGTTAAAATGTGTATGTATCAGCAAAGTAATTTTTCTATAAAACATCTCTAAGAAATTTTAATAACCTAGCATAAAATAGTTTAATGGTTACTATAGCTAATGTATGTTTTTGTCACTTAAATGATGTTTAGGATTGCAGAAAAATGTTTTCAGCCTAGATAAAGATTTACAGTGGGGCAACCGAGAGCTCTAAACCTGCCCCAGTCGTCAGGTCTGATTTTGAAAGCACTTATGTGTGTCACAAGGAGATTTGATTTACACTGGCCTCACAGAGAAACCTGGTTAATAAGAAGTCAGCTAGTTCTCCAGAAAGCATATTTACTCAAGTGCACTTCACTTCCTTGTATCTGTGTGGAAAACAGATTGTAATGCTACACTTAAATATCTATTAGTAACTACAGAGCAAGGACAGATTAGAAACTTGCTATGAAACACACTGAGACACTATAGTATGTACTATAAAACATACTGGGAAATCATAACTGCAGATAAAACAGTTTGGCCTATTGCAACTGGATTTTGTGTGAAGTCTTTTTAGGAAAAAAAAAGGGAAAAAAACCTGTTAGAATGTAAGGTAGGAGCAGAGCTTCAGAATATAAAAGGCTTCTGTGGTGAAATTTTCAATATATAATGGAAGAAGGTCCTTAGAGATCAGTAAAATGTGAATACAGTGTGCAGATGGAAGTGTTAACAAAAGGAAAGGTAGCTCAAACCTTTCTTTGAGTTTAGGAAAAAAGTTATGATAATAACATCCACATAAAGATCTGTTTTGATAAGATCAATGGCAGCCAAGAAATTTATAACACATGCTGACCTTCAGTTTGTCACTAAAAGAGAAGGAAATGGACTTATTGTAGGATTGAATAGAAACTACTATATTTTCATGTCTCTTGGCCTTCTGTATGTCCTCTTTCAAAAAGTGTTTATTTAGGTCCTTTGCCAGTTTTTTTTGACTGAATTGTTTATTTCTTTTGTTAAGTTGTATGAATTTTCTATAAATTTTGGAGATTAAACCCTTATCAGAGATAACATTAGCAAATGTGTCCTCCCTTGTAGTGGGCTTTCTTGTTTTGTTGATTTTTTTTTTCCTGCTGTGCAGAAAACATTTTTTATTTTGATGTAGTCCCATTTGTTTATTTTCTCCATAGTTTCTATTTTCATAGGAACTGTATTGGTAAAGATATTGCTACAACATATGTCTGGTATTTTGCTGCCTATGGATTCTTCTAAGATTTTTTATGGTTTCCCATCTTACATTTAAGTCTTTTATCCATTTTGAGTTTATTTTTGTGTATGGTGAAAGTTCGTGGTCTAATTTCATTTTTTCACCTGTATCTGTGTAATATTCCCAACACCATTTATTGAAGAGACTGTTTTGACTCCATTGTATGCTCTTGCCTCCTTTGTCAAATATTAATTGAACATAATGGCTTGGGTCAATTTCTGGCCTCTCTGTTCTGTTCTATTGGTCTATATATCTGTTCCTGCGCCAGTACTAGCTAGTTTTGAGAACGGTGGCTTTGTAATATATTGTATATTGATATATGTTATTGTGATCCTTCCAAATTTGTTCTTCTTTCTCAAGATTGCTGCTGCAACTGAGGTTATGTGCCCTTGACCAGAATCAAATCTTTCATCTTCACATAGCTTTTTTTAAAAAATATTTTTTATTGATTTCAGAAAGTAAGGGAGAGGGAGAGAGAGAAACATCAATGATGAGAAAGAATCACTGATCTGCTTCCTCTGGGGATTGAGCCCACAACCTGGGCATGTGCCCTTGACCAGAATGAACCTGGGACCCTCAGTCCACAGGCTGACACTCTATGCATTGAGCACACCGGCTAGGGCTGCACCACAGCTTTTTATCCACTCATCTAACGATTCACACTTGGGGTGCTTCCAAATCTTGTTTATTGTAAATAATGCTGCAATAATGTATGGGTACATACATTCTCTCAAATTAGCATTTCAGGTTTTTTTGATAAATTCCCAGAAGTAGAATCTCTGGGTCACAAGGCAATTTCCTTTTTAATTTTTTGAGGTAACTCCACATTCCTTTTCACCGTGGCTGCACCAATCTGCATTCCCAAGAGTAATAAGGGTTTCTTTTTCTCCATATCCTTGTCAATACTTGTTGTTTATTGATGATATCCATTCTGACAGGTATGAGCTGATAACTCACTGTGATTTTAATTTGTATTTCTCTGATGATTAGTGATGTTGAGCATCTTTTCAATGTGTCTGTTGGCTATCTGTATGTCCCCTTTAGAGAAGTGTCTATTCAGGTATTTTGCCCATTTTTAATTGGATTATTAGTATTATTTTTTGGTGTGGGGTTTTATAACTTCCTTATAAATTTTGGATATTAAGCCTTTATCAGATGTGTCATTGGTAAATATGTTCTCCCATTCAGTATCTAAAGTTTTTTGTTTTTTTTAAAGTTTTTAGTCAGATTTTTCTTTCTCTAAAACATAAATCTGATAGCACTATCCTATTGCTTAAATCCCTTTAGTCACTCCTCAGATTCTTCAAATTAAAATCCTAGGGCAAAAACAACTCATTCCCACCAGCCCACATTTAGCCTCATTTCACATCTGTTATACCTACAAAGTGTTGTGTTTTTTTTGTGTGTGTGTGTGGTTTTGTTTTTTTTTTGGGGGGGGATGTCCAATGCTTTCTTGACTTTTTTAGTTCTTTTTAAAAAATTGTCATTGACATTATTACAGATGTTCCCCATTATGCCTCCTTTTTTATTTATTTATTTATTTATTTATTTATTTATTTATTTTAATATATTTTATTGATTTTTTTTTTGACCCCCTCCCTCCCTCCCACCATTATGCCTCCTTTACCCACCTCCACCCAGTCCCTACCCCCCTCCTCCTGGCTATCACCACACTGTTGTCTTTGTCCGTGGGCTATGCATATTATGTTCTTTCATCCAGCATCCTTCGTATCCCTCACATCTTATTTCTGTTAGTCTGTCCCATGTATCCATGCCTCTGGTTCTATATTGTTCATCAGTTTGTATTGTTCATTAACTTCCACATACAAGTGATATTACATGATCTTTGTATTTCTCTGTATGGCTTATTCTGATTAACGTAGTAATTTTCAGGTCCATCGATGCTGTAGGAAATGTGTGAGTTCCTTTATTTTTAGAGCCACTTTGTATTCCAGTATGTCACTGTGCCACAGCTTTTTTATCCACTCATCTACGGATGGGCACGTGGCTGTTTCCAGATATTGGCTATTGTCAATAATACAGTTATGAACATAGGGGTGCAGGCATTCTTTCTGATTGCTGTTTCAGATTCTTAGCATATATTCCCAGAAGTGGGATCAATAGGTCAAAAGGCAGTTCCAATTTGAATTTTTTGAGGAAACTCCATATAGTTTTCCATAGTGACTGTACCAGTCTGCATCCCCACCAATAGTACACCCAGGTTAGGAATAAACTTAAGGAGGTAAAAGACCTTTTCTCAGGAAATTATAGGACTTTAAAGAAATAAGTTGAAGAAGATATTATACAAATAAGTGGAGGCACATATTACCGTTTTCATGGATTGTAAGAATTAGCACCATTAAAATGTTCATCCTGCCAAGCAATCTATAGATTCACTGCAATTCCTTTTGAAATACCAATGCCATGTTTCACAGATCTAAAACAAATATTCTAAAAATTGATATGGAACTTTTTATTTTTCAGAGGCATAATTTATTCTCTCTACTGGCTTATTCTAACTTCCTCAGACAACATTTAAAAAAGAAAAAGAAAAAGAAAAACAGATATTTTCCAATAAATATCTTTTTCTGATCTCTTATTCTGTAAGAATTTTTATAACATCTATGACAATCTCCTTGTTAAACACTGATTTTACTTTCTGTACATGCTATACTTGTTTGAACTAAGAAATCATATCTTAATTATCTTCTATTCCCAAAGTCTAATATATTTATGGCATGTTTTTATGCACAGTAAGATATAATCAAGTGATTGAATAACAGAAAAGATTTAGATAAGGGAAGGATGGAAACATTGAAAAAGAGAAAAAACACCCACCTAGTTTCCAAGCAAGACAATTGTAACGAGGTCAGAACAGCCTAAATAAACCCTCTATTGCTGAAAGTTAGTTACAAAAGGACAAATTAATATATATATAAATATTACAGCTATCACTACTGCTTTGTATTTTTAATGCAAATTGCAACTTGATTAGAAACAGAGTTAAAATTGGTGATTTTTATAATGATTTTTTTTTTTAATTTAAATTTTTTGTGTTGACAGTATTTTAAGAATCCTTTTCTATGCCGCCCCCCCCCCCCCACCCCTTTATCCACCTCCATCCACCTTGCCAACCCCTTCCTTGGCCTTTACTAAGTTATTATTTTTTTCCATGGAGTATGCATATATGTTCTTGGAATCTTTTGAACAAAATCAACTGACAAACAAAATGGAATCAGAATCATGACTACATGATGGGTCTTTTTAAATGTGGTAATTCCTCTGGATATTTCAGAGATCGTTATTTAGTGAAACAAAGTTCTGAAATTATTCTTTTCATTTACTTCTTTTGTATTAATTTATGCAATTCTTAATTTATTCAATCTATTTAGTTGTTTGAAGTTGCCTATTTCAAACGAGTAACATCTGCTTTCTTGTTTCATTAAAAAAGTGTTGTAGCTGAAATTTTTCATATTCAAATTCCCTATTAAGAGAGGATCAAAAATAAAAGTAATTACTGTTAAATAGTTGAATAAATTTACCAAAGGCTAATTTGATTATTGTCTAGAGTTTTAACAACTCCCAGCATGTACTTTTTCAAAATTGCAAATATGGCAATCAATCTTTATTTAAATAGTATCTTAATATAATTTTTATTCATTTAGTATTCTTTATTATTCTTTTTTTGAAACCAAAGTGGGTTATTGGAGTTCAAGTGAATTATCTCAGAAAACCAAAGAATGGATTTGCAGACAAACATGGGTAGTGGAAACAAAGTTTATTGAGAGAAGCCAGTCAGGGGAAGGCACAGCTGGGGTTCCAAAAACAGGGGGCGGGGAGAGGAGGAAGAGAACATTTTTTTTAATCTATGGGTAGATACATTCCTTGCTAGCTCCTGATTGGTTCTTTCAAAGAATTATGCTTTAGCAACATCACTGGGATTGGTTTATGTTCCTTGCAATTGGTTGTTTGCAAGCTGCCTGTCTTAGCAACATCTATACTTTTTTTTTTTTAAACATGTCTTTCGTGCATGCCCTTCTTTCCTGCCCAGCTATGTTGCCTTAATAACTTCTGCCTGCTTAGTTCTGAGTTCTACTCCCTTCCCCTCATTGTCCCATCCCTGTCTACCTAGTTTCCCTCTGTCTCCTCATTTTGATACTATAACATATAACAGAATAGAAAATCATAGTTATATTTGGAAGACATTTTATGATCATCATTTATTATGTAAGCATAAATTAAAGTATAAAATATCATAGGACTATGTAAGGTCCACAAGTAATTTAATCCTAAGTATTCTAACCCAAACACTCACTCATTCATTTGTTCATTTATTCATTCTTTTAATCAGCATTTATCAAATTCCTACTTTGTTTCAAATATTACTCTATGTATGAGAGATTTAATAATAAGAAAAAACAAAAACTAAACTAAACCCAATTTCTTACTTCATGGATCTCTGCAACTTAGTATGTGTATAAATTAATTTTCTTACATAATTTAACAACATACATTCTAGAAAAAGAATATTTGACTATATGCATATGACAATAAAAAGCCTACTGTTTAATTTTATCATTGTATTACTTTGATAAAAATTTATAGAGAGACATGATTTGATTCACTTATTTTCAATGTTTAGAAGACATAAAATATAAACACATTCCTAGTATGCACGATATCCTTTAAATATTTGAAGACAAACTAATATTTTCCTTTTTTATCTATAACCAATGGTAGAAACTCAAATATAGACTCCCTTGAACTTTTAATCAAAATAATACAATAATAAATTAAATAGTGAGCTTTCCATTCTCATTATTTTAATTTAAATGCAGAGCTTAGATGTATTTTTCTAACATTCTGTCATTCATCTTATTTAGTATGTCAACCTGCCAAAAGTGTTTTGAATCATAGTTGTATAACTTATCAAATTAGTTATTCTTTTCTTCTTTATTCCTAAAAACTAGAAGCTTGAATAGCTGTTATTTTTATATTACTCTAGATGAAAAAAAATAATAGTATTACAGATTTTTTTTCACTTCTTTGGCTTATGGAATCCTACCCTTCCTTAAAGACCCTACTCAAGTGCCATATTTTTTTTGTAGCTCCTTACTAATAGAAAAAAAAAAAAAAATATATATATATATATATATATATATATATATATACACACACACACACACACACACATACACATACATACACATATATATGTGTGTATAAATAATACCTTAGTTTCATGTTTTTATTCAAGGCTTATTTCATATGTAATCTCAAAATAAATTTTGGCCTATCTTATGTCTAATTATGGCAATAGCAAATTTTTGAAAGACAGTGTGACTGTAATTCTTATGTATAGCCACATTAGCTTTTATGATATCCATTATTTATCACTCTATTTCTTCTTCTCTTTGAAAGCTTAAATTTGGAAGTAAATATATTTTATTTAATACTATTGGCACCAGTGCCAAAATTAAACCATGAGTAGTAGGCAGAATTTAAATTATATTCAATGTCAATTCTTGAAATGCCCTTTAAGCAGACCCATATTAACTGGTATTATCTAACACAATAGGTAATTTTCTGGCTAATACAAGTTTTATTTGCTTCTTCCTGAAAGTAAAATAGTATCAGGCTGTGAATTTAATGATTATTGTTTTTAAAAATGGTATTTCTTTTCCATTAAAATTTGTGTCATCCACATTTCTGGTGTTTGTGCAGCTACTAAAAGAAGGAAGTGGTGTCCAATGTAATATTCATGGCCATGTGCATCCTCACTCCCATGTTCTTGACCCTGCTGAGGTGCAGCTCTTTGCTTTGAGGGATGATGGATGCACCTTTGTCTTCAGAGTAGGTCTGATTTTGAGATGAGATAAACACACATAGTATGCAGATATAAGATGAGTTTCATATTGTTCTGTGCTAGAGATGAATTTTTTTCGGGTGGAAAAAAATGACTAATCTTTCCATGTATGTTTCATAAAGGAAGTTAACACTGCTTTATATTTATAGAAAACATATCTATATTTTACTTTGCCCAAAGAATAGAAATATCCATATTTGCATTGTGTCATAGTATTCAGTACTTAGAGTATTATTATATCTTTATGAATTGGCTTTCAGCTAACATAAAATATTTTGGATCATCTCATTGGGATAGTGCAGATGACTAGAACAGGATTTGTAAAGGTTGGTATTTAGAAGTTGAGTGATATGTTCAGACAGGAGAAAAATGTGATCAGCAGAATATTACCTAACAATAACTAATCTGATTTCAAATGGTGCACTATTTTTCTCTTTGGAAATTAATTTTTTATTTTCAATGGAAATATGCTATACATTATAAATGTACATTTTCTACATAAGCAAGACTAAAAATGCCTGAGATTGATAGGGCTATTCACATATATGACTGGCAAGGAAGTGGTCTAATCTAGAAGGTTGTGCCATGATGGGATGCATTCATATGTATTAGATGCATTGTATAAATAAGTGAGGGACAATATCGTAGTTGGAATAAATGTTCTAATGGGGGAAGTACTTATAGACTAAACAGCAGGGTCAAGAGAAGATTTTTTCCTGATAAAATAATATAGATAATAGTTTTCAAATTTTCCAAGAGTCAGAAAATAAGATTGAATTTATAAATTATGGAACGGAATAAAAGCCATTAAGATTTGCTAGTAACTCAAAATAAAGGTATGTAAATTGACAATAAATGAAAAGTAATATGAGATTTAGAATTAATATTGTACATCATAAAATTTAGTCTTTGAAATAAGTAGGTGAAAATTTAAATGTAAGCTAAATTAATGCATTGGTTATTAGTTTCATCCTAAAATACCTCTTAACTGTTCTGACTATTGTCAAAACCTCATTTACTAGTTTGCATTTAGTAATGAGTAAATTGGTTGTGGTCACTGAACTAAAATATTGAACACAAAGTAATCATAGTGCATACTGTTATTCTTTCTTCAATTTCTTCTATTCCAGATCTACAAGTTTTAAATCTTCTTATTCTCAACCCATGCTAGTTCTTCCAGCCTATGCTTAGGAATATGCTGCCTATTGTGAAAGGATTTTTAAATCCCAATAGGGGTTATTCAGCTCAATATCAGACATGCAGAGTTAAGTTCCTATAAAAAAGAAACAACAAAAGAATACCACTGTCCTTGGGACACTAGGTAAATGAGTTTGACTGTATATTCTAGTAACCCAGAGTAGAGGAAAATAGTCACATACTGTGTCCCCTACGAATGAGATTATTATTACACTGTGAATTCTTGAAACTTTATTTTTGTTCTTTTATATAAATGTTTTATATGCTGCTTTACTATAAAATTCAAAAGCATATTTAAAGATATCAAAAGATAAATAAAATAATTAGATTTTAATAAGAATGATTTCCTTTTTGATAATATTTTTACTCAGATTAATAGAGAGCAAAGTCAATTACATGATAATTTAATAAATTATTAAATGCTATTAAAATGGAAATAGGAGATCATTAACATAAATCTGGAAAAATTCAGTTTTCATCTTCACATTAAACACACTCAGATACTGAAATCCTTATTTTCTTTCCTACTGGTTGCTTAATTTTAAGTGCTTAAAAGAAATCTACTCTAGCCTTAGTTGGTTTGGCTCAGTGGATATAGCCTTGACCTGAGATTGAAGGGTGCTGGCTTTGATTTCCATCAAGGGCAATACCTTAGTTGCAGGCTCCATCCCAGTCCTGATCAGGCACAGCTAATTGATGAGTCTCTCTCACATCAATGTTTCTCTCTCTGTCTTCCTACTCCTTTCCACTCTCTCTAAAAACCAATGGAGAAAGAAGATTAACAACAACAATAAATAGAAACTCTACCATCTTAGAAAAATATTACTATAATGTTTATTTTTATTTTGTTGTATCATTTTTGATGAAACATTAGATTAGTTAATGTTAATTGAATATTAGTTGTCTATTTCAGATGAAGTCAGGATATTCAGTAATTATTAGTCTATCGATATTTAAAAGCAAAGAAAGACATAATTAGATGTTCAAGAAAAATAACAAAACACCTTTTACCATAATTTTAAAGTAGTTCCAAATATTGATGACCCTTCCTTCAAAATGTACCACAGATTTACCTTTTCTCTATAATTTGATACTGAGATTAAAAAGCTGCCTTTTGAAAAGACCTCTTTGCCTTGATACTTCTCTTTCTAGCTATTTCAGTATTTTTAAAAATTTTAAACACTTTTTGAGATAAAGTACTAAACATTCTATCTGTTCTCTTAACTTTAAAATGTAAAATACATTATTGTTGACTATAGATACAATGTAATATCTTCGATATTCAGCCAGATTAATGGATTCTATTTACTGTTTACATGAGATGACTCTTTTCAAGAGCATCTGAGATTCTCTTTTCTTCTCTTAGTTTTATGTTTTGGTCCCCACAAGATGATTATATTTTATCAACTCAAATTAATACTTTATTATTCACAAAAAATTAATTTTTATAGCTTTATACATCTGCCTTTGTCATACACTTCCTGCTAACATTTACCTTCTCTTTACTCAGGCAAGTTTTCCCTTCTCCACACCACCCTGCCCTTCTCCACACCCCTATGTAAATTATATGTACTTTTAGAAGCTAGCTTAAGTATTAATTTTTTATGAAATCTTCATTGCCCACTATAATACCTGAGAGTATTTTATCCCTGCAATGTTATAATCTGTGACAGACAAATTTCATTACTGTTCTATGTAGTAAAATACTGTGGTCCGCCCGCCCTCCCTCAATCCCTCCCTTCCTCCCTCCTTCTCTCCTTTTCTTCCTTCCTCCTTCCCTCCTTCCTTCCTTCCTTCCTTTCCACCCCCTCAGATAGGTTTCAAAGTTTTTGATAATAAGAACCAAATATGTTATTGCCAATCTTATGTAGTTCCTATTAAATAAAAAACAAAAAATTGATAGGTTATTGTGAAATTCTAATTAAGAAAATGTGGCATGTATTTTCATCAGAAAATACTAACATTTTTTTATTAATTCTGTGAAATATGTATGCTCTCCAAGTTTAGACCTTAATATTTTTAGAAGTTGGGAGAACTATGTTTTAAAAATTGAAAGCATCTTATTCCTTCTAATGTAGCAACTTAATTTTATCTTTGAAATCAAAATTTCATTTGAGCAGAAGCAGAAAGGTATTTGGGTTTACCTTTCAGGCATACAAACACTCTTTTCTGAATTGGTTTATTATGGTTCTGAAGAGTGAAATGCTTGCTACCCTAACAGGAAAGCTATTTCTAGGTTAAGATTTTTATGTTAGCACATTATACTTTCCAGAGAGAAATATTTCTACTTAAGTATGGTTTTTGAAAGTCGCATTTTTCTATTTTATATTTCAATTTTAAGGACATAATGTAAAGTGTGCTTTTCTGAGTAGGGGCTTGACAGACCATAAGAATGCTACTGGAATGGATTATCACAGGTGTAAGTACGAATAGTCTATTAAAGATATTTCTGCAAATTCTTGGACATGCTGATACTGTTGTTATTAGCCTATGTATTGATAACTGGAGGCCCGGCACACAAAATCTGTGCACGGGCAGTTGGCCCCAACCCCCACCGCCGGTTGCCCTCTTTGTGGGGCAACCAGCAGGGCTATTGGGCCCCAGCACCATCGACGTCTGATATCACCCACCCCCTGGTTCTTACTACCACACCCATAAAACTCCTGTATAATAATAGAGAAAAACAACTAAAAGAACTGAACAACCTTCTTTAAGAAGTCTACAGCCATAGTTGGTTTAGCTCCATGGATAGAACATCTTCCATGGAGCTAAACCAACTATCTACCTGTGGACTGAAGGGTCCCAAGTTCAATTCCAGCCAAGGGCACATGTCTGGGTTGAGGGCTCGATCCCCAGTAGGGGGAGAGCAGGAAGCAGTCGATCCATGATTCTCTCTAATCACTTATGTTTCTATCTCTTTCCCTCCACCTTCCTCTCTGAAATCAATGAAAATATATTAGAAAAAAGAAAGGGGGGGGGGGAAGTCTGCAGAAACATTCTAAAACAACAAGGGAGACAAAACTCAAGTTACTAGAGGGAGTTTTTTGCTTCTGACACTTGCAGCTGCAACAAACAGAAAATGCAGCCTTACTCCAGCCAGATAACAAAGGGCCTATCCACCTCTACTCCTTTTACCCAATACTTTATGCCTGACTTTCAACAAAAATTGGAAGTTTTATACAAAAACACAGAGTTGAAGACGAAGACAAAAATAAAATAAAATAAACACAGTTTGAAGAAACAAAACAAGCATCAGATATGGTAGAGATGTTGGAATTATAAGACAGGGAATTCAAAACAACTAGGATTAATATAATAAGGGCTCTAATTTTTAAAAAAGGGATGATATGAAAAAACCAGATGGATAATGTAAGTGGTGTGATGGAAATTCTAATAAAGGATCAAAAATGTTAGAAATCAATAATACTCTAACAGAAATTAAGAATGCTTTAGATTGGCTCATCAACAGACTAGTTACAGTCAAGAAAGGTATCAGTGAGCTTGAAACTTCCAAAACAGAAATGCAAAAGAGAAAAATAATGAAAAAGATGAAAAGAACTATAGAACAATTCTAAAATGTGAAACATGATTAGAATACCAGAAGGAGAAAGAAATGAAGTCAAGAAATAATGCTTGAGAATTTTCCAAAATAAGTAATAGACACTAAACAATAGGAAAAAGCAGGATAAATACCCCCAATCTATAATTAGCCATATTTTACTTAAACTGCAGAAAAGCAAGGACAAAGATAAAATCTTAAAACAAGCAATAGAAAAACAACAAAATACTTACCTACAGTAGAACAAGAAATACAATACATTCCTAATTTCCATTATGTTTGCTCTTTAATGATTAATTCAATAAAAGTCTCTATCTCAACATTTTAATTTAATTTCGAAATATTTGTTAAAATATTTTCCTGAAATTATTTGATTAAAAATGTTGTGAATTATTTATGATTTCACATAGTAGTAATTTTAAGAGTGAACTAAAGACTAGATTTCTCAAACTTTGAAGAATGAAATAACACTGTAATGTGTTTGAATTATCTTTAGCACCTTTTAAGTCACTAATTTATTATTTCTCCTTTTAAAATTTGAGATATAGCCTGTTAAATCCAGGAAATATATTTTTATTAAAGGAGTACTCAAAATGGAGACATTATATAGTAGTTTATCTGTTTCTTCCAACCATTCTCAGGCATAATTTTAAATTCATATTTCTATAAGTCCAAAAATATATAATTACTATGTAACATTAATGTTCAGCTGGAATAATAGCATTTTATAATTCTATATATTCTACCTATAATTTCTATATCTCAGAACTATAATTTTTAGTTGACAAATGTAAGTTTGTAAGAATATAATTTATTCCTATATTTAATAACCTTAAAACTGCAGCTAAACCCCACATCTCCTCTGTGAAATATGCTAAGGTTATTGGGTTTTACATCCAATGTCAAAACCTAAAGGATATTCCTCTTGTCATGTTATCTGTTCAGACTCCTTACCTGTGAGACTCCTGTGATACAAAATTGTGTGATTCTCAGGATTAGCATCTCTGCGGCTAACATGTTACTTTTGGCATTCAGGAGAATTACTAATTTGGAAGTTGCAAAATTCTATAATTTAAAAAAATATATATTTATCTCCCTTATATTTTTCTCTCTGCAAAGTTGTGTGACATTTAGGGCATTATAACTGGGAATTAAAATTAATTTGAATTTCAGAATGTCATTTTACTTCTTGAAACAGAGAGAGACACTCGATTTCTGGATCTCTGCTGTGAACTCTTTTATAATTATCATATTTGTCTCCTTTTAATTAGAATATTCTCACATTATGAAGTCTGATATCCAAGAGAAAAAATTGAGATTTGAAATGAAATAAAACTGAACTTGATTTCTGGCTGTAACTTTTGTTAGTTGAATTTTAATTGGGAAAATTACTTCAACTCTCACCTTCAATGCTCTTCTCATCAGTCTACTTTTATTCATGAGGATTAAAGAGATGATATATTCAAATTATTAGAAAAGTTCTTGGCCCATACTAGGTTCAATTTCTTGAATATATGTTACTTCAAATGAAATAAATCTTTTTTTTAAATTTTCTTTATTTTTATTGAATTATTGGGTAACATTGGATAATAAAATTATATAGGTTCCAGGCATACAATTCTATAGTATATTACCTGAATATTGTATTGTGTTTTCACCACCCAAAGTCAAGTCTCCTTCCATCACCATTTAGTCCCCCTGTACCATCTTCTACCACCGACCCCCTTTTACTTTGATAATCACCATGCTGTTGTCTGTGTCTATGGGGATTTGTTTTGTTTTGTTTTGTTTATTTTGCCTCAACCCTTCATCTTTTTCACTCAGGCCCACAAACCCCCTCGCTTTTGTCAGCTGTCAGTCTATTCTCTATTTATGGGTCTGTTTCTGTTTTGTTTGTTAGTTAATTTTTTCTTCTATTTCACTTACCATAATACTCTCCAGGGCCATCCATGCTGTCACAAAGGATAAGATTTCCTTTTTTTTTTTACAGCAAAGTAATATTCCATTGTGTAAATGTACCAGGGCTTTTTTATTCACCCATCTACTGATGGGCACTTGGGCTGTGTCCTTGCCTTTCTGCAGTTTAAGTAAAATATGGCTAATGTAAATAATGCTGCAATGAACATAGGATTGCATATGTGTTTTTTTCCTAATTAATGTTTCAGGTTTCTTCATTTATATCTAAGAAGCGTGAAAATGATTCTAAAAATAGCCTATTTTTTAATATCTGATGTCTGGTTTTTATTATTGTCATGAATATGTGTTTTTGAGTAAATTATGAATACAAAAGTCATGTGTTTTTTCAGTATTTATTCATGGAGCCAGTTGGGTGATAGTAAAAATTTAACAGGCCTAACTATTTTCTGTTTTAATATGTATGTGAAACTTATATAATCTTTTACTTTTATATTTTATATATTTATCTCCTATCAAATTTATGTGTTATTTATTGCCATTCAGACATATCAAAATAGGTTATTCTAAGTAAGTTTTAAGACATTCAAGATAATATATAATTTGGTTTCCCATTTTCTGAATCAGAATTTTTATTTGGCTTTTATATATTGTAAGTAGATGTTGAAACAAGTTAACAATTTTTCCTCAAACAAATGCAAATAGTAGGAAAAAAGGCTTCATCCAATAAGATAAATTAGGAGACAATCTACTTACCTGGTGGGTTTGACAAAACAAACTCAGATATTATATTTAAATTCAACTCTCACACACAAATAGCTAAGTGTGCCAGGAACCTATAGGAAAAAGGAAAAAGAACAAAAGCTGTTTAAAATAGACTTTATGCCGGGACCGGTTTGGCTCAGTGGATAGAGAGTTGGCCTGCGGACTGAAAGGTCCGGGGTTCGATTCCGGGCAAGGGCATGTACCTTGGTTGTGGGCACATTCCTGGTGGAGGGTGTGCAAGAGGCAGCTGATCGATGATTCTCTCTCATGGATGCTTCTAACTCTCTATCCCTCTCTCTTCCTCTCTGTGAAAAATCAATAAAATATATATTTTTTAAATTATCTCACTTAAAATAGACTTTATGTCCACAGACAGGAATTTTAATTTCATATAAAGAACTACTTTAAGAATCTCTGTAAGATTCCACTATTGGAATTGTCTTCTTTAACTATATGGTTCTTCAGATCAGAAAAGCATTCAATTTACTGAAAAATTTACCCTGGGTTTATGGACATGGAGCCTGAATTAAACTGGTAGGTCCATGTCCTGGCTCCTCTCACTGCTGGAGATTGTGGTTAATTATCCAACATCTCTGCACATATTAGATTTCAAAAAATCATAGTACAGCCCTAGCCAGTGAGGCTCAGTGGATAGAGTGTCATCCCTTGGACTGAGGGTCCTGGGTTGGATTCTGGTAAAGGGCTAGATCCCTAGCCCTGGTTGAGACTCATGCAGGAGGCAACCAATTGATGTGTCTCTCTCACATCAATATTTCTCTCTGTCTCTTTGCCTGCCTTCCACTCTCTCTAAATATCAATGGAAAAATATCCTCAGGTGAGGATCGACAAAAAAAATCATTGTGCAACATCATAGAGTAAATGTTCAGCATGCACTAACTGTTATTATTCTGGAAAAATATATTCTCTTATATATCATAAATTATTAAGCAGACTAATTTTTGTATCGCATTTTACTGTGAGACCTTCCATTACATATTTTATTCCTACTTTTAAGTTGCCAATAATATTATTCCAACTTTGCAATCTTTGATTATTTGTAGAACATTTCTAGAAATGTTTATAATGTATCACAGTATTTCTGAAAAATAGTCTTCAGAAGATCAATTGCAGGAGATCAGTTGAAAATCATGGACATAAACAGTGTGGTACATCACTCCAGCCATGAAAACTAGTAACATCTGTTACACTTGCCACAAGCCCCAATAATCATTTTATGTGCATTTAAACATGAAACATACCTGTCCTTGATTTTCAATTTTTTGTCTTCACTCTTGGCTTTTTTTTTTAATCCCCTAATGCTTCCTTTTTATAGATTTCACAAAAAAGTTGAAAAGAAAGTTTTTAAATATGGGGCCCCTAAAGGACTTTATATGTTATATAAATAGCCATATTGCTATTCCTTCAGTAGTCAAGGGTGTCACCCTGAACATTCTTTCAAGAGAGAGAGAACCTCAAAGTGAAACAATGCATTTTGTCATCTGCTTACATATTTGGAATTCACAGTTAATATTACTGGAAAAATGAATCTGCAAGTTATTTTACTAGGTTTAAAATAATGAAAACCTAAACTAGTACAGAAAATTTATTTCATTGCATAATGAAATCATTTAAAATTAATAAATTAATAACACTAAAATGTTATTTATTATGTAGTATATGTGAATTCAAGAGTACATGGTGCAGTTAGGTTGCTTTTAGCAAGTGTTATTTACATACTAAATGAAGCATATATTTCTTTATAATTAAATATAAGTGCTAATTTATCTCTTAATTACTACAAGTTGTCTCAGCAGGCAAATTCAGTATTCCCTGCTAAATAATTATTAGCTACTGGAGATATTTTATTCTTTAATTTGCTTGTAATAAAAAATGATTTTTCTCTATTCCAATTGATTAAGACTTGTGAGAGTGAACCAGGCCTTGAAAACTCTGATTTTTATATAATAGGTACTTATAAATACAAGCATCTTAAAAAGGTTTTGCTGTGTTTAAAGATTCATGTGAATTTAATTGTTGAGGTAGCAAATAGCTTCCACCTAAGCTAAAAATTCTATCTCATGAGGACATCAATAAATATGCAAAAGGTCATCAGTTTCATACTGATTATGAATAAGTATATTTTGAAATGCCTCTAATTTATTGCTCTACTTGGAGTGTCAGCTTTAATATAGACTCTTTGTTTAATGGGAATGGATTTTTGCTTTTTTTCCCTATCAGAAGAATTCTGTTAACTTTAAGAGGATTAACAGAAGATAATTGGAAAACAAAACCCTCATTAACTCTCAAGTATATAATTTTACTACTCTACATCCTTATTTTACTATTGTAGGCTATTTTATCTAAAAGTAATAGTAACTAACAGTAATTTATAATTATTTATATATATAAAATATAAAAATGTATTTTATAATGATTGAGTCGGGGGCAAGCATCAGTTGAGAGTTAAAGATTTGATTACACCTCACTGAGATTAGACTGAATCGTTTCTGGGTATGTGTCCTGAAAGCAGAGAGAAAAGAAATAAAAATGTTTGCACTGAAACCGGTTTGGCTCAGTGGATAGAGCTTTGGCCTGTGGACTAAAAGGTCCCAGGTTCAATTCCAGTCAAGGGCATGTACTTTGGTTGTGGGCACATCCACCGGGTGGGTGGGCAAGAGGCAGCTAGTCGATATTCCTCTCTCATCAATGTTTCTAGTTCTCTGTCCCTC
Organism: Pipistrellus hanaki; assembly: GCF_964339955.1. Taxonomy (NCBI): domain Eukaryota; kingdom Metazoa; phylum Chordata; class Mammalia; order Chiroptera; family Vespertilionidae; genus Pipistrellus; species Pipistrellus hanaki. Next base: position 41,776,177 of record NC_140506.1, on the reverse strand, counting down.
TTCCTTCCTCTCTGTAAAAAAATTAATAAAATATGTTTTTTTAAAAAAAGATAATTTGCTTTGCTTTAATGTTTTTTGTCTTCTAAGATTTTATTTTTAATCTTTTATCTTCCCAAAAGACAGGTGATTATGAATCAAACTATATTTATTTGCAAAGTAACATAGAACGTTGAGTGAATTATAAGCAGATTTAAAAGCAAAATTGAGTGAATTATAAGCAGATTTAATTAACAAAATCTTTTTTAAAAAATATATTTTATTGATTTTTTACAGAGAGGAAGAGAGATGGATAGAGAGCTAGAAATGTCGACGAGAGAGAAACATCGACCAGCTGCCTCTTGCATACCTGGGGATGTGCCCGCAACCAGGGTACATGCCCTTGACCGGAATCAAACGTGGGACCTTTCAGTCCGCAGGTGGAAGAAAATGGCTCAAACTGTCTGATTCACCCTTTTTTCATTCACAGAAAAATTATATGGGACATAACATAAAGTCACATTCACTGAATTGCTATTGAATGTAAAAAATAAAAGATTTACTTCTAGTGGTGAATGCTAGAAGTAGTAAAGTTAGTAACTGATTTGTGTTGTTCTACTGGAAAGACAGTTACTTTAAGAAAAATAGCTTTAAAACACCTGTTATTCAAGAAAATAACATTAAACACCATTCCTGGAATGTTGCTCCCTATATCAATTATTCTTGTCCATCACAATTTATATTCAATATCAGTTGATAAGGCATGCTGTTGTAGAAGCTAATCTCAGTATATGAAAGAAATGAGCTTTTATATCTTAGAATTTGTTCTTGAAGAAAGCTACTCTCTACAATCTCTTAAAACTCAGCTAGGGCTATGCATGTATGTAAAGGAGTTGTGTTTTGTTTTTCTGAGAGGCATTCATCTTTCTAACCATTAAGTTTATTTTATTTTAGTCAATGTTCAGTTCTTCTTTAAGTAATGTAATAAATTAATAACCTGTTTCCTAAATTCAGTGTACCACTTCGTTGTAATTTATAATACTGGAGTCAAATCAATAAGAATAATATAATCACTTTCTTAATGGAATTTTTTATTTCATTCTGATTCATTCCTATGTTAAGATCAGAATTGAAGACCACAATCCTCTGTGCATGTTTATTACTTTATTTTCAAGTCTGCTGTTAAGTCCATTTTGCTGTAAGGTACTTGTTTTTTTTTTTTGTTTGTTTGTTTTCCTTCAGGCCTTCTATTTTTTTTTCAACCTTACTCTTCTTCCTCAAGTGGCTTTGCATCTTGTATCAGAGTTCCAGTTACAGAACTTCTGTTTTCATCCTCACACCGAACGCTCTGCCTTGATTTTTCAAGGATGCCTTCTTGGCGGCCCTTTAAAACTCACTGTGAGCCTGGAAGGTATTTTAACTTTATTCTTTTGAAAATAGTTGAGGCTTATCTTAAATCCTGTTCAGATTACTTTATTCATTCTTCTGTTGTTTATTTTTTCTTATTCTTCTAATTTATATCTTTCTGCATTGTGATTATATTTCTTGATATAACATTATCTAATATTTTCTTGGAGGAATCATCTTTCTTTTTCATTTGGGTGGCAAATGAAAGTCCCTGTCCCATTTTTTCTCCTGATGAGTTGATGTCAATGTATATGTTGAGGATAGGGGGATTTATCCTCAAACAAAAAGCCAGATGTTATAGTCTGAGCTGAAAAACTTATTTAGTTTATATAATCTGGAAGTTTTACCTCTCAACGAATCTCTCTGTATCACTGATTAAGGCAATGCTACTTCTGTAAAGCTTACTCTCTATGGCACATGTGTCAAACACAAGGCCCGCGGGCCAAATCCAGCCCGCCAGGCCTTGCAATGTGGCCCGCACCGCGCTGTCATCACTGCACTCCGCTGTCAGTTTATGACATTGTCAGTTTATAACTGTTCAGTAAACCATTCGGCCCGCAATTTAGGCTGGATTTTAGATTTTGGCCCCTTCTCTGATTGAGTTCGACACCCCTACTCTATGGTTAAAATACATTGAGTATTCTATTCTTTTTTTAACTTACTAAAAACTGCCTAAAACTCATAATATAAAAAATGAACCAGCAATGATTTTTAAATGCTTATTATGATAACTATCTGCAGTGTCTTTCTAGATAAGTTAGCAGTCTAGCCTGTTAGTCTGTCAATTGTATGAATGTGAGCCTTCAAAATTTAGTTGTTAAAATTCAATTCTGCCCTGGCCAGTGTGGATCAGTTTATTTGAGCATAATCCCATGCACCAGAGTATCATATATATTTCAAGTGTACATTTCTATAATCAAGAACTGTATATTGAACTATGTGCCCACCACCCAAAGTCAAATCATCTTTTGTCGCCATATTAGGCTGCCTTCACTCCTCACCCCACCATGTAATTGAAATTTCACACCCATTTGTGATATTTCAACCCCCAATTTTCCTATTCCCCAACCCCTTGGCAACCCCACAATTCTATTTTTTGCTTCTATAATTTTTACTATTTAATGCAGTCATGTAAATTTGAATTATGTAGTATCTGCCCTTCTGTGACTGGCTTATTTCATTTAGCAACATGTCCTCAGACTTGTTACAGATTGCAAGAATTCATTTTTCTTTCTCTCTTTTAAATCCTCACCTGAAGGTATCTTTTTATTGGTTTTTAGAGACAGAAAGGAGAGAGAGAGAGAGAGAGAGAGAGAGAGAGAGAGAGAGAGAGAGAAGAAACATTGATCAGTTGCCTCCCAAAAACCACAAACTGGATATGTGACCTGACCTAGAATAGAACCTGCAACTTTTTGGTGTATAGGACAACACTCCAAATGACTAAGTGCAGGATTCCTTTTTTATATATTCCACTATATATATATAGAACATTTTAAATAGTCCATTCATCTATCAATGGATATTTAAGTTGGTTAGCCATCTTGGTTTTTATTAACAGTCCTAAAATGAATAAATCTTACATGTCAATTAAATGAAATTTTATGTTTGCAAACATTTGTGTAACCACCAAACAGATCAAGATTTGGAAAAGTTCCAGCATCCAAAATCTTGTTCTTGCCTCCTTCCAGTAAACTATTATACACACACACACACACACACACACACACACACACACACACATAATAATCACTGATCTTACTTCTGTTACTATAGATTAGTTGTGCCTAAGACAATAGTATATTATCTTTCTATAGTGGAATAATACATAAGTATTCCCATATTTATTGCTTCTTTTCTTTAAAATCATTTGATTCATCTGCACTTTTGCATGTTATTATATTCTAATTCTTGTTTTCTTTATTAAACAAGGCTGTGATAATTTTTTTTTTGCCAATCTGATTTTGAATACTTTCATAGAAGAACATTTAACAGATCAAGTGATATAAAAGTATTTAAATATCATGACCAAGGTTTTCAAAATCATCATATCAATTTATATCTCACTAACAATATATTTTTGTGATAGTATATATGTATATTATTTAAAGTCATTAAGGTATTTCCATGGTTTTAGGTTGTACAGCAGCACTGATAAAATATAAATTCATTAAGGTTTGTAACTATATCTCCTTTTTTGTGTATTCTTTTATCTCACATTCTAAAATATTTAGTATGAAGCACAGATTGAAGTTGTGTTTTAAAATATCTAATGAAATAAATAATGGAATATGGTATGGTTTTAAGGTTGAGTGCACCTTTAAAAATGAAACTGAAATAAGAAGAGTAGGTATTACTAAATTAGACTAAGAAGAATGACTGAAGCCCAATAATTTAATGGATTTAAATTATGTTTTTATCATTTATGACTCCGGGTTTCTATCTACAGGTAATACTATTTTATGTGTTCAAATTGTTTCATTATTATGGAAAGGTGATTAAAAAATCTGCTGAGCTGTGAAGCAGTTATTTGGGAATAGGAAGCATGAGATTAGAAAATATTATGGAGGGATTATAAATATCTAATAATGTTAAACTGTTCTGCAATTACCTCTATGGGAGTTACATAATAAAATTGCAGCATTAGAATAAACAAAAGATCACACTATACCAACATTTTTTTAAAATATAAGCACTTCGTAAGGACAAATTCAAAGTCATCTTTTTTCCATTATGATATTTCTGTTTGCAACACATTGTTTTCCTTTATTTCACTCGCTGATTTTCTAATTTAATGATGTTTGAATTAAATAGCATGATATTGGAACCTAATGAATTATAAGACTGTTTAATATATTGATAAATTTGATTTAATCTACTTATTTGATGATCATTAATTTTATTTCTTCTATATTCACAGTTAATAAATTAGCTGGTATAGTATTGTATAATCTTGATAATCTTAAAGTGACCAAAAAATAAATTATTAAGTACCTATTAAAATACTTCTTATTCATAATAAACTCTATGAACTGGGTAACTGTAATTATGGAATTATGATGAAGAATAGATGAAATGTTAGAATAAATAATTTTTAAGTAAGAGCTGATAACTTTCAATCAACAAGGATTATCAAGCTCTATGTTGGTCATGGTTAACATTTTACCTTATATTTTAAACAAATGGAATACTGAACTAAATAATATACTTTATTGATAGAAATATATCTTGAATGTGACATTATAATTGGTGATAATTAATTTGGTTTTGTACTATTACCACTTATTTCTTTGTGCTCTGCTAGTTTGTATCAGCTAAATTATGTCAGGTTAGAGAGCACTTAATCTAGTATTGTGCTTTGTATTTATTTACTACATTCCTTTTCACATGTTAATTCTCCTTCAAATTAATACCTCGTTTCACCATTTATTGATTATCTTTTTTTTTATTTTTCCATATGTGACATTATAAAACTGGAGCACAGACAGTTAATGCATAATACTTAGGTATTTGGGGCATTTGAAGAGTAAAGTCTAAATATAATAGGATGTAAAATGGACCAAAAAGTATAATCCAAATTACTCCAAATTTAAATTTTAGCCTTAGGATAGCCTTGAATATACAACATGGTTAATTAATTTAAAAGAACAAAATGTATTACCTTATACCTACACCCAAATAGTTGATAAGATTTGAAGTATAGCTACTTTTTGTGTTTTACAAATATTTTTGCTTTGGGGCTTCTATTCAGAGTAGGAAAAAAGAGTCCAGATAGATGAGAATGCATTTTTTTTAATTTGACTACAAGCAGAAGTACATTTTAAAAATCAAAATTAAGTAGTCCCCAGAATCATATTTCATCAAGGTTGCACTCTCAACTTAAAAGGTCTATATGAGTTTGTATAGAAATTACTGTTCTACTTTTGCTACACAATGTGAAACAGAAAATTTGATCAAGTTGACAGACATGTATTTAAATTAAAGTGCAGCACCACATTTTTTTATCTGTGACCAATATAATATTTCAATTTGGTAAAACAGATACAGAACTTTATATGTTTTATGTATTTTACAATGTAATTGAATATTATATAATTTAATGTGTTTTTCTCTGGCATCTAATAGTGATGATCAATTATCTTTTTTTCATTGTAAAATGACCCAAAATAATTTGATCAAAGGCATTATATTTTTTAGGGCATTATGTTTTTCTAATTGTTAATATTGACACCAATGATAAGATGCAGGTAATGGTTATTAATTTTCTACAATCTTGAGTCCAGATTTATAAGAATAATTCTCTGAGCAAATTTTGCAACACATACAAACATTGGATGTGTGTGGGGGCAGTTCATACAATCTGCTATTTGGTAGGACTTCATGAAGTAACAGCTGTCTATTAAATTTTCTAATTAAAATTTATATGAAATGCCCAACTGTTGGAATAATATATATATACATATATATATATATATATATATATATATATATATATATATATATACACATACATACACTTGACCTACTAGATAGTCATACTTAGTCATATAAAGAAAAAGGGCATTTTTACTTTATGCAACTCATATATTTTGAAAACCATTAATTTTATCTTGATACTGAGTAACAAGCTCCTCATTTCACCAGTGATACTTATTTAGGGTTTTTATATTTAACAAACAAAAGTACAAAACAACCAGTTAAATCAAAATTTCAAATAAACAAATTTTTAAGGTATAAATATGTTCTGTGCTGTAATTGTAACATACACTTAATATATTCTCTGTTTTAGCTGAAATTTGTATTTAACTGTTCTGTATTTTACTGGCAACTCTATACCTATTTCTAACAGACATTTCACCAAAGACGATATTCAAGTCACAAATAAGGATAAGAAAAGATGTTTCACATAATATGTCACAAAGAAAATGCAAATTTAAAAAAAAGTATGAGATATTCTTACACTACACATCTATTAGAATGGTCAAAACACAGAATGTTGACAACATCTCATGCTGACAAGGATATGTAGCAACAGGAACTGTCATTCATGGCAGATGAAAAATAATTTGGCAGTTCTTTACAAAACCAAGTGTATTGTTATCATAAAACCCAGCAATTGTGCTCTTTGAGATTTACTCAAAAGATTTGAAAATGAATATTAAATGTTTATATTTTCTTTATTTCTTTATTTTTATTTTTTAGCAATAGCACTTTTACATATCCACTGGCTCATCATTTGAGGCAGACGATGGCTCACATTATCTGCTAAAGAGTAGTGATCATTGTGGTCTTGGAGGACGGTGGGTAATGAAGTTCCAGGCCTTAAGCCTTCTTAAATTTATTATTAAGAACTAATATGAGAATTGCTGAAGCCTAACTAGGATACCTATTTCTATTTGTCATTTTTAAGGACAAAATAATGTTTAGCACCTTCAGAAGAAAAGTTTTTATGAAATATTTTGTATAATTAAACCTTTATAAAAATCAGACCTTTTTTCTCTGTTATTAAATTCATATATATCCATTGTAAATCAGAGAATTATAAATTAGAAAAGTAATGGTTTCTCATATCAGCCACTAAATGTAATCACAATTAATGATGTATTTTGGTGTTATTACTTGTGGAGGAATCCAGAACATGTGTTTCTTTTCTACTCCAATCTCTCTTCATATGAAAATCTAGTTGCCTTTACCATCCAGAATTTGACCCTTTCTCTCAAATTATATTTCTGTCACTTTTTTTTTTAATGACATACTAATCTCTTAAGAGTCTAGTCTCAATTGCCAGACAATGTGATACTTCTGAAATGGAAATTAATTTATGTCACTCTAGGAAGTACTCTTCAGTATCTCCCTATTTTACCTAGAGTATATGCAAATTCTTCATATTTTCTGGGAAAGGAAAAAAAAAAAACACCTGATTTAAAAATGTCAAAAATAATTGCTATGTGGAGTGTAATAGACTTTCATATGGATAAAGAGTTCAATGGTGAATTACATACTCATTCAACTAACAAGTGTGTGAGTACTAGGTATTTTGTAAGATGAAAAAATAACAAATCTAATGCAATATGTAATTAGTCTTAAATTTTCTATATAATCATTTTATAGTATGGAAAAAGGAGCATTAATAGCATACAGTTCCAGGAGTGGACTAATGAATGACAGGACAAGGTGACCTGGGAAATTTTATGTAATTAAAATTCCAATGAACAACTGATGAACAAAAACAGACCCAGAGACAGAAACATTGATCAGACTGTCAAACCTCAGAGGGAAGGTAGGGGAGGGTGAGTGTGTAAAGGGGAGAGGTCAACCAAAGCACTTGTATGCATGCACAAAAGCCTAACCAACGGACACAGACAACAGGAGGATGAGGGCATGAGTATAGGGGATGGCGGGGGGGGGGGGGAATGGGGGAATAAGGACACATATGTAATAACTTAATAAAGAAATTTTTAAAAAATTCCAAATGAGAGAAGGGAATTAAATTACTAATATACTCGGGAAAGAAATATTGCATGTAAAGTATTAGTCTAAGGCAGTGGTCAGCAAACCACGGCTCACAAGCCACATGCAGCTCTTTGGCCCCTTGAGTGTTCTAACGCCACTTCTTCAAAATAGACTCGCCCAGGCAGAAAACTGACTTGTGCGCATGGGCCATGAAATTTCAATCACATTGTACATTCACTCCCGCACATGGTATTTTGTGGAAGAACCACACTCAAAGGGCCAAAGAGCTGCATGTGGCTCATGAGCCGCGGTTTGCCGACCATTGGGCTAAGGTATCAGAAATCCAGATATAGATCTTACAAAAGGAAAACTATTGTAAGGTGAGGCTATTTTCGATGTGGCATTTTTCTCCAGTTCAGAAGGAACCAGCTTGTGAGGTAATCAAATGATTTTGACATTACTGTATAAAAACAAAAGGTGGTTTTCTTTCTAAAACATGCTCATTTCTTGTGGTTCAGATTAATTTAGTAAGAAAGATGGTAGTTGTTGTTAATACTAATTTAATAAGAATATAGGTTTCTCCAAGATACTGGAATTATTTCAACCTATGAAATCTTGTGTCTATTTTGGTGGTGTTGTTTTTTAAATATATTTTATTGATTTTTTACAGAGAGGAAGAGAGAGGGATAGAGAGTTAGAAACATCTATGAGAGAGAATCATTAATTAGCTACCTCTTGCTCACCCCCTACTAGGGATGTGCCTGCAACCAAGGCACATGCCCTTGACCGGAATCAAACCTGGAACCCTTCAGTCCACAGGCCGAAGCTCTATCCACTGAGCAAAACCAGTTTCGGCTATTTTGGTGTATGTATCTTGCGTTTTATGTGATTGAACAACTATGAGGGAAAAAATGTTGAATTTAAACATTATATTTTAATGTTGAGTTAAAATGAATTATACTGTTATCTTTACTCATCTTTAAATCTCTTAAGCCCATTAGTTTATTGTTACATAAATGCCTCATGGAAATTTAGGGAAGGGAAGATCAAATGGAAAGTAAAAGATAGAGAATATATATGTGATATGGTATAAATATAAAATAATTTGTGTTCTTTGGGATACTTACATAGTTTTTATAGGTCACCATGCCTAATATAAATAGTTTTACTGGCAAACATTTTTTTCAGGACGTTACACCTACTGATTAAATTTAACCCTCCACAAACATCCTCAACAAAATATACTTAAGGCTTGCTGTGTCACAAACAGTAAAAACATATATTCTTCTGTGGAAAGAGGCATCTGGTCATATGCCAAATCATAAGTCTGGAAGGTGTGTGCTAGATTTTCACTATGACTGACAATGACCAATGAACTATTGCTATGTTCTGTTGTTTTGTTGTTTTTATCTTAGGTGAGAGTTTTTTCTAATGTACAGGAGGAAAACTGAAAAGAAGGAGATCATAAGTGGATAACAGATGACATGTCTGTTTTGAAGTATATTTGGCATAGCAGAGAGAATGGGAAAAGGCATTTTTGAGTATTTGCCTCATAAATACATACACAGGGTTTCATAAAATGCACAGGTTTCATAAAAATGAGCAGCAGTCGGAGGCTGGGTGTATGTCTGAATGGGTCAGAGGCTGGGCAGAAAAGACTGACACTTCTATTTCCCATGACCATTTCCCAGCAGTATTTGTACCCAAAGACCTCATTTATAGGAAAGAGAAAATTAACATCAGTCTGATGCGAGGAAGTGTTGCTGGGAGCACTTTGTTGAAAAAGGCCCATTTGTTTTAAAGTTCATCATGCACATATTGTGCAAATACCCATGAGGGGACTGTTAACTCTAACAGTGCAAATTAGTGTCTTCATTCTTGCCATTGCCCCTTTATTGCTGGAAGCAAGTTATTCATTGTCCACATCTTTGAGGATTCTTTATCTAATTATGCAAAATTAAGATGTATAAAGCCTTTCAATTTTCCCTTTTTTGCTACTGTAAGGAGTAATGAAAATTCTAACATTAACCACTTAGCCAGAGGCTACATAGCACCTTCAAGTAAAGTTTGAGTGAAGAAAGGGACTGTATAGCATTTTCTTTGCCATTCTTTTGTGCCAAATATACTTCAAAACAGACATGTCATCTGTTATCCTCTTATTGTCTATGTCTTTTTAGTTTTCCTCCTGTATGTTAGAAAAAAAAAACCTCTCATCTAAGATTAAAAACAAAACAAAACCACAAAACATCAAAACAACAACAACAAAACAATAGAATATATCAATAGTTCATTGGCCATTGTCAGTCATAGTGAAAACCTATTATTTCTCTGCAGGGTGGTAATTAAATCTGAGAGAGTTACCAGGTTCTGTGTCTTAATCTAAAATTATAAATCAACAATTCCATTTTAAATTTTTGGGTGAGGAAATTAAAGTGTCATAATTTCAAATATAATTTTATGAGTAATGCAAATACTTGTGATTTCTTTAAAGTTGCCATGGATATTAAGTAAAAATTGAACATTAAGAAAAAGGAAACATATATACATACATATATATATATATATATAAAAACCTCAATATGCAAATTGACTGAACAGCGGAACAACCGAACAACCAATTGCTATGATATGCACTGACCACCAGGGGGCACACACATGGCAGGTGTCAGGGCCAGGTGGCAGAGCATGGAACATGGTGGGCAATGGTGGAGTAGGTGAGTGGAGGTGCCAGATCAAGGCAGGGTGCCGATTGCTGTCATCAGGGCTAGCCTCTGGAAGTTACTGAAAATTCCATGCTCTTGCATGCCAAGGTCCTGCCCAGCACTCGCACCTGCTGCCAGCACCAGCCCCAATCGTTTGGTGCAGTCAGCAGGTGAGAGCAGTGGCTGCTGCACCAGATAGCCCCTGAGGGCTTCTCCAGCTCCCTGCTTCTCCAGCTCCCTGCTTCTCCTGAGGAGCAATCGGGGCAGCAGCTGCTGGCGCCAGCACCAATCACTCTGCACTGTCAGAGCTGGAGAGCAGCTGGCCAATTCAGGATCAGGAAAGATGGCCCTGATCGCTGGCCAGGCCAAGGGACCCAACCCATGTACAAATTCGTGCACCAGGCCTCTAGTACATAATAAAATTTTATTAACTTAAACATTTTATTAACTGGCATCATCAGGGTGTGGGAACAGAGATGGCAGGAGTAGAGCTGCCGGCAGAGATGGCAGGAGTAGAGCAGGGGCTGCAGTGGGAGGGATAAAGTGGGGGCACATAGGATGGGCCAAGAACCTCCCCCTCTGCCTACCCCAGCCTCGCGGCCAACATTTCCTTTCAAGGTGCACAAATTCATGCACTCATCCCCTAGTCTGTAAATATAAAAGCCTAAGTGACCATTGACTGGTCATATGATGCACACTGACCACGAGGGGGACAGATCCTCAACATGGGAACTGTCCCCTGCTGGTCAGTGTGCTCCCACAGCCAACCTCCCATGGCTGGCCAACCTCCCACGGTCCTTCTCACTGCCGGCCAACCTCCTGCAGTCACTACCCCAGGCCGGCCCAATTGGGACCAGGCAAGACGGCCCCGATCGCTGGCCAGGCCAAGGGACTCAACCCATCTAGAAATTCGTGTACCAGGCCTCTAGTACATAATAAAATTTTTATTAACTTAAAATAGTCCTTAATGTTATAGTTCATATACTAATTGTAAAACATGCCACCCCAGAGACAGACTGCCTGTCCTCAAATACTTTCAATAATGCTAATAGAATGAGATCTTTGGCAGGTAACTTAGCCATTCAGTGCTTCAGTGTACTCATTTATTTATCAATACCTAAGTCATAGGATTTTTTTAGTATTTGAGTTAATACATGCAAAATGCATATCAAGGGATTCATCATTACAGAAATATTCCCATGAAATCTTCACCATTCACCATTATTCACCAAAATTCACCATTATAATCATGTGTTTTTATTAATTGAAAAAATTCTTAGGAATTTTATTATTAAATTTTATTAAATCTATTGTATAAAAAATTTTAATGCAACTGAATTAATATTTTCCCTTATTTCTTGTTTAAGAACTCTTTTCCTATCTTGAAGTCTAGAATTTATATTTTTTAAGCAGTGACAAGAGCACAGTGAAGTTCACAGTCATTCATTTTTCTTATCCCTTGGTGGACAATAATTAATGCATGTTGGGCTCAAGGCACTGATTTCATTGATTTTCTAATAAGGATTAAAGCTGTGAAGAAGAAACCTTTCTTTTTCTTCCCAATGGTGAATTTAATTTTCTCCCCTAGTGAACCTAATTATTTATTGGCTAGGGTAGTCTTTATTATCTCTTCATGTTTCTCATCTATTGCCAATCCAATCCCAGCTCATAACAATTAACATCTGTTTCTTTGTACCTAATAACAATTTTTAAATTTCAAAAATACTGTGTTCTTATGTTTAATAAAGTCTTTCATTATAATGCCATTCCTAGGAGATAATCCAAAATTTGTGGTAAATTCCTCTTGTTATATATATTCAGAAGTTTATTAACATAAATATATATATACTTTTTAAACAACATTGAATATTTTAGAATATTGTATAACTCAAGAGGTATTTATTTTTATTGTATTGTATTTTATATAACCCAGATTTCTGAAACTTCACTGCAACAATAGTTTTTTGTTGTTTATTATGTAATTTTCAACAATTGGATATTTTGGTAACATTTATCATTGTCTTTCATTTTTATGCATAGTTATTTAATTGATCCTTATTAGTGTGGCTTTCTTATATGGTGTTCAGGTTTTGACCTAGAAAAATTTACTTTAACACTCTCACAGAACAAATTTTTAAATTACATACTGAATTTTATTTCCACATTAAGTGAAAACTATTTTTCCTGTAAGAGAGAAGAATCTTGAAAAAGTACACAGAAGTACAGGTCAATGCCCTCTTGATTTCCTTATATTTAACATCTTATTTTTTAACATATATTTTTAGTGATTTCAGAGAGAAAGGAAAGGGAAAGAGAGATAAAAACATCGATGATGAGAGAGAGAATCATTGATTGGCTGCTGCTTGCATGCCCCACATGGAGAATCAAGCCCATAACCCTGGCATGTGACCTCCGGTTCACAGGTCTACACACAACCACTGAGCCACGCTGGCTGTGACTGTAACTTTTTAAGGTAATATGGCTCATGATTATCAAAATAGAATTTTTTACCTTATATAAAGGAGCTTAATAAAACTCATAATGGCATGTCGTGTAGTTGTAGGTGAAATTAAGGTACACTTTTCAAATGCAACTCAATACATATCTGACAAAATTCTGGCCATTCAGGACCTATATCTTTGTGATTAGTGCTATATATGACTGCATTTACAGAATTCAGTTTTTGCATTGAGTCAAGTTATTGTGTTCTTTGAAGGTACTAAATGAGACTTAAAACACCTCATGGATGGTTTCAATATTTAGCATGGCAAAAATATATTTGGATCATGTGGCATATTTGTATACAATTGTAGGTGTATACCCTACTATAAAGTCAGGATTAAGCAAGATAAAGAAAAAGAGTATCATGTAAGATTATTTTGTAGCCTTAGAGGACACTGATGATAAATCTGGACATCATTTTTAAGAGAAGAGAACAATATGATTATTTTCTGCCTTTTACTTCTTTACTTGTCAGTCACTCAACATTTATTAAGCAACATAGGTTAAAGATGGGGAAAAAATTCTAATATTTATGAACACATTAGCATCTATTTGGAATGGTTCACATTGTATCAACCAGACAAATTTCATCGCTGACAGAGTATTAATTAGTCATTCAAAGAACAGAGTGTATTGCTGACTCAGTGGTTTGGCTCAGTGGATAGAGCGTCGCCTGCGGACTGAAAGGTCCCAGGTTTGATTCCGGTCAAGGGTATGTATCTTGGTTGAGGGCACATTTTCAATAGGGGGTGTGCAGGAGGCAGCTGATCAATGTCTCTCTCTCTCTCTCATCAATGTTTCTAACTCTCTATCCCTCTCCCTTTCTCTCTGTAAAAAAAAAAAAAAAAAAAAAAATCAATAAAATATATTTAAAAAAAAATTTTTTTTAAAAGAACAGAGTGTATTAACACAATTTACATTGCACCATAACCTATGCCAGTTTGACTGCAAGAATTGAGAGAAGAAATGAATGTGTTATGATTCTTTGATTACTGGCTAAATCAACTGAATGTTGTCATTAATAAAAGAGAATACTATAAATGTAAACAATTTGGATTCTTCAATCCAGTGTTTTAAAATGTGTGTGTATAATTATGAATGCTAAGCATGACATAGAAAGTATGAGCCTCAAATTCAAGGGAGAAAACTCTGAGTGGGACATACATTAGGAGGTTTATTTGCATATGCATAGTAATTAAAGCCACATGAATTATCTGGAAGAGAGTAGAAATGAAGAGAAAAGTGGACTTGGGAGCACTCCAGCTTTCTAATGTTGGATAGAGGATGAAAACCCAGCAAAAGAGATTGAGCAAGTGCTTCCCGTGCTATGACAGAAAGAAGCCTGTATAGGAGAGTATTTTCAAAAGAAGAAATCACTCTGAATTTAAACTGAGAACAGAGACATAATTATAGATTTCTTTAAAAACAATAAGTTTGGGAAGACTGACAGTAAATTTAATTAGAATTTATGGATATAAGTGAGACTTTCATAGGTTGGAGACTTTACAATTTTGAAGATAATAAAGATAAGTTTTTTATCAAAAGAGGGTGACGAAAAATAGAGGCAAATAATTTTTAAGATGGAAAATAACATTTTTTTCAAATATATATGAAAATAGGAGGAGGAGGGAATGATACAAACCAATGAAAAACCTATTATGTAGAATCATTTAAGTATGATGCACATACAGAAAAGTAGACATTAAATGATCATTCAGATGGATCAATGATTTTTATCACCTGAACACAATATGTATCCAACATTTAGAGCAATAAAGAGAACATTATAGGCAGCTAGAAATCACCTTCAGTTTCCCATTTCCTAATCCCCTTTAACCAGTTTAACCATTATTCTGATCTACAATAGCATAGTTTAGTTTTTTTGTTAAGCTTTATAGTATTCTATCATATAATACACCATGATTTAGTTATTCATTCAACTGTTGTTATGATTTTGATAGTATTCTCTTTGTGGTTATTATGAATTGTACAATCATATAACTAAAACATAAAATTCTAAAATTTAAAAAATTAAATAATATATAATAGATCAATATCATAAAGTAGGTAGGGTCAAATATAGCAAAATATATGCAAACCTTTCCAGAAAACTCTAAAATATTGTACAGAAAATTTATAGAATGAAAGCCTTAATATTGTTAAGATATAATTTATTCCACAATTTGACTTATATATCAATGCAATATTAATAAAAAATCCAAGCATTATTATTCTAAAGAAATTTATAATATTTTTAAAACATTTATTTTTAAAGTAAAAGGAATAAGAATATCCAAAATAATCTTGAATAGAAGCTGACTTTTCTGAATTCAGAAACTCTCAAGATCAAGTAAGTCTATGGTTGCCTACCTCTTTTACTCTCTCTCTAGTATTTCACTGTCCCACTCAAAGATATACCTAGAATTATGTTTAGCAAACTTCACTGAATTTTATTTCTGGATAATTTCTTTTAGGAGATGAGAAAGAAGAGCTCAATTGATTAGTTTTTGAATTACAAACATTATGTCTGATTAAGCATAATATTCATATTTTTCAAGAATTTCTTCAGTTTGGGGGTTTCTGTTATTTAAATAATAGTTTTCACCAGAAGTAAGTCTAAGACATTAACAAATGAATGATGATTATATTTCCAAAGCAAAAAGAAGACAGAGCTCTTGTCTTGTATTGGTAATGTTTTGATTAGTGAAATCCTTTTTTGCTGTCAAACCCAGACATCCAAAATGATGTCTTTGACTTTCCTAGGTATAAGAACTTTGATGATTAATATGACTACTTAGTGTGTACTAACTGAACTTTTGTAATAAGTCACATATATCCCCAAAGAGAATACCATTATTATGTCTCATGAAACACATATCCTGCCAAGAGTGGCATGATTGAGGGACATTACCATTTGTGCTGCCTCTTTCTATGTCCTTCATTGTTCCATACTTTTACTACTTTTTTTTTTCAATTGCATAAGTTGAATAATGGGTTTAGGTGAACTTTATTAGTAGTATAGAAAAAATTGGATATGCTGTACTTTTCATACCAGTATTTTTTTTTTAATTTACCAGAAGCAATAAAACATTTAGTAACATTGCAAACCAAATTGGGACATTCTGAGAGTAATATAGATAACTGAAACTAACAATCCTATCTAATAAAAAGGCTAATATGCAAAATGTCCCCTCGACCTGGAGTTTGACCTGGAGTTTGACCAGGGTATGGGGCTGGCGGGCCAACTGCCCATGGCTCCCCCTTGCTGGCCCCACCTCTGGTTGCCTCCTGCCCCCACTCACTCCCCCCTCCAAATTGGGTGCAAGGCAGGCCAGACCCCAACCATGCACAAATTCATGCACTGGGCCTCTAGTATAAATATTAGTTTAAATATATAGATGAAATGATTAAGTCTAAACTAAGCATACTATTGGCTTTACTTTATCAGACTGATTTGATCTTTGTTAGAACTATTTTAACTTACCAAATTCACAATACATAATGGATCAGCAAAGACACATTTGCCATTCTTTTATACCTATATAAAGGTTTGTTTTTAATTAAAATTGTTTCATTACAAATCATTTGTTTTCACAAATTATTCCTGCAATGATATTGACACAATTTCTGATGAAAATGCTTAATAGAGTTTTAACATTAAATACTTCAAAGTTTTGAAAAATTCTTATCTATGAATAAATACAGGGGAAAGTAAATTTCCCTTTTGGAATATTAATAAAGATATTGAAGGCAACAGGGGGTAGTTTATCAATGTCATCAGCAAGAAAAGGATTAATTTTTGCCATGTTCTTTTTATACTACTTTGTGGGGTACAAATTACATTTTTTTAACCTTAGGACCTTAACCAAAGCAACAAGATTTGAGCTGGTATTAATCTGTAGCTGCCAGTGGCAGCCCTTCCATAGCAAAAGGCTGCAAGGTCAGCAATATGAATTTCTGTAAAGAAGGAAAACATAGTTATCATAAGACTACATCTGGTAGAGCAAAAATTCAAGTACAGTGTACAAATCAAGTCTGCTCAAAGAAAAGGCACACTGAAGACTACTGGCTTTTGTCTCTCTGTTTAACAGTGACTCGTAAAAGCCATATATTAGGTACACATACACAAAGGCTTCTGAGACTATGTTTATCCAGAAAAGTAAGGGAAACTTCCCTGAAGTTTCATTAAACCTTAAAAATACTACTATCAACACAGGAATTTTCAAATAAATTTTACTTACTCAGAAGTAAATGGCAAATAATGATTTATTGGAAGAAAATCTAAGTTTCATGTTTAGCTAGAGTACCTTACCTTTCCTTTAATCCTCATGAATTCCTTCTCCTCAGTCTTCTTTATCCACCCCATTTTTTCTTGATTTTTTTAGTTCCACCGAACCTTTACCATTCTCTCAAATTTGGACTGTTTCTACACTCATTAGCTACAACCTCACATACGTATTGTTCTCTGCTTATTGTGTGTCTGAGCCTTCAAGTCATGCTGAGACTGTTGGACAGAACAATAAGTCTCAGGATCCCAGTAATCACATGGAATCATGCCTATTGGTGTTGCCATCTATTTTAGGCTCAAATACAATTTAGTTTCTTTCTTTCTTTCTTTTTTTTTTTGGACAAATCCAAGTTTGAACCTGATCACAACCTTGTCCTTATTTTTGCACATATGAGAATCCTTATTTTAAATATACATCATGTGATTCTCTTTCCTCTAACTAATGTGGTTCTTCAACAATTGCTTTGTAATTACAGGTAGTCTATATATTTTTTTATAACTTATTTGATACCACATTTTGTTCTATTTTCCAAAAAAATGTTATTAAATGTTGCTATGACATTAGATAATCACATTTTAGTATTTTTTTTCTATAAAAATCAACCATTAGTAGTGTTCTTTGTTAGTCTTGATATTGTTTTAAAATATATTTTATTGATTTTCCACAGAAAAGAAGGGAGAGGGATAGAGAGCTAGAAACGTCGATAAGAGAGAAACATCGACCAGCTGCCTCCTGCACACCCCCTACTGGGATGTGCCCGCAGCCAATGTACATGCCCTTGACCTGAATCGAACCTGGGACCTTTCAGTCCACAGACCAGCGCTCTACCACTGAGCCAAACCGGTTTCGGCTCTCTTCATCCTTTTAATTATCCATCTGTCTATCCAATAATTATTTTGTTAAAAGTAGGTATAATTTCATTGATGAAAAATATGAGTAAGAAAATATAAATTAAAACACAATTAATTCTCTGAATATCTAATTTGCCTCTTTAAGGAAAATTTTATCATATTTTCTAAATAGTTAAGAAAATATTATATAATTTAATATATGGACACGTTATGCCAAATGTTACACAAAATCATATAAAATTATATGACCTAGGTATCCTATTCATAGTGACATTTAACATTCTAGAAAACAGCAGTTGCATAGTGACATTTAACACTCTAGAAAACAACAGTTACGAGTCAAACAAGTTTAAGTAAAGTATTAGGAGATTGCCGGGGCCTCTGAAACCATGATCCAACATTTCCAGAGACAGCGAAGCATTGATCAGAGGGAAGGTAGGGGAGGGTGGGGGTAAGGGAGAAAAATCAACCAAAGGAGTTGTATGCATGCATATAAGCATAACCAATGGGCACAGACACCAGGGGGTGAGGGCATGAGCGGGAGGGGGGATAATGGAAGAGATAAAGACACATATGTAATACCTTAATCAATAAAGAAAACTTTAAAATTCTCCTAAATTCAAACAACAAAACTTTAATAGGGAAACAGTCCTGGATACTCCAAAAGTCTGCCTATTATAAGCAGATTGCTTTTATTCTGAGCTTAAATAGATTGTTCTACTTCCCATCCTAGTGTTAACATAGATTCAGCATAAAGTGCTGGGAATGGTGCCAACTTTAATCTCATTGGCTATTTACAAAATCAAAATCAAAGATTATATAATGATAAAGCAATAACAAAAAGGGAATTCAAACTAGTACTTTATGTTTCATAGCAAGGTCCCTTATTTATTATGTCAGTCAAAATGAAGGACATATTTTTGAGAAACTATCAATATGAAGTTATTCAGTTCTTACAAATGGGTTCACTAACCTCAAGTTTCCCTTCCTAACTGTTTTTAATTATACTGTGCTCCAAAGAAGGCTTGTATCCCTTTGGACTTTCTGTAAGATAACAAGCCCATTGAAAGTCATACATCTATGGTGGTTGAATTAATATGTTTGCATAATAATTAACCTTAGCTATGATTTGAAAATGAAAAAAACCTAGTTTCACACATGAGAAAAAAACCCCCCACAATAATCTAGAGATACATAAAAATATAATCTGTTTTGCCTAAACCGGTTTGGCTCAGTGGATAGAGCGTCGGCCTGTGGACTGAAAGGTCCCAGGTTTGATTCTGGTCAAGGGCATGTACCTTGGTTGCAGACACATCCCCAGTGGGGGGTGTGCAGGAGGTGGCTGATTGATGTACCTCTCTCTCATTGATGTTTCTAACTCTCTATCCCTCTCTCTTTCTCTCTGTAAAAAAATCAATAATATATATATATATATATATATATATATATATATATATTATTGATTTTTTTATATATATAATTTGTTTTAGTGGACCAGTAGGAGGATATTTTCTTTAGGTATTGTCACAATAAAATATCAATTAAGTTGCTTCCTTCAAAATAGATGTGCTCCCCTTTTCTAGAGGAAGGATATGTTTTTTCATGTTTGTATTGCCTACAGGAGTGTCATATGATATGAGTTATACAATTCTTTATATTTGTCTGAAGTAGCATTAGCTGTGATAACGAAATATAGAGCTAGCATTTTAATGCTCTCTTATAAAACCTAGATTTAGAGAAGTTATCAGTGGTAATAAGGAGAACTTGAGAAGTCATAAATGTGTAAATTTAAACAAGAGGAAAACATGACTAAAATCATAAAAAATGAAGTGTTTAAAACAGAGTATGGTATTTCGTGATTCCAAGCATTTAGAATCATCTCGTTTTGACAATTTTGGGAATAAACTTGATTTATACATGTCTGTGGAGTCAAATGCCTGTTTTGAGAATATGGTAGTCCAGGACAATAAATATCTAACAGAATCCAGATATCTGTAGAAAGTTTCTGTCCCTCTTTCTGGGGTTTAAAATTTTTTTAGTCATAAGCCTAAATTTGATTTTATACTTGAATTTAACTTTAAGATATATAGTTCCACATTTTATTTTTTAATATATTTTATTGATTTTTTTTTACAGAGAGGAAGAGAGAGGGATAAAGAGATAGAAACATCAATGAGAGAGAGTCATTGATCAGCTGCCTCTTGTAAACCTCCCCCCCCCTCGACATGCCTGCAACCAAGGCACATGCCCTAGACAGGAATCGAACCCAGGACCTTTCAGTCCGCAAGCCGACGCTCTATCCACTGAGCCAAACCGGTTTCGGCAGTTCCACATTTTAGTAAAACACAAAAATTAAAGTACTTTAAAATTACTAAAATATATTATAAGTTCACAAATTACATAAAGGTGAAGAAAATAAAAAAAATACAGGACTAATTACCACATTTTGTTACTATAAACATAAAACAAAGAGACTCAAATGCATTTATGAAAACCATGATTTATTTGTGAATTTATAAGTTCATTTGAAATACAAGGTTTATTGTTTGCATTTGAATGTAATTCATACATGGAACATCTTTTTAATTCTTAAATAATTTGGATTAGAGTTATAATTAGAAACAAATAAAGGCCCTGAAAACGTGGCCTATAGGAAAAGAAATGCCATTTCCTTAACAACGGTAATTATGTTAAGAAAACAATTTAACATATAATAGCTTCCTTTCATTTGCTATCACGCTTGTCAAAACTACAAGCTTGAAAAGTTAAAAATAGGGACCTTAATTAGAAGTTAGTTAAAATAAACTAAATTTTGTTGCTCATATAAAATAACCACAGAAAAATATGTTTATATTTGTCTGATGGAACTACTGATCAGGGTTCATTATTTCTTTTGAAAAACATGATTATGAATATGGTAGTTTATGGCTGACCCATATAATATAAAGTTAAATTTTAATTTTAAGGCAATAAGTGAAGTAGATTTTCTTTTAGGAGTCTAAAATTTTGGTTTGATTTTTTTCCTCCCATGGGTGAATTATGTCAGGAAATTTCCAAGTATGTAATCTTTGAACATATTTATACATGGATATTTGGATCAAATCTACTAAATATTCAATTCTAAAGAATTTCAACTATTTTTGAAATGTATATGTTTATTGTTGATAGGTTTTTTTAAGCCTTCAGAAACACCTGATGTATAAGCTGAGGAGTAGTCCTAACTAAGTTATGTGTTGGCTTCAAAATAGGCCTTCCATGCACTGTGCTTTGAAAGGAGTGAAGATAGTGTAAGGTGTCATTAGTTGTCCTTTATTTTGCATGGCATGTTCCCATATGCCCCAGACACTGGACATCTAAAACCTTTATGAGTGTGACAGGTTTCTGAATCTTTAAGATTTTATTCTTCCACCTCTGACCTACATTTTTATGTCAGAGGGTCTAGAATAATTGCCATTCTCTGACCACCAGTTCTGATTAACATCAAATCATCAACAGAATTGACATAAGAGGAAAAGTACTAATCCTGATTTTGCAAATTTTTTTCATTAAAAGTAAGTTTATAAAGATGAAAAATTATTTTAAAATTATTTTAAAATGCCCTTTTTATGAACATTCTCTTATCAGAGAAATGGTTTCTATTTGGTAATAGGTTATTTTTCCTTTAACTCATTAGAATGCCTTATAGGAACTAAATTCATGGATATGACATCAATATAACTTTTGCATCTTTCTCTATGCAAATTCATTTGTATGAGCAGAAATTCGTGCTTATACCAAATACAAATCTAATCTTAGTACAAATGGCAGCTGAGGCCATTATGTGCTCAAATTTCTCATTATTTAGAGCACAATTTCTTTGACCTGTGAAATTATTCACACCACTATATGGTTGGAGGTGTATTCTTATTCATCTTCATATGTGCAGTTCACTGATGCAGTAAGCATTGGGTGTTAACTATTCTCATTAATGGTGATAAAATATACTCACTTTTTGATGAATGCTCACCCTCCCCCCATTTATATATTCATTAGTGCTATATTTTGCTGATTATAGATGTATACTGTCAGGCAAATAAAATGAAAATTTAGATATTTTCCAAATACTAGTTTGTGTCATGCCAGATAGAGAAAAAATGATAGGAAATAAAACAAGGAGGGCGGATGATTTTATACTGGTATAACTAGAGGAGATCTGAAAAGTAGAATTAGGTTTAATTGCGTATAACAGAGACTTCACATATTAGTGGATTAACCAAGATCAAAGATTGCTTCTCCTCCCTATAAAGAGCTGGAGGTGATATTCCACATTGAGGGTGACAGGGCTGTTACAGTGCTCAGGTTCAGTTTCCAGGATTCTGCTTCTACATAGCAAGAGTATGACTCTCATTTTCAAATGACATCCAAGATATATTATCATCTGTAACATCTAAAATTCTTGGGAGAATGGAGGAACGGTAGGGATGGGCAAATGATTCATACAAACTGTCTTATAAGAAAAGTTTCCAGAAGCTTTCACATAGATATTTTAAAATTAAACTTCAGTGACCAATACTTCATCACATATCCACATAAGTCACTGGGGAGAAAGGTATATAGGGTTTTATGTATGTAGCTGATCACTCAGTTAAAAGTTAGTTTGCCACTGATAAAAAAAAAAAAAGGTTTATAAGCTGAAATTTGTTACTACACTTTAACTTCACATATTTCAATCTATATCTTGTATGAAGCACATAAAAATTTTCAAGCAGGTAAATTATCTATTCACTCTGCAGTGTTAGGTGTACTCTTATATAGTTAACTATTTTTACAGAGTGAAAAGAAAGGCAATGAAGAATTTAAGTAGTTCATATCAAGAGTATACCTCTTCAGTTCTTTGTGTGATAGAAGCAGATAAAACCTATTGGGGAAAATAAGTCTTAAAAAAAATTTTCTTATGTTGGTGTACTCTTAAGTGTTGCTGAAGAAATAAAGCCATTGCCCAAATGTGGAATTAGAAAAGGATGTCTGACCTAATCCTTCATAGTATATAATAAATCATATTTTGGAAACAATTAAATCTTGACACACCATGTATATAAAATTCTATTAAGAGTGAATATTTGCAAAAGGCAAGTAATACATGTCCAGGCCAGAGCATATACATAATCAGATTAACTTTCTGATAATAAGACCACATTCTTATACCTCTCTACTCTTATAACATTACCACGGCCACCTCACAAAAAAAATTTCATTTGTTTCCTAAAGTATTTTCTCTAAAAAACATGGAATAAAATGGATATCTATCTAAGTATACGCTCAAATCAAAAGGCAATGATTTTCATACTGGATGAAGAACAATATACATACCTTAGTTTCAAAGACACAAATAGGTTAAAAGTTAAAAAATGGAGGGAGCCCATGGCTCAGTGATTGAGCATTGACCTATGAGCCAGGAGACAACAGTTCAATTACTAGTCAGGGCACATGCCCTGGTTGGAGGCTCATTCCCCAGTGTGGGGCCTGCATGAGACAGCTGATCAATGATTCTAATCATTGCTGTTTCTATCTGTCCTTCTCCCTCCCTCTCTGAAATCAGTAAAATATATATATATATATATATATATATATATATATATATATATATATTAAAAAAAGATAGAGGGAAACTTGACTCTGGGTGGTGATCATAATGCAGTATACAATGATGTATAATAGAAGAATACAACTGAAATATATAATGTTATTAACTAATATCACCCCAATTAATTTTGTTATATATAATTTTAGCTAAGATATTCTGATAATAAAACTGAGGGGGTTTATCTTAAATTGTGCATAATAGATTGCAGGAGACTGATAAACATTAACTTTAATGAGAGCTCTCATAGACAACCTTCCTTTTTAAATGGACAAAAAAGTGGCTCTTATATGTGCTAGCACTACAAAGAAAATACCTTTGTAAAATGTGAATTTGATAGTATAAAGAAACACTTTATTAAGTGGATTAAAACATCTACTTGATTCATTTTAATCAATAAAATGATTTAAATTTGGTTCTTCCAATACTTTCTTGGTTTCCTATGATTTTAAAATGCAGCTACATGAGAGAGGTTTATTTTAATTTATTTTCAATGATCATTTAAAGAGTGTCATAGGCCTAGAAGGACACGTCAGAATTTATACTGTTTTGCCATTGCCGTGTTGCTTTATACGAAAAAAAAATAGGGAAAATTGGACTTTGATTTAATAATTCAGCTAACCAAAATGACTATCCCTTTTTTAACCAGATAATCCGCAAAACATTGGGTAGACTATTTATTATTATAATGTTCAGTAATGCCCCTGGCCTTGGTATATTTCTTGAGAGCAGTCATAAGAAAATTCTCTTTTTGACAGAAGTCAAAAATATATTATGTGCCTCTTAGCGGTACTAAGGCAGATCGAAAAATTATTATCCTTAGTGTCCTTCTGTGAGGCTAACTCTTGAACCTTAAATCTAACCTTAGAGTCTGCTTTAGAAAGGAATAATGCTTTTATACTACTTTTGACACTTTAATTATAACACTTATTGTGTGTCTCTTTGGGTATGTCTTTTTTGGACTTTGTGCTTCCTGGACTTGGATGTCAGTTTCTTTTGCCACGTTAGGGAAGTTTTCAGCCATTTCTCTGAATAGGTATTCTTTTCCTTTCTCTCACTCTTTTTCTTATGGGACCCTTGTAATGCAAATGTTAATATGCTTGATGTTGTCCCAGGGGTTCTTTATATTCTCCTCATTTTTATTTTGTTTGTTATTTTTTTATTTGCTGTTTGGGTTGAGTAATTCATTTTACCTTGTCTTTCACCCTTTGCTTGTTCTGTATCAACTAATTTCCTCTAGTATTTTTATATCAATTTTACTGTCTTCATTTCTAATTGTGTTTGCTTTCTGTTACTTTGTTGAAGTAAATCCCTCTTGGTTCATCCATACTTATAAGTTTGGTGAGTATTTTTAAGACCATCACTATGAACTCTTTCTCTGGTATATTGTTTACCTCTATTTTTTTTAGTTCTTCTTCTGGGATTTTCTTATTGTTTCATTTGGAACATATTCTTTGTCTCCTCATTTTGCCCAAGTTTCTGTGTTTGTTTCTATGTATTAGGTAGATCCACTACATGTTACAGTATTGAAAGAGGGACCTTATCCTGGGCAGGACCAATGGAGCAATTGGCCCTGGTCACCAAGGCAAGGTGCTCCAGGAGTTACCCTGTGTAGGCTGTGTACACTCTCCTGTTGTGAATGTTCTAATAGACAGAGATGGCATCTATTCTCGCTGTCTGCAAGGCCTGACAGCCACAGCTGTTGATGGGCTGGGTTAGCCCTTGGCCTGGCTTGCAGTGATTCAAGTCCCAGCAGCTGAAGGTACAGTGATGAGATGGCCTGGTCCCCAGGGTAGATGGCCCCACTGTGACTGCTACAAGCTCACTGGTTTGTGGTGCAGGCCTCTGCTGTGGTTGTCTGTGAGGTCTGGCCTCTATTGCTATGAGCACATTGGTGTGTGGAAACTGACCACTGGAACACATCACTTCTTTGGAGAGGTTTCCGGGCTGCCCAGGGTTTGCTGCCTGGTTCTGGGTGGTGGGGTGTTTCCTTGGAGGCACTTTGGGGCTGTCCAGAATTGCATTCTGGGTGATGGGTAGGCAGAGCACCATCTTGGGGTGACCTACCAGGAACTGGGTGGCAGGGAACAATCTTGGGTTGGCTCTGGGGCCCCCTACAGAGTGTTGGGGAGGTGGGACACAATCTTGGGAGTGGCTTCAGAGTGTGCACTGGCCAGATCAGGCAGCTTGGGTTGGATGCATTCTCAGAGGAATGTTGGGGTGTGGCAAACTGTTGGTAGGTTAATAGAGAGATAGAAGTGGCACCTGCCAGCATGTTTTGTAGAAGAACAAAGCAATACAAACCATGATAAAGTGGTAGGAAATGGTGCCCATTAGTGATTGGAGAGGCTCCAACAGATCCCTTCCCCTCTGGCACACCCTCCAAATTCAATCAGTATATCTGCTTTGTGTATGATCCATATAGTTTTCAAAATGCTTCCTCTGCACAAAGCCTTCGAGAGCACAGACTCCGTTTCCCATGGTCCCTAGGCTTTCTTGGACATTAGTCTGGTTTCATGGGAAAGTAACTAGGGAGTCATTCCACCTTAAGGCTCAGGAACTGAAACATAACTTAGGTCTAGATGTTATCATTAGCCTGCCAGAGGTCAAGACCTTGTGACCATTAGTCAGGACCAGATTTCTGTTTTATGCTTCCCCATATGCTGGTGATTATTCAGGGGAAATAGTATGTTGCTGAGGAGGGGAGAGAGATAGAGATAGAGAGAGAGAAAGAGAGAGAGATAATTTCTAAAGTCAGAATTTAAAAGTAAACTTAATCAAATTCATAGGGACACTCAGTTTCATTAATGAAAGGAAAAGGGATGCTTTGTTTAGAACAAAAAAATACCTGAAGATTGTATACTGCAAACATGCTTCATTTGGCAGTGATGCCAATAGTATTCTCTTGCTGTTATATCCTATTTGTAACATCTTCAGTTATTAACATAATTATGATAGAACAAAAAGGATATATGGTACCAGTTACAGAGCTGGGATAAATAGGAAATCATACCTTAGCCAGTCTATTTTTCTAATTGGATTTTCCCAAAAGAGGAGTAAACTTTCTTGGAGCTATGTATCCCATGCAAGTTAGACTCTTACTATCCGTGGAGATGGGAGGTAGGAACACTACCTTTCTTGATTATTACATTTCAAAAAGAAGACATTCCTGAGTTGTTAAACTGGCAAAGGTTTTTATAAGTATTTACATTTCAAAAGGATTCACACTCACAAGTTGTCTAAAGTAAATCCTCTAATAAAAGGAATATCAGGACGCTAGTCAGGAAGAAGTCTTTGGAAAGTTTAGTTAAGCTGAGAATATTATTAAGGCTATCTTCTCAATTAGTTTTGGTGTGAATTTGAGTTCAGGACATCATGGTAAATTGCACTCCTCTATCATTGGGGTCTACATTTGCTCCTCATGTTCTAGTGACCCATACAGAAAGGACATAATATCTTGTTTAACACAATGACAATGCAGCATTTAAAGATGAAAAGAGCAGCTGAAAAATAAATCTCATTAAGGAAAGGTAAGAAGGAGAAAGATATGGCAGTTAGTGATACCTAGCTTCTACCAAATCATGAAGGAGAGAAAAAATAAAACCTCTGCTCAGATAAATTCATCTGATAGCCACCTTCTCCCACCTTCTCACCCCTGAAACTGCAATTCTGTTTGTGCCATCTTGGAATCTGTTTTTCACTGTTTTGGGCTGCCACTCAACACATTGGAATAATCATTTTTATCTTTTTTATCCTTTGCCATATGGGATAAACTTTAAGAAGAAACTTTCCTGACAAATGATCAGCTTTTGTAATAAGTGACAAAGAGTTATGTGTTGTTACAATCTAGAAATGCTGTTATTTTTGTAAAATAATTCCTTTGAAAAGTTAATATGTTTTAAAGGCATTTTATCTCATTTCGTTCCTATAAAAGCAACCATAGCTAAGAATTTGCTTAAACATTGCCTTTAAAGTTTCCTGTCTTTTAACTTAACTGGGCTCTTGGTTTTAACTATGTCCCTTACACTGCCCTTAATGGCTTTTACTTTGAGGTTGTTTGAAATTATAGCCTAGGTGAATAAACACACCTTCCTGAATCCTCCCTTTGCCACCTACTGACTAATTTCATCAGTCTTATCCCCTGCTGAAGCAGTTATTTCCCTGCTTTTTTGACTAGTTCCAATTTGGGGTACATACATTGTCTTTTCAAACCCAGCAGGTCCACAAATTATGGGACTTTAAATCACTTACATTGCAGGCCACACAGGGAGAACATCTCTCTGAGCAAAGCTTTGTTTTCTTTTTTTCACTGTTTTAGACTGCTTTCAGAACTTTGAGTTCATACCTGTTTGGAGACTTAGCTGAAAGCAGCTAGAGATAAGCATTATATACCACCATTGTGAATGTTCCATTGTTTGTGCTAACATCACAGCTTCAGCTGACGTATATTCTGTGTGCATCTCAAGGTAGTGCGAGTTATGTTTTTGCTTCCTGTTTTCTCTGCCACATGTTCATGTCACATGTTCACAGGATACCTGGATCTGTGATCTTGACATCAGTCGGCATTCAAGGCTGGAGCTAAATTGGAAAGGGAGCAGTTGACGCAACATCTGTTCATTTTATCAGGATGGCAAAACTATTTTTCAGCATCTACCCATGAGATATTTTCTCATGTGTCATTGGTCAGAACTTGTGCACATTGAGAGTATAGCAGAAAGGAAAATTTGTAGCCTCTGAAAGTCAACATGGGCAAGCATGAGAGGAATTGGGAATGAATATTGAAATAAGGAAGAAAGGGCATCACAAATGAATATTAACTTCCCTTTATTCACTCTTTTTAATTATTAAGATTTGAGAGACCTGTGCAGGGGATTCGTGCACTGGTGATGGGGGCGTGACCTGCAGGGAAAAGCCCCCTGTGAGAGCACTGCTCATTGTGGTCAGCCAAGCAGTGCTACCACTGTGGGATCTCACTGACCACCAGGGGGCAGCTCCTGCTTGAGTGTCTGCTGCCCCGGTGGTCAGTACACATCATAGAGACTGGTCTAACAGTTGTTCTGGTCATTCCACAATTCAGTCGCTGGGCTTTAATTATGTAGGTTCATTCCATTAATTTGCCCTAATTGTGACATCTACTGTTCAATAGTTTTAGTATAATGGATGGTCATTTTTTAATGTTTCTAGATAATTTTTATTTCTTAAGTTCATTTCAGTGATCTGGTGGATTAAGGACTATTGTATCTTTAAATTCCCAAGGTATTTACATCATCTTTTAGTTATTACTTTGCACATAACAAAGTGTTAAATGTTTTGTGATTTTTTCTTTGGTTTTGTTTTCATTATTGTTATGCTTATGCTAATGGTGATTACAACAATGATTATATTATTTCCTTGGGTCCCAGAGTGTAAAATATTTTTGCAAAAGTAAACACATGAAAAATATGTAGGTTTTATGGAGTAATAGTTTGATTTTTATTTATTAAATCAAAAGTGCTTATTATTGTTGTTTTATTGCCTAAAGTTGTACATATGTCTCCTTTTGCCCCAATTGACACCCCCCAAGCCATTCCCACCCCAGGCAAGCTCCCATTGTCCCAGTGTCTATCTCCATTGGTTATGCTAATATGCATGCATACAATTCCTTTGGTTGCTCTCTAATTCCCACCTCCCCTACCATTTGACTCTAGATCAATCTATTCTTGTTCACCAAATTATGTTGATCATTATATTTCACATATGAGTGAGATCATGTGATATTTATGTTTCTCTGACTGGCTTATTTCGCTTAGCATAATGCTCTCCAGTTCCATCCATGTTGTTGCAAACAGTAAAAGTTCTTTTTTTATAGCAGCATAGTATTCCATTGTATAAATGTATCACAGTTTTTTAATCCACTCGTCTGCTGATGGGCACTTAGGTTGTTTCCAAATCTTAGCTATTGTAAATTGTGGTGCTATGAACATAGGGGTGCATATATCCTTTCTGATTGGTGTTTCTGGTTTCTTGGGATATATTTAGTCCTAGAAGTGGGATCACTGGGTCAAATGGGAGTTGCATTTTTAATTTTTTGAGGAAACTCCATACTGTTCTCCAGAGTGGCTGCACCAGTCTGCATTCCCACCAGCAGTGCACGGGGGTTTCCTTTTTCTCCACATCCTGGCCAGCACTTGTCATTTGTTGATTTGTTGATGATAGCTATTCTGACAGGTGTGAGATGGTATCTTGTTGTTTTGATTTGCATCTCTCAGATTAGTGACTTTGAGCATGTTTTCATATGTCTTTGGACCTTCTGTATGTACTCCTTCTTAGATATTTTTTGATTGGATCATTTATCTTCCTTTTGTTAAGTTGCATAAGTTCTCTGTAAATTTTGGAGATTAAATGCTTATCAGAAATGTCATTGGCAAATAGTATCTTCTCCCATGCAGTGGGCTTTCCTGCTGTTTTGTTGATGGTTTCTTTTGCTGTGCAGAAGCACTTTATTTTGATGTAATCCATTCGTTTATTTTCTCCTTAGTCTCCATTGCCCTAGGAGCTGTGTCTGTAAAGATGTTGCTATGACATATGTCTGCTATTTTGCTGCAGATGGAGTCTTGTAGGATTTTTATGGTTTCCTGTCTTATATTCAAGTACTTTAGCCATTTTGAGTTTATTTTTGTGTATGGTGTAAGTTGGTAATCTAGTTTCATTTTTTTAAATGTATCTGTCTAAATTTCCCATGACCATCTATTGAAGAGACTGTCTTGATTCCACTGTATGCTGTTGCCTCCTTTGTCAAATATTAATTGAGCATAGTGATTTGGGTTGATATCTGGGTTCTCGATTCTATTCCATTGATCTCTCTGTTCTTGTGCCAGTACCAGGCAGTTTTGACATCCATGGCTTAGTAATATAGCTTGATATCTCGTGATGTGATCCCTCCAATTTTGTTCTTCTTTCTCAGGATTGCTGTGGCTATTTGGGGTCTATTTTTTTATTCCAGATGAATTTTTGAAGATTTTGTATTTTAATGGGGATTGCATTGAATCTATAGATTGTTTTGGGTAGTATGGACATATTAATGATGTTTACTCTACCAGTCCATAAACTTGGTCTGTTCTTCCATTTGTTTGTCTCCCTCTATCTCTTTTTTTCAATGTCTTAAAGTTTTCCAGGTATAGGTCTTTTACCTCCTTAGTTAAGTTTATTCCTAGGAATCTTAAATTTTTTGGTGCCATGGTAAATGGGATTGCTTTTTTTGTTTCTCTTTCTGTGAGTTCATTATTGGTGTATAAAAAGGCCATAGATTTCTGGGTATTAATTTTGTATCCTGCTATATTGCCAAATTCATTTATTAGGTCTAATAGTTTTTGATGGATTCTTTGGGGTTTTCTATGTATATTATCATGTCATCTGAGAATAAGGACAGTTTTAGTTCTTCTTTTCCAATTTGGATGCCTTTTATTTCTTCTTCTTGTCTGATCTCTATGGCTAGCACTTCCAGTACTATATTAGACAGGAGTGGTGAAAGTGGGCATCCCTGTCTTGTTCCTGTTCTTACGGGAAATTAGTTTAGTTTTTGGCCATTGAATATGATTTTGGCTATAGATTTTTATTATGTTGAGGTATGATCCTCTATTATCCTTTACTGAGAGTTTTTATCGAGAAAGGGTGTTGGATTCTGTCAAATGTTTTTTCTACATCAATTGATATTATTATGTGATTTCTGTCTCTCAGTTTGTTAATGTGATGTATCACATGTATTGTTTTGCAATTATTGTACCACAGAATAAATTCCAATTGGTCATAGTATATGATCTTTCTAACCTAATCCTGAATCTAATTTGTTAAAATTTTGTTGAGTATTTTATCATCTGTGTTCATCAAGGATATTGGCCTGTAGCGCGCTCGCGCGCGCGCGCTCGCTCTCTCTCTCTCTCTCTCTCTCTCTCTCTTTTTTTTTTTTTTTTTTTTTTTTTTTGTGGTGTCTTTATCTAGTTTTGGGATTAGGGTAATGCTGACTTCATTTAAAGAGCTTGGAAGTGTGGTTTCCTCTTGAATATTTTTTTTGGAATAGTCTGAAGGCCATAGGTTTAATTCTTCTTTGAATGTTTGGAAGAACTCCGCTGTAAAGCCATCTGGACCAGGGCTTTTATTTGCTGGAAGATTTTTGATCACTGCTTCAATTTCTTTGGTAGCTATTATCCTGTTCAGTTTTTTTTTTTTTTTATTCTAATTCTATGCATAAATTGTACCCTGCCTATGAATTAGGAAGGCAGTGTGTTGATTGCTGATACCTTTTATCTATTGAGATGTTATTCTATATCCCCTTCCTTGCCTGCTTTCTGCTGTGTTTAGTAACAGGGTTAAAATGTCCTACATTTTGGCATCTTTGCTATCCCCTTCATAACAATACTAAGCAGTAGCCCCCCCAAGTTAGATATACTCACAATTTCCTATAATCCATATTTCCTTGCATCCTAAATGCTTTAACATGTGTTAGCATAGCTTAAAGTTATAATCTGAGAAATTTTGAAACTCTCTTCAAGGTGTCACTTACTCTAATTTGCTTTTATATTCCTGGAACTTTTTTATTTTTAATAGCAATTTGCTTAAAATGTGCAATTATCATTTATATTTCTCAAAGTAATATCTGCTGTTTTCACAAAAATCTAACAATTAGTAAAGAATGTCAAGTTATAAAATACAAAATATTGAATTTATTACATACTCTTCAGTGTATATAATTACTTAACTAAGGAATGTGATAGAAAACACTAATTCTTTTAGTCCATTAGTTGTATTGTAACTGCAATTAGGCAACCAAAAAACTCATTATATCATGTTAGCCTAAATTTTATACATCAATGCACCAAATATGGTATAAAGAAATAAATGCTTAGAAACGTAGTAAAGAATTATTTTTTTCTCAAATTATATCAAAATAGGCCTCTGGGTATGTCTAAGAAAAGCATTAACTTTAGAAAACATACATATTCATTTAATGTAAACGATTTTTATCATGATAGGAATTAAGATCAAGACCTGAACATAAAATTCTTTCTTGATTGGTGTAATATTCAACATTCACATTTCAACAAGATGAAAATAATATTAACTTTCAAGATAATTACTGTTACTTTGCTGCTCAAAGATATTGTTATATTTAAAATCACTAAATATTATCCTAACCAAGATAATGTCCCACTGGGACTCAAATAAGTCTATTTACATAATAACCATATATCTAGTAATAGCACATTATCTTTTACTTCATCTAAAGAACAACAGCAACATATGTTTTTCTCATCTGAACAAACTGACAAAATAGTTAATCTAATTCCAAATTAATTATAAAGATGGAAGTAATAAAAAGGTGAATATAAATATTAGAGTGATCAAATCTATTCTGGTCACTATGATATTGAATTTTTGGACTGGAACACGATGTGTTCCCCTGGGCAGGATGGTTTCTCCAGACGCTTTGCTGACAGAGTCCAAGAATGAAACCACAGACTGAAGATGTATACAAAGCTGGAAATTTATTGAAGAACAGGAACTCCTTTCATGGATTATAAAGGCTGCAGGTTTTTGTGCCTTGATATCCCCTCTTATTGGTTACTTTCCCTTCTGATTGGGTCACTATAGCAACTCCTGAGCTCAAAGATCAAACCTCACCTGGGACTTGTGAGGTCCTCCTCCCTCATTGTTCTTCCATTCCCTCTGGGCTTTTTTCCTCCTTTATTTTGTAAATACAGACATTTTACTACTAGTAGTTCCCTTGTCTTATGGAAATATAACTGCTGCTTCTCCTAACTTCCTTGTCTTATGGAAATCTATAACCCTGTTTTTTCCATAGATTTTTTCCATAGATCCCCTTAATTTTAAAAATTTCCTAAACTTGCCTATTTTACCCCTAAAAATTCCCTAAACCTGCCTTTTTCACCCCTAAAAAAATTTATTTCAATAATAAGGGTAGATAATAAAGAGATTTTTGTTTTGTGTGTTGTGATAGATATCATGAAACTTGAAATTCTTCTATTAAACCAGGTTCTTTCAAATTCTCTTTCTATCCTTTGAGAACTATAAAGAGGAATAAAATATTTCAAAATAGCATTATTTTTAAAACTATAAATTATAATGCCAATATTTAATCTTAAGAATTTTAGAAATTTTAAAGAATGAAAAAATAATTTTTTAGCACCTGATTAGTACATTTTACATTGCTCTTATAGGAATTGACTTACAGAACTAACAGACTATGAAGGGATTGGAAATCACTCATGGTTTAATTTCTTTGAAAGCTGGTTTCTGAAGGATTGAATTATTTTTAATGGAATTCTATATTTATGATTTTGACGTAAGGAATGCATACACCTGTAGAGATTTTTTTTTTTTTTTTTTTTTTTTTTTTAGTTTATTTGAGCCAAAACTGAGGATAATTACTAGGAAGCGAAATCTGAAATACTCCCAAGGTGGCAGTCTGTGTTTTTTGTTTGTTTGTTTGTTTTTTCAATTATTTTATATATTTGAGATGAAGCAAGGAACATAAGGAAAATTAGATGTAGGTGGGAGAAAGCAAGACAGGAATTGGATTACAGGAATGTTTATCAGGATTACATGCTCTCTTGAGATAGGTTATGCTTATTTCAAAGGTGTGTCAATCTAAATGCATAACAACATTTAGGTTTACCTAAATGTTGTGATACATATATCTTTGCCTTGAACATAATGCATATATCTTTAGCCTGGGGTATGACTATTCACCATGGCCTGCCCAATTAGGAATTTATGATTAGTCTAGAGGCCCATGCATGGGAGTGGGGAGTTCCTGAGTCCAGCCTGTGCCCTCTGGTAGTCTGGGAGCCCTTGAGGGATATCCAACTGACGGCTTAAGCCCATTCTTGAGCCCGGTTTCTGGCTGAGTGGCACTCCCACTGTGGGAGCACACTGACCACCAGGGGGCAGCTCCTGCATTGACCATCTACCCCCTGGTGGTCAGTGTGCATCATAGCGACCAGTCATTCTGCTGTTTGGTTGATTTGCATATTAGCCTTTTATTACATAGGATCATCTTGTGAGGTTATTTTTTGGTCACTGGACTTATCCGATTTATTACAAAACCACTTTTTCATCCACCTATGGGGTAACTAGTACCTAAGTGACAAATTTGAAATGAAAATTTGTCCTTGATGTTTTCCTTCTTAAAACTTATTTATGTCTTTTAATTGTACCTAGAATAAATTAAACAAATCCTCAATACTACCTGAATGATAGTGTCCTACGTATCTCTTTCTAGTTTCTATGTATAAAATGATTTATAGCTTTCTACAGAAAGTATATGTACTAGAATAAGTTCCAATAAGGACTCACATTAATAATAAACTGATTAAAGACCAGTAAACATAAAAAAATCAAGTATCCAATGATAAGAAATAGCATTTACAAAATGTCACCAACAACACACAAACACAATTTTAGGATTATCCAGTTGAATGTTCAATTAATTTTATAATCTTACATATATATTTAATATATATTTTATATTTTAAGAACCTAATATCACTCTGAAATTTTCCTTAAAGAATAATATTTTAAGAATTGCCCCAATTGTAAGGATGTTTTTACAAAGTTAGTGTTATTTTTGTGAAGGAAAATGTCTCAGACATACTTAGAGAAGGTACAGTAAAAATGATATATTTTTAGTGACCAAACAAATTGATTTATTGGTAAATGACATGACTCTTTTGGTAAAATTAAATAATTACACAAAACAAAGTATATTTACAGGGAATGCAAAAAATAAAAAATTAAATATGTGATGAGAATATGGAGAAGCTTTCTGAAGAGATAAGGGAATCTTTACTTGGAATATGTTTTTTATTCCCATAGGGCAAAATACATCTTTCTCCAAGATGAAAAGTCTAATATAATCAACCTATCTCCAGAGGTTGACTGGGCATTGGCCTCTACTCTTGCAGTTAACATCTGGCAGTAGCAGTAGGCAGCCAGATTAGCCTTAATTAAGGGAAATGCATTTTATTGAGCCACTGCACAGTTTCCATTCCTGTTCCCACAGAGAGCTTATAAAGAAACCCATTGAACAAACAGCAGGATAGCTAGAGAATGATACTAAGATTCACTGGAAAAGTAATATTTTCCACCAGATTATTGTCTATTTCTCTTGAATTGCCCTGTGGTGGATCTTCACATGGGACACAAATCTCTTACATTGTTTGACCGTTCTGAAAGGTCCACATAAATAGTTTGCCAATAGTTTACCTTTTGGCAATGTTCCAATTTTGTTCTTTCAAAATTCTGACCAGACAACAACTCCTTAGACCAGGGGTCCTCAAACTTTTTAAAGTGGGGGCCAGATCACGGTCCCTCAGAGAGCTGGAGGGCCGGACTATATGAACTACTAATTCCTACTGTAACACCTTGGCTGCGCTCACTGCCCAAAAAACCTGGCGGGCCGGATCAGACTCCCCTGGGGGCTGCATGTGGCCCGCGGGCCGTAGTTTGAAGACCCCTGCCTTAGACCCTGTCCATTAATTAGTGTAGATACATTTCTCAGGCCAGCTGTACTTTTGCAGGAAGCAAGAAAATAGGTGTAAGGACCCAAAGTCTGTCCTTTATGGCTATAGTCTTTCACAGCCATCCCTGAACTATGCTGTCATAATGATAGCTATTCATTTCAGAGTGGTGCCAATATACCATGCAGACCCAACTATAAACCACACTGTGTTTTTCCTTCCTTTACTAACTGATGTTAACGAAAAAACAAAACACAAAAAACATTGAAACCTGTAAAGAATTTTAGTGAGTTTATTTGAGTCAAACTGTGGACATTTGCCGGGAAGCAGAACCTCAACGGATTGAGATAATGCTCCAAAGAATGGCGGGTTACATTTCTATATTTATACATTGCAGTCAAAGGAAAGGGATGTAGGTGAATTACATGAAATTCATTGGTGATAGATGAGTGATGTGGGACAGAGTGAAGTGCGGGAGACCTCTGGGATAGGGTAAAAGGTTAAATAATGGAAGCTAGCTTCTTTTACAGAGATGGATACAGGATACTTTAAGGTAATTAACAGTTGACAATTAACTTGATAACAATAACAATGAGGGAATATCTAGCGCCATTTGTTGTGCCCTGAGGGGTCCAGGGTAAAAAGGAAGTTACAAGTTACCTAGACATCTCACAGATATGTTATCTTAGAGGCTGGAAAGGCAGTTGGGCTCAGTAAAGATCTAAATTGATCCTTGTCAGATGAAATATCTGGGACGTGACTACCCACTATAACCTGTCTGCAGTTAGATATTTAATTTTCAAACCATCTTTTGTAGTTATTTTTAGCTCTGAGTTTGCAAGACTGCCATGCAGGCCTTCCCTGAGCTTGTCAGGTTAGCATGTGGCTCTTTTCTTTCTCACTGGTCAAAGGAAATCCTCCATGAAGTTGTCAGTGTTGGTTGGAGAGTAGGCAAAAAAGCAATAGAAGCAGACAAAATAGATATCTGAGCCATTTATAGTTTATATTTTATATTTACTATTGCCTCTGACCTGCTTAGGCACTATCTCATATATAGAATTTCTATTTTCAATGGAATATTGCTGCACATGTCTGATTTTGGTTCACTGGATCAATTTATAATGAGTACTTCTAGTCATATTGTTAATGAAAGGGAGTGTGCCTCATCTCCCTCCATTGTTTAAGGGCATGGGTTTGGTTTGGTTTTTGTACCACTGGAATAAGCATTTTCAGAGGCCCTCGTGAGAGAAAAAGATACGGTAAAAAGCTTAATTTCTATGGAATTACCCTCCTTTGCAAAGTCCCATTTCCCTTAGTCCAGTCAGTAGAGCTAAAATCAGAGCCAGTGTCCAGTTTTCATTCCATGTTCCAACTGGGTACAATGAAGCATCAAGCTAGTTGCAGTCCATTAGTCCATCAGCAAATGGTTTTATGTTAAAATATGTTGGAGATTACACATAAATATTTTTCTTTTTGGTGACATAGCACTATAAAATATCAGAGTCTGAAACATGTCACAGTGCACAAACTATATTCCCTTGTTTAAACCAATTTTTTTTTCTAAATGTGTCTGACCAATGATTTCCTTTTTTAGTCCACTCATATTAACATCCGGAGGGGCATGCCTTGAGAATGTACGTCTTGGTACATTTCCCAGTTATCAGCTTACAGAGTAATTATAAAAACCACTACTAAAGCCACTCTCATCTGCAATACAGAATAAAGTAACAAATCCAGATGAAAATATTAGTTTGACATTTTGTCCAATTTAAACTATCATTGCAAACTATTATTGAAGAGATGGTGCATGTACATATACATAAATATAGTCACTTACTCTGCCTATCTTAAAATTACTCTTTTTATTCTCAAAAAAAGTAAATTTTATATGGATATTAAAAATTCAGTGTAACAGTAGGTTCATTGGTAGCCTCTTGTTCCCTGAGCCATAGTTTTAAAAAACTGAATCTCACAATGTTGTTTGGAATACACCACTGAAGACTGATCATGAATGTTCTGGTCAGGAATAGCTTTGTCCTTTAAAGTAAAGGATAACATATTCATTCAATAGTCACAGATGTTTTATAAAATATTACATGTTTCTTGAAAGTCTTTAAGATCTCTTATAAACAGATGTTATAAACTATAAATGTTTGTGTCCTCTCAAAATTTATACGTTGAAGCCCTGATACGCAGTGTCATGCTATTTGGAGTTAGTTCATTTTTGGAAGTAATTGGGGTTAGATGAGATCATGAGGACAAAACCCCGGTCTGATGAAATTAATCCCTTTTAAGAAAACACATCAGAGAGCTTGCTCTCTTCACCACTACAAGCATGCACAAAGAGGTTATGTGAGCACACAACACGATGTGGCTCCAGCAAGCCAAGAGAAGAGGCCTCAGAATATAGTCTACTGCTGGCACCTTTATCTTGGACTTCTTCGCCTCCAGAGCAGTGGAAAATACATTTTTGTTGTGTAAACCATCCATCTATGATATTTTGCTGGGGCATAATGAGAAGACTAACACAGCAGTTTATAGTAAGCTGGCTTTTTTTTTCCTTTTTTTCTTTATAATTTAAACAGTATAAACTAGCCAAAACTAACATTATGTATACACAAACTACTTTCCTTGTTTATACTTACCACTTGAAGAATATTTATTTCATGCTTTTAAAATAATTGTTTAATATGAAATGTGTCTTATACCCACTTTTCTCTTATTTTCTACATTAATTTCCTTAAGAATCACTGAAGCAAAGACATGGAAAGTTAGATTGACAGTTGCCTTTATTAAAAGTTAGTGTGAAAAATCATCCTGTCTTTGCTATTGTATGCCACAGTCTATTTATTGAGAAAGTTATAGAATAAAAATGAGAACAGAGACTGAATTTTGAGGTAATAAATGTGTTGTAGAAGAGAATGAATGACATGTGACAAAAGTGAAGCTTGCATTCTAAGAGAACATTGGTTAGATACATAATTGAATATTACTTGGTTAAACTACTACAGAGTGAGAAGTATTACATTATAGTAAAGGACTTCAGAGATTTTATTGGGAACTGAGTTCACAAAGTCCTGCTTCTTGGTTCCTGACCCCCTTTATCTCCTGTGTTAATAACTCCTTTTTTTTTTTTTTTTTTTTCTGCTTCAGGAGGTTAAGAGCAAGACGATCCTAACAAATGGCCTCTAAGCTAGTGAAACTCTTAAGATTTCTCTTCCTAATTAAAATCAGCACAGACCTGAATTATAGTGCCTTTAAAAAAAACTTGGTGTTTGTAACTAAATACTTATTTTATGCATATTTAACATCATAAAATGAATTCATTTAAAAAATATAATAAATACAGGCCTCTATTACAGCGCAACACTTGTTTCTCCTTCTGAGGGAACAATCATTCTAAATATGCCCTGTCTCATTTCCTTGACACTACAAATCCTGTGATCCTCTACCCAGCCTCTGTATCTGCAAGGTATTGATCCTACTATCATTTTAGTGATCTTTATTCTTCTCTGTTTCCATTTTTCTCCTTACATTTTATTAGTATTATTAGTGGCCAGGTGCACAAAACTCATGCGCATTAAAAGGGAATTAATTAGAGGAAATATTTTAATATTGCTATTCACATTTCCCAGCTCAGAGCTGGGTAGGGAGGCAGCCTCGTGTCCCAGGCCAGCACAAGTCCCCACCCACTGATGCTGCATGCCCCACCCTCTCTCCTTCCCCACCCCACTCCACCCATGCCTGCCTAGCATGCAGCCTCCTGCTGTTCAGTCCTTATGGTGTTATGGTGTGATGATCATTTGCATATTAGTCTTTTATTATTATTATGATATCTGGCCTAACTTTTTGATTATTATGTGTAATAAATTCCTGGAAATGTAATCACCAAGCCTAGGAGCCTGAATATTTGCTACATCCTGCCAAACTGTCCCCAGAAATGCTGCCCCCTATACTCCAGAGCAGTGCTATCAGGTGTCTGTCTCATCACACCCTCTCCTGTACTGAATATTGTGATTTTTTAAATGTCCCAGGAATCAAGTAATTTCCTTTGCAATTACTTGATTACCTTTGAAGTTAACTTTTCTCATGTATATTAGTTACTTTATTTCTCCTTTAGTTCAAGGCCTTTTCTTGGACCTATTCTTCCTTGAGTAATCCTATTTTGTTTGAGTTCACGGGAAGCAATAGCAGCTTCCATAGCCTGCAAGGGAGGGCAGCATATAAAGATATTCTAATAACTCTTTTCAAAGAGAAAGTAAAACTATCGCTTAACTGTGCACCCTCCTCTAGCTAAATCTTGATGAATCTTCTCCCCTTATACTAAATTCCTTATAGTCTGTTTCATCCAATTCCTCCCCGTCTATTTTGTCTTCAAACCACTTCAATCTTATCTTTATTATTCCACTAAAATAGCCCTTGATTAGGTCAACAGTGACCTCTCCTTGATAAATTCTTTGGTTAATTTTGGTAAAATCATCATTTGGTGGTTCTTTGAAACTTTTCTGTTCTTTATTTTATCCAGTTCTCTTGGGCTCTTGTAATATTCTCTTAGTTTTCACCCCCCAAAATTTAAATATTAAAGAGATCATATCCTATTATGTAGTTTGTTCATGTTATCTGTGGCCCCAGAATAACAAATTAATTTAGGGTGTCCCCTCCACCCCCATCTTTTCATCTCCAGGTCCTTCCACTGTGAAATGAACGAATGGTCTTTCTCAAGACTTCTTGGATGAATGTGAAGAAAGTAGCCTTCAGTAAAAGGTGAGTTATTCTCCCTCTAAGTTCTATCTGTAACTGCAGCCAAATTACCAGATATCAGTAGCGATTGACTTTTTCTGATTATCCACATGAGAGAAATAATCTTTATGGCATAATAAAACCAATTATTCTAGATTTAAATTTTCTAAAAAAGAATGGTGAAACAAAAAAATGTGGGTGTTTTGAGTCTGAGTTCTTGTCTTGCCAAAATAAAAAAAATAAAGTCGCATACAAAAATGATTAATGGAACCAAAGCTTATTGGGAGAAGCCAGTTCTGGAAAAGGTGTAGCTGGGGT
Organism: Pipistrellus hanaki; assembly: GCF_964339955.1. NCBI lineage: Eukaryota > Metazoa > Chordata > Mammalia > Chiroptera > Vespertilionidae > Pipistrellus > Pipistrellus hanaki. The sequence goes on along the minus strand of NC_140506.1, from coordinate 41,734,807 downwards.
TTCAGGAGGAGCCCAGTGTCCAGAGCTTCCTTCCCATGGTACAGTTGAGAGTAGTTTAGTATCCAAGCAAATTGAAGTCTAGGAGTCCATGTGTGGAGGCCCACATGGCCATAACCGCATGGGCACAGGGAAGTGCTCCCCCGCAACAGGAATGTCACGGATCCGTTGTTCTCTGTGCCTGGGGAATGCACACTTCTTTTTGTATATATGCTTGCCGTACTGCCTTGTGACTTGTTATCTGCACCCTGTCTACCTTAGTTATATCCATACGTTTTAAAGTTCATGCCTCTTGCACACACTCTTCCTTCCCACCCCAGTTGGGATGTCCTAGAACTCCACCTCACTGGGTTCCTGGTTTCACTTCCTTCTCCCATGGTCCCAACCCTGTCTACCTAATATTTTTTTTTCTTTATCAATGACATAGAATGTAACTAATTTTTAACAAAAAATATAGAATGTAGCTCATCTATCTGAGTTCATTTATTTGTTACCTGAAGGGTTACCATTTTGAGAATCTTATCTTTGCACCAAGGACAAAAAAAAAAAAAAAGTCTTTGCCACCCATAAAATATGTAATAATGTAATTCTGGGAAGTTAATTATGCTTGCTTATTGTTAACATAATGTTGGCACTTTGTTAAATATAGTTCACTAAATAATACATAGTATTATGTTCAGGACACGTACCCTTCTTTTTCTCAGGCATTCTCCACACTCCATAAAATAAAATTATTTTATGACTCTAGTATTCACTAAGCAAAAAATATCATAAATATCATCAACGGTGTTTGACCTTCAATTGTCAGAATCAAGTTACAATATTCCAAATGTTCCACAATTTAGACTATGTATTATATGGGGAAAACACATTATACCTTTTGAGAGAAAAACTTGCAAAAGGCTAAAATGGAATTTAAATTAACCTATTCTATCTCTTTGTACTACTACTATACATTTGTTTTCTCTTTTTTAGATAACTTAATATAATGTGCTTTAATGTTGTACTTAACACACAGCACAATTTATTTACAAATAAATTATTTATTGTTGTCCATATAGTGCATCTATAAAATATATAGACTAGTTTTGATTTAAATAATAATTTCAGGTTATCTAAAAGTGCAGACAGAAATCATTGGGGATTGAGTCTTTTAAAATGATCTTGATATTTTAAAAAAGCATGGATAAGCATCTTTTAAAATTTACTTTAATTTGGATTTCTCCAATATTTTCTCACTATTACTTTGGAATTATGGATTTTTGTAGGAAGAGTACCACAGAGGTGAATTACTGTTTTCATTGTTCCTAGCCAGGGATACATGCTGTCAATAAAACACACTAGTGGTGATGTTAACCTTGATCATTTGATTACGGTAGTGACTGTCAAGTTATCTATGTAAAGATATTAGAGGCAGAGAGAACAAAATAATTCAAAGGTCTCAAGATAGGAGTATGGTGTGTGTGTGTGTGTGTGTGTGTGTGTGTGTGTATGAAACTACAAGGAAACCAGTGTGGCTGAAAAAGGAGTGAGAGAAAAAAATACAGAGAAAATTTTTAAAGGGCACTGGATGAAACTATAGCTCTGGTAAGGGTCTTATGATTAAATTTAAAGTCTTTAGCCTTTACTTTATGCATAATGCTGAAACAGTACATGTTTTCCAAAATTTATTTTGGCTATAGATGAGATAAAGTAGTCTGGATAAAGGTGACTAGTATTGGTGGTACTAATAACTAATTAAACTATTGATATGTGTTGAGGATAGATTCAATGGTATTTTATGATGGATTGGACATGGAATGTAAAAAAAAAAAAAAAAGAAAGAAAGGGGGGATATCAATTTTTTTTTGGTCTTAGGAATAGGAAAAATGAAGACTTAGAAGAGTATGGGCTGAGCAGGTATAATAGGTCAGGCATTTGGTTTGGTGTACATGAAGGTTCAGCTTCTAATTAGATACACAAGTGGAAATATAGTGGAGGTAGTTATATATAAGATTTATAGAAATTAAGGCTTTGTTATAACTAAAAATTATTACTATTCATCTGGGTCTGATAAGCAATACTGATATTGACTGTATTCTCCACTTCTCCCAAAACATTTGGGTTAAAAGCACCCCTTCAAGTTAGGTATGTCCACATGACTTCCATTAATCAACAAAATGTAAATTGAAAAGATGTGTGTCATGTTTGGTTAGGAGCATTTTCAAGGGTCAAGAAATGATTGTCCAGTTATCTTCTTATCTCATTCTGAGAGGGTGGCACCTCCTGATTGAGAGCCTCTGCCAGCCTGTCTCTGAGTATCTCTCTCTCTATAAAAGCCCATTATGCTAAATGTCCTTCTGACCATTTGGCCAGTCGCTATGACACACACTGACCACCATGGGGCAGATGTTTCGACCCATAGGTTAGCTTACTGCTAGAGTCCAACCGATTGGAACAGAGCGAGACAGGCCAAACATGCCCTGCAGTCCTCCTGTGGTCCCTCCCAGCCCTGATAGTGCACTGATGGGGTCCCTCAGCCTGGCCTGCGCCCTCTCGCAATCTGGGATCACTCGGGAGATATCAGAAAGCTAATTTTGGCCTGATCCCCACAGGCCAGGCAGAGGGACCCCACTGGTGCACAGATCCATGCAATGGGTCTGTGGTCTACTATAAGCAGACTTGATATATCAATCTACACTGCATGTGATTACATGAGAAAGAAAAACAAGTTTGTTATATTAGGGCTATTGAATTGAAGCTTCATATATACCTGATTAATTAATACAGATGATATGCCCTGGATATAATTTTAATGAAATCACCTTGGGAATAAGTGAAGATAAAAATAGAAGCCCAAGTACTGAATTCTGAGACAGTCGAATGTTAGATTGAAGCTAAAGTAGATTGCAGCAATTAGGAGATGGTTGTTTAAATTTTGTTCACCTTTAAATGTGCTGATAAGGATGATCATTGAAGGTAGTATTCTTTTTGTTTGTTTTAAGGTAAGGGACTAAAGGAGGTTAGATTTTGTTCAAATATACAAAGTGCAAATAAAAAGAAAATACTTGGCTACTTAGAGGGAGAAGAAATTTTTGCAGTTAAACAAACAATTATTTTTATACTGATTAAATATATGTGACCTTTTTCTATAATACTCTTCTAACTAAGAGTTCTTTTCTTTATATCACACTTCTACAAATCCCTTATCATATCATTCCTTCACATCACTCAAGTCTCTGCACAGAAATTAGTTCTCCTGACCAGCCTATCTTCAAAACTGAAAATTTTCTTCCCCTCACCTAAACTCTGTCACTCTATACTACATATTCTATTTAAAAATTTTTCTAACATCCAGCATTTTACACACAAACACACACACACACACACACACACACACACTCACACACACATGTGTATAAATAGATGCAATATAAGTAATTAAATATAATTTATATTTATTATATATTAGAGGCCAGGTGCACAAAATTTGTGCATGGGGCGGGGTGTGTCCCTCAGCCCAGCCTGCACCCTTTCCAATCTGGGACCTAAATGGTCAATTGGACCACAATCCAGGACTGCTGGCTTCCAACTGTTGCCTGCCTACCTACCTGATTGACCTTAACCGCTCCTGCCTGCCAGCCTGATCACCCATCACCACTCCCCTGACAACCTGATTGATGTCTAACTGCTTCCCTGCCAGCCAGTTTGCCCCTAACTGCCCTCTGCTGCAGGCCTGGTCTTCCCCAACTTCTCTTCCCTGCAGGTCTGGGTACCCACAACTGCCCTTCCCTATAGGCCCAGTCACCCCCAACTTTCCTCTTTTGCAGGCCTGGTCACCCCCAAATGCCCTCCCATGCAGACCTAGTTCCTCCCAACTGCCCTAACCTGATGGCCATCTTGTGGTGGCCATCTCGTTTCCACATGGGGGCAGGATCTTTGACCACATGGGGGCAGCCATCTTATGTGTTGGAGTGATGGTCAATCTGCATATTACTATTTTATTAGATAGTATAGAGGCCTGGTGCATTGTGTGAGGGCCAGGTGGTTTGTCCTAAAGGGTGTCCAGGATCAGGATGAGGGTTCCCTTGGGATGTGGGGCAGCCTGGGCAAGGTGTCTTTGGTGGTTTGCAGGTCAGCCATACCCCCTGGCGACCCAAGTGGAGGCCCTGGTGTCTGGGATTTATCTTCTATATTTGAAACTTGTAGCCTTGAGCGAAACCAAGCCTCCTTCTTGCTCCATGGCCGCAGCCATTTTTGTTGGGATTTATTTATTTTCTATAATTGAAACTTTGTAACCTTGAGTAGAGTCTTAGGCCAGCCAGGGAGTACAGAAAGCTTGACTTACTCCATTACTGGGGAAACCCAAGCCTCCTGCTTGCTCCTTGGCCACAGACATCTTGGTTGGGTTAATTTGTATACTTTCTCCTGTTGGCTGGTGGGCATGGCTTGTGGGTGTGCCGGAGTGATGGTTAATTTGCATGTTACTCTTTTATTAGATAGGATCATATATACTATGTGTATATAAAATAGATACACATACAAATATATAATTCAAAAAATGCTAATGTATGTTAGAAAGATATAATCTAATATTTTATATTTCTAATTTTACTATAATTTTATCATGTAACAAGAGGCCAGGTGCATGAAATTTGTGCATGGGGGGGTGTCCCCCTCAGCCCAGCCTGCACTCTCTCCAATCTGGGACCCCTCGGGGAATGTCCGACTGCTGGTTTAGGCCGGATCCCAGAGACAGGGCCTAAACCGGCAGTCAGACATCCCTCTCACAAATCCTAGACCACTGGCTCCTAATTGCTCACCTGCCTATCTGCCTGGTCACCTCGAACTGGCCCCCTACACCAGCCTGGTTGCCCCTAACTGCCCCTTGCTGTTGGCCAGATCACCCATCCCCAATTGCCCCCTCCCTGCCAGTCTGGTTACTCCTAACTGCCCCCCTGCTGGCCTGGTTGCCCCCAACTGTCCCCCATACTAGCCTTGTCGCCCCTCACTCCCCCCTGCCAGCCTAATCACCCCCAACTGCCCAACCTGCCGACCTGGTCACCCAGAACTATAACCCCACTGGCTTGGCCAGCTCTTAATAGCCCCCTGCCAGCTTGGTTACCCCTAGCTGCCCCCTTTGCTGGCCTGGTTGCCCCTAATTGCCTCCCAAGCTGGACTGGTCACCCCCAACTTCCCCCGCACTGGCCTGGTCACGCCATGCAGCCTGCTTGTTCAGTCATGTGGTCGTCCCTCAACAATCCTTCTGGCAGCCTGGTCATAGGCAGCTATTTTCTGAGGGTGTGAGGGTCAACTTGCATATTACTTCTTTATTATATAGGATAGGTTATATCTTCCTTCAGTTATAATAAAATGTTTTTATTAAATTGCCTTGTATTTATTTTGCTAAATAAAATGAAGAAATTAAATTGTTTTCTCAAACTAAGTATGTCTAGACTACTTAAAATAAATATCTTTGAAAAAGTAATAACAGTACATTTCTATTTTCATCCTGATCCTGCTGGTAAACTAGGTTGCATATGATAAAATAATTTTTAAAATATTTATTATTGCAATGAATTATGAAATTTATACACATAAGCCATAGATCCTAAAAATTTTACAAATGTTCTGGAATAACAGGCAATTGATATGATCAAGGATCTTGACCAAGACTAGAACAAGGTATTTTCCATACTAAATTCTTAGCTTGGCAAAAAGTTATTTAAAGTATAATTTATTTAAAATAGTAAGCACTGCCTTTAAAATATGTAAATAATACCTGTTTTGTGCAAACTGATATTCTATTCAGAAAATAAACACATAATGCAAATTATTTATTTATAAATATTCTGTATTTCCTTAAATGGAATGTGATTATGTTCAAAGTAATTATATTACTATAATTACTTTTCCAATTTTCCATTTTTTACCATAGGTAATTATATTTGAGTGCTATTTTTAAGAAATGCATGATTCCATTATTATGTACTCTTAATAGTCTCTTGAGACTATATTTTTCACAGTATCTAAATTATATCTGGGGCCCTAGCTGGTTTGGTTCAGTGAATAGAGCATTGGCCTGCAGACCAAAGTGTCCTGGGTTTGATTCAGGTCAAGGGCATGTATAATACCTCTGTTGCAGCCTTCTCCCCAGTTAGCGCCATTTTCAGGGTGCATACAGGAAGCAACCAATTGATGTGTTTCTCTCACATAGATATTTCTCTGTCTTTCCCTCCCTATTCTACTCTCTCTAAAAATCAGTGGTAGAATATCTTCAGGTGAGGATTAAATAAATAAATAAGTAAATAAATAAATAATATCTGGGGAGGAAATTAAGAATTTAGAAAAATAAATTACACCATATCAATAAAATATATGTCACAAGTTGTTCTTCTGAAAATGGGTGATCATTGAGGACACAACCTTCATTTCAATGCTTCTTAATTTTTTCTATATTTAACTATTCTTTTATTTGCATGGGAACTGCATTGATATTGAGTGTTATAAGTGAACTAAATGTCATACCAATACCCCCTAATAAATGCAAGGGATTTGAGAGTAGGAACAGTGATTTCCAACTATGAAAAGGAAAAAAGACTTTTTTGTGATGAGCCCTTCCATTACCCAGTCTTTCTGGTTGGAGATGATTGGCTGACCATGGCAAAGAGAGGGCAGCCCGATCAGAGTCCAATAATTTTGGTGAGGTGAAGAGATTTAAAGAAGAATTTGGCATCTAGAATTTGCTGAATAAAGAGGGATCTCTGCAGGGAGAAAGCTTCATAAATCTGCTCAAAAGTCTGTTATATATTTGGCTGAATATCAAACTGGAACTGCACTAAATAGAACTCAAGGAGGCAGGCAAAGAACAACTACCACATGAAGAACAATCAGGGGGAAGCTGTAAGCTGTAAAATTCCCTGAGCTCCCCCAGGGCTGTGAATCATCCAGATTTACTACTCATAGTGGATTTATTGTTGCATGTATGGGGCATTTAGGAATACTCTCAAAAGTTCACATTATGATAGAGTGGTTAAACTAGCCCTAGTGTAAAGACCACTCTAGATTCAGGGTAAAAGAAGAGCTTAAAAATAAGCCTAAAAAAGTTCAAGCTGATCTACAAATAACACATCAAATAATGTATGCAATATAGATAACTAAGAGCTTTAAGATATAATCATTAAATTATATTAACATTTGTTGGTTGATGGTATTAAGACTTGGTTCTGTAGTAATAAACAAATCTAATAAAGATTTCTAACATTAAGGTGGTTCAAGCTAGAGAACTTTTTCTTTCTTTTTCTCTGTTGTACCCCTATTTTGCCCATCCTTCACTTCTGTTTTTCTCCTTTATTTCAATCCAAGTGAAGCTAAACTTTTTTAAATATCAAGAACAATTCTTTTCTTTAAATGATTACCACAATAATAAATGTGTGCTTTTTAAATAAGCTGCTCTATTGTTTTCAGAATCATAAATATTCATTATACCAGGGGTAGCAACAGCTGGTGATCTTACTGCTATTGTCTCTTTTGTTACTATGTGGATCCTCTTGCCCTCTCTAATGAGGCGGGACTTTTGATGAATAATAAATAACAGATTGATGAATATGTTAAAAGAGGTTATAGTCAGGGTGGTAGTGGTAGCCAGGGTTCACTTCCACCTTAGCGAACTTTCTCTTGAAATGAAATGCAGACTGTACAATAAATGAAATTGAAATTATAGTTCACTGTATCTGGAATGTAGTGTGACAAATTTGATTTTTAAAAGGTTAGAAGAGAACACGTTGATGTGGCTTGATATTTTAAAAGGTCAAAAATATTATCTTTTTAGTTATGTTTCATAGCAGGAAATAAATGTTGATTACTTTTATTTAAATTTTGTAAATCAAAGATATTTTGGGAAATAAGTCAAAGTAGTGGAAAATTATTTTAAAAGTATACATAAAACATATTAAACTTCTCTCATCTATCTCCTTATAAATATAATTCACAGTTCTCCTGGCAGTGAATCAAGAAGCTTTGAATAATAAAGCAGCATACCTACATAGTATGTTTTTTTTAGGAACAGTTAATGATCTAATCAATCACCCATCCTATTTTTGCTTGCTTACATGTTGCCTATAATTAAAATCTATGTAATTTATGATTTTCTCTCAATGTAATTATATTTTATTTGGGAAGATAAGTTATATATTTATTCTCTACACAGAACCACATTCTTGAAAACAAAACATGCCATCTTTAATGTTATTATGCATCATTTAAGGAAACATGATATAGAAATAACCTCATAATAGAAAACATTATTTCAAATCTCCATTCATTTATTTATTAACAGTTTTATACTCTTAAAGTTAAATGGGGTTAATATTCTTGGTTATCATTATAACAATTAACGGTAATGTAAGTAAAGGACCTAATTTATAGTAACACTTTATAAGCATGCATTACTTTGAATTATTATTTCTAAAAGCTGGAAATAATTATTTTATAGATATGTTACATGACACCACACCCTCTATAAACTTAACCATTTTCAAAATGAGGTATAAAATATAAAAACAATATTGTATAAGTATATACCTATTGATAAAGATGAACATTGTTACAGTAATTACTAGTGACCCAGTGCATGAAATTCATGCACATTAAAAGAGTATTACGTAGAGGAAATATTTTAATATTGCTATTTGCCCTTTCTCTATAATAGAAGTATCAGAGATGAAAGAAAATTCATAAAATGTAAAATTCATAAAATCTTCCTCCTGTCAGAGTCTGGGGTGAACCACAGGAACCAGAGTCAAGTCCCCACCCACCCATGTGCACCTTGAAATGGCGTGAGACCCAGACCCAGTTGGCCCCACCCCCATTGGGCTAGATCCAGACACAACCAGCCTCAAGCCCTCCTGGATAGGGGGCACGGTCTCAGGTCGCCTGGCACAGTGCTGGGGCGGGGCCAGCTGGGTCTGGATCTCAGGCGATTTCAAGGCACATGTGGGTAGGCAGGGACTTGACTGGGGCCGAACCGGGGGGCTTGGCCTGAGGTCCCCTGTCAAGCCCTGCTAGGTGGAGGGTGTAGCCTTAGGCTCCCTGCCCCAGCCCAGCACCATTCAGCCTCAGGTCCCTGCTGATTGCTCATTAAGGCTCATTATGGGAACTCAGCTTCCTCTGTGGGTGCAGCCATCTTGTGTCATGGAATCCCTGCCTCTGCTGTGGGCGCATCCATCTTGTTATAGCATAATGGTCTGGTGCATGAATTCATGTACCAGTGGGTCCCTTGCCCTGGACTGCAGGATCAATATTGCCCAAGGGGTTCCAGATTGTGAGAGCACACAGGCAAGGCTGAGGGAACCCACCGATGCTCTGGTGCTCTATCAGAGCTGGGGAGGGATGTGGGAGGATGGCCAGCTGGGGAGGGACCACAGGAGGGCTCTATGGCATATCTGGCCTATCTCAGTCAGTCCCAATTGGCCAGACCCCAGCAGCAAGCTAACTACCAGTCAGAGCATTTGACCCTGGTGGTCAGTGCATGTCACAGTGACTGGTTGACCGGTCAACTGTCTGCCCCCTGGTGGTCAGTGCACATCATAGGGAGTGGTTTACTGGCCTTAGCATATCATTAGCATATTAAACTTTGATTGTTTGAATGGATGACCGGTAGACCAGACACTTAGCACAATAAGCTTTTATTATATAGGATTGCTTTATAATTGACTTTCTCTAATGTCAAATAGGGCTTGCTAAAAATACATTTCATCTGATGTTCAGTCAAGATGATGGAGCTGGTAAATGCTGTGCTTCTCTTTTCCCATGGTTATGGCATAAGTACAACTACACTACAGAGCAACCATCATTGAGAACTGCCTGAAGTCTAGCTGGGTATAAAGAAGAAGCCACCTAGAAACTGGTAGGAGGGTTGGAGACTTATAATAGGCTGGTCTCACACTCATGTATGACAGTTTACATTTTAGGAGATATTTTGACTGAGAAATATCCTAAGAAAGACCTAAGAAAGTCTTAGTCTCTCAACTGTTACTGAAGGTGAAGTTCTATAAAAGTAAGAAGTAAATTAAAGCACAATTATACACTGTTTGTGTTAAAGGCATGCACAAACATTTACAGAATCTCTCACCAAAATAAGGAGACTTATTGCTCCCAGACACAAGGACATTTCTGACCAATCATTAACTAAAGTCTAAATGAACCAAGTAAAAACTCAGTCACCACACATGGCAAATATATAAAATTTATAGAATTAGGAAAGTCAATAAACAATAACTACCATATCTATATTTTTAAAAGTAAGAACTCAAGTCAATAACCTAAGTTTTCACCTTATATAGTGAAAATAGATGAGCAAATTAAACCTAACATAAACACAATGAAACAAGTAATAAAGATTACAGTGAAAATTAATGAACTTCAGAATAGAAAGATAAAAATGAAAAATATCATTCAGAATAAATTGTTTCTTGAAAAATCAATAAAATTGAAAACCTTTAATTAGACTTACCAGTAAAAAAAGAGAGGAAGATTTAAATTACTAAAATCACAAGTGAAAGAAGGGATGTAGCCATTGATATTACAGAAATAGAATGAACTATATAAGAATAACATGAACAATAATATGCCAATAAATGAGATAACCTAGATGAAGTGGAAAATTCTGAGAAAGACAAAAGCTACCAAACTGTCTCAAAAAGAAATAAAAACTTTAAATAGACCCATAAAATGATTGCTGTGGTAATCAAAACTCTCTCTAAAGTATATTCACTGTAATTCTGCCAATTAACAACAATTCAGAATTAGCTACAATCCCCACAAACTCTTTTAATTTTTTTTTAAATGATCAAGGAATACTTCTTAACTTATTCTTTGAAGTCAGTATTTCCCTTAATTCAAAACCAATGTTGTGCTAATGGAATGAAGTTTATTTTTCTGACTAGGAAAGTGTTCTGTAATTAGATCTCGGTGATATTTATACACCTTGTGAACATAGTAGAGACTACTGACTTGTACTCTTAAAAATGGTGGGTTTTATGGTATATGAATTGTATCTCACTAGAAGAATGAAAAAAAAAATTAGATGATTGCATGATTAAGTTTCCTTCCAATTCCAATATTTTGCTTTTGTGATGTAATGAAATACACAAATTCTAGAATAACATTTAATGAAATATATCTAAGACTGAAGAGAGAAGTTTGAAAGAAGGATGAAGTAGAAAAGTGCTATAAAGATTTATTTAAAATTAACATGAATGAATGGAGAATAAAAACAGAATACATGTAAGCAGTATATTCAGATAAGTCAGCTCTGGGGTTTATCTGAGTAGGATTACCATCTGTATCAATATTTTATAGAATCTATGAAAGGACACAAGAGATACCTAGCAGAAGAAACTTGAATAGTTCTAACCTTACTAAGGATAGATTTTATACAGTAGACTGATTTAGAGTCTTGGTCTGCCCAACTCTTCTGAAAATAGCTCACCATCTTCCCCTCTTAGCAACATCTTGATCCATTATATGTACTTTCATGACCTTATATTTTGAAATTAATTTTTATTTTATCAGTGTATTGAGCATTACAAAATAGTACCCAATTCCTCCTGCTTAATATTTCAGCTATTTCTGATTATCTAGAAGAAATTAATGCCTTGGAAATTCTCTAGCTTCTTGCCGATTCTGTAGAATTTTTTATCATTTCCCTTCCTTCCTCCTCAAATTTGCTGTGCTCTAAAAATGTCAAGCTGAGTCAAATTAAACAAGAAGCTGCCATTTCCATCATGCTCATTTAGTAAATCAATATTCAGTACGGTGTGATTTCTTCTTGGATAATTAATTATATCTTCACACACAGACTAAATGAGACTTTGTCCCAGCCAGTGAATTGAAGAATCCATGGTGAGGATAATTCAACTAAACTAGATCAATCAATAGTCTACATAATGACATGTGACACATTTGGTCTTTGACACAAATAGATTAGCAAATTTGGCCCAAAGCAAATCTATAGTTAAATTTTCCAAATGGATTGTTTAATAATATTATTCAGAAATTTTCCTCTAATAGGAAGGGGGGATAAACATGTTTTACTCCTAGTAGTAACAGGTACATCTCAGACAAATCTGCACTTTTTGTTTTGTAAGGACAGCTTTTTATGAGAGAGAAGAAAGCAAGGAGATTGAGAGGTAGAGTGGGCACACTGGGGGGAAAGCATATTTAATATATTGATAATGAGAAAAATATTTTTTTTTCCTGAACAAAAATCAAGGCCATAATGAGTAATAAAAGGAAATGAGAAACTTAATATAGTTACATTCTGTATTAAGAAAACAAAACCAGGAAATATCTAAATTAGATATGCTCACTCTTTCTAATAGACATCTTTAAACTTGGGCCTTGAAAATTTTGACTTAACACTAATCTGCCTATGAAATCCAATGAGATGAAACAAATTTTGCAACAGGTAGTTAAAAAAAAAAAAAAAAGGGCAAAAGCTGAGGGAAAGCAAAAGATTGAGCGAGAAAATTAAAATGGGAAATATACCACCTACTAAACTTAAATGGCTTAAAATATTAACAATGGACAAATGTTTAAGAAGATAAGAACATTCGGGTGACAGGATATTGCAATTATATGTGTGTGTGAAAATATTAGGAGTAAAAAACAAAATTATGTTTGCTTCACCCGGAATAGGGAATAATGTAGTTAGTGTACTAAGTGACGAAATGACTAACTGGAAACAAAATAATTAACTCCTCACCTGGGTCAACAGTTGTACTACATGAAATAGAGTGAACTTACTGAAAAAACCAACAGCATTTGTTTACTGAACTATTTGGCCCCTTTGAGGAGCCAAGGTACATAATATTTAGCATAAGATATTAAACAGTATGTGTTAATGTCCTTTGCAACTATATATTGGAAGCATATGATTTATAATATACTAGAGGCCTGTTGCATGAAGAGATTCCAGCAATAGGCCTTCCTTCCCTTCACCTCCAGCACCGGTTTTCCTCCTGCATCCTGGACTCAGGTCTTCGCTCCTGCCCTAGTCTGCCTTCTTCATCTACACTGCAGACTCCAGCTAGGGTCTGCTGTCTTTGTCTTTGCTGCAGACTCTGGAGTCTGCAGTCTTGTCTTTGCTGCAGCACTCTGCGCCTGTAGATCTCTCTGCTCCTGTAGATCTCATAGCAGGCATCCTGCCACGCCTGGCCACTCGGGCTGCCATTTTTGGCCTTCTAATTTGCATACTCACTCTGATTGGCTGTGGGCATAGCGGAGGTACAATCAATTTACATGTTTATCTATTATGTAATATTTTAAATATAAACTAGAAATTACTTTTTTAAAATTTAATCCAATTAATATATTTTAAAATTATATGATACTGATGAAAAATAAGCATATTTAATATAAAATTATAGCATAAACATAGAAATATATAGAAGTAGTGAAAAATAAGTGTCATGTCACATTTGAATGACAGTCTGTTTGAATGACAAACAAATTTAATTGAATGTTGATACCAAAGTCAATTTGTCAATTTTCTTATTGTGTGTACCTCATTTGTCAATGATAGTAACAGAACAGTAAGAGTGCTTTCAAATGCTTTTTAGAAATTCTTTTTCTTCTATGATGACTTCATGCAGCTATAATCAATGCAAATTAGTTCCTACAGTATTAGCATTTAGTACTTTTTTTACAACATTCAACAGAATTCTAACTGGAATGCTTAAATATAATCACAGTTAATATACTATTGATTAAAATAAATACTGAGAAAAATAAGGGCAAAAAATGACTGTCATATTAATATTTATTCACACCATATAATCATAAGTCTTAACTAAATCTTGAACCTTTCTATCACAAGTCTTATCCAAGACAGATAAGGATTTTCATTATCTTAAGGGTACACTATGATTTTTCTGACCTTGTCTTCTATCAAAGATATTTCCTAGGACAATGTCAGACTGATGGAACCATTAATTAATAACATTCATATTATTGCAGCTATGTGTAAGTCTTTAGTTCAGGTAGTTTGTTTCCTCTATGTTTATTCTTTTTGAATATCATTTTGTGCAACTCTACTTTTTTGGAGTGTTATAATAATTATCAATTTTATTTTTAAAACTTCTGGGATTTTTAGTATATAAATCATTTGGAATAATAGAACATATTAACATTGTATAGTCTATCAATGGTATAGTTCTCCATTGCATTGAATTTATATCCTGTGATTTTTATTTTTTTTTTTACATTTCTACTTGAGGTCTAGTATTTTTTTAACCCATAAATTTTCCAATATACATATTATGATGACTATATAATGGAAATTTTATCTTTGCTTCTTCAATGTTTATGTTGTATTATTTATTATATAAATATTTATTGTAATATTTGGTTGGATAAAATTGGTGAAAGACATAGCCTTACCTTCTCTCCAACCTTCAATAAAATGGTTTCAATGTTTCTACATTAAATGTATTTTTAGTTAGATTAGTTTGGAGAGGTAGACAGGTCCACCTTACTCTTACTTATCTGAGAATATATAATACTACAGGCCTGATACACAGAATTTGTGCAAGGGGCTTGGCTCTCATAGCCTCCCTTGCCCCCTGGTTGTTCCAGAAGGTCATCTCGGAGGGTCTTTCTGGAAGGTCATTCCACCATGTAGTTTAATTAGCATGTTAGCTCTTTATTATATAGGATTATTAGTAGTAGAAGTTGTAGTACTAGTACTAATATGACTGAGTTTTGAATTTTGTCACATGCTTTTTCTGCATCTCTTGAGATGGCAATATAACCATATTCTCTCCCTAGTGAGTAATACCAACAAAGTCAGCAATGGTTGTTCAATTATGGCTATTTGTTGCTCTCAGGATCTAAAGAAGTTCCTATATTTTGGGGGGAAATCTATATTTATTTGTATTCTGATACATAGTTACCAAGGCAAACATATTAATGTTTAGAACATTCCTAGAAAATGTTTTTATTTTATCTCCACACTGGTAGTCTGTAATAAGAGCTGTGTCTGTATAATATGGGAATTAATTATGCAAAATATGTAAAACTGGTCCAGAGCAACTGTGCAGCATATAGAATTTTATGATTAACAGTTAATCATAAAATTGTTGCAAGTCTTAAGAAGTAATTTTTACTCAGCATAAAGGAGGGTCACAAATCAGAAGAACATTTAAGACAAATTTAAAACAGCTTTGTAGGAGCATTTTGGAATATTTTGAATCTTATCTATAATAATACAAGTGTAATATGCTAATTACACTGGTCTGCTGGATCACCTTCCGGACGTCATTCCGAACATCCTTCTGGACAAAGCCACAGTCGCAGGGGCAAGGCAAAGGCAGTTAGCGGTCATCAGGCAGGCAGGCATAATGGTTAGGGGCAATCAGGCAGGTAGGTGAGTGGTTAGGGACGATGAGGCAGGTAGGCAGAGCGGTTAGGAACCAGCAGTCGGACATCCCTCAAAGAGTCCCTTATTGGAGAGGGTGCAGGCTGAGCTGAGGGAACCACCCTTCTGTGCATGAATTTTGTGCACCAGGCCGCTAGTCTATAACAATAAAAGCATAATATGCTAATTGGACCTGACATCCTTCTGGACTAGAGGCCCAATGCATGAAATTCATACAAGAGTAGGCCTTCCCCCAGCTGCCAGCACTGGCTTATCACTGGCACCCAGGACCCGGGCTTCCCTCTGGTCACCAGCAGGCACCTGGGACCTGGGCTTCCCTCCCAACCCTAGCTTCACCCAGAAGGCTGTCCACAGGGATATCAGGTCTAACTCACTTTTATATGTGAATTTTTAAAGATCCAGATAGACTAAAAGTTTTGCAGAATAATACAAGAGTTAGTCTACTTATAAGTTGGGGAAATGTCCTGCTTCACCCAGGACTCAAGAAGAATCTGCTATCAAATCTCATAATTGAGACAGAAGATTTTTCTAAAGATTTGGAACATTTTCACAAAAATTGTCTAATCTAGCCTCTACAGTATCTTTAGTGAAAGGCAGAAATTATATGTTCATTTTTGTAAAACAAGATGGAAAAGAGAATCGTAAAAATAAAAAGGAACCTTTATTTACAACAATGTTTGTAACAAAAACTAATTTAAAATTTATAAATAAATGTTATTGCAAAGTTTTATGTGAATTTGATTCATATTTATTATAACTATAATAACATAGGATGGATATATTGTACTATTAATCATACTTTTAATTTCTGTAAATGGATGCCTTAACATCCAGTTAGGGACTATTAGCTTCCCTTTAACAAATTGTGACTCACCCATAGACATCTGGAGTCCTTTGTATTAAACTATATGCTTTAACAGTATCAGTTGATAGAAATATTGTGAGGGGGCTACTTTCAAACATAGCAAACCAATTCTGAGTCTGTTTGCTCTTCTCCGCCCTTTTCTTCCCACAGAAGCACAGTAAAAGTGCTTGTGTACAGATCGCTTTTTGGCTTCTGACCAACCCAGCACCTCCCCCATCGGTAGCCCTGCCTACTAGTTTTTTTGTGCTTTCCCCAGGGAGCTATGAGTATAATAAACTAATAAACCTTTACATGCTCTTTCAGGTTCCCTGACATTAAATTAAACATGATAGTGCAGAGCATGAGATTGAAAATGTAATTTCTGGGAGGGGTGATGTGGGATTCAATTTTTATCCAAAAAATTAACTTTTTATTTATAATAAGTAGTTCCCATACCTGAATTAAGGTGGTGACAAAATAAAATGTATTATCTCTGAACAAGTAATCATTATTGGAAAAACATCATGTAGTTTTCAAAAATCTATTTTTAGTGGGTAATATTCTTTGTTTCCCATATATAGATTTGATATAAGTATCTATTATTCTTTGAAGTTCTAAAAATTAGATACTGTGAAAAAATTTATTTTTCTGGCGACAGTGTGATAAATGAAGCCACTTTGCTTCAGCCTTCAGGATCATCAATTCAGTGCTGATTGAGTTGAGTTGCAACTAAGGTGGCCAGATGCTTTTTTATTATGTTGAAGGAACAGCCAAACTATTAGTCATAGAAAAAATAATAGCTGAAAGAATAATCTGTTTAGAACAGCTAAAGTTATTTAAAGACATATAAATATTTCAAAAAATAAACATTATCAAAATAACTTTTATGGAATATATAGAATTAAATTTATATAGAATTGTTACCATTTGTATAATATATTGCAAATATGAAATCAAATAAAAATAACAAAATTTATCATGTAAATTGCTGTAAATGGAAATAAGAAATGTACTTCCATGGTAAAGGAAATGTGAAAATTTTGCATTCCTCTCACCTTAAAGTTCAAAGTTTAATGTGACTGCATGGGGCTGAATGAGAAATATTTGGTAAGATCTTCCAAAATTCACAGTGTTCAATATACTCTATTTTTCTCTGAAGTCTCATTTTACAGGCTATTATTGGAAGCAAAATAGTCTACTTGATGGAGCAATGGACTGATTCAATGTGTCAGATTCCATGTTCCTATCCAGTAGACTAACAAAAAGTCACAGGAATTTAATTTAAAAGAGGGCAAACCAAGCATTGCTTTATAAAGACCATTTGCATGTCATGTAGATTTTAAACAAAAGTGCTTTTGTGGTTATCCAAGCACATAAGTATCTGGGAAACTTTTAAAACCTGAACATCTTTTTTCCCCTATTAAAATTATACAGTGAAGAAAAATATAATGATTTTTTTCACTGTTAAAACATACACTGAGTGGGCAGATTATTATGATCTCTGAATACATAATAATCTGGCCACTCAGTGTATATCCTATATAATAAAAGGACAATATGCAAATTGTCCCCTCAACCAGGAGTTAGACCAGCAGGCAGGCTGGCCAACCGTTCATATTCCCTCCCCTTGGCCAGGCTGTCCAGACCTCACCCAGGTATAAATTTATGCACCAGGCCTCTAATATACACACACACACTGAGTGGCCAGATTAATAATGCTCAGAGATCATAATAATCTGCCCACTCAGTGTATAGTATAGTGCAAAGAAAAAAATAAAATAGTATTTTTTCAACATATGGTTATAAGTTTGCAAGATAAAGTAAAGATAAATCTGAAAGTAAAGTTTAATGAATAGATTTCTTGTTTTCAAATTATTACAAAGAACTTAATCCACTTAGTGGGTATAGGATTATTGTAATATCTTATAAATTTTATTCTTAGAATAGATTTGAGGATTTCTTAGATTTATCAACCTGTATGCCTGTTTTACATGTATGTATTTGTATATATATATAATACAGGCATTCAGTAACAACTGGAAATTTAAAAATTAATGAAGAATACATTAGTTTTTCATTAGACTATATATATTGTTTTCGGTTAATCCTCACCCGAGGATATTTTTCCCATTAATAGAGTAGAATGGAGGAAGAAGAGAGAGACAGAGACAGAGACAGAAAGAGAGAGAGAGAGAGAGAGAGAGAGAGAGAGGCACCTATGTATCTATCTATGTGAGAAATACAGACACATTGATCCTGGCCATGGTGGCTCAGTGGTTGAGCATCAACCTATAACCAGGAGATTACACAGTTTGATTCTTGGTAAGGGCACATGGCCAGGTTGCAGGCTCAGTCCCCAGTAGGGGGCACACAGGAAGCAGCCCATCAATGATTCTCTCTCACCATTGATGTTTCTATTTCTCTCTCCCTCTCCCTTCCTCTCTGAAATCAATAAAAATATAGTTAAAAAAAGACACATTGGTTGGTTGCCTCCCATAGGCGCCCAAACCGACTAGGGCTGAGGATCAAACCTGCAACTGCGGTACGTAACCTTGATCAGAAGTGGAACTGAGGACCCTTTAGTCAGTGGGCAACACACTGGCCAGGACTAGAATATATTTTAAAGGAAAACAGATATATACACTTATAATTCTTCATTTTATATGTAGTTATAAAATGTTTTTATTTTTATTATTGTGATCAGATACAAGACACAACTATATATCTTGTTTTTTGTATTGTCATTAATTCAAAATGTAAATTTTGGGGAAATATTTTTTGAACATCACCTGAATGAAAGTTCCTCCTATTAAACATATGTTCTCTGTGAACAATTACATCCATATTTGGGAAAAAAATGAGGAATATTACTGGAATGGTCAGAAACTGTTTTCACAATCAAATAAATGACCTTATTCTTATCCTTCTGTACATTTGCAGTTTGTCCTGCTCACCCATTTCCTTTTTATGTGGTTGTGGTATTGTACCTCTGCCCTCCTACATTCACATTAAGTGCAGCTGTTCCTTTAAATTATAGCCCTTGAAATAAACAAATGGTCAAATAAAGAAGAAATGGAAATGCAGAACAGGGAGCATCATACATATTCAGATATTTATTTTTGAATAGTAAAAAGAGATACAATAAGAAAAAAGAGTAATTTGGTTCTGGGGAACAAATTATATACCAATAGAAAAGCTTGTCAATTAAAGAAATCTTGTCAGATAAAGATAAATAGATAAAAAGCAAAATATTGATCTCTATTGCATTAATCAAATGTATGTTATACTTTTCTGTATAAGTTTAACATGTTCCATTTAATTTAATGGTGAATGGGATTCCAGGTTCTCAGATGACCTCTCTTAACATGTTCATATGAATAACATGTTCATGATGTTTGTATGGAAAATAATACAATAATTGATAAATAATAATATAAGAATAAACTGTTTCCCTTACAACTGTAAACCTATTTTTGTCCCACCCTGTATTTAAAAAAATCTCTAAAGCCATTGATGCAAACTGGAGGGAAAGCCATAAGGAATACTTCTAATGAAGAGAAGTTATATTTTCCTATAGCAAAACATACACATTACAGTTGACATAAATCAATCATTCTCTCAACACTTTCTTTTCACTTTCTTAATATTTTAACTCTATTTTTGTTGTTGACAGTATTACAGATTTCCCTATTTCCTCTTTTGCCCATCTCCACCCAGTCCTCACTGCCCCCCTCCTCCCTGCCTTGCCTCTGGCCATTACCTCACTGTTGTTTGTGTTTATGGATTATGCATATATATTCTTTGGCTGATCTCTTCACCTTCTTTCATGCAGCCCTTTCCTCCAACTCCTCCCCTGGACAGCTGTCAGCTTTTCCATGTAACCATTCCTCTGGTTCTATTTTGTTCAATTAGTTTATTTTTTCATTACATTCCATATATGAGATTGTATAGTATTTGTTTTTCTCTGATTGACTTATTTCATTTTTCTTTCCATTTTTTAACTTTCTCCATCATTTTCATATACAAGCACTCTTGTTCCCACTCTTGCTCTCATACAGTATAATATAAATATTTCTAATTTGTTTATAATCTGGTCACGTAAATGTAAAGTGATTTTCCTAAATTTTATTTAGCTTTAATTGATTCATGCATACACACACACACACACACACACACACACACACACAGCTTTAATTGATTCATGCATACACACACATACGCGCGCACACACACACACACACACACACACACAAAGAAAATATTATAGATGAGAGTAATCATGATGTCCAATTCACCCACTTATCAAAGTTATTTTTAAATGACTGTAAAACTGATAGGTAATATTAGTGTGAATAATAATATGTCATGCAAAATGTAGAGGACAAATTCTCACTTCACAAAAAACACCAGACAGAATAAATATCAGTTTTTTTTTTTAAATCTTCCATTGAGATTTGATTTTTTAAATTGTAACAGAGAACTTAACAATTTATATCCTAAAAATAGAAAATAGAAAATAACACATTAATTAAGGATATGAGGAAATAGACACTCTCACATGTTGCTAGTATAAATTGACAAAATCACTTAGTGAACAATGTACTGCATTCTATGAAAATTTTAGAAGTACATATCCTAGGACCCAACTATTCTACCTATATATAGCAGGTCTGGAAACAAATGTGTTCAAGAAGGATGCTGCTGCTTTTCACTCCCAAGTCCTTTTGAAGGCTGTTTTAGAACCATTGGGAGACCTTTAGAAGTGTTTTCCTACACTTTGAAGGACGGTGTTTTACACTATGAAGGAGAGAGGGGCTCTTTTCTTACACTCCCAATCCTAGCATCTGTAGGTATAAGGAGACCCAGGTTCTTCCTTTAGAGGACTTTTGGGACATGAGAGAGAACACTGACGTGAGATCAGCTTGGATTTTCTCTAACAGGGCTGCCTGAAGGGAGACCTCAGCAGACAGAGGTGGTGGTAAACAAGGAAATGCCCAGAAGTGAAGGAAGAATAAAATAAATTACTCTGAGGAAAGATGCTTCATGTAAGAGAACTGAAAGAGAAGGGCTCAGCTGGGAACCTGTAGGGTGCACAGGAATGTGCCCCAGGAGGGCTGGCGTAACATTTAATTATCTGTCAGCTTCAGAAAGTTCAAACTGCAAAACTAAGTAAAAACTGTCTAATCCCTTTTTATCTTCGCATCTCCTACTTGACAAATGGCTCTGGCTGAATTTGCTGCTGGCCAGTTGGGGAATAGATGAGCTTGGAGATCTTAAATTTATATTAAGAAAATAGAATCATCCTGCTTTCTTTCCTCTGTGGCTTCAGCCTGGTTATGACAAGATTTAAACAATTACAAAATCTTGGCTACAACATAGGTCTGGATATGTTATCTTCAAAATTGAGGTATTTTCATGACTAAACGTGAACAAAGGATATTTTATTACCAGAGAATGACCAGTTCAGTCTCAGATCTGTTTAAATCTTCATGAAGATGCAGAGGATATTTACAACATAAAATAACATTTAATAAAACATCAAGGTAGAAAAATTAAAACTACGTTTTTATTATAATTTTTGCATAATGTTTAAAACATCATTTACAAGGAAAAATAACAAGTTGTGCAATAATACAAAGAAAAGGACCTCATTTATATATTTAAAATATAGTGATATCTGGTATCAAAAGATATATTATTTAAATACATATCCTCCATAGATACAAAATGAAAGGCCCTACTGAGTTTCTATTTTAAGCAGTTAAGAGAGGTCTCTTCTGGACAGGAGGGAGTGAGCCCTGGGACAGGAAGATAAAGGACACTTGTAGTTGTGTACAGTATTTTTTTTTTTTTGCAAGGATGTATTGATATATTTTTGTGTTTTTATTAATTTAAAATTGTTCAAATGCCCTTAGGAGAACTCATAAAATTTTAACATTTTGAATTTTAATTATTATAATAATGATAGGTTTAGGAGGTCTTTAAAATTGGCTTTTACAATATTACTTATTACTTTTCTGAATTATCTAATACTCAAATATTGACTATCCATTCTGCAGGTCTTCTCACAATTCAAGTTTTCTTGACATTTATCTATTGCCTTACAAATAATCTTTAATTAACAATAGCTGGCATTGTAGACGCATATTCACTTGATTTTAAGAAAAACACTTGCTCACTATTTTTATTCATCAGTGAAACTTTTAAAATTGCTGAGACTAGTCAAATAATCTAGCAAGAAAAAAAAATGTCAGGCTACAAAAGATAATATCAAATAAAAGCTAAGATTACCTATTACATTTTTGTACTGTTATTTGATTCATTTAGTTGTGGAACTTGTTTACTCAAATCTGTTTTACAGGTTAGCAAATCTCCATGGGTAACAAGAGATTGGAAACTGCCAATTTGGAATTTAGGTATCTTGGCATTATCTTTATCAATTTGTAATGTGCTCTTACTAGATTTTGAACTTAACCAGAAGTTAACACTGGTATGCACCATCTCAGGTAGGATCTTTTCATATCAAAAGTTAGCAAAACAGAGTTCCAGTATGATTCAAACTCACTTACTTTAAAATGATATTCCCATATTTTCCAGCTAAAAGGAGTTTTAGTTATATATTGACAAACAACATTAAAGATTTTTAATGAAGATGGCAGTGACATACCACATGCACATTTGCATGTTATGAGGCATATACAGAAAGACTTTTAAAACAGCTTTTGGTACAATTACAGAGGCTGATAGCCTTAGACACAGGTCACCTGGGAAGAGTGACATTCAAAACCTATTTATATTTAGACTTTATGTGGTTTCTATAATTTCACACATTAGATTAAATTTCGCACAGCCTTATAAATGAGATTTCTTCTATGCACTTTTCAAAATGACATCTAATCTTTAGGTCTAGCCTTAAAAATTATTTTATAATCTTCCTAGAGCTTATAGAACATTTATAAAATGTGGCATTACATAGAGTTGTTAATAGGAATCCTATATAATAAAGATATAATATGCAAATGGTTATTACGCCATGAAGCGTAACGACTGACCGCGTAACAACTGGATCATGGATCAGCAGGAGGGTGGGGCAGTGAACTATAAGTGGGCTGCAGAGAGCTACAGGAGGGGGCAGGGCAGCAAGCTATGGGGAGAAAGCGGGGTCATGGGGGAGGGGAGAGGTACATGTGGGCAGGGCAGCAGACAGAGAGCTACTAGAGGGCAGCAGAGAGCTACTGGTGAGCTACTGGTGCATGGATTTGTGCACCTGGCTACTAGTAACTAATAAAGCATTGGAAAATTGATATAATAGAAATAAAGTGAAAATGTTTAAGCACAAGCAGAACAGAACCTTTAAAAAGACACATTTTTAAAAAGAATAGATGTTTCAGTTACATCCAATTGAATTGATTGCTGGTTTATTTTCTTCCCCAAACCTCCTTTGGTCTTGTCACGACCCCTGGCTTTTTTTCTGGGGCACAGACATGTTCTTTGATGCTTGTTTTGCCAAATGCTCATTCTTGCCAGTGGGGATTCTATCTGCTTAGCGTTTTGGAAAATACCTTCAACAAAATGCTAAAAGTACCTATTTGGCTTCTAAAGAAAGAAGATAGCCTCAAGCAGAAAACAAAGATTTTATTTTATTTTATTTTAGTAGGAAACAGGGTTTTTGTTCTGTGTGTGTGTTTGCTTTAAAAAATGTTTTAAGTTCTGTGTCTCCTCTTCAACAAAAAGCATTTTTTTTTTTTCCAGAAGCCCAATGACCTGAAACAGACAACAGATAAACTTGACAGTGTAATGTGAAGACTGCATAACGAACTATCTGGCTTAAATTAGTATATTTCCCATACCTAAGGATTGACACCTTTTCATTTATGATATCATAAATATAGTAAAAATACAGATATTTCAGTGCTCTGCATTCATCAAAACAGTCAGAAACTTTGGGTATTTCCAGCAAACTTTGCTATATTATGTTAGTTTTCCAATGAATGTAGTAAACTAGCAGGATATAAAATTAACCTAGAGAAATCAATGGCTTTTCTATTCACTAACAAATCTCTGAAAAATAAATTACAGTTTGAATATAAAAGCTTTAGGTCTTACAGTTTTCTTTTTTCAAATTTTGGTGAGTTCTATATAAATAATAAATGTGAAAAAATTTTAATATATTTTATTGATTTTTTACAGAGAGGAAGGGAGAGGAATAGAGAGTTAGAAACATTGATGAGAGAGAAACATAGATCAGCTGCCTCCTGCACACCCCCTACTGGGGATGTGCCTGCAACCAAGGTACATGCCCTTGACCGGAATCAACCTGGGACCTTTGAGTCCACAGGTCGGCGTTCTATCCACTGAGCCAACCGGTTAGAGCGTGAAAAAATCTTTAATATATTTTTAAACAGTACATGGATTTTCTATATAGAACATCTATATATTTCTGAAAATATTCACCCTTAACCTTATTAATAAATCTAGCTATACTTCATCAACATTTTTACTAAATAACACTTGACATATACAATTTAAGAAAGAAATATAGTTAACTAGATGCCAAGGGTTAACTACATATTAAGTAATAACTTGAGTTGATTTGTTCTTGGGTCATTAAATATATCCTGATTTGATGTGTATTTAAAAAGCAATTAAGTTTATACTTGGATGCCAAATGTATGTTGGTGGATATGATTACACATTTTTTTTCTACTCTTATTTAATACTCTTATTTAATTTGTGCACTGGGGGGGGGGGGGGTAGGAATCCCTCAGCCCAGCCTGTGCCCTTTCACAGTCTGGGACCCCTTACTCCTTACCACCCGCCGGCTTGCTGCTCCTTAGCACTTGCCTGGAGGCTCCCACTATCGCCACAGCGCTCATCAGTTGTGAGCCCGGTTTCTTGCTGAGTGACACTCCCTCTGACCACCAGGAGCCAGCCCCTGCATTGAGCCTCGCCCCCTGGTGGTCATTGCACATCATAGCAACTGGTCATTCTGGTTGTTCCACCTTAATGGTCACTTAGGCTTTTATTACACAGATGCAGGTTAGTTACAGGCTATTGATTATTTCTAAATTTCTTTTGCTTTTAAATTTTCATTGGATTTTATTATATAGCCAGATTATGATAGTATTGTAATATCTTTATGAAAATTTCTCAAATTCAGCTGAAGTTAAAGCAAACAAATAAGGATATGGATGTATTAGAAAGAATTGTACTAAATTATTTGAACCAAAGCGAAGATGTTATTTTGTATGTGCAGAATTATGAGTTAAATGCTTTTCCTACCAGAATAAGTGAGTATGGACTCTTGCTTTCTTTGTTTTGTTTTATTTCCTATCATGTATATTTCATGAATAATATATTGCCTGTCATTATTTTCTTCACATCATGTAAGTTTCAAGCCTTGACATTGAAGATCCTAGTTTCTTTCCTAGAATATTGTTTTATAAATCAAGGGGTCCAAAATTTGCTGCTTATAATTATTTCTTCTCAAAACTAAAACATGAAGAGGATAGCTTCTATATATCACTAAGAAATTTTAACTTTATTGCCATTATTTACTATTTTGATAGAAGAGTCAAACAATTAAGAATTTAGTTTGAGTGAAATTTAAAATTTTTGAGTAATTACTGTATTTATTACCATTACTGCTTGTACCCAAGGAAGAATTCAATAAGAGCAGCATATATAACCTTTACCTTTGTGAATGTCATCTAACATATGTGCTTATTTAAACTAAAATTAATATGTTCAAGGAAATATATCAAGTACAATAATATATGTGAGTTAGGTAACTACTGAGGCCATTAAGAATGCAGAAAAATCACACTAGCCAGTTTGGCTCACCGGATAAAGCCTTGGTTCACAGACTGGAGGCTCCATCAAGGGCATGTACCTCAGTGGAAGGCTTGATTGCCAACCCTGGTTGAGGCATGTGTGGGAGGTAACCAATTGATAGGTCTCTCTCACTTAGACATTTCTCTCTCTATCTCTCCACCTTGCTTTAACTTTCTCTGAAGATCAATGGAAAATATTCTTGGGTGAGAATTTAAAAAACAAAGAAAGTAGAAAAATAATGATAAGGAATTGATACATGAATGTTTTCATGAAAGCGTTGAACTATAAATACTGTTTGGAAAACTTAAGGGGCAGATTATCTTGAGGCAGGGTTGGCAAATATTTTCTGTAAAGGAACAAATGGTAAATATTTTAATTTTTGTTGCTAAATTATCTCTGTCATCCTTTTCAACTCTGATGTTATAGCATGAAAAGGGCCAAAGATAATATATGAATGAATGGATGCTTTGTTTCCATAAAATTTATTTACAAAAACAGGTAGGCACTTGATTTGGCCCATGAGTCACGGTTTGTGATCCCTGGTTTATGGCATAGAGAGTTTTAGATAAAAGAGTATAACATAAAAAACCCTAAATTTTAGAACAATGAATTAAAGGTAGCAAATTCTTCCTGTTATAATTTAAATTCATGAAGGCAAATATAAAGATGTGTACTTTTACGGGGTAAACAAAAATAGGTTTATAGTTATGAGTATGGGAGAGTTTATTCTTGTATTATTATTTGTTAATTATTGTATTACTCATGTATTACAACTGTTAACTGATATTGCCCACCCCTGCACATGAATGTGCTTGTGTGTTTTTATGTAAATTTCAATATGGTAGTTTAGAAAAAATATAATGAAACTAAGAAACTGAATACTTTGCTGAATGAATCATATTTTATCCAGTTAATAAAAAATACCTTTTTGTTATGTAAATAATTGATCACTGAAAGTATATACATTAGTTCCTTGAATCATAAGGTAACTGAAGAATAGTAAGATTTGTCATCTGTGTAAAAATATCGTATATTAGTTATATTATATTAAATCATTTCCCCCTGATGTTTAAATGAAAAGCAATGGCTCTCATTGCAATTTTTTTTTTTTTTTTATAGAAAGCCTAGCTTTGTCTCATAACTGGTATAGTAAAAAACTGGTCTGGTCTACTGTAAAAAGATTAATCTCTTTGTAGCAGATTTAATGTAAGAGTTAAAGAGATAAGCTATTTGAGAAGCTAATGCAATCTGTCTGTCTATAGTTGGTAATCCCTCAGGAAATTTTACCTTTCTTTTTAATTCACCTTTACATCAGGGAGATTTGGCCTAAAGACCACAGAACAAGGAAAAATTGTTTCTTCTCACACTGTAAAGCAATAGCATGAACATTTTATTGCCATATTGAATGGAAATTGACCCTTGACCAACACAGAGGTTGGGGAACTAACCCTCGTGAATTAAAAAAATCCACCCATAACTTTTGACCTCCCAAAAATTTAGTTGTTCCTGCCGGAACCGGTTTGGCTTAATGGATAGAGCGTCGGCTTGGGGACTGAAGGGTCCCAGGTTCGATTCTGGTCAAGGGCATGTACCTTGGTTGCGGGTATATCCCCAGTAGGGGGTGTGCAAGAGGCAGCTGATCGATGACTCTCTCTCATC
Organism: Pipistrellus hanaki; assembly: GCF_964339955.1. Lineage (NCBI taxonomy): Eukaryota > Metazoa > Chordata > Mammalia > Chiroptera > Vespertilionidae > Pipistrellus > Pipistrellus hanaki. Next base: position 41,707,055 of record NC_140506.1, on the reverse strand, counting down.
AATGTTTCTAACTCTGTATCTCTCTCCCTTCCTCTCTGTACAAAATCAATAAAATATACTTAAAAAAAATTTAGTTGTTCCTCATTATAAACAGAGTATTGGTTCAGGACCATCATAATGTTTCTATCTCTCTCTCTTTCCCTTCCTTTATGAAATCAATAAAAATCTATTTTAAAAATAAATTATATATTTACATATGAATAAACATACAAACTTATTGGTTGTGTTAGTGTATGTGTCCCTTGGAAAACACAACTGAAAGAAAATGGGAAGGAAATGAAGAAGGGGTAAAAGGGCAAGGGACACCTTCAGACCATGATGATGTCGATTAATCTCAGTAAAAGATGAAAGAGAAAGGGTACACAGAAAGGAGGACAAGAGGAAGGGAAATTAGGTGAAAATATTTATCTGTAGTGATTTGTAAAGAAATTTCATCAATATCCCCAATGTCTTTCAACAGAGAAGTCTCTCGCCTCTCAATCACTAAATGACAGTAGGAAATAAAACAGTGATAGATGCTAGAGCACAGCAGTTGCGTCCCTCAGTCAAGTATGTTCTCCGTGAAGGAGATGAGGGGCATATCCGCAGAATCACCACAGAGCTCCCTTATGTTTTTAATGAAGGTAAATTTTCATTAAGCTAGGTAACCAACCTCTGCTTTGAAATATGTCTATTAATTAAAAAAAAAAATGTTAACTTGAATGGAAAAGTTGGCTAGGAATTCAATCTATAAGGCCAGGATTTGTTTTTCTGGAAGTTTTTTAATTAGCATGAACAAGTTAAATTTGACCAAATGGGAAAAAACTGTACTGGTCTGTTTATTTGTTTTCTTCCTATCCTCTTTACTGAGTCCAATATGTTTGTTGCTAAATTCACTAGAAAAATAAAATAAAGACACATCTGTTTCTTAAGATGTATGAGGAAAAAATAAGAGGGGAATGTGTGAAAGCTTTGTTCCCTACCTCTCAAAGTTTTTATGATTCAGACTTCTTTTTCCAAGTATATCTTGAAGAGGAGTGATATTTATTTTTTTATTTATTTTAAATTATTTTACCTAATATTTTTTTCCAATTATATTTCAACTATTAAAATGCAAACATTTTAGAAAAATACTGTTAAAATTTATGGTTAATACATAATCAAATATTTTGAAATAAAAAGTAAAAGTGCCATTATTAACCACTATTCTATATTGGTATTCAAAATATATTTATATTTGTATCCCAAACATTTTTATGAGCATTTTATTTGAAAATCTGTACACTCCTATTAGTGAATTAAAGATATTTAGAGATAGCTACACTTTACAAAGAATTCAAAAGAACTGCAAACACTATATTGTTATATTTAATTATTCTCTGTTTCAAAATACTATGCTTCTATGTGCTGGGATATTTATAAATGTGGCTAAAGACAGTAATTCAGGCAGAAAAAATTAGGAGTTACTGCCCTCATTAAAAAAAAAAAAAAGTCATCATTTAACTAGTGAAATACAAACTTGACTTTAAAAGAGCCTCTGAATTTATGTGTACACTAGAGGCCTGATCCATGAATTCATGCACGGGTGGGGTCCCGTTGGCCCTCCCCGATGGTGGCCAATGGGGCTGGGCCGGCCAGAGGGATGGGCCGTAGGGGGGCAGGATGCCAGTTGGAGCCTAGATCAGGCTGGTGGCTGCCACCATTCACACATAACCACCGGTCATTCGGGTCGTTCTGATCATTCTGCCGTTCTGGTCGCTGGGCTTTTATATTTATAGATATGTATGTATGCTTCATTTTATGAGAGATCATCACCAATTATTTCCTATGAGAAAGTAAAAAGTTGTTTTGTTGTTAAAAGATCAGCCTGGGTTTACAGCTTATCCAGTTCATGTGAACTCTGGAAACTCTTGGGAGTTTAGCCTTGCTAAACCTCACTTTTTTTTTCAATTGTAAATGGAGATTACAGGGATAACCAAAATACGGTGTTCTTTTGAAGATTAAGTAAGGTATTTGTTAAGAAGGAATAATAGTCCTGAGAACACTTCTAGCATTTAGTAAATATTAACTTTATTATTATTAATCTTTCTAATGTAGTTTTTAAAACCTAAAGTGTCTTTATATTGTATTACTAGACACCTGATGCACAAACTTCATGCAAGAATAGGCCTTCTTTTCCCTGGGTGCTGGTACCGGCTTCCTTCTGGCACCCAGGACCCGGCTTCCCTCACAGGCCCAGCTTCATTTGGAAGGTCATCTGGAAGGACATCTGGTTGAATTAGCGTATTATTATTATTATAAATACGTGAGGGTGAAATTATTTTTAGAGTACATATGATTAACAATCAGATACATTAAATTGATAGTTTAAAAAAGAATAAAAGTAATAGCAGAGCTAAACAATTTTGGACAGAACCCATATACTCACCCTAATAAATACCATTTTTATAATACTTGAACTTAACTTTAAAATACATAATGTATTGGTAAATGAATATCAATGACATGAAGGGAGTGGTATAGAGCACTCATTAAGTTTATACCAATTTTCCATATTTTGTGTAGAAACAGAATTCCTAAGTGTCTAAATTCAATATACTTTCCTGTAGACTTCTATTATATGATCACAGATGAAATGTATTCCCACAGGAAAATATATATTGACTCTAAGAAATTAGAAAACTCATATCTACACAACTTCAAAACTTCTGAAATCACATGTTTATCCTAGATAAACTTTCAAGTACGCTCTTTGCAGCAATTTCATAAGTATTGACAGTGAAGAAAAATTGCAGCTACTGGATTTTTTAGAAGACTTATCAGTAAGAACCCATTGCCTGAAGGTTTCTTTGTTTTATCAGCAAGGTCTTAAGAGTAAAGTCTGTTAGATTTTTCCTTTTAAGGGAGCAGAAAGATGGAAAAGAAGGAAAAGGCAAGTGGGGGGTGGGGTGGGAAACAACACCAAGAAGATAAAGCATTTAGGCAAGAAAGTTAAATGCTTTTAAAAAGGCTTACTTCTGTGTTTTATGATATATACATCTGCACTGAGCTTGCTGTGCTAGTTGAGTTAATATTATATATACTTAATTAACACTAGAGAAAGATAATACTCTCTTACCTCTTGTATCTATGATAATTTTAAATGCATGACTAAATATTTTATCAAAATCTTTAGCAGAACAATTTGTATCATTGCTAAAATGAGACATAATTTTAGTAACATCTTAGAAAGTAACATCTTACTAACATTTTAATAATATGTTACCAAATAATGTATTCAGTAAGATAATGTCTTACTAAACAGAAAAAAAAAAAAAAAACCCAAATACCTAGAGAATTCATTTTTTCATATTATAACATACTAGAGTCCCGGTTCACAAAATTTGGGCATGGGGAGTCCCTCAGCCCGGCCTGCATCCGCTTGCAATCTGAGCCCCTCAAAGAATGCCCGCCTGATTGCCCCTAATTATAAAAAATAAAAGGCAGTATTATAATAATGATCCCTGCAGGATCGGGCCTATACTGGCAGGCAGACATCTCTCTTGCAATCCAGGACCACTGGCTCCTAACAGCTTATCCAGTTCATGTGAACTCTGTAAACTCTTGGGAACTCTCCTGCCTGCCTGCCTGATCGCCCCTAACCACTCTGCTTGCTTGCCTGATCGCCCCTAACCTTGATGCCTGCCTGCCTCACCACCCCTAACTGCTTGCCTGCCTGCCTGATTGCCCCTAACCACTGTGCCTGCCTGTCTGGTCACCCTAACTGCCTCTGCGTTGGCCCTCACTACTGTGGCTTCTTTGTGAAGGACATATGGAATGACTTCTGGGAGGTTATTAGGCTATTTGGTCTAATTAGCATATTACGCTTTTATTATTATAGATATGTCTTTTGAAAAAATTTCATTAGAAATGAGATATTTTACAGAAAAAAAAGCACACATTATTCACATAATGAATGTTATTTCCCAGTGCCAGTTTTTCACATTTATAGTAACTTTTTTTTTTACTAAAGTTACACATTGAATACAAGTATTTTTCTCTACCCCTCTTGAAATGTTAGTTAACAATAAATGATTTACGGTTTTAAAATCGGTATTTTAAAATTCTCAGTTGCTAAGAGGGAGAAGAGAGAAAACTGACCCTCCAAAAATATTAAATGTTTTTGAGAAGTAGAAAGAATGTTGTAAGTTAGGAGGGTATTAAATTGAAAACTAAATGCCATTGGGGAGGAGGGAAATGCCGGGGAGAAGCAAAGCAGTTCAAAAGCACAGAAACCTGAGGATAGTGGGGAATTGTATATGGAAAACAAACAAACAAACAAACAAAACAAAAAACAACAAAAGTGGAATAGTAAAAATAAAATAAATAAATAAAAAGAATGTATCATTTTGGTCATGTAATGATCTTAGAAACTCACTACCAGCCATATAAACAGAAGCTGAACAATTGAAAATCAGTGAATTTTTACAAACCCCTTAGAATCAGGGTTAAAAGTTAAGAGATGGTGCCCACCTGGTGTGGCTCAGTGGTTGAGTATCAATCCAGGAAGCCAGAGGACAACCATTCAATTCCTGGTCAGGGTGTATGCTCGAATTATGGGCTCGATCCCTAGCAGGCGGTGTGGAGGAGGCAGTTAACTGATGATATTTCTCTCTTATGGATATTTTCATCTCTCTATCCCTCTTTCTTCCTCTCTCTAAAAATCAATAAAAAACATATATTTTTTAAAAAGTTAAGGGATGGTGACTCCTATCTCAATAAAGTTGCTTTAAAAACAGCAAAAGTATAGCCCTAGCCGATTTGGCTCATGGATTGAGCTTTGGCCTGTGGATTGCTCATGTCAAGAGTTCTTACCTTGGCTGCTTCAGTCAAGAGCACTTAACTTGGCTGCAGGCTCCAGGCCCTGGTCAGGGTAGCCCGAGGGCGGCAATCAATCAATGTGTCTCTTTCATATTGGTGTTTCTCTTGTCTCTCCCTCTTCCTTCCACTCTCTCTAAAAACCAAATGGGGGAGAGAAAAAAAATGTCCTCAGACAAGGATTAACAACAAAATAGCAAAAGTATAGAAAAAGGTCTATCACAACAATGTCATTCAGAAACCTGGATCCTCTATATTAAATTTACACAAAGCACACTTTAGAAAAGGGAAAAGTATCAAAAATAAAGGGAAGTATACTAATGATGAAGAAATCAATTTCTCACCTAACTACACTTGAAGAACAAAGCATTAAAGTACATTAAAACACTATGTACTGCAAACATAGATAGACCAACCACTTTTTGCTTGAAAACTTCCAAACTCTCTCTCAGTGATTAAGAAAATCCATAAAGATAAAGTTGACATGATGAGCAATATCAACAAACTTGATGTTATGGATTATTACTGAACATCTCATCCCAAAACAATAAAATGCACATTTTCCTAAAACTCATATAAAATATTAATCAAAATAGACCAAATTATGGGCCATAAAACTCCTTAAGAAATTTTTAAAAATGGAAACCATGCAGAATATATTCTCAAAACACTATGAATTAAACTAGAGATCAATAAAAGAAAGTTAGATGAAAAATTTCATGTATTTGGAAATTGAACAACACACTTCTAAATAATCAAGCATAAAAAAAGGAGTCTTGTGAGAAATGAAAAAAATGTTTGAACAAATAAAATTGAAAATGCAACTTATAAACAAAGGTGTGGATGATATAAGTTCTCAACCTGGAAAAGAAAGATGGGTTAAATGTCTCTGTTCTCTGCCCCAAGAGGAAGAATGCAACCATGTACTATTGGTTAGATGTATTGTATAACTGATTATCTATACTCCCAGAAATATGAATGTTATATTAATTTGAATATAGATTTTAATAGAATTAACTGTTTGATTCATTTAAATTTGCACTATACAGTTTCCCCAAAGTCTTCAGATGACAAGATTTGTGACCTTTATGGTTTCAGATGTGAATTCTTGGTTTTTGCTGTAAAGTAAGTGGAATAAGGTAGGATTTTCTTAACAACTAGAGTAATTATTCATTGAAATTGAGGTAGTTTTAAAACTGGAGTGATATGGATTTCTCCTTTAAGAGTAGCCACATTCATGGTACTTATCGAAGAGTATGAATTTGAATTCACTGCAGACTGAGTTGTTTGCAAGAAATAGTAGCTAAGATCCATGCATAATAAATATGTGATTTATTCCTACAAGATAAGCAAAATTTATGCCATAATCATAATATATTATCAAAGGTTTAATTATGGAAATCTGTTTAACAATATTTAATTCAGCTTTTATAAATTGTGATGTTATCAGCATATCCTCTGTAATAAAAGCCTAATATGCTAAATGTCCAGTTATTTGGTAGGCAATTCAACCAATCAAAGCTTAATATGCTAATGATATGCTAAGGCCACTCAACTGCTCGCTATGATGTGCACTGACCACCAGGGGGCAGATGCTCCAACCAGTAGGTTAGCTTGCTGCTGGGGTCTGGCCAATCTGGACTGAATGAGATGGGCTGGACATGCCCTGGAACCCTTTCATGGTCCCACTCCAGCTGGCCAACCTCCTACGTCTCTCCCCAGCCCCGATCGTGCACTGGTGGGATCCCTTGGCCTGGCCTGCACCCTCTTGCAATCTGGGACCTCTCAGAAGATGTCAGAGAGCCAGTTTCAGCTTGATCCTGAAGGCCAGGCCAAGGGATACCACTGGTGCACTGGGCCTCTAGTATTGAATAACATTGTTAAAAGAAAGATTCCAGCGAATTATTGATTAGTAGATTTAATCATAACCTTGTTAGTAATAGCACCTTCTTAGAATCAGATACAGTTGCAATTTATCATAAAAATTTAACCATATATAAGAAAGAGAAAATTACTGTGATTAGAATTTTTTTGGAGGCAGGAGATCAATACTAAAAGATTACTTTTACTTTGTAAGTAAATTAAGTTAATGTTATTGACTTAAGGATATGCGTTTTAGTCTCTACACCTTGTTTGTTTTTGTCTTTTTTTGCCCCTCCCCTCCCGCCATTTATGATATAGGCTGTGTTGCTGTATTCTTTTGATTATGGCTTGTTGGACAAACAAACTTAGAGTTATAATATATGGTCTTGAGAGCAAGTTTTGTTGGTTGCAATTATTCAAACTGGTAACTCACCTAAGGGTGATATAAAAGCTAACGCAAGCACCTCAGGAGGGAATCAAAAGAAACAACTGTTCTGTATCTGATCACTTGAGTAGCATACCTTTTATACCACAGTAAAGGAAATTAAGCAGAAAGTTATCCAGGGAATATTCCAGTCAAATTAAAGTATTTAACAATGCACTGACTAAATGTTTTTAATTATTAACCTTTGATGTCTCATAAGAACATATTTATGGGGGGGGGAATGTTAAATCAAATTTCTTTTTTTTAAATTCTTTATCATTGAAAGTATTACATATATCTCCTTTTCCCCCCATTGACCTCTGCCTGCCACTCCCCCTGCTTCCCAGCACATGTCCCTCCCACTACTGTCTGTGTCCTTTGGTTATGCTTATATGAATGCATACACAACCTTTGTTTAATCTCTTACCATCTCCTCCTATCCTCCCCTGTCTTCCCTCCGAGGCTCAGTGGTCTTTTTGATACTTCTGTGTTGCTGGACTGGACTATTTTTGTTCATCAATTTATGTCATTCATTATATTCTACAAATCAGTGAAATCATGTGATATTCATCTTTCTCTGACTGGCTTAATGCTGTCCAGGTCCATCTATGCTGTTGCAAATGGTAAGAGTTTTTTTTTTTTTTTACAGCAGCATAGTATCCCATTGTGTAGATGTAGCACAGTTTTTTTAATCTACTCACCTGCTGATGGGCACTTAGGCTGTTTTCAAATCTTAGCTATTGTAAATTATGCTGCTATAAAATAAAAAGCTTCTGCATAGCAAAAGAAATTATCAGTAAAATAAGAGAGGCCACTGCATGGGAGAACATACTTGTAAATGTTATATCTGATAAGGGTTTAATCTTCAAAATTTATAGGGAACTCATACAACTTAACAAAAGGAAGGTAAACAATCCAATCAAAAAATGGGCAAAGGACCTAAATAAAACACTTTTCTAAAGTGGCCAAGAAACATGAAAATATGCTCAAAGTCACTGAGAGATGCAAATCGAAATGACAATGAGGTACCATCTCACACCTGTCAGGATGGCTATCATTAAGAAATTAATAAATGACAAGTGCTGGTGAGGATGTGGAGAAAAAGGAACCCTCTTGCACTGCTGGTGGGAATGCAGACTGGTGCAGCCACTGTGGAGAACAGTATGGAGTTACATCAAAAAATTAAAAATGAAACTCCCATTTGACCCAGAGATCTCACTTCTAGACATATATCCTAAGAAATCAGAAACACCAATCAGAATGGATATATCTATCCCTATGTTCATAAATCAAATCTCAAACAAAATATTTCAAGGACTTCATAGCAATATAAGATATTCATAAACCAAGGTTAAATGCCTCTTTGCAATTCAGAATGGAAACTTCTCTAAGGTTATTTAGACTTAACAAAGGTAATACACATCAGGACATATACTCTATTATAAAGTTTTCCTTGAATCAATTTTCCTTTTTGCTGATACCTATAATATGTGCTTAATAATTGCATAAATGAAAGGTTTCTTTCAGAGTCTAAAGTGTTCCTATTATGGGGATTACAAAGTGAGCTGTATAGGTGAGCTATATTAATCTATGAAGTAGGATGGATGGATGGATTCATCTACAGTATTCTTCAAGGGGACATAGTAAAATAATAAATGACAAGTAATGATCATTTTCATTCCCATGATTATGTAAATGCTCCCCAGGAGAACATTTATTATGAATACTGTCATTGAAATCACCCTTCCTTCTGTTGACTGGAGCTGAATGCCTTTGAATACCTGATTACTAAGCAGTTCATAACAAGTAACATTGTGATGCTATAAGTAAGCATTGCCAAAAAATGCCACTGTAAAAGTCTTTGTTGTGAGAAATATTTAAAGCAAATATTCAAACACCTGTGTAAGGTGTAGTGCGCTCTTTCAGCATCATAAGTAGCAATGGATCTTACAACAAATCCAAACATTATTGTTCTGTGAGTCATGCTAATAGTTATGTAAAGCATTATTTATCCTGAGATTATTTCAGTCAATGATACAAATGGGCTTATAGAAGCATTTCTGTCACACATAGACAGGAAACACAAAGAAATATGTTCCTGTTTAAGCAATACTTTGTGTAATCTTAGGTGAAGTGATTGTGAATTATACAATCATATTCTTTCTTAGGAGTGGTTATCTGTATTTCTAAAGAAACCCTATATATTAAATCTAATGAATGCATACAATTTTATAAATACAAATTATATAGGTAATTTAGTTTCCTATTTTGTATAAAATACTTTTGGATGTCAAATAATTTAGTGGACACTATTATAATATATTCTACTCAGTTAGCCATTTAAAACAGGTGATAAAAACCAGAAGTGTCCCCTTCTGAAATACTTTAATTACATTAGTCAGCCAGTCTAGCTATGCATCTACTCTGTGCCAAACATCACAGAGGAAATGTGAAGAAAACAAACCAAAAATAGAGATTATGGGCATTCTTTTTGATGGGCTTAAAATATTTGGTGACAAAAATAGTCCCTTAAAGAATTTAGAAACCAGCTCTGAGGATAAGTAAACAAGAATGGGAGGGTGGCATGGATTATATGCAAAAGGAGATATAGAATTTTAAAAAGATGGTTGCAGGTTTCATGAATCAATATGTTGTTAACCTAGTAAGCGTATTGATGGGAAAAATGGAGAGGGATATTTCATTTGAGGAATGTGGAATGAGCACGTTATTTAGAGCTTTCAGGAGGTCTCATGTGTGTGAAACTTGTGAGTAAGGTTGTGTGATGGGAACCAAGGGACTGACAAGGAAAGATATATAAGAAGTAGGATCAGTAGAAAGGCCATTTAATGGAAGAAAAAAAAATGCATAGCAGAAGGTTGACAGCGGCACAATTCGCCACAGGTAAGATTTGGAAAGAGCTTAAGTGCTCTTCAGCAGAAGAGTGAATTAAAAAACAGTGGTACATCTACACAATGGAATACTATAATATGCTGTGGTAAAAAAAAAAAAAAAGGAAAAAAAAAAAAAAAAGGAAGGAATTCTTACCATTTGCAACAGCATGGATGGAACTGAAGACCATTATGCTAAGCGAAATAAGCCAGTCAGAGAAAAATAAATATCACATGATCTCACTCATTTATGAAATATAATGAACAACATAAACTGATGAACAAAAACAGATCCAGAGACAGAGAAGCATTTATCAGACCATCAAACCTCAGAGGAAAGGTAAGGAAGGGTGGGGGTAAAAAAAAAATTATTACAATATATGACATCTATTTTCATCTTCTATCTAAATACAGGAAATTCTTCGGTTTTCCTAATTTTCTTTTCTTTCTTCTTTTATCATTTTCTTCATTTCTATATATCATCATGAATTTGAAAGCATTTAAAATCTTTATATGATAGTGTTGGGTAACATAGTATTTAGGGGGGAATTATATTGAAATACACTAATAAAAACACTTGACCTTTCTTTCCCATTTATTTGACACAGCTTTTTGCTGAAATAGAAACAGATAAATGTCACACATTTATATTTTCACATCTCCAATAGCATGAAACTTCTCAAATAATAACAAATGATATAATTTACTTTTTCATATAAGGGAAAGGTATAATTTTCTTACACAGAAAACCTTCAAAATCAATATAGAGCCTTTTCCTCTGTTTTAATAGAAATACTCTATTTCAGTGTAAAGTATAAAATATAGGCAATAATACTTTTGATCATTTTATTTTATTTTGATGGATACCAAATTTGTCTAAATTGGACTTTTGAAATTTAAATTATATATTGTCTTTAATTCCAATGACAATTTCCATGAGAACATGAAAACCTTGAAACCAAATGTTAAAAGATATTTTCTTTCTTACTAAGATTCAGCTTTTTTTTTTCAGACTGTAACTGTATATATCCCTTTCAGACTTTCAAAATGTTAGGAGGCATAATAGTGTATGAATCAAATTAGAGCATTAACCTTTATTAAAATTACCCTTGGTCTCTCTGTTTCTTACTACATTTCTGGATATGTTACTATATATATATATATATATATATATATATATATATATATTATAAGTATACATTGAATATACATGTATACATATATGCATATCTGTATATGTATATACTAGAGGCCCAATGAATGATGATTCATGCAAGAACGGGCCTTCATTCCCTTGGCCATCGGCACCACCCTCGCTCTGGCTGGAGCCACCTTTTTGCTCTGGCCCGAAGTCACCTTTCTACCTTCCCATGCTGCCCAGAGGCCTGAAGTGGCTGGGGTGGTGCAGAAGACCTGCACCATTGCATGGCGCCAACACAAGCATCCCACTCTGCCCCTGGCCACTGGGCGCCTGCATATGGTGTGCAAATTAACCTTCCATCTTTGCTGGGTTAATTTGCATACTTCTGATTTCCTGGTGAGCATCGTGGAGGTATGGTCAATTAACATCTTACTCTTTTATTAGGTAGATACGATATGTGCATATATATATAATGCATATTTATATGAATATGTATATATACATATACGTATACACACACACACACATATGTGTGTGTGTGTGTGTGTGTGTGTGTGTGTGTATTAGTATGAGCAGGCATTATCTAAGAATAGTTTCAAGAATAACTATTTCTAAAATGGTCCAGGAACAGTTACCCTAAATCCATCTGAAAATTTTGTGAAATTGCAAATAATAAATCCACACTATTTGTCCCTAAAATAAGTCCTCATTAACTAATTGTGTTAATTAAATCCATCAGATTACATATAGAAGTTATTTAATAAATAATCCCTATAATATCCTCTGACCCTTGTGTATGCACTTGTGTACCTAAATGGGTTTTTGCTAAATGTGACTCAAGAAGTAGCAGCACCCTAGCCAGTTTGGCTTGGTGGATAGAGCATTGACCTGCAGACTGAAGGGTCTCAGGTTCAATTCCCCTCAAGGGCACATGCCCTGGCTGCGGGCTCGATCCCCACTGGGGAGCGTGCAGGAGGCAGCTAATCAATGATTCTCTCTCATCGTTGATGTTTCTATCTCTCTCTCCCTCTTCCTTCCTCTCTGAAATTTATATATATATATATATATATATATATATATATATATATATATATATATATATATATGAAGTATCAGCAACTTATGCCATTTGCTCTTGTTTTCCTTTTTTTTAAAATTCAGATTGTTTTCTTTATTTATTAGAGGCTTTTTAAACTGTATATGTGAGTTAATTTGATTAGAAATTAGAAACATTTCATAGTAGTGCTTTAATGAGCATATTTTCAGTGTCTTTTCTTATTGCAGAAAGTCATCATGCAAGCAAAGTGCCACTTTGCAATTTGTAGCCCTTTTTCTTTTTTAGAAAGGACATTTGATTGATGATTGTTAAAATGTCAAGTGCGTGGTTATACACCTCTAATCACAATTGTATCATGTTCCAGCTCTGTTGCCCAATATATGGTCAATGGCAACAATGTTCCTTATGTTACCTATTTTTTTTGCCTTAAGTTTTTGCCTAAAACTTGCTTAGATTTCCTGGAAAAAGTGAGATTGTTAGATCCTAGAATCACTTAAAATAGTGGGTTACATATTTTCATAGTGTTAACACTGAGACTCATTTAGTATTTTCAAAGAATAAGATCAATACCCACTTCTCTGAGGCTGGCTTTGCATGGATTTGCAGATATTTTAACTTTTATGTTAAGTTTCTTTAGAAATCATGTTGAGGTTAAGAGTCTCCTCCTAGCAGACTGATATGAAAATTAGAGTAAGAAAGTTACAGATAAGAAGCAAGTTTACTGCAGAAGTGAGTTTGTGAATAATGTAAATGTAGTTGTCTGAATAATATCCATTTTGAGATGTTCATTGGGCATCTAGGACAACATAAAAATATACAATGACTATGAATAAAATAGACTTCAGGGTTTTTTTTGTAATGAAAATTATAAGAAACAAAATGTTATTAAAGTTTTATAGACTGTGGAAACAATTCACAAAGATAATACGACTCTATAAGCATAACTAAGGGCTGTTAGGTATCCTCTCAAAATCAGACATCGGTACCAATGTTGGAAATTGTAAATTATCCTGATCTATAATTTAAAGAATTAAAATATAAAATTAGCAATTTCAGCTACTGTTACTTACAGTTTTTGGGATTTTATATATTTGATGAAACAGCCATTTTGCCAAATGAAATGTACTATAAATTAAATTAGCATTACAAACAAAACAAGTGTGTTCCTATTCTACAATATATCTGTGCATAAATTAGCTAATTTCCTAAAACACTCTCCATAGTTATTACTCTGTTATCTGTAGGTTATAGCACTCTCCACATTCTGAAACTTGACACTTGATTCACTCAGATAGTCAAAAGTAGACTATAAAAGGGAATAAAGATAATGTGATTTTTGCAAGTTTTGTAGAAACAATATAGATCTTAAAAATATAATCAGGACAGGAGAAAACAGCATGTCACACTAATAAAAGAGAAACATGCAAATTAACCAGCATTCTGCTACACCACAAGCCTTACCCACCAGCCAATCAGAAGCAAGTATGCAAATTAACCCAACCAAGAAGGCGGCCAGCCACAGAGCTGGAGCAAGCAGGAGGCTTGGTTGCCTTGGCAATGGAAGAAGCCAAGCTTCCCACACGTCCTAGCTGGCCTCCGCTCAAGGCTACAAAGTGTTAATTTTAGAAGATAAATAAATCCTAGACACCTGCTTCTAGCAGGCCCTGGTCTCAGCTCAAGGAAGTGCTGAAAAAAAAAAAAAAAAAAGAAAAGATAAAGAAAAAAAAGGAAGGGCTGGTACCTTGGGTCACCATGGGGAGTGATCAGGTCAGGATGGGATGGCAGGAGTCCAGCAGGGGGCCCAGTGGGGGTGAGCAGGCCATCAGTGGGGGTCAGTTGGAGTAGTTCAGGACAGCAAGGGGCAGTTTGGAGTGAGAAGGCCAGCAGGGGGGCATTTGGGGGCAAGCAGGCCAGCAGGCAGTTTGGTTAGGGGCAATCAGGCAGGCAGGCAGGCAGGTGAGTGGCTGGAGCCAGCAGTCCTGGATTGTGAGAGTGATGTCTAACTGCCAGTTTATGCCCGATCCCTGAAATTAGGCATTAGGACATCCTTTGTGGGGCCCTAGATTGGAGAGGGTGCAGGCCAGGCTGAGGTCTCTCTCCTCCCCTCTGTGCACTAATTTTATGCACCGGGCCACAAGTATAATAATAAAAGTGTAATATGATAATTAGACCAGACAGCCGCACAACCTTCTGGACATCCTTCCGGATGAAGCCACTGAGGCGGAGGCCAAGGCAGAGGTCGTTAAAGGTGATCAGGCAGGCAGGTAGGAGAGTGGTTAGAAGGCAGCGGTCTCAGATTGTGAAAGGGATGTCCAACTTGCCTGTTTAGGCCCAATCCACAGGGATCCCCATGGGTTCGAGCCTAAAACGGCAGTCAGACATCCCCTAGGGGTCCTGGGTTGTGAGAGGGTGCAGGAACTGGCTGAGGAATCCCCCTCCCCTGTACGAATTTCATGCATCGGGCCTGTAATTTAAAATAATGATTTAATTTTCAATCTTATTTCCTACATAAAAGCAACAATTGCATTTTGTCATTAAGACAAATACTAGTATACATCTTTGAAGATGATACTAGGAATATTTATGTTTAATTGGGAACAGATTTTATTTTTCCTTTGATAACTATTTGCCATATTATATCAGTTTATTTTAATACATTATCAGTTTGTTTATAAGCAATTTCAAAAAAAATGCAAAACATGTCATAGAGTCATATTAATATTTATTTTACTAGTATAGTGAAGTTAAAGCACTGGTTATGGTATTTTTGGTTTTATTTTAATTTATCTGAAAATAATTCCATCATTCTCATGCATGTATTTATCATGTAATTTTATCCAGCAGATATGCCTAAAAATTTGGAAAATGTAAAAAGTTAATTATGTTGCAATTATACTTTCAATAACAATTTCTTCAAGTAGCTCATATTTCACAATTTCTATTATTCTGAGATTGTTGTTGCTTGAGAATTTCATGACACTACTTTAAATAGACAAGCTTATGCATAGAATCTGATTCACTTATGCTGAGTTCAGAGATTTTAAACACCAGTATATCCTACCTTATTATATAAATATAATTGTATTCCTCCATGTGTAAGTTAGGTTTTTACTAAAACAAATATTTTTCTGCCTTATAAGTAACTTTTTATAAATTGTTAAATGTAATTAATGTATTTTGACTTTTGTACAATTCACAAAGAATAAAACAAAGACTTTCTGTGACTTGAAATCTACACGGTTGTGCTAAGTGTCTACTAATTGGTAAAACACGAACAGGAAAAATATAAGCTAAGAAATGGCAAGGCATGGATTTCTAGACAATAAACTTGCACTGATTCTTATAGCCTGGCAATGCTGAGCCTGAGTTATAATTACATAACTTAAGACATGCCACCATTTTGATAGCAGGAGCGTGTAGGAACTACTGCTTCTGAAGAGCAATTGACACCATTTGCCTTAACCTCAATATTGGAATCTTTGTTTTGCTGATTTGCAGAGCTCGTTTTAAATACAGTAGCATCTATCCTTAAGTAAATCAATGACCTGTAAATAATAATTTGCAAGTTCAACTATAAACCATTAATGGCAAAATAGTCATTTTCTACCATCTTATCTGAAAAACACATATTTTGACAATGAGGCATGGACAAGAGTACCTTTGGAAAAATCTGGGAGTCCTGCAGAGAAATTCCAGCACACAGAGCAAAAAACTCAAGCCTATATGGATTGAAGAGAATAAAATAAACAGCTTTACTTTATTTACATCAACCCTTTCTCAAGGCCACAGCTCAGTGCCAAGAGAAACATCCTTGGCCTGTTGTTTGTCTTCAGGGGATAGTGAGAACATGTGAGTGAGCACCTGGCTCCCCCAGCTCTGTGCGATGCTGCGGAAGAGAATAGCAGCCGGAGTTCAGAATATATCAAAGGGATACAAATCTTAACACACATTCTGCAGACTCCAGTAGGAAGCCTGTCCACAAGCTGCTAAAGATGTTTTATGTGTGGATTTCCCTACTGGCCCATGGGCACCCCAGTGGTTCACTTGCCTCATTTAAATGCTCTAATTCCATGACTGAATCCCTGTGCACATCCCCGGGGGCAATGAAAGCAAGCCTTTGCAGATAGCTGGTAAGCATTCATAGAAAGCCAACCTGAGTCTGAGAGACTGGGAGAGAGCACATCAACTTGAACATTTAGAGAAAGACAGGACGCTATCAGAAGCCAACCTGTTCCTGGAGGAAGAAGATAAGGCATGCAATTTTTAGAATTACCACTCAGGAAGGAGCACAGATTGTGGAACAGGCATGTGTATAGCAAAGGTCTGTGATAGCCTCAAAATCTCTGGTAGGATTGACAGAACATTTTTCTCTCCTGAAGCCAATCAGCAAAGACTAGAGAGGATGATTGCTTCTTCAAATGCATAGACAATAAAGCAAGACCTTAAGGAACATGAAAAAAGAAAAAGAAAAGAAAAATGATGCCACCACAATAATACAGTTATTTTTCAGTAACTGACCCTTAGGAAATAGATATTACAAATTGTTGACAAAGAAAACAAAGTCATTGTTTTAAGAAAATTCAATGAGCCACAAAAGAATAAAGAAAAAATTAGGAAAATAAGATACAAACAAAATGAGATTAAAGAAATATAGAAATAAAACAAAACAACAAAAAAACCCAAACAGAAATTCTGTAATTGAAGAATAAAATAAATATAATTAAAAATCCAATAGAGAGCATGATAAACTTGATCAAGCAGAAGAAGAAATTTGTATACTCAGTACATGGCATTTGAAATTATACAATCAGAGAAAAACAAAGCAAAAAGAATTAAGGGAGTGCAGAAAGCCCATGTGAATTATGAGGCATTATCAAAAGAAACAATTTGCCGAACCCGTTTTGGCTCAATGGAAAGAGCATTGGCTTGGGGATTGAAAGGTTTTGGGTTCGATTCTGGTCAAGGGCATGTATCTTGGTTGCGGGCATATCCCCAGTAGGGGGTGTGCAAGAGGCAGCGGATCGATGACTCTCTCTCTCATCGATATTTCTAGCTCTCTATCTCTCTCCCTTCCTCTCTGTACAAAGTCAATAAAATATATTAAAACACACACACACAGAAAAAACAAAACACAATTTATCCATTATTGGAATCCTAGGAGAGAAGAGAAAGAAGGAAGCAGAAACATATATTATGATCACAAACAGAAGTGTGGTGGTTGCTTGGAGGTGGGGGGCCAAAAGGGGCCCTAATATGAGGTGACAGGAGAAGACTTGACTTTAGTTAGTGGACACATGGTGCTATTTACAGATTTTATAACTTAGAAACCCACACATGAAGCCTATATGTTCATATCGACCAATAAAATTTAATTAAAAATATAATACACACACACACACACACACACACACACACACACACACACACACACACATGGAATCAGCTCAGAAGTTCCCACTTCTAGACAGAGATTTGAGCACCCAAGATCATGAAGCTCATAAGGCCCGAAACAGATTCAACTCAAAGAGATCTCCTACAAGATACATTATAATAAGACTGTCTAAAATCAAATACAAAGAATTTTTAAAACATCCCTTCATGGTGTGTGCTTTAAATATACTAAAATTTTCTTTATCAGTTTTATTTCAGTAATGCTGGAAAATAAATAAATGAAAGAATTAAGAGAGTATGAGTATGATTACTTTTCAATGTATAAAAGAAATTTAGGTGAAGTGTAAATTAGTAAATGAGTCACCTTTCAGCATCCTTTTATCTCTGGGTACAATGTATTTGATTTTCTAATTAAAGTTAGCAACCTTTGTCAGGAAGTCAATTGAATCTAAAGTTCTGGAGAAATTTATTTTTAATTAGTTGAGTGGACACACATCATATCTGTCTGTAAGAATAAAAAGGGTAAGGCTAATAGTAGCAAATTATTTATGGCAAATTTGATGATGTTGTGTTTTTTAATTTCAAGGAAAAAATTGGCATTTAAATGTATGCACTGAGTTTTGAAATATCCTAAGATTGGAAAATGTAAACAGGAAGTACTTTACAATTAAGAAAATACACTCTCTCATGTAGAAGATGTAGAAGGTGACCTTGTGGCATGATCCAGGATTTATATGCCCCATTGCTCTTTGACCTCTGGGTACGAATATCAGTTTTCCTTCTTTTAGTAGTGTGATGTTGAGCAAATCACTCAACCACTCTATGCCACAGTTTCCTTTTCCAGAAAATGAGGGAATAATTATACAGTCTTACTTCATGGAGTTAATAAATACTGGTACTTATACAGTACTTAGAGTAGTATCTAACACTTAGAAAGCACTATATATTTATTAAATAAAATGAATATAGCACAACTTGTATTTAAATAACAGTGAACATGTTACTAATTCCTTCACATCAATACACAGAGCTCTAATTGATTTTTTAATGTTGCTTAATATTCTAAAGATTTTATTTCATATAACTTTTGATGGCTATTCAGGCTGTTTATAATTCCTTATAATAATTACAAATGCTGCTACTATAAGAATCTCTGTGCAAATAGTAGTAACTTAGTATATAGTGGGAATATTTCTGAAATTAGATTACTGATCCCAATTTTCTTCACCTGTTCTTGGTGACTTTCAACATCCACTGAATGGACCATACTATATAACAGTCTTCCCTGGGACATCGATCACCAAGTCTGACTCTAAAGGACTGCGTTTGTGAGGTAGGGCTCTCTTGGACTTGACGTATGCTTATCTCTAGACACAGTTTTGCTTTTAAATCTCTGGTAGTTTGGCTGACTTCATCCTATTACTCTATCTTGATGTGTGGCTTTTAGCTCACATTGACTTTGAACTCCTGGATTCAGAATTTCTCCTCAATTTGCTACACTGTTTCATTTCCTGCCTTTGTTTATTTCATTATCTCTTTGCATGGCATAGAGCAGAAGTATGTCTGTTATGTTTGGTTTATGTAACTGCCCTATTAGGCCTATACAAAGCAAGGTTAATAACATTTCCCATTTGGCAATCGTCTTTCAGTTATCAATATAAATATATAGAACATGATGGATATTGGCTTGTGCTTATGTGAAGCTTACAGAAATATTGTTATATAATTTAGAAAAAAATATTCTGCCTAATTGGTTGATTTTATTTTTGGGGGAGTAATTCCTGGAATGACAAAATTAAGTGTTCTTCTCATGGTCAATTCAATTTCTCATCAAAAGCTTTACTTCATATTTAAACAAATTCTAGAGTTTAGAGGTTCTCCATGAAGTTGATCTTGCAACCTAGGGGTCATTTTGGGTTGTCCTAACTGGGTGGGTGCTACTGGTATCTAGTGGATATAAGCCAGGGATGCTGCTAAATATCCTGCAACACAGAATGCACCCATAATGCAGAATTCTCCTGCATTATGTCAGTGCTTCAGAGTTAAAGAAAATTGGTGCTATACTGATTAAGGACTAAATTTTAGTTCTGAGAACAAAGAAATTTTCCTCTAAAATATTTATACTTTACACATGGAACATAATCTCACTGAAATATGTGTCCAAAACCCAGATGTAATATTGGATCCTGTCTTTGGAAGATTCATAAGGGAAGAAAAAGAGAGTAAGAAAGTGAAAATATGGAAATGTCCACTATTCCTGTCAGATTGGATAATAAGCTTATGTCAGTGAAGGGGACTAAAGTTTTCAAGAAACCTCTTTGTCTCCATGGAAACAAGGACCTTCATTCTTCTTTCTGAGAAGAACACTGTCTTCCACTCAGCAGTAATAAAAACAGGCTTTGAAAACATATTTATTTTCTATTGATGTGAATTTCCTTGGGAAGATAGTCATCAAACTTTTTCTACTTATGGACCTATTATGTGCTCTTTTCCCAGAACAGTATGGTACAATACTTTTAACTCAGAGCTACTCTATATTGAATTGCATCTGTCACTATGTAGCTACATAAACTTAATGTAAGCTCAATAAGAATCCCATGCTTAGTTTCCTTATCTATAAAATGAGATTAATGATAATTACCCTTTTCATCGGCCTTTGTGAAAGTAAGTTTATTAAAACATATAAAATAAAACATATAAAATACACATAACAGTGCCTTGCACATAATAAGCAATTCATAAATTTTGCTTATTGTTTTTTATTCGCATCATCATCATCATCATCACCAAGAGTAGAAAGGAAGTTCAGGAAGAGGCTGGTATCCAGGCCATCCTTTCATAATACAGACCTAAAGGCAAATGACATTCTGAAGCCTTGACCATGGCATTAAGTCCTAAATTAAAACACTATCTGTTGCAATTAGCATAGTCAGTCCATTAAGGTGTTTAGGTTTCAGTTAACTTAAGGAAGAACCAAGTGACTAAGCAGAGACACTTTTTAAAATATAAATATATTTTTTATTGCCTTCACAGATAGGAAAAGAGAGGGAGAGAGAGAGAGAAATATCAATGATGTGAGAGAATCATTGATCAGCTGCCTCCTGCACATGTCACACTGGGTATCGAGTCCACAACCTAGGCATGTGCCCTGACTGGGTAACGAACCATGACCTCCTGGTTCATAGGTCCATGTTCAAGTACTGAGCTATACCGGCTGGGCTAGGTAGACTATTCTTTCTTTGGGAAACAATTAGTAAGATTACCAGGGAATTGATAAACCAGTAAAGTGGATTCCAATGAGTCTTTTAAAAATACATTTTTATTGATTTCAGATAGGAAGGGAGAAAGATAGAAACATCAATGATAAGAGAGAATCATTGATCAGTTGTTGCCTGCACATCCCACACTGGGTACCAGCTCACAACTCGGGCATGTGCCCTGACCTGGAATCAAACCATGAACTCCTGGTTCCTTGGTTGACACAACCACTGAGCCATGCCAGCTCTTGATACCAGTGATATTTGTTTGGGATCCCAAACTGGAGTTAGGGATTGTCCAGTACAACAATAGGATTTCATTGGGCCTATTAAAATTTCTCAGTTAAGAATCAGCTTTTTATTCTTTAATGCATTTTATTTACCCTTTAAGAAAGCATAATTATCTCATTTATAGAGTTACTGAAGCTGACTGAAGGTTGTAATGAGCACTAAAAATTAAACACTTAACAGTATTTGTTCTCCTGATTCCAAATCAAGGGCTCTTTTCTCCACACTTTGGAAGCATTCCATCACAACTCTTAACAGCAATCATAATAAAAAAAATTGGGGTCACTAATGAACTGCAGACTTAGAACCTGATATGTGGTGAATTGAAGTTACACATAAACTAAATCTAGGTATTTTGGGCAAAATTTAACCCCAATAGTTCTCAGTTGCAATAAAATAAAATTATTTTCATATATATTACAATTTTATATTTATGCTAAATATACATAAAATAGTTTGTTTATAGCAGAAATTTTAGTTGCCTGCCAAATATCCATTCTTTTCTTTATTCTTTTTTTTTTGTCTTTAAAAAAATTGTTTAAAGTATTACATATAGTAGTACATTTATCTCCTTTTTCCCCTGTAGAACTTCCCCCAGCCTCCCCTCCCCCCTGTCACATGCCCTCATCCCACCCCCCAGTGTCTTGTGTCCATTGGTGTGCTTATATGCATGCATACAACTCCTTTGGTTGATCTCTTTCTCCCCCTCCCAACACTCCCTAGCCTTCCCGCTACAATTTGACAGTCTGTTCGGTGCTTTACTATCTCTGTGTCTATCTTTTTGTTCATTGGTTATAATGTTCTTTATTAATATCACATGATCTCACTCTTTATTTTTTATAACAGAATCTTCTTACTCATGGGGGCTATGTATTCAATTTAATTTTTCCCCTCTTTTCCTTAAAATATACTGTTAATAAATGTACCATAAGTAGAAATTGTTAGAGGGAGGTTGAGAAAATCACTTTAAAGAGGCTGACTCATTTAAGAAAACACTTTCAAACTTGTTCTCTTTCCCTTTCCTTTCCTGCTTAGAATGTACACATGCTGGCAGTCATGTTAGACCATGAGGAAGCTTTGAGCATGGAATTAAAATAAGAATGATGAATCATAAAGACAGGAAGCCTAAATTCATGATTTACATGGAGCTAGTGTACCAGTTCTCAAGAACTTGTCTCCAGACTTTCCAGACTTATTTTACATGAGAGAGAAATACAACTCTCATATTTAGATGGACCATTTTTGACTTCAGGTATACAATGCTAAATCAAACCCTAATGGATACTGTTGGTCAAATCACTGATGATTTACATGTCAATCAAAAGGAAGAAAGTCAGAATTGTATCTTATTAGCATAATAAAATATAAAATTATAAGACTTCTAACATATTATAGATATCAAATTATGTGAATTATATAATTTAATCTTGAAAATATATTGTTATAAGTTCTGTTTATTTCCATCTTACAGATGAGATTGTTATGACTTAATGCCATAACATGACACAGACAACAAAGGGCAGAGTTAAGTTTTAATCCTAGGTAATTCGACTCCAAAAGTATTTCCCATAGGCAAAGTAACTTTAATTCAGGGCCATATAATAAAAATATTTGAGATGAATAATGTTAATAAGGCCAGCCAAAAGGGCAAGCATTAAAAATGGTATACACTTAAAGCATACCTGCTAGAAATGTCTTTCATAGATTTGATATTCGTGTGTATTATAATTTAAAACTGAATAAAAACCATTCATACATGTAACTTTTGTGTATTAAGTAAGTCTATTGAGTTTTTAAAATGAAATGCAGCATCAGCTAAACTGTTCTCACTATATGCTTTGGCAGAAGGTGCTGCATAAGGAATGATAAGGGTTACCGCGAATATATATCCAAGACACAAAAATTTTGTGGTTTAATTCAATTGTGTTAATACAAATGAATATAGGGAATGGTGCCTTTGTAATGTGGTTCATCTCTAGGAAGGAAGGCAACTCATATAGCCACAAATAAGGCTTTGAAAAATTAAAATTTTGAAAAATTTATTTGCTTGCACAAATATCCTGTATTCTGTGAGCATTTATAGGACTGGGAGGGGATCATTCCCAGAATACACAAAGCACACTTTATCTGGAAACCAGCCCTGTTCATATGGACACAGGGTTTACATTGACTTCATTTGTCAGTGCTCTCAGAAGGCTAAAGATGTCTTTGTGAACCCAAGACAGGACAGATGGCTGGTCTATGTCTGGGCCTTCACCTCAAGTATTCTTCTAAGTGAGTGTTAATAAGGGAGAATTGACAGTTTGCTATATTAAATAGTTTGTTTATGACTTACTTGACATAAGAACTAGAGTTACTAAAGGTACTGGTGGCCCTGCATTCTTAGGATCATGTGACTTCTACAAGCTTAGTGATTTCTAATAGCACATCAGAACATACAATCCTATCACATAGTAGTTAGAATAATGCTTAACAAAGGGTAATAATTAAGATATGTTCTTTCTCAAGAAATTATTATTACTCAGTGGAACTTTATGGTGGACCCTAATTTACTACCTATATTTCTAGATGTGTGTATACATTAGTCCCCATTAACACTTAATTTTTCACACATACACATACACTAAAACACTCACTTATACACTTGAACTTACAGACTTACATATGCTTTCACACAGGGTTATAGTCTGTCACATCTTGGTATTACAGTCCTTTTTTTATACTTGATTTAGAAATATGGTAAGCAGCATTTAACACTGGGCATGTAAAAGATGTCACAAACACGTTTTAGGAAAGATAGCTCAAATCAGGAAACTGCCTAGAATAACAAGAAAAGTGGGGAGGCTTGCCAGTTATGGCACAGTGGTTGAGCATTGGCCCATGAACCCAGAAGGTCATGGTTTGATTCCTGGTCAGGAAACATGCCCAGTTTGTGGGCTTAATCCCCATAAGAGGTGTGCAGGAGACAGCCAATTGATAACTCTCTCTCTCATTGATGTTTCGATCTCTCTCTTCTTCTACCTTCCTCCGTCAAAAGCAAATAAAAATCTATTTTTTTTTTTAAAGTGGGGAGGAGGACCCAAATTCTACAAAAGCTAAAATGAGGAAGATATTCCACCAAGATTAGGTGACATAAGTGAGACATTCAGAAATTTAATTTTACTATATGAGTCAGCAGGAAGTATCAAAAAGCACAAAAATAAAGTCCAGGATGTCTAAAAAGGCTGCAGCAATTGTGAGACCCTGTGGGACAGCAGCAATGTCCCAAGCTTCCCATTCTTAAAAGAGGAACTTGGACAAATTTTCTATCATTATTTCCTACTTTGTATAGTTTTGCTTGTCTTCCCTTTGATCCAAGACATTCTTTCTTTGGTTTAACTGAAATCCATTTTATTTTCACAACAAGGACCTTAAGAGAGGTTCCAGGGTGCGAGAATAAAAGGATGCCAGGAAAGCTCCCTCTCTTCAATTGCTTGTTGAAGTAGTTTCTTGCTTTGCCTAAAGACACTGTTATTGCCTCATCTCAGCACTACTTGAAAAGGAGAAATCAGTTATTTTCTTGCCTTCTCCCCATCACATCGCATTGTTTCCAGACCAGAATCCATTGTGTTTCAAGTTAATAATTGCAGTCAAATTTGGAAGGAAAAACACACATATGTTTTGAAAAATTGAAAAGACTTTAACATTTTATAGAAGACTATAGGCCTGGTGTATGGATTTGTGCAATCTGGGACCCCTCATGGGATATTGGACAGCCAATTTCTGCCTGATCCCCACAGGCCAGGCCAAGGGACCCCACAGGTGTATGAATTCATGCACCGTTCCTCTAGTATGCATGTAAGATCTTTGGTAATTTCTTCCTACCCTTGTCCATTTCCCCTTTCCTCTGAGATTTATCACTTTGTTCCATGTTTCCATGCCTGTGTGTAGAGCATATATATATGCCTGGTCAGTGTTGCTCAGTGGTTGAGTTTGAACTATGAATCAGGAGGTCCCAGTTTGATTTTAGATCTTGGCACATGCCCTGGTTGTGGCCTCAATCCCCAGTGTGGGACATGCAGGAGGCAACCAATCAGCGATTCTCTCTTATCATTGATGTTTCTATATCTCTCTCCCCCTTTCCCTATCTCTCTCTAAAACTAACTAAATAAATAAAAAAGTATTTTATAGAAGATAAACATCTGTAGAATGTATTATATAAATGGATTCTGAGCTCACTAGACAGAAAAGAGAATAGGACAATTTTAGATGAAATAAAATCTTACCTAATAATAGACAAGCATGTTAATTGACCATACCTCTGCTACACCCATAGCCAATCAGAGTGAGTATGCAAATTAGAAGGCCAATGATGGTGGCCGCCCAGCTGCTCCAGGTGTGGAGTGTCCAGGCAGGGCAGGATGCCTACTCTGAGAGGAGGGTGGGAAGGGGGAGGTGAGAAGGGATCTACAGGAGTGGAGTGCTGCAGTGAAGACGAAGATGGTAGACTCTGGCCGGAGTGAAGGCCTGGGTCCCAGGTGCTGGAGGAAAAACCGGTGCTGGAAGCCAAGGGAAGGAAGGCCTTTTGCATGAATCTCTTCGTGCAATAGGCCTCTAGTTTAAAATAAAGTGAAATATGGATAAACATGTCAGAAATTCTTGATTCCACATCCTAATATTAATGGTGAGCACCTGAAATGACAATAAAATTCATTAAAGCTCTGACTGATTTCACTTAACATAATGTTCTCAAGGTATATCTCACTTTAAAAAGTTCACAGTATGCACAGTTCTCTATGCATAAAATGAATGATACATTAAATAAAAAAGTGAAAAACTTACACATAGAAAATTATAAAACTTTAAAATTTTAAAAGAATAAATGAGAACTATATCATGCTCAATGGACTGGAAGATAAAATATAATTCACAAGGCAATTTTTTCACATAATTGATCTATTGATTTAATGTAATCCCTATCAAAATTCCAGCAGGCTTTTCTTCAGATATTTTCAAGCAGATTATGAAATTTATTTGGCAACACAAAATACCTAGAATAAATACCTCAAATAATTCTGAAAAGGAACAAAGTTGAAGAACTCACCTTTCCTGATTTTATAACTTATTATATATCAACAGATAGCAAGACACTGTAGTATTGGCTTATGGATAGACATACAGATCAATGGAACAGAATCAAGACTCCAGAAGTTAATCTTTATATTTATAGTTAGTTCTGTGAGTTCAATTGATTTTTCACAGAAATGCCAGGCCAATTCATTGTGAGACAGTTAACCTGTTCAACAAATAGTTTTGGAACACTTGTGTATTTTCATGCACAAAAAGCAACTTAGACTCTTTACTCACAAGAACCATGAAAAAATTAAATGGATTGTGTATATACATATAAGCTAAAACAATAAAGATTTTATAATTAAACATAACTAATTGTTAAGCCTTGAATTAGATAAAGATTTCTCTGCATAGTTCATAGAAGAAAAACAGTAGTTAAATGGGATTGCATTAAAATTGAACACTTTTACATTTCAAAAGTCACTTTTAAGAGTGGTGGTCTGTGGTGTTTTTTGTTTTGTTTTGATATATTTTATTGATTTTCTACAGAGAGGAAGGGAGAGGGACAGAGAGCTAGAAACATTGATGAGAGAGAAACATCGACCAGGTGCCTCCTGCATACCCCCTACTGGGGATGTGCCCACAACCAATGTACATGCCCTTGACCGGAATTGAACCTGGGACTTTTCAGTCTGCAGACCAATGCTCTATCCACTGAGCCAAACTGATTTCAGCAGGTCTGTGTTTTTTATTGCTTTTGTTTGTTTTAAATATATTGATAGAGAAGAAGGAAGCGGGAGAGAGAGATAGAAACATCAATAATGAGAGAGAATCATTGATTGACTGCCTTCTGCATGTCCCATCTAGGGATCTAGCCCACAACCCAGACATGTGCCATGATCTGGAATCGAACTATAACCTTCTTGTTCATATTTTGACACTCAACCACTGAGCCACACCAGCTGGGTTTTTTTGTTTGTTTGTTTTGTTTTTAATCAGAGAAAATATTTATCAGATAAAGAACCTTTATACAGAAATTGCAAGAAAACCTCTTAGACTTTAAGAAAAAGAAGCAAAGAAATGGTGTGTGGATTAAAATTATATTTTCTGATTCTGTTTACTATTTCTTTCATTAAAGAGATGCAAGCTTCTCCTTTTTGGTTAAAATGTGCCAATTTATTTTCATGAATGATAATTTCTTTAAGTGTCTCTCTTAGGTTGTATAGTTGATTGATAGTAAACATGGAAATTGAGTCTCCTAATGTCAAGTCTACTTGTTGTTTCTTTTTATTTAAGTATCTAATGTGTTGAATTCCCACGGGCATTTAAGAAAACTTTTAGATCACAAATTTAATCTTTCTTTTTATGTCTTTGAAATAAAACTGATTACAGGAAAAATTATACTACTATACTTTACCAAGTTTTAGCAGTTATTGACTTATTTAAACTATATAGAAATAAATATATAGTTGATATTATAATTAAAATATGTGTTTTATTATAAATTGTATTATATTCTAAGAGTTCTATCATTGTATATCCTTTACAAACACTGATTGCTGTGTCAGCTTAGCCTTTTACCTTCAATAATAAGTAATACCAAACTTTATAATTATTATAATTGAGAAATTAAATATTCATATATATATATTTTCTTATTCTAAGGTTGTTGGAAATACTCTGATTACTGTGGTCTATTGCTATTTCTTAATTATATGGCATATATGCAGCTTGCTTGAGGAAGCAAACTTGTTTGTAAAATATTTTTATCAAACCTAGTCACAGCAGTCTCAAAGTACATATATAATATATCTACCCAAACATATGGCAATAGTTGGGGTTGACATTATTTTTATTCTTATACCTAATTTGCTCTTTTTGGATTCTCATTTAAAAGGAAAGGCACAAGATTCTTGGCATATCTTCCTTCATATTGATACAATAAAAGATTGGCTGAATTGTTTTGTCTTTTGTTTCTTTCCTAGTAGATTTTCTCATTATCTAGTTTCTCCTTAAAAATAAAATATGTGCTCTGTGGCTTCTAGGGAGTTTATATTCTCTTTCTATGTAGACGCAGAATAAGATTTTGATATATTCACATTATAGTTGGCTTGTATATCAGGAAACAACTCACTATAGAGCTTTTTTAAAAGCTGTATTTGCATTTAAGAGTGTTATAGTCCTGCTATTTCTAACCTTCACTGACCTGAAAAAAAGACCACAACTATATAATAGAAGACATTGCAAGAAAATGTGAATCTTATTTTTTCTATGTTATTTTTGTTTATTGTTTTTCCCCCTTGGAATAATTATGGTCAGTAGCCAGACAACAGTAAATTACAGCTTCATTCTGTACTTCAGTGAATGGCAAAATAATTTCTTCTGTTTAACTTTGACATAGATACATGCTGTTCCACACAATTGAACTGGCCTAGACTAAACCAATGTTTTCCTTCTCCATGATTGTGGAAATTCAAGTGAAAATTGAACTTATTATTGTATACTAGAGGCCCCGTGCATGAAAATTTGTGCCCTGCAGTGGCAGGGTCCCTCAGCCCAGCCTGTGCTCTCTCACAGTCTGGGAGCCTGAGGGGATGTCTAATTAATGGTTTAGGTCCATCCGGAAGCAGGCCTAAGCCATAGTCTGGCCTCCCTTTGTGGAAGGCAACCCGGGGGCCAATCAGGGGATAGTGCTGGCAGATGAATAGCCGCCTGCCCCCCAATCGCCCCTTCACCAAGGCTGATGGCTGCTGTTCCCCCTGTTGCCTTCCCCTCCCTCTGCCCACTGGCACATGCCTTGGCTGGCCTGGTGCCACCTGCTCATTGGCCCCGCTGACTGGTCATTGTGCTTTTTGGCCGATTTGCATATTATGCTTTTATCATGTAGGATATTATATGAGCTGATTGAAATAACAAGAAGCAAAGTATAAGGTCAAATCTACAAAAATCAACCACCAATATTCTATATACCAGTAATAAATAATTCAAAAGTCAAGGGAGAGTAATACCATTTTAGGACATAAAAAATAAAAACACAAAAGATTTTCTCAATTAAAAATCCAGCAAAGCAGGTGCAGAGTTTTGTAGAGAAAACTGTAAAGCACTGTTGAAATAAATGAAAGAAGATCTAGATCAGTAGAGCATGTTTCTTATTCATGGTTAAAATACTCAGTGTTATTAAGATGTTATCTTTTTTTGTATTGATTCAGCATAGATTCCAATAAATATATCAGCAAGCTAGTTTATAAATATCAATAAATTTTGTTGTTGCTCAGCAATGCATCACATATATATTTTTTTCTCTTCAGTTTTTGACCCCCTTCACCTATTTCTCTCTCCTATCACTCTCCCACCCTCCCCAACCTCTGGCAACCATTAATCTGTTTTCTGATTTATAAGCTTGTTAAGGTTATCATTATTTTTAGATACCACATGTAAAAGAGATCATACAGCATTTGTCTTTCTCTTATTACACTTAGCCTAATGCTTTTAAAGTTTATCCATGTTGTTAAAAATGACAATATTTTATTATATATATATATATATATATATATATATATATATATATATATTGAACTTATTATTGTATACTAGAGGCCCCGTGCATGAAAATTTGTGCCCTGCAGTGGCAGGGTCCCTCAGCCCAGCCTGTGCTCTCTCACAGTCTGGGAGCCTGAGGGGATGTCTAATTAATGGTTAGACAATTTCCAGTTAGTATCTATGTTAGCAACATTTTAAAGCAGAGCCAACAACAAAAACAAATAATTGTCAGATTGTGTTGTTATATATGGTATGTACTGTTGCAAAATCAAAAGCTGTGTGCTCTATAAAATGGTGTTTAACCAGCTTTGAGGCAAAAGCCCTAGAAACCAATCTAGGTCAATTTCTTGATCTAGCGACCAATCTGATTATCAGTGTGGAAGGCTGAATTTATCATCTCAAAAACAAAAAAAAATCAATAACCAGAGTTTGCTAAACCTGTGTCTCATTTTGACTGTGTGTTGTCTTTTTCCAATATTTTCCAGTACATCGTCATTGATCTCTTCTGCTCAACTGGTGGATCTCTTACTTGTTTTTCTTATGCTTTGCAGTGGCTTATCAGCTCTCTTTGCAAATATTGCAGTGTCAAATTGTTATCATCAGGATTTGGCTGGTTCAAGAGTTTATTATGTACTAACACTGTTTGATCATTCTCTCTCTCTCTCTCTCTCTCTCTCTCTCTCTCTCTCTCTCTCTCTCTCTCTCTCTCTCTCTCTCTCTCTCTCTTCACTTGTGTGCTATTTTCTGAGTTAACAAGTCTTCCTGACCTCTCCATTCTTTGCTATTTATGTTTTTTACTTTTTAAAAATTCCTTTCTTTCTATTCCATTGTATAATATATGACACACAACCCCCTCTTTTTTGTTATTTTAAGTTATAATTTTGCTCTAAACATTTTGGAAAAATCCATTTCTTTATTAACGAGGAATCTTATAATTGAATGAGAGGTGACCATGTTTCTGGATGGAAACATCAGGAGAATATACCTAGTAAATAAACTCTGTTTCTCTAGTACTCCAACAAATATTATGACTCAGTAAAAAGGCAGCAAGCATAAAAGGGTATTTTTATTTCATTGAAAAATAAAAAAATGATTAATAATAGCTTAGAGAAAAACACATATGCTGTTGAATGATATTTAATTTTTTTTCTTCACCATATGCAAGCTATACTAAGAGAGTTAACAATAATTTTGCAGAGGCAATTAAGTGAAAATATTCCAGTATTGATTCTATAGTGGCACTTGAATCTTACATTTGAACAGGTCTAATTTTATCAGAAATATTTATCTAAACATACCTCAAGATTTTTCTTTTTATAGGATCTCATGAATGTTATAGTACAATTAGAGTAGCTCTCTTGCTCAACTTTAATGATGCATCCTAGTAAATTATTTTTATTTTATCTGTATGCTTGAAGTAGGTTAGTATAATTAAGTTTGATGGAGGAGTTAGCATCAAATATTAACCTCTAAGAGGATGAAAATAAATAAATAAATGAATAAAATAAATAAATAAATAAATAAACAAATAAAGTCCATTTCTGTTCTTCCAACCACTGCTAAAATGAGCCTCATGGATATCTGTCAATTTATTCTCCTCCAGCAAGCTTTGCTCATTACTCCTCTAACCCTTGTTCTGATAACAGCAATACATCTTTGCTATAGAAACTAACCATTATCAGTTGCATGAAAATGTGTTCAATCAAGGTACCCTGTTCTCTCCTGACCAAGTATCAATATTTAATCTAAGTTTGGAAACCTAAAGTCTCTCTGGAAGAAATGTAATCCTGTGGGATGTAACACAAAAACAAAAGCAGTTTTCTCCGTGATGAATCTATTCATTAGAGTCTCTTGTCGAGATTCCTGTTCCTACACTAGGTACTGTCCTTCAGCTTTGCCAATGAGTCTGTGACTTACCTTGTACCTTTTTGTATTTTGGTAGAGAGGGTGATAGATTAGCCAGAGCTTGAGTCTGTTGCTTGGAAGTTAAAACCCTAAATAATAAAAGAAGTAGTATGATATTGATTTAAATATATATCCCTTGAACAATTTTTCAATGGGGAAAAATGTTAAAAGTTGTATGGTTTCTATGGAACATTCATCCTTTTTCATTCATCCATTTTCATTGAGTGACTTTGACTTTGAGTGACTTTATTAATAGTTTTTCATTCAATCTCTACTTTTACAACCCAATACAATAAGATGGTGAAAATCTTTATCCCACTGGGACAAAAGTAACTATTACTCGATTAGATTATTTCTTTCTCAAGGAATCTAAACTGAATAGAAAGTGGGCTTTGAACAAAGGAAAGGAGGAATGAAGAAGGCTGCTTTATACATTTTTTTAGTTTAAATCTTAAAATCAGAAGACAAAAAGTATCTTAGGCCCACACTTGTTTAGTTCATGATCAGGTAATCCACTGATATTATCATTTAAGTTGAAATCTTTTATTCCAAACCTAAAGAATCTTCTGTGCTGTGTTTAATGTTCATAATCTTAAAAGGACTGGCATCAATTTTAAATGTGACTTATAATTATTTATATCTACCTATTTATCTATATATTTATCTATATGTTTATTTATATCAATATCATCTATGTCATCTACATCTATACATATATATATAATATTACAATCAATAGGTAATTTGATGTATATATGGGCAAATGAATTGAATAGGCTCTATGCAAAATAAAATACCAAAGAGTCAATAAATATATAAAAAGTGATTATTTTACTAGTCATTAAGGAAATATAAATTAAAACTATAATGTCCTATTACTACACACCCATCAGAATTGTTAATATAAAAATAAGGAAAATACCAAGTACTGTCAAGGATATGGAGCAACTTAAATTCTCATATGCAACTGATAGGAATGTAAACTGATAGAATGGGATAAAATTGATCTATTAATATGCTATGATTTAACACTTTTACTCTAAGATACAGGCATAAGTGAATATATACATATGTTCATAAAATGATATGTACAGAAATGTTTACAGTGGCATTAATTATACTTCCCAAATGAAAACCAATACAAATGCCATCAAAAGTAGAATTGATAAGTAAATTACATTATATTTACTTATACAAAAAATATTGTACTATATGACAATGAGAATGAATGAATCACATACAACCAGAAGAACACATCTCATAGCATAATGTTGAATGAAAGAAGTCTGTCTGAAAAATTCCCACTCTAGAGGCCCGATGCACAAAATTTGTGCAAGAGTAGGCCTTTGCAGCCCCAGCTGTCTTGGCCCTAGCAGCCCCAGCAGCCCCAGCTTTCTTGCAGCCCCGGCTGCCTCATGGCCCTACTGCCCCTGCCAACTAATCATTCTGGAAGGCCGTTCTGGAAAGTTGTTCTGGGAGGTCATTCTGCCATCTGGTCTAATTATTATGTTAGATCTTTATTATATAGGATTATACAATATTATTTACATATTATTCAAAAACAAATATGACAAGTTAATATACAATGATACAAATTAGGCTAATAGTAATAAATGAAGGAAAGTCTATAAGGGTGTAGGAAGGGTTCCAGAGTTTCTAGTAAAGTTCAGTTAAAAAAAAAAAAATATATATATATATATATATATATATATATATATATATATATATATATATAATTTTAGAGAGAGAAGAAAGGGATAGAGAGATAGAAACATCAATGAGAGAGTAACATCAATAGACTGCCACCTGCATGCCCTCCATTGGGTTGGAGCCTGCAACCTGGGCATGTACCCTAACCAGGAATTGAACCAACTGCATCTTAATTCATGAGTTGATGTGCAATCATTGTTAGGCAAAGTTCTGTTTCTTGATCCAGATGTCAGATATACCAGTTAATTAATTTTGTGAAAATTTCATCAAGCTGTATACTATTGGTTGGTGGACTTTTCCTGAATATATACTGTACATAAATGAAATATTTACAGTAAAATAGCCAGAATAAGAATCTGTATAAGAGTTTGAATGTCTTCTTTTAGGAAACAGTGATTATATGACAATAATAAAAAAAAAAGTGTTTATTTTTTAATATTGCACCAGTCATTAAAAATATCTCTAAGTTTCTCATCTACTACTTTTATATCTTATTTTGTACTCATTATTGAAGTGAACTAAATCACTAGTAATCAAAGATATCCTTGTTTGTCAATGCAGAAAAGACAGAATTAGTTATATTAAGAGTAATGAAGTATAACATCTTATGAGAAATGTACATAACATTAGGATAATACTAAATATTACTACTGTGAGCGATTTCAAACCTGTAGAACATATTTTGGTGTAAAATTGCTCAGAATGTAGTTGATATCAGAGATTTAAATATGCTCATTGAAAACATGGTCTGAGACATTCATGTTTAGTGGAAATGTACCCCTTCACAATGTGTCTAATAGTATAGCTTCTATGGAACTTATTTGGAAAATCAGTATTGTAAATAAATAAGGATCCAAAGGAAACTGATCAGCTCGGTAGTTGTGGCTCAATGGTTAAGCGTCAACCTATAAACCAGGAGGTCACAGTTCAATTCCAGATCAGGGCACATGCCTTGGTTGCTGGCTTGATCCCCAGTGTGGGACATGCAGGAGGCAGCTGATCAATGGTTCTCTCTCATCACTGATGTTTTTCTCTCTTTTTCTCTTTCTGATATCAATTTTAAAAAATACACATAATGTATATTTATTGTGTTAACCCAATTTCCCATGAAACAGAGAATGATACATTTCCATAATATACACTGAGTGGCCAGATTATTATGATCTCTGAACGCATAATAAATAATCTGGCCACTCAGTGTGTGTGTGTGTGTGTGTGTGTGTGTGTGTGTGTGTGTGTGTATGTGTATATATGTATATGTGTGTGTGTGTGTATATATATATATATATATATATATATATATATATATATATATATATTAGAGACCTGGTGCATGAATTTGTGCATAGGTGGGGTCTGGCCAACTTGGCCAGGAGGGGACATGGGTGGTTAGCTGGCCTGTCTGCTGGTCAAACTCCTGGTTGAGGGGACAATTTGCATATTAGCCTTTTATTATCTAGGATATACACTGAGTGGCCAGATTATTATGCATTCAGAGATCATAATAACATGGTCACTCGGTGTATTTTGTTGAGAACTAAAACCTAAAGCTGCAAAAATTAGAAATAAAATGGTCTCTATTCAATCAGAGCTTAGGGTTAAGACAAAAGCAGCACAAATCCCACAACTGGGTTAATGAGAGTGACAATGAGAGAAATTAGTGTTAATTTTACCAATTGGTTCCAAAGCCCATGAATTCTACCTTTTGGAGAAAAAAATTTATATTGGCTTCTGTATAGTATGATTGAAGACTAGTCTCCAGCTCTGCAAAGTTGTCTATAAGACAGCTCGTTAGCTAAGTCTTCCGTACATATGGTCCACTGTTTTTTCTTACTGACAGATTCTGAATGCTGGATGTCATATATGGTAAAAAAAAAATCAAAAAAAAAAAATCATTGAAATCTGGGTTCATGAGCCCATTTCCACACCTCACTTATTGTAAAATGGATTCCCTTGTCCCAAGACAGTGCTGAGTGTAATCAGGCAGTCTATAAGCACTCTTATGATTCTACTGGCAGAGGTAAAAGAGTAATACAATTTGTAACCTATATCATTCTCTAAGGCAGAAGGTATCTGATATACACTGAGTGGCCAGATTATTATGATCTCCGAATGCATAATAATCTGACCACTTAGTGTATATTCTAGATAATAAAAGGCTAATATGCAAATTTTCCCCTTGATCAGAAGTTCCATCAGCAGGCAGGCTGGCCAACCGCCCATGTCCCCTCCCCCTGGCTAGGCTGGCCAAACCCCATCCATGCATGAATTCATGCACTGAGCCTCTAATATATATATACTGAGTGGCCAGATTATTATGCGTTCAGAGATCATAATAATCTAGCCACTTAGTGTACTCAATCAGGCACCAGATGGCTAACTTGTCTTCCCAAAGATAAAACCATATCTAGGATGCAAACTCTCTGCTGTTGGTAGGTGTACATTTTTATCATCAGGACTTTGGATAATGATACCATATTTTCTAACAAACAACTTTGATTAATTATTTTTTTCCTTAAAGATTAGACTTTTTCTTGCAGTTAAATATCAAGTGGTTACATAAGTACTTTTAATTAGTTTAATGTGCTATCTAAATAGGCTATCTAAATCTTAAAATTATAGATTAATTACAGTTCTCTTTTATTTTCTTTATAGTGTTGTGTCATCTTAAACTATGTATACAAAAAGTATACAGGCAGATTGTCTCTTGGTAAAATTAAAATTCATAATTTTATGCATAATTTTGTAGTTACCTTAATTTTTAAAACTTTAATAATT
The DNA here is from genome assembly GCF_964339955.1 of Pipistrellus hanaki. Classification (NCBI taxonomy): domain Eukaryota; kingdom Metazoa; phylum Chordata; class Mammalia; order Chiroptera; family Vespertilionidae; genus Pipistrellus; species Pipistrellus hanaki. The sequence goes on along the minus strand of NC_140506.1, from coordinate 41,670,925 downwards.
ATATAAGGCTAATGAATTCTGAATATATATGATTTAGTAGATTAATAAAATTGATAAGGATTGGCTTTATACAAAGAAATAAAGATTATATAGAACAAATATGGATCTATGTCTAAAGAGTCAAGAAAAAAAGTAGCAAAATCTTATATTCTTTCTCAAGTGAATATTTCATATTTCTCTAAAAAAAAATCTACTAAAGGAAACCCCCTTGCAGCAAGCTCTGGCATGAGACCAAAAAATACAATATATGTTAACTAAAAGTTTAATGAAAACAATGATACCATAGCCATAGGCTCTATTTATGCATTGCAGAAAATCATTTTTATCTCATATATGTATCTACTTACATTAAAATAGGAAATGTGCTAAAACATCTTTTTGGGATTAAAAAAGATGTCTATCAATAGTTGAAAATTAATTGTCTATTTAATGTTAAAGTGTTGAACCTCATTTAAAATGGAAATGATTAAATTTTAAATTAAAGTAAAATTAAAATTAACAGAGAATATAATGCAGTGTAAATTTTAATAGGTTTATTGGTTTTTATGAATAAAAGTAGTTGGGAGTATAAATCGCTACAACTACTTTATAATTATCTTGGCATTATTTACTCAAATAGGATATAGGTAGACCCTATGACTTTCTAATTCTATTTCTAAATATGCACCCTAAGAAATGTTGTATGTGCTCCAGGATATACATGCTAAAATGTTCGGTTGCAATTAAATTGCAATAAACTGAAAATAGCCCACAAGTCCACTAGCAGAAATACTTATAAATAAGTCATGGCTTCTAATCACACACAGCAGGACTTCGATGGAAGACTAAACTGGAGAGTATTTTGTTGTTAAATGACCAATAGGAAGCTTCTAGATTCTGGAAAGTTGAATTTCCTTACTCTTAAATGAACATTTGCTCTTAAGAATCTTTCAAATTGTACTTCTATTTTATACACTTCTCTTTCTGCAAAATGTATCTTATATTGAAGATGGAGTCACCAAGGCAGTAACAACATAGATAAATCAATAGCTCAGAAGATTATGTGTGTGTGTGTGTGTGTGTGTATGTGTGTGTGTGTGTATGAGAGAGAGAGAGAGAGAGAGAGAGAGAGAGAGAGAGAGAGAGAGGGAGAGAGAGAAAACAACTTCTAGATAAGAATGTAAAAATGTGGATTATACCAGGTTTATTTAATACATTAGAAAAATATGTGAACAGTTCCCCTCTTTCTGTAATTTAATAGCTATTTATTAAATTCATCATCATCTTTTTTGTTGGTATTTCTGACTTCTTTCAAAAACATCCTTGATTTACCTCTATTATTTTAGACGAGTTCCTAATAAAGTAAAAATCTTACAAGTCTAGGTTTTAAACAAAAAAGTTGAATAAAGGGAAAAAAGAAATTACTAGCATCTATATCTCCTTAGATATCCTCACTGTAACAGTAAGATAATTTAACATGCCTTTCCAGAAATGTGACAGTAACTTTTAGGATAATTTATTATTGTCTGAAGATGTGAGATGATATATTTGTTAAAATCTGCATAGATACATCTGCATAGATACAACAAATATGAAATTTTCTATGGGTTTCAGCTTGTGAATTTATAAAATAGATAAAAGTGATACCCATCTTATAGGGTTACTATGAGAATTCTAGATTTAAACATGTGAAAAACACCAAGTACCATAACTGTCCCATAAAGCAGAGGTGATCATGACACTTGTATACAACACTTTCTATGTATTCCTGACTTAGTGCAAATAACTATCAAAATTAAGCCTAATTGTTTTAATTCTGCAGCCACATATCTTAATCCCTTCACTAGATTGTTCCAAAGCAAAACCAAAATGTCATAGCTTTTTATTTATAAACTAGTGGCCTGGTGCATAGATTTGTGCACTTTAAAAGGAAACCTGTTATCGGTGAGCCAGATTTGGAGCCAACAGGGCCCCAGCAGCAATCTAACCCATGGCCAATTCCACGAGGAATTGTGCTCTCTCCTGCCTCTCTGGGTCTGGGGTGTGCATGAAGCAGATTTGGGGCTGACAGGGCTCCAGCAGCTTAGGCTTTTAGGTATATAGATGATTCAGTGTATCAGTGTTTATCTCTAATGGATCGACCCTCCCTTCTCTCTCTTTCCTTCTACAGTAATATTTTTAGGAACTTAAGACATTAAAATTAGCATCAACAAGAAGACCTTTAATAACATTAATATCAAGAAATCATTCTAACTATCTGCAATTTTTCAAAATATCTTTTTGTAACCCAAAGCAAAATACAAACATATGCTAAGTCTGCTTTTAAGTTTGCTTTGGCATCATGGCATTAAAATGGTAGAACAGTGTTCAATATTTAAAATAAATGTTTCAAAGATCAACAAAAATATTTTTTCAGAATTATTTTGTGTGTCAGTGTAGATTTTCTTAGTTCCAATGTTAAAATTTCTGAATGTCCCACAAATGCAAATAATCATTTTTAACCATCCCATACATAGCTTTTAATAGGCAGGTCAATTTTACATTTAGCAGAAATGCTACAAGCCTGGGGAATCTAACAGCCTGTTTTATTTTTAAAAACCTGTTGCAGAATATTTTATTAAACTCATAAAAATAGCTAAAACATGAATATAGAAGGATGTTTAATGTATTGATTACCTGTTTGAATCCTTTCTCTTTAAACCCAGCATAATAAACTGTAGGTTTTCAATGTATTATACCAGTTTCTTGAATGGATCAGTCACTCAACAAATAGTTAATCAGAGAATTCAGTAATGCAGTAGTCATGTTAATGCAGACTAGATGATTTTAGACAGTTCTGTAATTAGCTCTCAAATTGAGTATAGTAAGTTTGAGGATTTTTATTATATCCAAAAGGAAGTTATATCACAAGGTTCCAGATTCTTTGTGATTTTTTAACTTTGTGTAATAAATAAAAATGTCTAAATATCTAAAACTCAATACACACACATAGATTTTATAGATATATCAACATAATTTTAAAACTGGAATAAAAAAACGCACAACATTCTTCAAAATATTCATTTATGGTGAAGATATAAATGCTCCATAGTAATATGTTTTTTAAGGATTTAACAATATAGTAAAAATGAAATGGAAAATTGGTCCTGGTAACTAGATTCATTCAATTTAAGCAAAAATTTTGGTAGCATGAATTATCAGATAATTACTTAAATTCTTCATTTTAATTTTTTGTTGTGTAAGCCAAATCAAAGATGAATCAGATCAGGCAAGATAAAATAGCCCTATTTTTATGGCAATGATTTTTTTCCAGATGGAGGAATATTTAAGCTGAGTGCATAAAATTCACATTTTTGTTCTTTCAATTACTGAATCTGAATCTGAAGCATAAGTTGTTCCAAGTGCAGATGTTCTTATTACTAGATTCATCTGAGCCAATAAAGTAAAAAGCATCTAAATATAGACTTTAATCTTTTATTTACCCTGTTTAGTAGTACCATTTATATACTCAAAATTTTGCTTTACATAGGTAATTCAAACAGCCAATATTTGTGTACTCAACTGTGTTAACTTTAATTATCTACTTTTAACTATGTAATAATATCCAAGGAAATATAATGATGCCACAATTTTTTCTTAAAAGTTTTGAAAAATCCTACCACTACATTATTTCACATAATATAAATTTAAAAGAGCAGGAAGAACATCCTTTTGCTATTATTCATATGATCCACTTACTGTTGCATATGCATTGCCCGTAGTGAACAAAGAGAACAAATACAGCTCATCTTGACTTCTGCAGCCAGCTCCCTACCACTCACTCTTTCTCTCTTTTGAATCCCTGACATTCTGTTTCTTCTTCCTTAATAGAAGTGCCTTTTCTTTTTCCTTTTTTCCTATGTTTTGTCTTGATGATGCCTCTGTGAGCCCATAGATCGAATACCTTTCATGATGATAGTCCTACTATATCCTACCCCATATCTCACCAGTGACTGAATCACACTCCACAATGCTCACCTGATTCATTTGCTGTTTATAAATATAGGATTGGTGAACTAAGTCATTACATTACTAAATATTTGAAGAAGACTAATTTATTCTTTGTACTGAAAGTCATTTCTCTAAAACAAATCATTTGGCAAATCAATTCATTAATAGCTTAGATTTTACAAATATGGTGACAATAAATAAGACTTTCTTACTTAGTTTTATTTTATAGGCAAATCAGGTGTGTACCTCAAAATATTTTCAAACATCTATAATTTTAAAGTCCTCCATAAAATAACTTGATGCTAATTCTAGCTCTTACGTAAATGAAATTTATATAAAGGAGATTTAATCCTAAAAACCTTTCACTGATACACTCCCCCATAGAAAAGATTGCTTTACTATGCACTATTCAAGTTATACAAGTTTTCCAGTGAACCTTGTTTTCTAGAACATCATCTTATATAATCCTACAATCCTCTAAAATGCTAAGCAGCTAAAGGATTAAATAAGATAAGAGGAACTAACATGATTTTGATGAAGGTTACAGTGATTCAGAAATTTAAACAAAAGAATTTCACACTTATTTTATAAACAGTTTTCCTCAGTTTTTGAAAGTACAAATTCCATACTGAATTAAGCAAGGAAGAAAATTTCCCAGACAAGTATCTATACTAATAAAAGGGTAATATGCTAATTAGACAGATAGACCTGATGTCTTCTGGATGCTCTTCTGGACAAAGCCACGGTGGCAGGCCTGAGACAGATGTGGTTAGGGACAATCATACAGGCAGGCAGAGTGGTTAGGGGCAATCTGGCTGGCAGGCAGAGTGGTTAGGGGCAATCAGGCTGGCAGGCAGAGGAGTTAGGGGCAATCAGGCAGGTAGGCAGAGTGCTTAGGGCTGATCAGGCAGGCAGGCAGGGGAGCGGTTAGGGGCCGGTGGTCCCAGATTTCGAGAGGGATGTCCAACTAAACCGGCAGTCAGACATCCTCTGAGGGGCCCCAGGTCAGAGAGGGTGCAGGTGGGCTGAGGACTCATCACTGTGCATGAATTTCATGCACCGGGCCTCTAGTTCTATAATAAATATTATTTTTAAAGTATATGGGTTATATAAAATATTTGCTCATGTACCAAGCACCATAAATTAAAAATCATAATGATTACTACATGATTAAAGCCCTTTTACTTTTTTATTCAAGACAAGTTCAAGTCCTCAATCTTTTCTTTCTCTTTTTTAGTCCTCATGAAATTGGTGTTCTTGCTTTTATATCTTAATACTAACTTATGGCCTTTTGGACAGTTTAGCTAAATTACCACATAATAAGTTTACCTTGAGCATCCATTTTTTGTGTTTAAGTGGCCTGCAGGGGCCTTGAACTGACTTTAGCCCCTCCTGCTAGCACTTGTCCCAGATAACAGTAGCCTGCAGAGTCACAAGTAAGGTAAGTTTCTGATATGATGCCCCAGCATTGTGTATGACTTAGATAAAAACCCCACAAAACTAACCAAAACCCTGCTCTTTATGGTTTGAATTAATCAACCACACTTTAACCCAAGAACCCCAAGCACGCTAGCCTCAGATCTTACTAATAGCATGTGCCCCAGGTCTTGCCAGCCTTCCCTCTGTGCCTGCACCCTGCCTTCAGCTCCCCGGGAACCTCTTCCAGGGCCTGTGAGTAATAAACTTCTTTATTGCACTTTCCCTTGCAGTCTTTTGTTGAAGCGTGTCCTATTGCTATACACTGTAGGACTCTGTTTAACAAATGTTAGCTTAACGTTACAACAGATATGTATATAAACAATTTATTGATACTTTACGTTTTGTAAATGATTTTATTTTGCATGTGAGGTTATCAACCGTCTGTTTTTACTCATCAGTATGAGTTCAGGATTGTGTTAAGCACAGGCAGGTATTATTTCTTTCCCTAGGATTGGCATTATCGTTTTGTTGTTTTGTGCTCTGATGACAAACCTGTGATGAGTAGCTATGGGTGTGTCTTCATGGGCTTATGTGCATGAAATTTCTAATGTAGAAGTGGAATTTCTGCTTCACAGGTTATTCATATTTTTCTCTCAATGATAACTATAGTTTGACTACTCAGAATTTTATTCTCAACCTCAGAGATGTAATTTCAACATTTGGGAAGAAGCTTGTTGAGAGATAAACTGAGGCATATTCAAATGTTTTAGAGTTTATTTTAGCCAAAATCAATTTGAGTCAAGCTGCGCCAAACTGGAAGTGGTTAGGAGTGCTTCACTGACAGGACCTGGTAAGAAGATTTTCTAAAGGAAAGGTGAAAAGAGAGCAAGGAAAGTATTGATTGGGTGTAGCTTAAAGCTTAGCTTGCCTCTTTGTGGTGGGTCATCCCTGGATTTCTATTTCGTGACCTCTTGGCATCTACAGGCTTAGATTTTGGTTTGCTTACATAGGCTACCATAGCAATAGAGCCACCTCAGTCTAATGGCCTCCTTCTTTAATTAGTTTAACAAGTTTATTTATGGAAATTTTTTCTGAGAGAAAAAGAACAACAAAAAAATCCAAGAAGCTATTTATGGAGATCAAAATGTGCTATTAAAATATTTTGCTATCTGAATATAGTCTTCTAAAGTGATATACTATTTATTTTAGGCAAAAATATTATATTTGTCCAAATGTTAACTGCTGTGTATATCTTTGGGGAATCAGAATAAAACCTAAAATTTATTGTGATTCCCAAAGCTTTGAATACAATACTAATCCAAAATAGGTTAATCAGTGTGGAAATAGGCGAAATGCTTCCAAATATGCTCTTGGCATGCAATCAGGAATACGGCTCACTTAAACCTGGAAAGGATTATCTGCTTGCATGAGAGAAGGAAAAAGTACTGTGAGCATGCAGTTAGTAGATCTGGCATCTAGCACCCAATCCAAATGTCATTACTGGATAATCGCTTACCTCTAGAACTCCAATTTCTCACCTTTACAACTATAATAATTTCTGTATTACCTTTGTCTCTGAATTGTATAGAAATGATTATTAAGGAAGATAACAGATATGAATGGGCTTTTTAAACTGACAGGATGTGTAATTAATTATATGGGATGATTATTCAGTAGTACTGCCAAACACATTCATAAGATAATGAGGCCAATGAGCATATGTATTTAGTGACACGGAGTATAATCTTTGAGACTCTGGTTATTAGATGCATCACCATTTATTTCTATGAAAACCGTAAGTACACACACACACGCACACATGCACATACATGCACATGTGCACACATGAGGTCCTATAATTAATTACCTTAAAGCAATGTTATGATGTTCTAAAATATATTTTTAATGAAATAGTACCCAAAGAGTATTCTTGATAATATTCATGTCTAAAGAACAGTTCAGCCGAAACCGGTTTGACTCAGTGGTAGAACGTCGGTCTGCAGACTGAAGGGTCCCGGGTTCGATTCCGGTCAAGGGCATGTCCCTGGGTTGTGGGCATATCCCCAGTAGGGGGTGTGCAAGAGGCAGCTGGTCGATGTTTCTCTCTCATCGACGTTTCTAGCTCTCTATCTCTCTCCCTTCCTCTCTGTAAAAAATCGATAAAATATATTTAAAAAAACAAACAAACAAACAAAAAACAGTTCAGTTTATTGTAATACTCTCTGGCACTGAATCTTTGTTAATCAACAGCCTGTGTAAATAAATCAAAAAAAGTGTCTTATCCTTGCTGTTAAATTGAGCAAAGACAGAGGCAACAACAGCCATAGTAACAACCTCATAAATGCCAAGGGAATTGGTGCACTGCTATTCTAGTCTGGAGCTGACAGCTAAGTCATCTATGCTGTAATTGCAATTTGTTTTACTCTGTAATTTTGTTTATTTTATTTTGGTGTTATTTTCCAAAGTTAGAATATAAATTATGTGAGTTTGCATGGAATTATAAATACAGTTGTTTGAATTAACCAGTTGTGGCCTATTTTGAATAGCAATTTCTTATATGAGTAGATTTAAATGTAACCTAGAGCTCGGTACATGAAATTCTGCACAGATAGGGTCCCTAGACCAGGCCATTAATCAGGAACAATCTATGGGGTGACCTGTGGGGTGATTGGGGCTCTGCTCGCACCCGCCTTGGCCTGGCTTCACCCGCTCACCTGCTCCACCATTCTGCTGCAGTCCTGCTCTCATCAGGGCCCATTGGGGCCAGCAGCACCGCGACTGCCAGCCGCTACCAACACCGTGTCATTGATGCCTGCCAAGAGAACATAATGACCCTGAAAAAGTTGTCTCGATATACTATTATTTGTAACTAAATACATTAAAATAAGACTGTAAAATAATATAGGTCTGCTGGTAAAGTCTTACAAATACAGTGTGGAAGACAATATTTCCATATATCCTGATGTGTGCCCTCAATTAATTCAAAGACAAAAATGCCTTTTGAATTGCAAACATAAACTCTAAGATATAAACAATTATAAGAGATAAACAATTATGCGTCCTAATATCCAAATGATCTATACCAGGTGGTGTTTCTGACTAACAAGTTAAGTGCCTGGGAAGAACAGCAGGTAGATAATGAGATGTGCTCTGAACCAGAACTACCTTACAATCTTTAATAGTAAATGCACTGTTGCAGGCAGTCTAGAATACTTAAGAAAGCCACTTGTGATTTCAAAAATGTGACAGTATTTGTCAAATTTGAATTAGTACACATATTACTACTGCTTTGTTCACTGATGTATTGGTATGTAAGTGAATCAATAAGAGCTAGTGAATTAAATCTTAGCCTGTTCTATTTATCTTTTTCTTTCTTATAAATTGGCACTCATGAATTACATTCTCCTCAACAATGCAATTGGTATTCCCTTAAGAGTTCATTTGTCCAACTATTCAATAATTTGTGTTGTCTTTTCTTACATCTCTGTCTATCAATATTGGTTTAGAAAGATAGCTCCAAAGACAGGCATTGTATTATTATTAACATTTTAAAGTAATCAGAAAAGCTCAGTTTTGGCCTATTACTTGTAAACTTAATGTTTGAAATGCTCAATTTCAATTTTCCACTTCATAATATTCTAAGAGAGAAAAATATAAAACCAATCTTTGGTTTGGTTAAAAGAAGAAATATGGATTGAATTTTAGAATTAATTCTCTAATCAGTCAGTTAAGTCAAGTTCATATTAATTTCTAAATTTTTAATTTTGTATGTTACTATCTAAAATGTCTAGGTAATCTGTGCCACTTGTCAGTTTTATACAGGGACTTTTTCTTGACACCAAAAGCCTACACATATCCTAAAATAAGTACACAGAAGTAAGAGCATCCTTTCAATCTGTCCTAAATCTCTCTTCTATAGACTCACTATCAAGACAGAAATTCCTGCTCTAGCAGGTTTGGTTCAGTGGATAGTGCATAGGCCTGGGGACTGAAGGGTACCAGGTTCGAATCCAGTCAAGCGCACATGCCCAGGTTATGGGCCCGATCCCCAGTAGGCAGTGGCCAGGAGGCTGTCAATCAATGATTATCTCTTATCATTGATGTTTCTATCTCTTCCTCTCCCTCCCTCTGTGAAATCAATAAAAAAATATATTTTTTAAAAAGACAGAAATTAGTACAATTAGTCTTTGTGATAAAGGCACTTCTAAAATTGATAATACTATAATATTTTAATAACATGAATTATAAACATCTTAGCAGAAAATAGTAAATATTAAGTAGTAGAAATTAGGCTTCCAGGGAATTTTTTCAGAATAAGATGATCTTGTTGTAGATAATTGTCAATAAAGGTGGAATGATAAAAACTATAGTGTACCTACTTATCAATTAAAGAATCAATGATTATTATTATCTTAGGTATGTGACCTTAGATAACCATCTTAAACTCTCTTCTATAGAAGAGATACATAATTTACCATATAGGATTTTGTGAGAATAATTAAGTGTGTGTGTGTATGTATGAGAGAGAAAGAGAGAGAGAGAGAAAGAGAGAGAGAGAGAGAGAGAGAGAGAGAGAGAGAGAGAGAGAGAGAGAGAGAGTTAGTTTAGCCTAGAATAGTGCCTTTGGAATATAATAGAAGTTCAACACGTATTCATTATCATTATAAGAATGTCAAATAATAAATTGATACAAAAATCTTATACATGAGATAGTTAGATTTGAATAGCATCATGCAAAACCTCCTATTTGTGGCTTCAGATACTTTTTACTGCAACATGTAATAGACTGTATTTTACATGAACCAGCCAGGTCAAACAAGGGCCTGAGTGTTTTTGTATTTAAGAAGTTCTTATGTGATGCTGATATTACTGGTTAGAATACCACACTTTGAGAACCATTGTCTTAAGAAGAGATTCTCTTTCTTCCTAATGCTGTGCTCTTACCTATCTTACCTGATTAACAAGTATTTGTTGAATTGATTGCTTACATAAGCCAGGGAAGAGGAAAGCTAATGCACCTTACCGGATAGGACGTGGAAAATAAAGCAAAAATAATAATGATATGTTTAGTTTTTATTGCACAATGGATCAGCTATATATCTTAATACACTTGGAATTATACCAGAGGATATTTGTACTTGGACTTGGACTTGTATATTCCATAAATGTCTGACATAAATACTTTAATATGATAGATAAGATATGTGGTTTTCATGTTTAAGGCTATCAATCCAAAAAATAATGCAAAATGTATAAGCTGAAAAAAAGAGAGATAATATATACACTTGGAATAATTCTGCTTTTTGAGAGTAATTGTGAAAATAAAATATTTAAGAAAATATATTCCTGTATCATTGTATGTTACAGAAAGATAATATTAGAAAAAACATATTTTAAAAGGAAATATAAATAAACTATAACAAATATTACTAAGGAGAAAGCATAAAAATCCGAGCACACAAAAGGGAAATGAGGCCAAGAAAAATGAGATAAATAACTTACAGAAAGTTACACATATATCTGCTGCAATATTTAAATTTGTTTTCATTTTGAAGTAATTTTAAATTTACAGAAGAATTGCAAGAATAATATAGAGAGTAATCCTATGTTTCAAGTAATCTGAATGTCTTACAGAACCATAGTGCAATGATCAAAACAGGGGTTCATGTGTGTATAATACAATTAACTAAGCTGCAAACTTTATATGAATATCATAATTTTTGTTGTAGTTATGTTCTAGTATCTAATTTAGAATTTCCACATTGTCTTATCTCCTTAGACTTTTTCAACCTGTGACTATTCCACTGTATTTTCTTTCATGCATTGTTAGCTTGGAAGAATACTTGTAACTCAGTTTTAGAATATGCTCATTATGGGTTTGTCTGACATTTTCTCATTATTAGATTAAGGTTATGCTTGCGGGGGGGAAAATAATTCAGAGATAATGCACTTTTTATATAATCGGGTGCATTATACAGGGTACATTGTCAGTTAATTTTATTACTGGTGATGTTAATACTGATCACTATTAAGGTAATGACTGACACGTTTCTTCACTATAAAGTTACTATTATTTCTTTGTATTTTTTCATTTTATTGTTTAAAGTATTACAAATAGTAGTATATAAGTCTCCTTCTCCCTCCCATCCTCCCTTTGACCTGCTGTAGGGCTCTCCTACCCCTGCACATGTCCTCACGCCCCTAGTGTCTGTGTCCATTGGTCATGCTTATATGCATGCATACAAGTCCTTTGGCTGATCTCTTACCCTGTCCCCTCAACTCTCCCCTGCCTAGCCACTTAAGTTTGATAGTCTGTTTGATGCTTCTTTGTGTCTACATCTATTTTTGTTCATCAGTTTATGATGTTCTTTATATTCCACAAATGAGTGAGATCACGTTATATTTATCTTTCTCTGACTGGCTTATTTAACTTAGCATAATGCTCTCCAGTTCCATCCATGCTGTTGCAAATGGTAAGAATTCTTTAATTTTTACAGTGTAATATTCCATTGTGTAGTTTTTGAATCCACTCATCTGCTGATGGACACTTAGGCTGCTTCCAAATCCTAGCTATTATAAATTGTACTGCTGTGAACATAAGGGTGCACGTATCCTTTCTGATTGGTGTTTTTTTTTTTTTTGTTTGTTTGTGTGTTTTTTTTGGGGGGGGATATATTCCTAGAATGGAAGATCCATTAGTTGATGACAGCCAGGTGATAGGTGTGGAGATGGTATTTCATTGTCATTTTGATTTGCATCTCTCAGATGATTAGTGACTTTGAGCATGTTTTCATATGTCTCTTTGCTTTCTGTATGTCCTCTTTTGAAAAGTGTCTATTTAGGTGCTTTGCCCATTTTTTGATTGGATTGCTTGTATTCATTTAGTTAAGTTGTATGAATTTTCTATAAATGTTATCGGAGATAGCATTGGCAAATATGTTCTCCCATGCATTGGGCTTTCTTGCTGTTTGTTTATGGTTTCTTTTGCTGTGCAGAAGCTTTTTATTTTTATGTAGTCCCATTTGTTTATTTTCTCCTTAGTTTCCATTGCCCTAGGGTTGTATATATTAGTAAAGATATTGCTACAACAAATGTCTGCTATTTTGCTGGCTATGGCTTCTTCCAAGATTTTTATGGTTTCCCATCTTACATTGAAGTCCTTTATCCATTTTGAGTTTATTTTTGTAAGTTGGTTGTCTAGTTTCATTTTTTTTGCATATATCTGTCCAATTTTCCCAACACCATTTATTGAAGAGACTTGACTCCATTGTATGGTCTTGCCTCCTTTGTCAAATATCAATTGAACATGATGGCTTGGGTCAATTTCTGGGTTCTCTGTTCTGTTCCACTAGTCCATATGTCTGTTCTGCTAGTACCAGGCAGTTTTGAGAACAGTAGCTTTTAATACAGCTTGATATCTGGTATTGTGATCCCCCGACTTTGTTCTTCTTTCTCAAGATTGCTGTAGCTATTCAGGGTCTTTTTTTATTCCAGAAAATTTTTGGAGAGTATTTTTTTTTATATTGTAGAGTTATTTTGAGGTCCTGTAAATATTTTGCTTCTCCATAAACTTTTTCTCTTTAGCTTTAGCATTATTTGTTGACCTTTTCTATAGGAATTATTACTGTGGTCTTCTAATGACAATTTTCTCTTTCCTCTTTTCTTCTATACCTATGAATGTTTGTTTAATTATTATTTCATATCACTATGTACTCATGAGCATTGTTTTACTTTTTGGGTTATAACTGAACCCAATATTTTGTTGGGAACCCTTTGGAGTGGCACCTTTGTCTTTTCTCCACGTCCCATCTTTTTTCTTTTTTTAAATTGCAAATGCAAACTTCTTTAGTTAATGGCACCACAAGAAGGTCTTGGAGCATTTTTGTTTCTTCAATTCTGAAATCTCTGGTTTCTGTTATGAAACAATATTTAGAAGTTAACATCTGGGTGCTAGATAAACTCATTGCTTCTGCAGTATCACAACTGAGTTAGGAAATCTATATTTGCATATTCATGAATATATACAATCATTGTCTTCATTAGTTTTTATGTCTATCTGTAAATATATAAAAGAATTCATGTTGAAACCTGTGATTCCATCCAAAACCACTAGGTTCATTCTAGACTTATCCCTTTGCATATTTGTGTCTCTTTATCTAACAGTGACAAATCGAACTCTCACTATCTTCTACATATTTACTTATTTGTTCAACACTAGTGTACATATCAACTTGTTGCAGAACTGATAGCCCATAGTCTTCTGAGAAACATATTTACCAACTTCTAAATATAAAATTGAACAAAGGTAGGAAGTTAGTGATTTAATTTTTCCTTTAAGGAACTGGTGAAAGAAGAGAAAATTAAACCCAAAGAAACCCAATTCAATTTGAATAATTTCTCTCTGCCTACCTTCAAGGTCATTGTTCTGTAACTGTGTCAATTCTTCTGATGAGTTGGCAAAGGCATTCCTTATCTCTGCCCCTGTGTTTTTCACTTGTAACACTTCAATTAGATTTTTCTTATATCCACCTCTATCCTGAAATTACTCATCATGTATTGCATACTGTCCACTTGAGCATTTAAAATATTCATTTACTTTTTAAAAAAACTGTCAAATATTTCTAAAACTGTATAATACAAAAGTCTTTTTCTCACGAATGCTTTATGTCTTGTGGTAGTGTTTTATCTATCCTTTTTACATGTTCCATAATTATTTTGTTGAAAATCATGTATCTGTATATAACGGTAGACACTGAGATAAATTCTTTTAAATACACAATTTTCTGAATGCTAGCTCTTTAGTAAGGGATTCTGAATTAGTCTAATTAGGGCTAGTATTTGGGGACTTTTTGTTTACTATTGTTACCTTTGCACATCACATTCCTTTAGCGATTTCTTGCATTAAGAGTGGCTAATTTGCCCTAGCCAGTTTTGCTTAGTGGATAGAGCATTGGCCTATGACCCAAAGCTGTGGTCCGCAAACTGTGGCTCGCAAACCACATGCGGCTCTTTGTCCCCTTTAGTGTGGCTCTTCCACAAAATACCACAGCCTGTGCAAGTCTATTTTGAAGAAGTGATGTTAGAAGTTTAAGTTTAAAAAATTCGGGTCTCAAAAGAAATTTTAATCATTGTACTGTTGACATTTGGCTCTGTTACTAATGAGTTTGCTGACCACTGGCCCAAGGGTACTTGGTTCGATTATGGCACATACATTGGTTGCAGACTCTTCCCTGGCCTGGGCCCTGGTCATGCAGGAGGCAAAAATCAGTGTGTTTCTTTCACATTGATATTTCTCTGTCTTTCCCTATCTTCCACTCTCCCTAAAAATCAATGGAAAAATTTCCTCAGATGAGGATTAACAAGAAAAAGAAAAAAAAGAAAAAGAAAAAAAAAAAAAAAAAAGTGGCTGATTTGCCAGAGTGTTGTTGTTTTTTTTTTTTGTTTTGTTTTTCAAAGTTTGGTGTCCTCTCACCTTTGTTCCTCCTTTTGCCCTGTGCCACAGAGATCTGTCTGGCAATTACTTGTTAGCTTTCTTTGTTACTGACTGGTAGTCGTCTATTGATAGGAATAGGCTTGCGAGATATTCTCTGCTATTCTGATTAAGCCTTATTCTTTGGTAGGCACAGTGTCTCTGGATCTAAGATATGTGAACTTTTCAGTGTTCCAGCATGGATTGTTCCTTTTTTCTCAGTCAGGCATTTTTGTTTGTTTACCTGGTACCTTTTCCTAGAAGCAATCGATTTTCATTGGTGCACTCATTGTATCAGTGTTTGTTACCTTTCTTCACATGAGTTAATGTTTTTCTTGCAAAGGGAAATAGAGTTCAGGTGGATTATTCTGCAATGATTATGTCCCTTCTCTAGTTCAGCATCATTAGTGAAACTTTCTAGAGACCCCCCCCAATCATTCCTGTGAGCAGTCAGTGGGGTTCTTTGAGAAAAACCCTCAGGAAGATACAGAATCACTATATATTTGCAGAGATCATGGGTTTCAACCGCTTTCTCCAATGCACACCCGATGTTCACTAAAATTGGCTAGTCATGATGTAACCCATCCCACATTCGTTTAACATTGTTTCTGTAAATGATGACCTGTCCACTAATTTGTGACTGCAAATAAATAGATTGTTTGCATAAAAATTCTAGGAACTAATCTCAAAAACAGTATACTCTGACCTTGCTGCTTGGGGAGAATTGCAGATCTTCAACCACTTTTCTGAACAGACTGCTGGCATGCACGAATTACCTCAGTGAAAGAACTCTCAACCTCCATCTTTTAATTCCTTTGTTCTGTTTTTTTCTTCCTCATCCTTCCTTACAAAAGCCCCTGTCCTTATCCAATTGTTAAGATGGTCTTTGCAACCAGAGGCCACCATATTCTCAAGCTACTAGCTCTTGAATGAACCTACTTTACTTCCATTAGCCCTTGTCTCTTGATTATTGGCTTTTAAGTGGCAGCCAAACCTGGTTCTATAACAATCCTAGCGTACTTTTTTTTACTAGGTCCAATTGCCACTTGTACTAGTGAGCTCACTAGTATCTCATGTCTCCCATCAAACAACTGTCCCTCTTTAGATTTAGAATGTGTGGGCTCCTATAATCTAACAATTGCAGTAGTTTAAGAAAAGTTGTGAACTTGCTGTATGACTTTCTTCCATTGCTAATATTTTATTTTTGGTTTGGCATCTGTGTTGATAAGCAATATCCATTTGTAGTTTTCCCTTTTTGCTATGTATTTATATGTTTTGGTAATAGGGTAATGCTGGTTAGAAATATTTTCCTCTGCTTCTATTTATTTATTTTTTTAATATTGGAGAAACTGATATCATTTCTTCCTTAAAAGTTTGGTAAAATTCACCAGTGAATTCATCCAGGTTTGGTGCTTTACTTTTTTGGGAACTTATTTATAATTGAATTAATACATACATTTATAAGCCTATTTAAATTATCTATTTCTACTTGTGTGTGTTTTTGTAATGGTGTCTTTCCAAAAGAAATTGGTCCATATTTTTCAAGTTTTTAAATGTGTGTACATATCATTTTTCATTGACATTTTATGATGCTTTTTATTTATATCACTGGTTATGTATGATCCTTATGTAATTAAAAATATTATTAAGAAACCAGATTCAGTGCACAAAATTGATGCACGGGGAGGGGGGTGTCCCTCAGCCCAGCCTGCACCCTCTCCAATCTGACATTCCTCTCACAATCCAAGACTGCTGGCTCCTAACTGCTCACCTGCTTGCCTGCCTGATTGCCCCTAACCACTTCTTCCTGCCAGCCTGATCATCCCCAACAACTGCACTGCCAGCTAGATAGATGCCTAACTGCCCTTCCCTGCCGGCCTGATTGCCCCCAACTGTCCTCCCCTGCAGGCCTGGTCACCTCTAACTGTTCTCCCCTGCCTGCTGGATTGATGACTAACTGCTCCCCTGCTGACTTAGTCGCCCCCTACTGCCCTGCTCTGCTGGCCCTGTCATGCCTAACTGCCCTCCCCTGCTGGCCTGATCACCCACAACTGCCCTCCCCTGCTGGCCATCTTGAGGTGGCCATCTTTTGTCCACATGGGGGCAGTCATCTTGTGTGTTGGAGTGATGGTCAATTTGCATATTACCTCTTTATTATATAGGAGGATAGTCAGTCTCCTTTTCTAATTTTCTTTAATCATTTCAGATCTACTTGAGAGGATTACCCTATTTTTCTCAGAAAACCTTTATTATGTAATAAAAATTTTCTTATCTTCTTAATATTTGAGTACTACCATCAGTCTCAACATCAGAACCAAAATTTGGGGTAGGAGTCCATTCTGCCTATGCAGGTATTCAAAATAATAATGCTAGGAGTTGGACTAAATTTAATATTTGCTATAGCTTAAAGTAATAAAAGCTTGAGATTCTCAAAGTATGTTTAGTTTTAACCTTGAGCTTCACTGAGAACTCTTTTTAAATAGTCTTTTATGCAGATCTTTCATCTTCAATCAGTGATTATTATTTGGAGCTCTATGTAGTGATAAGGCCTGGGGGAGGAAATGCATTGTAAAATCTAAGCCTGTGTCTCCACTTTGTGATTTTCAGTATGAAGATCATTTTAAAATATATTTTTTGTTGATTTCAAAGAGGAAGGGAGAGGGAAAGAGATAGAAACATCAATGAAGAGAGTAAATCATCAATTGGCTGCTTTCTGCATGCTCTCTATTAGGGACTGAGTCGCAACACTGGCATTTGCCCTTACCAGGAGTCAAATCTTGTCCTCCTGGTTCATAGGTTAATGCTCAATCACTGAGCTATACTGGCTGCCTAGTTTTAGTGAGACAACTATGCTAAAGGGGATTGGATTCAGGGAAATGCTCTTTCCCAGGCATGATAAGGGTCTGATAAACTCTTTCCCTCTGCACTGTAGCCCTTTGTTATGAAGAAAGCTCTGAGCCTTTTTCACAAAGGTTACTCCCACCACTTCCTGGCAGAACCACTAGTGAATCAATCTCAGTTCATCACTGTGAGAACCTGGTGAGGTAACGGAAGGCAAACCCAATGGAAGTGTGGGGGGATCCTAAGATTTCGGGATTTCTCACTTTTGTGTCAGTTCACAATTATTCTTAAGCAGTTCATCAAAATTACCCTTGAATATTTCTATTAGTTTATGAATCCAGCCGATTCTGCTCCAAGTCCAAATTGCACCTTTCTAGATTCTCTTTAGATTTCAAGATAGTGGTTTTTCCCTTTGAACTCAGTTTCTTCGTGATGTGAAAGAAAAAAGGGGGCTCTGTAATAAATCTGTCAAGTTCAGTGATTGACAATAACTTCCAGGGTAATTCAATCATAATTTCCTAACTACAGAGGTCATGGTGGGTAGTCATGCCATAGGACTAGAACTTCTTTAGTAAACAATTATCTTTTCCTTAAGCAAGCCCTGCCCATTGTTCCTGTGCATCTAGGTTAGCACAACTTTGAAATTTCAGGAGTAATCCTCTTTTCTAGAACCCTCAGAGGCATAACTACCCCCAAGGAAACACATAATCTTGTTAATATTTATAATCCAGTACCTTCATGTAATTTTACTTAGACTCTCTTCTTAATTCCAAGTGTATAAAAAGAACTGCAAAACTGTCCTTCACCCGAGCATTTTAGATTTTGCTTTCCAGCATGTCATCAGTTTGGTTCAAATAAGTCTTACAAAAATTCTCTACAGGTTTGGGTGTTCTTATGTTAACACTAGGTGGGGGGGTGGGGGGGAGTATAATAATTGCTTTTCAATTTCTACAGCTTTTTTTCCCCTTCTTATTGTCAGGATGGGGATAGCAATGTCCAAGGTCTTTACATATCATACTGAAATTGGAATTCCTCTCAGTAATTTATGAGTTACCCAAAACATAAAGGACTTCTTTTCCTTTACCTATAGTTATCCTTCATCACCTTGTTCTCTGACTCCAACATACCCCATCCTTAATAAATATTTTGACTTACATCGGATACTCTTCATACTGAAAATACCAAATGTGAGCTATTGAGTCTCATTTTCTCTAGATAGCCTCAGACATCTAATAGTCAGTGTGTCCAAACCATAGCATTATAGATAAAGTAATCACAATCTGTACATATAATTTTCTGAATTCATTTGACATATAATTTTCTGAACTAATTTGCTCTGTTCACTTTGACTATAAAGTTGTCCTCTCACAGAACAATTCCTCTTTTTCTGAGATTGCACTGAACTTCATACCACTGAAATTTTATATAGCACTGCTCCTTCTATAAAAAATGTTCTCTTATCTGACAAATTTGTACTCATTCTTTCAGAAACAGCTCAAATTTCAACCTTTCTGAAAATTATTTTTTAATTTATCTAGTAACTAATTAATCTCTATGAAATTCCATTGAATATTTACCCCCCTTTTGTATGAATTTTTAGTTTTGCTCACACTATAAGTTCAATAAACATTTGTTGAATAATTAATATCTTGAATTTAAGCCAGCCTTTTTCAGTTTACTCATAATGTAAAAGAATCTTATTGAATCAAACCAAATATATTTCTAAAATCTTATTTTAATCCCTTTTTATTTTTATTTTTTTGCAATATTTCTTCCTATACTGCTAAAAGACTTTTAAGAGCTTAGGATATATAATCTAGATCAAATATACATGATATGAAACTAAAATAAAGATTTTTTATTGTTTCTAGAATATAATTCTATTTTTTAAAAATATATTTTATTGATTTTTTTACAAAGAGGAAGAGAGAGGGATAGAGAGTTAGAAACATCCATGAGAGAGAATCATCAATCAGCTGCCTCTTGCACTCCCCCCACTGGGGATGTGCCCCCAACCAAAGTACATGCCCTTGATCGGAATCAAACCTGGGACCTTTCAGTCTGCAAGCTGACGCTCTATCCACTGAGCCAAACCGGTTTCGGCTCTAGAATATAATTCTAAATCTATTTATTAGCAGTAAAAGTAAGCTATTTATAGGGCTTATTATGACCTCATATAAGTATATGGAATGCAAAAGTATTTATAAATTAACATTGATTCACTGGGGCATTTACTTGAAAATCTAAATGGTGTCAGAAATGCTACTGTATTATTGAATCTATTATAATTATTACCCAATTTGCATTTTAATTGCATTATATGAAATGTTAATAAGAAGTGATTCAGAAAAAATTATAACCTTATGAGACCTTTTTGGCTGTTTAGAACATTAGTGTGATTCTCATAGCTAATTTGTACAGTGGATAATTCCTCAGATATGATAGGCAAATGAAGGAAATAAAGATTTGAGAGTTCAAATGACATTCTAAAATAATAAAAATATATTTATCAGAAGTGTAAATGATCATTTATTTATATATTTTTAATACTTAAGTGCATATTTCCCATATTCTTCCATATTTTACTCATCTTGTTTACTATCATTCTATGAATGCTGAAAGTTTTAATATTTTCTTTCTTTCATTTATTCAGTCATTCATTTGTTATTCATTCATTTGTTATTCATTCATTCAGTTACTCATTTACTTATTTACTTGTGTTGGTACAAAAAGTATGTTCTAAACACCAGACATAGAGAACAGTTTATTAGAGAATACTTATCCATTTTATAGAAAATGGTAGATGACTACAACTACTTGAGTGCTAACCAACATTTTTAGCACTACTAATCGGATTGATGGCTGTTTTAATATTGTCTTTTTCAACTTTCTTAACTACTTCCCTCAGTCTGTCCATATCATATATGAACTTGCCATCCTAGCAATGGGTATTGTGTCCCCTTCCAGTTTTACTACTGAGAGAATATGGACAAATACACTGCAACCACCTTTCTTTCCCTAATGATGTATCATTTGCTTCATGAGAATTCAGGGGGTCACAAGATAACACACAATTACACACACACACACACACACACACACACACACACACACAAACACACACAAACACTCACAAACACACACACACACACAATACACACACCTAAACTCTTATTTTTAGGACCAACTTTTAGGTTTTTACTTTCATTTTTTTTAAGGACAAACTTTTTAAAGTAAAGTGAACAAAACCATGGGAGATGAAGATACAAAGACAGAAATTCAATGTAGACGAAAGGCCTTGCTGGGAAACATTTGAGGAGAAACATTGCAGACATTTCATAGGCGGATAAGAAGCTCATGTTGTAAACAAGATTTAGCTGCTATTGATTTCCCCCCATAACCACATGGTTTCATTTTGCTCAGCCTGGAATCTTGCTTAATTTCAAACTGATGTGATCAGCTCCTTCTCAAAAAGCTTTCTGTTCCATGTGCCCTTCCTTCCCTCAGGTGTGGATGGCAGTTCTTCACCAATACCCTCCTCCTCCTTGAAGCTCTCCCAGACCAATTGTACTTCTCTGGGTGCTCCTCTTCTGCTTCTTGGCTCCAGTTTTTCCCAAAAGGCTGCTCATGCCACTTGATCTTTTTTTTTTTTTTTTTTTAACAGTTTATAAATTCTTTATAAGTTCAAAGATAAACATTTTTTTCAAATTATAATATATGTTGCCATCTTTGTTTATTTTTATCTTTTTATTGTTGAAAGTATTACATATGTCTCTTTTTTTCCACATTGACCTCTCCCTACGAGCTTTCACCCCCTGGCATATGCCTCCAACCTACTGTCTGTGTCCATTGGTTATACTTATATGCATGTACACAAGTTCTTTGGTTGATCTCTTACAAACCCTCCTGTCCTCCACCCTCTCCCCTGCCTTCCCTCTGAGGTTTGATGATCTGTTTGGTGCCTCTGTGTCTCTGGATCTATTTTTGTTCATCAGTTTATTTTGTTCATTGTATTCCACAAATGAGTGAGATCATATGATATTTATCTTTCTCTGACTGGCTTGTTTCACTTATGCTCTCCACTTCCATCCATGCTGTTGCAAATGGTAAGAACCCCTTCTTTTCCCAGCAGCGCAGTATTCCATTGTGCAGATGTACCACAATTTTCTAATCCACTTATCTGCTGATGGGCAGTCAAGCTATTTATAAATCATAGCTATTGTAAATTGTGCTGCTATGAACATAAGGGTGCATATTTTCTTTCTGATTGGTGTTTCTGATTTCTTCGGATATATTCCTAAAATTGAGATTACTGGGAGTTCCATTTTTAATTTCTTGAGGAAACTCCATACTGTTCTCCACAATGGCTGTACCATGGTTCCTTTTTTCCTCAGCCTTGCCAGCACTTGTAGTTTGTTGATTTGTGGATGATAGCCATTCTGACAGGTGTGAGATGGTATCTGTTGTTTTGATTTGCATCTCTCAGATGATTAGTGACTTTGAGCATGTTTTCATATGTCTCTTGGCCTTCTGTATGTATTCTTTCAAAAAGTGTCTATTTTTGTCATTTGCCCATATTTTGATTGGATTGTTTATCTTCCTCTTGTTAAGTTGTTTGAGTTCCCTATAAATTTTGGAGATTGTACCCTTATCAGAGATAGCATTGGCGAATATGTTCTCCCATCCAGTGGGCTTTCTTGTTGTTTTGTTGATGGTTTCTTTTCAGTTCAGAATCTTTTTGAATTTTATGTAGTCCCATTTGTTTATTTTCTCCTTAGTTTCCATTGTCCTAGGAGCTGTATTGGTAAAGTTATTGATTGCTTTGACATATGTCTGATATTTTGCTGCCTATGGATTCTTCTAAGATATTTAAGTCTTTTATCCATTTTGAAACATAGACCAGTTCTTATACCCTCACAATAAGGGGACATTTAGACAGAGGCATATACTTAAGTAAGCTTTCTCAAAGAGGTAGTTAGGATTATAAAAATGCATACCTCCAGCTAGAAAAAGGGAGACTTACAGGCAAAATAGGGTAAGGGGTGTTGAAAGTCAGGGATCCTGGGAGATATGTGTCCTTTCTATCAGGTCAAAGGAGAGACCACTATCATTACTAGTAGTGTCATCTAGTTGGCCTCACAAAGTGCTAGTTCTGAAATCATTAGGGCCCTGTTCCTTACGGAGCCTGATAGACTTATTTGATTTACTCAGGGGCTTCCAAGAAAGTAAATATCTGACACTTTATTTTATCGGGTATGAGTAGGTATTTTGTATTGAATCACCCTAATACATCAGACATGGTCAGTACTTCCCTGATTTCCCAAAGCGGAATTAAGACCAGGTTGTCAAATGTAATAAACTTCAAGATAGCTTCTCTGAAGATCTTGGATAGTGTCTTTGTGTACACAGTGACAGGTCTTGCCCTGATGTCTGAGGGCTCCAGATTGAATGAAAAATGGCCACTCAGAGAGACCACGTGCAGTGATAAAACAGCTCCTACACAATGAGAGGCCCCACATCCAGGTGTCTTGTGAAGTGGGACGCATCAGTTCAGTTAACCTGGTGCTTACTCTTCCTGTTTCCAGTCTGTAACAGGTGATCCATGCAAACCAGCGCAGCTCCTATTAAGAGTAAGCCTATCTCTGGATCTATTTTGTTCATCAGTTTATTTTTCCCATTGGATTCCAGTTCCAGAGACATAGAAGCCTGAAACATACTGAGGAATTTCAGAGGTGGAAGGTGGCCACTTGATCTTCATCCTGACCCAGCTGGGAGTGAAGGCAGAGCTAAAGGCATCTTATCCAATAGTTTTTCTTTCTCATTTTGCTTGAAGGATTTGGCCTTTTTGATGTAGCAACCACTTCGTTAGTAACTCTAACTTCTTCACCAACAAAATCAAACACCTTGGTGATTTTTACTTTTTCTATTTGTTTGTGTGTGTTTTTAGGGTTCTCTAGCTCTTCTGCCTTTGACCAACATTTTACTTGAACTTATCTTTTCGATTTCCTCTTTTTTTGTAACTTGTGGACATGAGGGCAATTTTATTTTTCCTCACATTGTTAAGGAAGTTGACCCACAGTTCATCCTCCTTCTTTTCCTTGCACCTTCTAACTCAGTGCCTTCTTCCTGACCTTGCTCTTCCTCTCCTTCTAAGGACTGGTAAAGTGTTTTCTCTTCCTGGAGGAATGCTCTGATTCTTTTTCCCCCCTCCCTCCTTTGTTTTTCTGTCTGGTCTTCACCACCCCCTTCACCTTCCTTCACTAATTCATTTATATCATCTTCACTATACTCTCCAAGCAAAGGTACATAGTTCTTGTCCTCTCCTGACGTGGAGAGAGAGTCTAAGGGACTATTTTCTTTGCTGTAGGGACTATCAACTAAGTACTCTCCCTGCCTCATCTGGATAATAATGTTGATGCTACTCTTAGAATGCTACTGGATTCGCTGTAAGGTTATGGCCTTTATGTAAGCAAAGATTTCAGTTTGGGGGTAAAATAAACATACAAAAAAAACCCCACACACCAAACACACACAAAAATAAACTTCTGGCTGAGCTAATAATCAAATGAAATTGAGATATTAACAGGAGAAAATGTTCAAAATATATTATGGGTTTAAATGTGGGGATGCCATGTGAATCTGAGACCTAAAGATTTATTTAGCAGTTGAGGTGTATATGCCATTCTAGACTAAGGAGAAAGTTGGGGTCAGGAGTCTGGGATTTCAAAGGGAAGATAGGCAATTCATAGTTAGATGAGAAAGAACAAACATGTGTAAACAAATTCTCTTTGGGCCACCCAGAAACAGTGAGGCACAGAGGAGAGTTCAGCAGGCTTTCCTAGATTTTTCTTAGTCTGACTCATTTAGTTTATATGATGACACTAGATTATACTCCCATACTTTAAGCTGGTTTTTCTATCTAAATTCCTTTAGGGTTGAAGGTTCTTTCTGAGTGTTTTGTTTCTTAATAACCTGCTTAAGATCAATATCCTAAAAACCACATTTTGGGTGGCAAAACTTTGGATCTTCATGCCTCTTTTTGTGATCTGTAGTCAGTCATGGTCATTCTGACATTTTCCTAGTGGCCAGGGCTCTTACTTCCTGATTTTTGCACTGAGGACCATTTGTCTTTTGCTGTCATTTTCTAGCTACTGATGTCAATGTTAACATTGCTGCAAATAGACATTGCCTCAAGAAAACACAAATCATTTCTGGTTAAAAGGATACTATGTCTTTGCTAAAACTGCCTCTGCATCACTTTTCTATGAGAATTGCTGACAGGATTATTTTTCATGTGTACCCCTGGGAAAATAACTCTTCTACATCCTGAATGTCCTTTGAAGTCAATAATAAGCATAAATAGAGTGCCAAAAGAAACTACATTCTAATATTTTACACTGTACTTAATAGTATACTCTGATACAACTCTAGTAAAAAGACTTAAAAGAAGGTGAATGGTACAAAAATTCATTCTGAAATGCTGAGTGACAAATAAATTAAATAAGTCATCAAACAGTTCATATATATATATATATATATATATATATATATGAACATTTTCTTAAAAATGGATTTTCTTTTTATGTCTCTTGATAAAAAAAAAAGTTGGTAAGATGACATCTATTTAGTCTATTAACAGATAGTATTTCTACCAGTAAATATGTTTTTCTCCTCTCTTCTTTTAATGAGAATGCTTTGAAAGTTATACCTCCTACTCATAATTCTTTTTTCTTTAACTCCTATATTAAAGATGAAAGACGAATTTATCACAAGGATCCTTAGGATCGAGAAATACATTTGTAGACCCAGGAAAATAAATCAATAAAGAAGGAGAAATTTAAAATGAAGATAAAGAAGGACAAGTAAATAAGAAAGACTCATGTTAGGAGAGAAGTCAAATGTGTTTATAGCTAGGAAGGTCACTCTTACTAAGTAGGAGCACTTGATAAAGGGAAACAGATATGAAATAGGGGAACAGGGTCAGAAGAGGACAGAAATTTGGGATAAAGGAGACCATAGTCAAGAAAGTTAATATAATTTTTGCCTAATTTGTCAATAAGTTAGAAATGCAAAAATTAGCGTGGTTGATGTAATCTATGGGGTTAAAATTGTGGGCATGAGTTTACTAATTTTCATAAACTCTTGTAATGAAGTTCATATGAATAAAATGGTAACCTAACAATGGTCAACTTACAGTTTATCAGAGAAATTGTGAAATGTTGTGTGAGACAACAATAGGGCCATATATCTACTAGCACAGATGGCCACCAAAAATGGTGTATAGCAAACAGTGCTTTTAAGTACTCTTCCATGAAAACATGCATACCATGCATGGTATCTGCCTTGATTCATGAAAGAGTGAAGTTTCTGTCTTTGCAATCATATGAACAAACTGTGTGAGGCCCCAGCCCAGTCTGGTTTGGTCCTCACAGAATAGAGCTCTTTTTTTTCTTTGCTCCATTGGTGGAGTTTTCCTAGAAGTTGCAGGATATCTTCCCTTTAATTTTTCCTCTAAACTCTGACTTAGGTATCTCGCCTTTGCTTTCCTTCCATTCCTCACTGGCAACAGTAACTTCCTCCAGGCTTACTTCGCTCAAGTGTCTAGGAGATCACCCAACGCTTCTGCCACCAGAACCACGATTCCCAGCATTCCTAGTGCTCCCCACACTCTTGGCTTCCAATTCTGGTCCAGAGGGAACCACCAGAACTACAATCCCCAGCATTTGTGGTGTTCTCCGGCAGGCTTCTGCTTTCAGCCCAAAGCTCCTCCCCTCCCCACCTTCCAAGGCCAGGGTGCAGATGCTGGACTTGTGTTGCCAGGAGCCCAGGGTCCCTCGCCCTGGCCTCTGTCTGAGGCACCTCCCCTCCCCTCCCTCCGCATGACCGGGGCATGGATGCTGAGCTTGCATTGCCAGGGTGACAGCACTAGCGTCCCTTCTGGCCACTATGGGTGCCACCATCTTTGTTGAGGAGTGATGGTTAATTTACATATTACTCTTTTATTAGATGGGATGTGAGGAGAGTCTGTCATTAGAAAATGTTTAACTAATATTTGCCACAATAAGATGCAAGATTTTATAATATTGTTTGATGATAATTTTTTATAAAAATAAAAAAACTATGATTTGGGGGAAAATGTTAATCTAGAAATAGATGAAGGAAAATTCCTCACCTGGTAAAGGATTTTTTAAGAAATTTACATACAGCACAACCTATCGTTAAGAGGGAAACATTTGTAGCATTACTTTTAAAATCAATAAAAAAAATAAGGATGTCTATTATTATCAGTTTTACTCATCATTATCTAATACTCTGAACAAGGAAGATAGGAAGAAAATGTCAAAGACATGAAGATGGAAAAAAACACCCACCTTTAATAGATAATAAAAATGATATTTAAAAGCTGTGTAATATGATTAAATTGAATCCTATTGGATTTACTTTCAAAACCTTGATTAGAAACTTACATGTGAACCACAAGAATAAGCACATCATTTGCTTATAATAATATGCAATTAATATGCATAAAATAAACTTTGGGATGTAGAAATATGGATGCTGTTTTCCTATTATTCACTATTAGTCTAAAGGTAGAATAATTTACAAGTGGCCTTGAATGCTCTAGTTAAGTTTAATTGGATCTTTTGGATTAACCTTGGTGTAAAAATTTTTCTTTTCTCAGAGTTCTAAGGTTATAGAATTGCCATTGAGTTATTTTTCTAAATCTTGCAAAAGTGTTAAATCATTAAGTACTGTTTCCTCAACACAAGTTCTAATCTATCTTCATAATCCACAAAGCTGCAAATGCAGCAGATAATTATGTTTTTCTCAAGATAACAAAGCCCATAGGTCATTCTGTTTAGGTGAGAATTGAAACAACTGTATTACATTATTGGAAGCCAAACAATTAGTGAAATTATTCTGCATCGTCTGCATTATTTCTTGTCTTCCACCTCATTTGACTTGTTTTCAGATAATTAACATTAAAATAAATAAACTTTTACTGCCTTTTTTTCCTATTAATGGATTTCTACCATGATGGGCTGAGTAGAACATTTTAAAGAAATCCAAGCCTTGTCTCACTTTCTGTTATTTTTCTTGAGTGAATTGAAACTCAGCTACTAGTTCATACAATAATCTTGTCACTAAAGCTGACTCCTCTAAGTAACAATAGATAAAGTCATGGAAAGCTGAACAAGTTATGAAACTTTGCAAGGACCAATGTCACCCTAGGTACTACCGAGTACTAAAAGAGCTTTAACTCTGTGTAAATACAAAAATAATGAATGCTTAGCTTACAGAACTGAAAAATTAGTGAAAAATAGCTTATGTCTTTATTTCTGCTACACTTTCTTTTTAGCACCTTACAATTGAAACAAAAACATTTGTTTTTAAATGTAAGATTTAGAGGAAAATATTGACTTGTGCATATTTCTCAGCATTTTTCTAAAAGTTTCCCTTATATTGATATTAATGTGGAAAGCCTAAATTAATAGATGCAGACATAAAATTGAAGTCTTTAGATTATCAATAAACAAGATACCCAGGGTTGCCAAGAGCAGCAAACATGGTTGAAAGCCATGAAATTTCTTCCCCTGACCCATCTAATGCACACACATACATGCTGCAGGAGTTAGCAATCTTAACTTCTGAGGAGTGAGAAGAATTATCCCTCTTCTTTCCTTTTACCAGATTTCAGCCAGAAGACATTCATATTTGACCATACCAGTAATAAATAATATGCAAACCCTAGCTTAAATTAATATACTATTTTTGAAGACTTCTCTGACTACAAGTTTAGAATTAATTGTTCCTTATCAATGTGTTCATGAGTTCAAAGAGCTCAAGCATCAACCATATCTTGGAATTCAATTGAATCATTGGAGATTGCATTGTCAAGAGTATGCCTTTTTTAGAAATTTGGAATATCTGATACTGTAGGACCTGAAGTTGTATAAATGGAAAGCATGAAGTTCCCAAGTGGAGTCATTCTTGCACTGAACTTTGAATCCGACATCCACAAATTTGTATCTACTTGAAACACAGAATCATATTGATGTCTCTTGAATTAGTTTATATACTAAACCCAGAAGTACAGCAGCCATTTTAACATAATACCGATTCAGTGCTTGATGCTTTAGTTGTATCTAAGGAGGCCATCCAAGGGCTCTATCTGTTCAGTGTAGTGTATTATATGACCAATGGCTAATGTGGTTATGAGCCTACTTTCTCATTTCTTTCAAGATCAAATTGATCCTTGTTTAGAGACCATGTTGAGTGGCATTTCATAAGCGTGAATAAGGCACCTCCAGATATTGATGCTGATTGAAGTTTATGAGCAAGAAAAGCAAACCTACACCTACAATAAATGTTCATTCTTTTGAAAAAAAAATAATTGGTACTTTCAGGACACAAAGAGCCTAATGTAGTAAGTCAATTTTCTGCTAAGTGCCCAGTTGCTCTTCACAAGTAATGATGTTATACAAGGTCTCAGTATTGATATCTGTTGCATATGTGTTGGACACTCATGGGTGAAGTTAGCTAGGTCATTCTTGATTAGTAGTCTTTCATGCTGTCATACCTAATCATAGCCTCCACCTCTGCCACTATGGGCATTTAATGTGTATGTCTATAATATTATCATTGGTGTACCTACTGAAAATTGCTGGCTTATATCAACTAGACAAGTTTTTTTGTTGTTGATACTCAATTATTTATTAGCTTTCTATGATGGATGTTTTATATTGGGTATTAATAAGTGATTGAAAGGTCCTTTAGTTTGTACCCTCTTTTATATGTCCAGCATCATGCATTTACCCATGATCTCTTTATCTCCAGTTTTTCAAATGTTTGCATTACAGTCATCCATACTGTTAACATACAGCCATAGTGCCTATGAGCCCAAATATATTCTACACATGGTCCACTTATCCATCCACACAAAGTGAATGGGAATGTGTACTTTCTAAAATTATACCTATTAGGAATATTTTTTTTTCCTCATCACTTCTTTCAAAACCATCTCTGAGTAACCTCTAATCCAGCTATCATTCATTTGTGCCTTGCCTGTACATACTGAGCAACCTATCTGTAAACCAATCTTGGATTGTATTCTTATTCTGTAACAGATTATATGGTTTTTCTTATATGTTTGTAGGTATGAGCTGAGGGAACTGCAATGCAACTGTGGTGGTTTCTTGAACATCTGGACTACCCGCTAATATAGCTTACATGTGCTCTTTGGACTAGCTTAAGCTTGATTCTAAATATATCATTTTTAACTTGCAGTATAATGCTCTAGGCCCAATTGAATTTATGACTTGGTGTATCTAATGGGATGGCTTTCATAATGGTCAAATCCATACTCATTTCACTCAATTTATTATGGTCATGTGCTTAATTTTGACAGGCTCCAGTAATATACCAAGAACTTTATCAAGAAGTATGCAATTATTTGCTTACATGGCAAGACTTGTTCATGAACTCCAAGTCCCTATATTATAATTCCACCACTGACACTTTCATCACCTTAGGCTTTCTGGTATTTATAGTGCAAATAGCAAGGCTTAGAGCCGAGCCCACTACAATGTTTTTTTCTTCTTCAGGCTCTACTCATTATAAGCAACCTTTGCATTACTCACTGTATGTGCCAGAGCAGTAATTCTAGTAGTATTAAGTATTTCCTACATAATCCAACAGACCCGAAGACTTTCTTCTTTGTAGAAGGGGGTACAAGATGGAGCAAATTATCTTTTACTTTGGAGGAGATGTATTGTTTTTCCCTGAGTGATGGGTCATTAAAATTTACTTGAATAAGTTTTATATTTTTATAGGATTTATTTCCAACACTCTGGAAATAGCATACCAAATATTTTTATGTAAGACCACTCTTGACTATCTTGCTGATCAACATGGTGACAATGATGTAATAAATCAATATGATGTTCTTATGGATATCCAGATGGTCCAGATATCTTTGAATTAATATCAAGAAAGAGTTAAGGATGCTTAACATTGCCCTGAGGCAAAACTGCAAGTGTATATCTTTTTCTGTTTAATATAAATATAAACTTTTTATGGTCCATTTTACTGATTGTGAAAGGAACACAGGCACTGATCTTCAGAAGCAAGAGTATCCCTGTCATACAAGATGTTGTCAGCACTACTATTTGGTTGAGATTATGATAATCTACAATTATTCTCTGGTCTCCACCAATTTTTTAAAGGGATCCTGTTGGTAAATTAAACAGATATGAGAGATACCATCACTGCTGCATCCTTTAGATCTTTAAAGATGGCACTATTCTTTCTCATTTTCCCAAGATGTAACCCTATAATTTATTTATTATCTTGTCTTCCACTTGGCCTTCTCCAATATTATAGCTCTCATAGCACAGGCCATGATCCAGTGCAGGACTACTTTAACTGCAAAGTATCTCAATCCAAACTATACAGTCATGGGCTGAGGAGAGACATCTATGGACCCAACGTAATAAGTTCCCTGGAATTTGGCCAGGATTCCACTTTAAATTGACTTTGGCTCTAACAGGAAAGCCATAATGACAATTTGTTATCCAGGTATCAATATCAATCAGACACTGCATCCAATAGACCTCAACATGTCTGAGCAATGCTTTTTCATCAGTGTACATTCAGCCATCTGAAAGAAAAGGGGACTCATTGATGTGATATTGTACAGTTTGTTGCGGGAACTCGGTGATGTCTTTAGTCAATAGGACAAAACAGTGTTTCAGCTCTGGGAAATGTTCAATGAATTGTTCACTTTATTGAGACAACACCTTCAGCTTCATGCTCATCAAACAAGAGCCCCCACCCTCCGCCAATCTTTGTTTTCTCCGTTTTCTTTTTTTCCTTTGCCCGCAAGGATTCCAGCTTTTATTAATTATCTCCCAACTCCCTCTAGGTCAAACCTCCTTGTCTTGCACAACAATCTTTCTTGTCATTATGATGATAATGACTCCTTGGCTATTGTAACTTAAGTACTGCCATCAGCCATACTTTGGTTTACATCCCTTTATCTCCATTGGTATTAGCAGGCAAAGCAGTGCATTATCCTCTTCTATAAGCAGCCTCATCTTCAGTGGAAAGCCGCTGTTACTTTCCTAATGATGCCAGTAAACCCTCTCTTTAGTACATCTCTAATAGTGTGGTAGTGATGAGTACTCTGGGCCTCCTTATGAAACAAATCTTCTGGTGGGAGTTTTACTTCCTTGATTATTTTAATTCCTACTTGCACCTGAAATTTTAGGCATTTTAATTTTGCCAGAGCCAACCTAGCACTGAGTTTTCATCATCCCCTAGGATCCTTGTCATGGTGTGAAAATTTGTATTCCTAAAGAGTGTCCCAAATTTAATAATCTCTTAGTTTTTTGTTCTGGTCCTTTTGATCAAGTACCTTCAAAATCTAATATCAAGGGTGCTGCCTTGACTCCTGCTGGTTAATTCTGTCAGCTCCTTTGTGGCCTACTTCTTTTCTTTCCTTATAAAAATTAACATGTGCCATGCTGGCTTCTGCTGTGACCATACCCTAGTTACTGTCATGGAATTCAAGAGAAGAAATAGGACATAACCCGAGGATAACTGATTTTGCCTTGTCAGGGAGAGGTACCTGTACAAGGAGGGATTGTACTCTTTATGTAAATAATAAGGTGTATATTCAAGTAAAGCTTATACATACTTCCTTCTAAAATAAAGTCTGTATTAGTAGTAACAAAATTTCTCACTCAGCTTGAATTTAGATAAATTCATATTTTGCAAACTGCCAATAATTTACAATTATTCTATTTTGGGTTGAAGGCAAATTGCTATATTTTATCTCATTGTTTTGTTTTAATAAGAATCTGCATAATGCTGTTTTTAATAAGCTTATATGGGCAATGCTTTTATTTGGCCTGCTCATTTAACATTCAAATTTTCGAAAGTAGCTACCCATCAGTTGTAAATAAATTCTCAGTATAGTGACTACCACATGCTGAGGAGTTCTGTTTAATAACACAAATATAATACTCTTATTGTTGGCCTGTAGCTATAAACTTCTATTGGTCTATTTACAATTTGTAATTTCTAGTAAGTAATGCTCAAATATGAATTATTGAGTTAATACAAATGAGAGTTATTAATAGAATATTAAGGCAAATGTTTCTCATTCTACATATGGGCTAAATTTCCCCTCAATTCCACTCATTACTATGTCACTCAGATATTTCAAATATTTACACTATAAAAACTCAGTATAAACTACCTAATTATACTTATGGAAATTGAGAAAGAAAAATATGACAATTAAAAAGAAAAAAGTTTAATATTATAAAAATATGCTTTCCCCCCACATAATTCAGAGATTTCAAACATTTATTTATTTACTAGAGAGAGATTTGGATGCTTCACTGTTGCCTATAGTTATTTGGTCTGAAGTGAGAATTCTATGTAGAGTCCATTTATGTCTATGTTTGGGATGCTGAATTATAGTCTCCTTACTGGTTTGGTTGCCTCAGAGAAAGCAAATTGATTTAGCCTAGTTCAATTTCAGCAAGCTGATAACTTGGCCCTTGCACATCAGTTATCTTGAATCACAGCTGACTTTGTTAGGTGTTATGTCATTCCGCATTTCACCCTGTTTGTGCAAAATCCAGATTTGGTTTAATGCTTTCTGACCTTCTGTGCAAGCTGGGTAACTTGCACAATTTTAGACAAAAATAATGAGCATTTAGGAGAATCCAGGTTTAATTTATAGTGAAGTGATGGTACATATAATCCCTGACTGTGTCTACTGAAATTAGTTTCCCAGGAAATCAAAATCAGCCAAAGGAGTCATGAAAGGTGAAGGGAGACCCAGAAAGCTTTGAAATGATAGTAATGCTATATATTTTTTACTGCATTTTCTTATAATATAGAAATAAAAAAATCATATTATTTTAATGATTGATCTGAAGACAGAACATTTAAAATTAATTTTTGTGCTTACAAATTATATATATATATATATATATATATATATATATATATATATATATATATAGAAAGAGAGAGAGAGAGAGAGAGAGAGAGAGAGAGAGAATTTGAGCATTCAAGTAGAAAAAATAAAGTCTGAAGGTTTGTACAGCCTACTGGATATTGAAATACGTATTCTTATAAAATTCAATTTACACTTTACAGAAAACATTCTTAAATAAATGCTATCATAGATTCTGGTTTTGTTCAGGACAGTCACATTTTATGCATTATATTTTCCTTTCTCACAAAAAAAAAGAGGAAGAAATTAAAGTGTTATTACTGAGTGAATGTTCTAATGATTGTTAAAAATTTCAATGTAAAAGTTAACCATATGTGTTAAGAGGAAATATAAACAAATAAGAAATATCTATATAAATTTCTACAATGTAGTGTTATTTTTTTTTTCAGGTTTCCAATTTTCAACATTTTTTTTGCTCTGAAGAGCAGGGAATATCTAGCCTTAGTCTTCCTATAGTCAATTTTGCTTCATGAGTAAAGACCTAATCTTCCCCCAAACAACTGATTTCTTGTTGATCCAAGCTTAATGAGAAAGACCCAGATAATATATTACTCTTGTCATTTCAAGTATTTTTAAATTTCTCCCCCGAACAGTGAGTTTTTCCCTTTTTCTTTTATGACACATCACATACATGATGTGGTAATGTATACAATGACAGTGTATTTCCTAAACTTTGTAATATTTTTAAATTATATGATTTTCCAACTTGCTCTCTTCAACTATTTAACATTTTCCATATCAGGCTTAACAAGTGCATCAGAAGATAACATGGGTTAAGGGTTATGCACAGTTCTTAGCAGGTGACTAGATAGTACAATTTCCTCTTTTATTGATCCTAAATGTACCAATATCTTGAGATCTGATGGTTATGAAGCACTCACTGCCTTAGAGCTTTTCTCCTGTACATACAATCTATCTACAGAAAAATACTATTAATTGTAACTGAACAGGCAAAACAAAAGGTGTCCATTAAAAAGATAGCCTTGTCATTCTTCCTTTGCCTAGAGAAGAGTATTGAGTAACATGCCAAGTGAGAGATAACAAGGTTTGTCAGGGAAACAGTCAGGAAGAAGGGAGAGGGGAGGGAGAAATATATACAGAGAAGAAAACATAAAGAAAAAGAAAGAGATTGAAATGAGTTTCAAAGAAAGGAGGGGATCAAATGTCATCACTTGTATAATTAGAATAAAATACTATAATATAGTTCTTCAAGAGTCACACAGACATATGATGGCCCTGGAAAAGATGGGCAGAAAAAAACTCCCGGAGTGTTCACAGGCTGGGAATAGTTTGCTTTCTCACTAGAAGAAAAAGTCTTCAAAATATACGGAGCATAGGTACAGTCCCCAGGAGGATCATGCCTTAGATTTTTTTTTTTTTAATCAGAATCCATGCATGCCAGAAACAATGAAAATAAAATGTATGAAGGCTAAAACAAAAAAATGAACCATGATCTTATTCTTAGTAAAAATGCCTTTTAAAAATAATAAAGGCATTTTCAAATATTAAAGGAATTGAGGTAATCTATTGCCAGCAGAATTGCCTTAAAATGTTTAATGGAATTTTTTTCAGACAAATAGAAAACAATAGCAGATGGGGAATTGTGTACAGATAATTTGATAGTTGGGTATATTTCTTGTAATGGCAAGTTTATTTCAGATTCACCCATGTTCCTGGAGTCTATACTCAGCCCTATTTCCCACCTGGTAGACCCTTCACTAAATGTCTAAGGTTCAATGCCTCAGGGGTTTTAAAAAGTACTGCCCTAGCCAGTTTGGCTCAGTGGATAGAGCACCAGCCTGCAGATTGAAGGGTCCTGGATTCAATTCTTGTCAAGGGCATGTACCTAGTTGTAGGTTCCTCCCTGGCCCAGATGAGGATATATGGGAACTCTCTATGCTTTTCACTTAATTTTGCTGTGAACCTAAAACTGTTGTGGCTCAGTTGCTTGGGCATTGTCTGTGCTTAATAAGTAAGATCTGATAAAGAAGTTGTGATTTAAAAACAATGGCAAAGAAGGAAACCTTGACATTTGCAACAACATGGATGAAACTTTAATGTATTATGTTAAATGTAAGAAGTCAGAGAAAGATAAATACTGTGTAATATCTCTTATACATAAAATCT
The DNA here is from genome assembly GCF_964339955.1 of Pipistrellus hanaki. Lineage (NCBI taxonomy): Eukaryota > Metazoa > Chordata > Mammalia > Chiroptera > Vespertilionidae > Pipistrellus > Pipistrellus hanaki. The sequence goes on along the minus strand of NC_140506.1, from coordinate 41,635,067 downwards.
AAATGTGAATGTCATAGAAACAGAGAGTAGAGTGGTAACTATCAAGGACCAGAGATGAGGCAAAAGGGGAAATGCTGGTCAAAGGGTACAAATTTCTAATTAGAAGATGAATAAATTTTAGGGCTGCAATGTACAGCATGGTGATTATCCTATATACCCTGTTTCCCTGAAAATAAGACAGTGTCTTATATTAATTTTTTCTCCCAAAGTTACGCTAGGTCTTATTTTCAGGGAATGTCTTATCTTTCCATGCGCTAGGTCTTATTTTCGGAGGATGTCTTATTTTCGGGGAAACATGATAATAAAAGCCTAGGTGGCATCATGCCCTCACTCTGTCACTACAAGATGGCCATGTGCACAGCAGAGGTAGGGCCCAGGGATCGCTCCACGCAGTGAGGCCTGAAGGTCCTGTGGCTCTGTGTGGCGTGGAGGAGGTCGGTCCTGGCATCTCTGCTGCCTTGCATGGAAGAGGCAGGTAGTGGAAGGGGAGGGCAGTTGGGGGTGATCAGGCCAGCAGGGGAAGGCAGTTGGGGGTGATAGGGCCAACAGGGGAGTGATTAGGGGATGACCAGGCTGGCAGGCAGAACTGGTTAGGGGCAATTGGGAAGTAAGGAAGGTGAGTGATTAGGAGCCAGCAGTCCCAGATTGTGAGAGGGATGTCCCAGATTGGAGAGGGTGCAGGCCAGGTTGAGGGACAGCCCTCTCCTGTGCATGAATTTTTTGCTCCGGGCTTCTAGTAGTTAATAATATAGTATTACATAATTGAAAGTTGCTAAGAGAGTTGATCCCAAATGTTCTAACCACAAAAAAAGAAATGGTTACTATGTGACAAGATAAGGGTGTTACCTAAAGCTATGGCAGTATTAATTTTACAATATATAACTACTAGAGGTCCGGTGCACAAAATTCATGCACTTGAGGGATCCCTCAGCCCAGCCTGCACCCTCTTGCAGTCTGGGAGCCTCGGGGGATGTCTGACTGTCAGCTTAAGCCTGCTTCCACAGGGAGTGGGCTGAAGCTGGCAATTGGACATCCTTAGCGCTGCTGCAGAGGTGAGAGAGGCTCCCACCATGGCTGCTGCACTCTCCAAACTTGAGCCTGGCTCAGGGCTTCTGGCTGAATGGCACTCCTCATATGGGAGCACACTGACCACTAGGGGGCAGCTCCTGTGTTGAATGTCTGCCCCCTAGTGGTTAATGGGCATCATACAAATGGTCATTCTGCCATTTGGTTGATTTGCATATTAGCCTTTTATTATATAGGATATCAAATCAATACCTGCACACCTTAAATTTATACAATGTGTGTCATATACCAATTATCTATAATAATAAAAGCATAATATGCAAATCAACCAAATGGCCGAACAGTAGAACAACTGTCTGGACAACCATGCTATGACATACACTGGCGCCAGGTCGGCCAAGGCAGGTATGATGTGATTGGTCTGGGGAAGGCCTGCTATTGCCCCACAATTGCCCTGAAGAGGGAGGCCCAGGCCACCCTCTGTGGGATGATCGATCGGGAACTCTGCGGAACTGGGGAACTGGGAGTGTGTGACCGCAGATGTGGGCAGCGCCAGGTGAAGGACTGTGAAGGTGAGGACAAGGCAGGACTGTGAAGGTGAGGCTGCATAGACAGCAGCCAGGGGAAGGAAGGCCTACCCTTGCACAAATTTCATGCATCACACCTCTAGTCCTTTTCCGACGTATAAGACGACCTTTGAAACGAAAAAAAGTCAACCGAAAATTGGGGGCAAAAGACCAAAATTGCACAAAAATTACCTGCAGATCTTGACGGCAAAGTAAGTCTTTTCTTTGAAGTGGGGGGTAGTCTTATACAGTGAATATAGGCCTAAACCTATGTTTTAACTGTAAAACTAGGGGTCGTCTTATACGCCGGAAAATACGGTAATAAAAAGCTAATGTGCAAATCGACCAAATGGCACACCAACCAGTCACTATGATGTGCACTGACCACCAGGGGGCAGACACACAACACAAGAGCTGCCCACTGTTGGTCAGTGTGCTCCTACAGAGGGAGCTCCACCCAGCCAGAAGCCATGCTCATGGCTGGAGAGCTCAGCAGAGGTGGCGGGAGCCTCTTCCACCTCCGCAGCCGCAGTAAGGATGTCTGACTGATGGCTTAGGCTTGTGAGGAGCAGGCCCAAGTCATCTGTCAGATATCCCCTGAGGTCTCCCAGAATGTGAAAGGGTGCAACCCTGGCTGAGGGACCTCTCCAAGTGCATGGATTTCATGCTCCCAGGCCTTTAGTATCTAAATAAAGGTGAGGGTAAAAAGAAGTAAGGTCAGTGGAATGTGATTACATGCATACAAATACTAAAAGATAAATTAATTAATATAAATTATTTAAATATAAATAACAAAGAGATTATAAGAGAAAAATATAGAATAAAATAATTTCTTATCAGTATTGTCTATTAGTCTGTGAAATAGGTTTGTCATGGAAATAATAATATCCGACTAGTTCCACATTTTTCATAATAAAGAATGTTCTGAGTTGGGCCAAGTATATTCTAAATCCATGATTATATCTACTTTAGAGCTTTGTTAGAAGTTAGAACTCTATGGTTTGTTTAAACTTTTATATTCCACAAAAGGAAATGGTTTGGTTTGATAAAACCATAAGCTGATAAAATTTGCAAAATGATGGATAGTTTCTTTTTTCCCAGCCAGAAACTAGAGGTCTCTTCATAATTAAACTCATATTGAGTAAAAATACAATTTCAATGATTTCAATATGCCACTCTTCCTAAAGCAAACTTCATTTATTATATGTCAAAAACCACTGCAAATGTGTGATATTAGGAGTGCAGCACCTCCGTGAATGATTCATTGTTTAGTATATTAACTTGTGAAAAGGAAAATTAGAGTCATAATTCTTCTATATCTAACTTGAAACTTATTTTTTTGTATAAGGAAAAGATAAATGATTCTTTTTTATATTTCATATATCTTAAATTTGAGAATGATTTACATAAAATAAAATAAATTTTGAAGTATAAAAAGTGCTTAAAAGTAATTTCTAAGTTGTTTTAAATATATTTTTATTGATTTCAGAGAAGAAGGGAAAGAAAGAGAGATAGAAACATCAATGAGGAGAGAGAATCATCAATTGGCTGTCTCCTACATGCCTCAACCAGGAATGAGCCCACAACTGGGGCACATGCCCTGACCAGGGAATCAAACCATGACCTCCTGGTTCATAGGTCCATGCTCAACCACTGAGCAACTCTGGCTGGGCGATTTCTAGGTGTGTTTTTGTTGTTGTTATTGTTGTTGTTGTTTTGCTTCAAAACATATTAAAGACAATTTCAAGTTAAAGGACACCCGGTAATTTTATTGTCAATATAAATTTTGTACAGTTATTGACTTGGAAATGAGTAGTTTAGGGGTCATTAAATTAGGAAAGTTCAGATTAAACTGATCTTGATGCATTTATTAAAATTTAGTGGGTGAGTTTTGTATGAGTAATTTTAAGGGATACAGAATCTATAATTTATGGAATGTTCTATTATTTCATCAATCTTCTTGGTAAATCTAATCAACCATTGAAAACTGTCAATTCTTCTCTTGGTAAATCTAATCAACCATCAAAAACTGTCAATTCTTCTCAGAAAAGCCCAGACTACTATTTTTGTCATTCTTTACATTTTCTTCCAATATTAATGTTCTGAAATATTTTCCCATTTTACAGACAGAAGTCTAAAGTATTTTAATAGATTCAAACTTGTCTATGATCTAGACCCTAAATAATTCTCCAAATTCTTATTTAACCAATTCTTCACAGGGTTATTCAACCCAGGCTTAGAACATAACTTCATTTGTGAATAAAACAAAATGTCTCACTTTTATATTTTCTCACATTGCACAGGTAATGTACCCAATTAAATATTAATGAGTAAATGAAAGACAGAGTAAAATTTCTCTCCATTATCAATCCCTTTTGTAATATGTCTGCTGATCTTTATTACTCACTCACCTAACTTCTGTTTCAATGATATTTTGAATTTATACCATCGTGGTCATTATAACATTCTTAAAGGTAATTGTGTGTGAATTTATCGACAACCACCTCTAGACTCTACACTATAATGAGATGCCATCTCCTATTTGTCTTTTAATTGCTTACTTCATGAATGCTAATGGTCTCAGTTACTTATTGCTGAATAGCAAACCACTCCAAAATTTAGTAACTTAAACCATTCCAAAATTTAGTGCCTTAAAACAGCAGTCATTTTATTTTCTGCTGCAATCAGGAATTCGGGAAGAGCTAAATAAAAGATGGAGTTTCTTTGCTCTCCATTGAGACTGAGGGGTTATTATTGTTAGAGCCTTGCCTACAGGAGCCATGCCAAGGGACATTGTAAGAGTTTAAGAAATTTTATTGCATTCTCTGACAGCCGGCTGAGACCAGTGTGTTGGTATCACCCAGCGGGATTGCTTGCGTTCTGTTCTATATAGGATTAAAGTATGCAGTATAGGGTCAGGGCGTGGGTGTGAAAGTAGGTCAAGTGGAGGGGAGGGCAGGAGTCAGTCAAGGGAGTGTACAGGTTAGTCAGGTGGAGGGGAATATTCTCTTATCTTGCTTCTGCAGGTTCTGGCCGTCTGCCACAGCTATGGGGAAAAGTTTATAACAATACATATTTCAGAAAACATGTCCAACCAGGAGAGATTAAAGGTAGTTCATCCTCACAGTTATGGCCTTATATGTCTGACCCTACCGCTAGAAGAGCGAGGCTGTTGAGACCTTTTAGTACTCATAGTCCGTTATCCTTCAAAACCTCTCCTCTCGTGGCTTTGAATCCTTCCATTCTTCAGGGCATTTGATTTCATGTAGCCTCCTGGGTATGGCAGCCTAGCTTTCTTTATGTGGTGGCTAAGACTTCCTAACAAGGCGATAAAAAAAATTGCAGGACATTTTAAAACCTAGTCTCTGAAGCCATTTTTGCATCATTCTGTTTGTAAAAACAAATCATAGGGTCAATCCATATTTAGTGTAGGAGAAATATACTACTCTACCCGTTGATGAGAGGAGTGGCAAACTCCATTGCAAAAGGGAGATATCGGTGCATCTATCTTGAAAAACAATCTTCCACGGGCACTTAGTGCTTGATAATTAATTTTCTGCTTAGTAGACTATTTATCAGAAAAACATTTTAAATAATTCATTTCTAAGATGCATTTCTGCTTTAATGTATTGGGGAAGTTCTTTGGGCCTTTTGGATATGCTTAAGAAATTGGAAATATGATTTTTTACTTATCTTTTCTAATACAGCTCTGGCCTGATTTTCTAAGAAGGCTAATAAATAATCAGGGCAATAAACAGAGCATCACTCATGCTTAATTTCAAATAAAAACTAAAAATAAGTATTAAAAATTTCCAAACATTTCTTTAAAATTACTACTCTTCTATCTCCATGTTTCATAAACCAGTAAGATTGGTTTCTCTATTATGAAAATTTTTAATTGTATCATTAAGAATCATGTTCTCAATCAACCAGATAATTTGTCATATCGAAGACTTCTAATATTGATGTATGCATTTTTAAGTATGCACATAGGTGTTTTAAATAGAGAATTGTTTAATTTATAAGTTGTATTGATTTATAATTGTAGGATGACAATACGTTTTAATAGTGAATCTTTTCTAATTTTTAAAATTGATTTTTTGAGAGGGAGGAAGGGAGAGGAAGAGAGAGAGAAAAACATCAATGTGAGAGTAACATTGATGGCCCTTACCAGAGATGGAGTTCTAAATCCAGGCATGACTGGTAATGGGATAGAAACCTTTCCGTGCACGGGAGGATGCCCAACCATGAGCCACACTGGCCAGGACATGGCAGTGAATCTTTTTTATTCACTGTCCTACCAGCAATAAACAAGGTGAATGTTTATACTGATTTTTTGTAAATTTTCCTATATTTGTTTTAGTTATATTTATTAGGAAACATTTGGGGGAGACTATTGAATTTATTGATAATTTGAGCTTTTATTTTGCATAATCTTATATACTTAATTCTTATAGTAATTCATTTTTAGTACATTAAAAGAGTATTTGTGTGTCACAAATATAAATTGTTTACTACAGTCAATGTGAGATGCTTTATGCTGGAAAACTTTAAGCTGGGACAATGAGAAGTAGACAAAAATCTTACAGCTGCTAAACTATTCTTCATTATTTACTTCTTCCTCAGAATGTCTTATTGTTTACTTTATGAATAGTACCTTGTTAAAGGAGGGAAAAATGATATGTGTCTAATCTCACCTAGCTTAATAAATAGTTATATGTTTATTTCACTCAATTAAGAAATGCATTGATCCATATACCTCAGTTGAAAAATAAGTAGAAAGTTTGGTATGATTTAGAAGCAATTACTCCATAAAGAAATGTCACATAAATAAGAATTTATGTTTCGTATTGTTTTCTTGTTATTAACACAGTCTTTCATTCTGTATTTCAAATAATTATTTTTCATATGTGTTACAGATGAATTAGTAGCTTTCAATTTCATAGAACCCTGCTTTTGGAGACTTTAACATCTTTATATAATACATGGGCTCTCTGGGAGAAGCAGACTTCAGAAAAGTCAGACAGCAATTGAATTACTGAACAGAATTTAAAGCCCAAGATTTTAGGATTGATGTAAACCTCAGCTAGCAAAACTATTTACTAGCAACTAGCAGATTAAAGAACTGGAGTAAACTGGGAGTTTATCTCATTAATCTGAAGAAATCTTCACTTGTAATATATCCTATCCTATTGATATGTCAGTATCAACCCAGAAGAATCACAACACCGTTTGACTGTTCAGCTGGAAGTAAATTGCAAAATGACATGTTTTCCCTTCTATTCTTCTTTATATACTTTATCTACTGCTCTCTTATTTGACTAAATTTTATTCTTGTTTTTGTTTTGTAACTCAGTGATATTTCTATCTATATATTAAAGCAGAATGTTATTCTATAATCTCTTAGATTTCATTATTATGATAAATTTAGCAGTTATATTGAAGTGTTTTTAAGTCACTAGGCCATTGTGCAATTTTAAAGGGAAATGTTAACCATAATACTTGCTAGAGTTGACAAGATAAAGAAAAATATGTCAATTCTGAATAAAAAATGATATGAAAACATTTTTTTCCTATGATCAGGAATGCATTGAACTGAACAGAACACATCTTTTGAGAGTGTTGTTCCATAGTTCGCTTTCTATTGTTGCACAGCATGACTTAGCATAAATATTCCTTTTAAAAAAATAGATACCCTTTCAAAGAGTAGTTTTAGATTCACAGCAATAATGAACAGAAATATATTCCCTGGATCACATATACACAGTCTTCCCCTCTATCAGCATTCCACACCACAGTGGTACATTTGTTAGAATCAATGAACCCAGACAAATATCTAAGTCCACTGTTTACATTAGGGTTCATTCTTGGTATTTTGCATTTAATCCTCACACTAAGATATGATTTCATTGGTTTTAGAAAGACGAGAGAAACATCCGTCAGGTGCCTCCTATATGCACCCCAAGTGGGGTTCAATGCCACAACCTTTTGATGTACAGGCAAACACATCAGCCTGCCAGGGCCACTCTTGGATTTATGCATTCTATAGTTTTGAGCAAATATATAATTATATGTATCCACTATTATATATTTTACAGTGTAGTTTCACTTCCCTTAAACGCTCTCTGATCTGCTGATTCATCTCTCCCTTCTCCAATGCCTGGCAACCACTGATCATTTTACTGTCTCAATAGTTTTGCTTTTTTCAGAATTTCATATAGTTAGAATCATACATTATGTAGTGATTTCCATATTATCTGCTTTCACTTAATAATAGGCATTTAAGTTTTCACCATATCTTTGCATGTCTAATTTGTTCCTTTTTAGCACTGCATTGTATTCTATTGTCTGGATATGCCACAGTTTATCTATTCACCATTTTGTTGCATTTTGGTTGCTTCCAAATTTTGGAAATTATTAATGAAGCTTCTGTATATGTATGCAAGTTTTTGTGTGCACTTAAGTTTTCACTTTAATGGGTAATTACCAAGAAGCTTGATTGTTACATGATATGGAAAGAGTATATTTTTAATTTTGCTAAACACCAAATTATCTTCCAAAATGGGCGTACCATTTTGCAACAACAATCAAAGGAGAATCCTTTTTTTAAATATATTTTTATTAATTTTAGAGAAGGGAGAGAGAAGATAGAAATATCAATGAACAGAATCATTAATCAGCTGCCTCCTGCCTGCCCCTACCCCATACCCCCCAGTGGGGACTGAGACTGCAACCAGGCATGTGCCCTAACCTGGAATCAAACTGTGACCACCTGGGTTCATAGGTCGACTCTCAACCACTGAGCCACACTGGCTGGGCTGAAGGATAATTCTTGTTGCTCTACATCCTTTTCAAGGTTTTTTGTTGTCAGTGTTCTGGACTTTGGCCATTATATTAGCTGTGTAGTGGTATCACATTTCCTGATGACATAAAGTGGAGTATCTTTTCATATGCTTATGCTTATTTGCCATCTCTGTATCTTCTTTGATGAGGTATCTGTTAAAGTCTTTGATACTTATCTTAAAGAATTGTTTGTATTCCACCCAAGGTTATTTTTCATTATTTCTTTCCCAGAAAATGCATATGCCTAACATATGAAAACAATGGTTAATGTTCATCCCTACAAATAGCATCCCATTGACCAGGAGGGCACGGTTTGAATTCCGGTCAGGGCATATGCCCAGATTGCAGGCTCAATCCCCAAATGGGGGTGTGCAGGACACAACTGATCAATGATTCTCTCTCATCATTGATGTTTCTATCTCATTTTCTCAAAATCAATAAAAATATATATTCAGATAAGGATTAAACAAATAGGAAAGAATTATTATATTTTGAGGGTATTCTACACATTATGAACATGAATATAACTAGTCTTGCATTTTGGTTGTAGTCCAGTAAGAATGTATAAAAAAATAATTATCCAGAAAGCACAACCTGGATAATCCAAAATTTTGTCAATCATAATGGATTACTAATATACTAAAATATAAATGTTTATATTAAACAGGACTAATGGATACATTTTGAGAAAACACCTTGGGTGATTATTAATAATGGGAAATATACTGTAATATGTTGATGCCATCAATGTAAAATAATCATTCAATTTATACTTCCCTTAATTAAGTGCAGCTCTAAATGACTGTAGATAATTGCATCTTTCTGATTACAGTGGAAATTTCAGTGGCTATAGTCCTCACTGATTGTGTTTCGGTTTTTTCCTCCCCGATTGTTTGATGTCAGCTCTTATATGATTAGTAAATGCCTGTTGGTGCGTGCTCTTTGCATTTACCTACTCTTTTGTTATACTTAGGATGCTCAGTTTTCTCTGTTGTTTGAGGGTAACATTGATGCATTGTGTTATGCTGGCATATAAAAATATATGAATGCATCTAAATTGGCTTTATTTAAAGCTACTATAAAAATTTATAACAGATGTCATTTGTTTTCTTAATGGTAACTGTCATATTTTCTTCAATTAGTCAGCTAACCTTGTCATAGGAAATATCAATGGCTTCCTAATGAGAAGGCAATATTTAAAATGTGAAAATTTTTATTCTGTGTAGGTAGACTTTAATGGTAGAATGTAAGAGCAAGTTTTGTTTTAAATGTGAAAATATTTGATTCATTTCATTCCCTGAACACTTTTATTTGCCCAGCTTTCTGAAATCATTCTATACCAGTTTCCTTTACATAGGAACACAGCTGCTCAGCAATTGACAAAAACAAAACAACCAACAAAAACCTCACTTTAGTATTTTCATTCTGGCTGCCAGTTCACCAAAGATTAATTTCACTATGTATACTACTTCCTGGAGTTCAACAGAGGTATACTTGTTGGATGCCTATAATTACATCATTTAGCTCTAAATTATTCTCCATAAATTGTGGAAATTCCTTTGTCATTATTGATAAAAGAGTATGACAGTTTTATAAACTAAAAATATCACTAATAAGTAAAAACATCTTTTTAAAACAGAATTTTCCTTTTTCAGCATTTGAGAACATAGTAATCAATTTCTCATTCCTAACCTTTTGTTATTTATATAATATTCATATTTTTGTGATTTTATTATGTTTTTTATTTTTTATGTTACTGGCATTTTCCCAGGAAAATATATTTGTTTAATGTAAATATTAAATATTAGGGGATTAATTTATTGTGAAACACTCCTACATAGTGTTTAATCTCCTTGCACATGTTCCTGTGAAACAATATTCCTTTGGTTTCAGTTTATTTTAGAAAATAAAGGTGAACAAGAGACTCTCTCTAGAAATCAATGGGAAAATATCCTTAGGCAAGGATTTAAAAAAAAAAAAGATTGTTTGTTTCCCACTTAATAGAGAGAGTAGAAGGGAAAAAGGAAAGAGAGAGAGAGAAAGAGAAAATCAATGTGAGAGATACACATCAATTGATTGCCTCCCACAGGTACCCCGACAGGAGCTAGGATCAAATTTGTAAATCAGGTGTGTGGCCTTGATCAGGAATAAAACCTGTTACCTTTGAGTATGTGGGCTGATGCTCTTACCTCTGAATTCACTGACCAGGGTGAGCAGGAGAAAATAATCTTAAACTATCTCCATTTATCCTCTCTTTACTCTCTTCTACCTCCCTCCAAACCCTTTTTCCTCTGGTAATCACCATACTGTCATCTGTGACTATGAGTTTTGTGGATTTTTTTTTTTTTTTTTTTTTTGCTTAGTCCCTTCACCTTTTTCACCCAGCCCCCCAATAACCCCTCCCCTCTGACAGCCTTCAGTCAGTTTTCTATATCTATAAGTCTATTTCTATTTTGTTGGTTAGTTTATTTTTTCATTAGATTCCAAACATAACTGAAATTATATGGTACTTGTCTTTCTCTGCCTGGCTAATTTCACTTAGCATAATCCTCTCCATTTGTACAGCCAAGTAGTATTCCATTGTGTAAATGTATCACATTTTGACTGAAAATATCTTAAAATTGTGTTTGTCATTATTTAATCTTGGTAATCAGATGCAAATTGTTAAGTGAATGTCAGGTTTAATGTGGGCATTTTGTTGATCGGAAAAGGCACATTCTATGTTTGTGGGGAAGCACAGGACTTGGTTGGGAAGTTTGTAAGAAGGAATCTCTGAAAGGTTGGGTGCCTCCAGAGGGAGCTGGCTAAATGCAACCACCCCTGCCTTGACTTTTCCAAACAAGTCTGAGCCCCCAGGTGCTTTACTGGAATTTCTCTGTTTAGTCTTTAGGTGTCCTTGCTTAAAGGACAGGGCAGATGCATGTGTCTTCTCAAGAATACTTACGCTGCTGATAGTATCTAGAAGTTAATTTTAGTTCAAGCTCTTCGCTATAGTAAAAGCCTAAGGAGTCAGGTGAATGAGGCTGTTTGGTTTCTCAAACCAAGCAGTCCCTTAGCCCTCTCACAAAAAATGTGTGTCAGAGTAATTCATCTGTCACTCAGGGTCTGCTGGTCAGCCCCAGGCATATGATTGTGCTTAAATTTTAGTCCATTGAGTAACATCTCAGAAAGACAAAGGATTGTTTTGATTTATTGAACTTTCCTTCTTAAGATAACACATTTGACTTAATATTTATTATTTCATTATTTCTCTCATTTAATCACAGGAGGAAAGTGACAATTGGGGGATAATTCTCCCTTCTGGTATAATCGCATTGAAGAATAAAGTAACTGTGAAGAATTGGAAGAAAGAGAACATTATCACATGTGGCCTGGCTGTAGAATGGTATTCCTTCCCATACAAGGTATGTTACATTTTGTTCTCTTAAGAAGAATACACTGAAATGCAGCAAGGGCTTCTTGCTCTCCCTAGAGTAAAATTAGCTTATGCCAATCACCTAAGCTCTGTTCTATCTGGACAGATTGACTTTAAGTCCGTTTTTAATCATGTCCTTCCCAAGAAGTAGTGTCACAGGGCAATTCGTAGAAATACCCAGACATTTGCCTCTTTTGGTTCATTTCCCTGCCTATATAAAATTTCCTTAAGAGAGTGAACACAAGTAAGAGAAGTAACAAAGAATAAAAGCAGCTTTTTGTTAATTACTTGTCAGTTTATCAAAGTGCTTCCATTTCGTTACTATAAAGTAGCAGACTGATGCAGAGCATGAGCTCCAGAGCCAAGTTAGCTTTGTGCTCACCACTCACTAGTATTTGATTGGACTTTAGTGAGAATTAAATAGATAAGTACAAGTTCAGAATATTTACTGGTACATAGTAAGTATTTAGCATGCACAGTTGTTATTCTCCTTTAATATAATGGGATCGGTTGAAAAACTCTGAGATGGGAATTTATGAATGTGGTAAAAATCATATGAAAACTTCACTTCAAAAATAAGAAATATAAGTTCATAAAAATGTAAATATTCCATATAAAAATTGAAATGAGATAGAAAAATATGAGAAACAGAGCAAACTGTTATTACAAAAGGGAAATTATAATGTGTTATATTGCTTTCCTTCATCTGATCATACTAAAAATTTGACCAGTCTGAATGAAAGAAAATGGTATCTTTTGGTGAAAGATACTTTGAGTATTCCTTAAGTTAATGCATATTTGTTTTGGGGGCTGTTCATAATGGTTCTTTCGTTCCCACCCTACTGCATTCTATGTTGCTGGTCAAAAAAGCGATTCCCATCAGCCTTATGATTCCCCACTCTCCTTTTTCATTTTATTATCAATTCTACATCACTGAAATTGAGGTCCTGCTTATAACCCTGTGTTCTTATTTCAGCTTCTATTCAACCTGTCAGAATGTTAATATTATTTCTAATCTTTGCATTTTCTATTCTGAGTTCCTGAACTTGACTTAATGCTACATGCCTGCTCCCATTATTCTTTGAACTATATGTCAACAAATTGAGGGTGACTTATGTACAAAAAACTATATTAGTTTATTATGGTGAATATTATGAAGTAGAGGCCCAGTGCATGAGTACTTGCACAGTGGGGTCTGGCTAGTCTGCCCTGAATGGGGCTGACTGGGGCCTCGGCCAGCCTGGTGGAGGAGCTGCAGGGAGTTGGCTGGCCCCAATCGGGAGTGGGGCGATAGGGGGTGGTTCCTGCAGTTGGCTGGACGGTCCCGCCTATGATCATGGGGGGGTGGGGGGGAATGAGGGTAGGGCCAACCGGAGTGAGGGACCCTGGACAGTTGGCTGGCTGTCCCACCCCTGGTCTAACTCCTGGTCGAATTTCCAGTCAATGGGACAATTTGTATATTAGCTTTTTATTATTTAGGACAGTATCTGCCAGACACTGATCCAATCATACACACACACACACACACACACACACACACGCATATATATCATGTTATAATCAAGCTTGTTATATAAAACAAATTTTACTTTTAACCTAATATTATAGTAAAGAGGGTGAGCCATAGAGACAATAATATATTTGACCAGGCCCGGCCAGCATGCTCAGTGGTTGAGTGTCGACCTATGAACCAGGAGGGCACATGCCTCGGTTGTGGGCTCAATCCCCAGTAAGGGGCCTTCAGGAGGCAGCCGATTAATGATTCCCTCTCATAATTGATGTTTCTATCTTTATCTTTCTCTCCCTTCCTCTCTGAAATAAATTTTAAAAATATTTTTAAAAATTTACCAGGGTATTTTTTTTAATTAAAAATATATTTTATTGATTTTTTACAGAGATGAAGGGAGAGAGATAGAAAGCTAGAAACATCGATGAGAGAGAAACACTGATCAGCTGTATCCCACAAACCCCCCACTGGGGATATGCCTGCAACCAAGATACATGCCCTTGACTGGAATCAAACCTGGGACCTTTCAGTCCTCAGGCTGACGCTTTATCCATTGAGCCAAACCGGTTTCGGCTGACCAGGGTATTTTAACTGCACTGTCATATTGGCAATAAATTTCAGTGGGTCCATCTATTAGAAAAATTGATGGGGAAATGCTATCTCAGTAAGTCAAAAACTGGAGTTCATTCAACAAGTGCTTATTCAGAGCATTTGTCACAATTACTTTTAGTTTTTTAAGAGTTCATAAAAATTAATTAAATTGTATTCTAGTTTACTTCTGGTTAGCCAGAAATAAACTAAAATGGAATAATGGGCAATTGGTGGAAACCAAAAAAGAAAAACAGCATAACCAGATTTTAAAAACAAAGAAATTATATGTATATAAAGTGGAATAATGCAAATAGGAATTTTATGCTGGTTGCTGATACAACCATGAAATAAAGAAAAGAATGAAAGGAATGTCTGTGCATACTTGAAATATGAGCTTTGATACAAAGTTATCATGGAAAACATTCTGCAGAAGTAAGGTTTCCCAAAAGTTCAATTTAGCCTCCCAAATGAAGTTAACTCATAGTCAGGGAAAAACTGAAAGCCATAAAATGTCTTTATCCCTGAGATTTTCTTTTAAAGAAAGGAAATATCTCCATACAATATAGTATTATTAATCACACACAAAGATATTGTAGCTTGTAAATTAATTGTGCATTAAGCTCCTGAAATCTTGCAATGTGAGAAAAGACCCATGCTGGAAGCATTAAGTCTGCTAATAATTTGCATAGCTTCTTGGAAAGAATTTAATTAGAGTACAATTTTGCAGCGGAATGAAAAGCTGTTATGCCAATAGATATTAATCAAAATAGTGATAATCTATCTTCAGAGAGACTTTTTGAGTTAACTACTGGATTGAAAGGGTTTGGGAATACAATTATATGATATATAGGTATATATATTCTTTTTGAGAATAGCTTGTTATATAACTTGAAAGTAAACAAATACAAATGTAAAAATATGATTTTATAGTTCTGTGTATGTATACAAGTGGAGCAGTAATAGGCACAAATAAACTTTGCTTTTAGTGACACAAAATAATGTAAAGAAAGTTGTAGCTGAGATGTCAGAGTTCAGTAAATTAGTATTCCTTTGAGCCATGCAGGAAACGTTAAGATTTGACTATGCTTGAGTTCCAGTAAGCCCTGAGGGGAGCTTTAACTTCATATTGAACCCTGGAGAGAGGTCCAAGTATGTAATTATTAGATGCTTAGAAATGTGGCCACTGGCTTTAGGAGCCACATTATGCTGTTAGGTAGTTTCTTACCTGCTGCTAAATTGTCTATGTTTTTCTACTCTAGCTCCAACATGTTTTTACAGTTTTTCCCATTGTGATGTTTGTGGGGGGAAAACTGCTATCAGCATATGTGTGCATAGCTTTGTGTGACTCTGAGTGTTTGCGTCTCTGTGCGTGTCTACAATATATTAAGTACACAATATAAATATGTTGAATGAATCTATTCTAATAAAAGCATAATATGTTAATTAGACCAGATGTCCTTCTGGATGAATGACCTTTTAAATGAAGCCAGGGCAGCGAAGGAAGCCTGGGTCCCGGGTGCTGGAGGGAAGCTGGTGCAAGCAGCTGGGGGAAGGAAGGCCTACTCTTGCATGAATTTCGTGTATCAGGCCTCTAGTGAATATATAATAGTAATGGATTATAGTCTCTAAATCCAGTCATTACCAAAACTATGTATTCCATAATTTTATCTGAGTCACTGATAAAAAGTTCCATTGTTATTCGTCAGTGCACTGAAACCAGCTACTCTAACAGATCAATTTGAGTAGATGGGAGACAAATGATCGTTCTTATTTTGGATGAGGAAAAAGAATTAGAAAAACCCAGAGCTTGGGTGTTATTGGGAGAACTGAACCAACTACAAGTCCCTAAGTAGTCAAAAATATGAAATGAAAGTGGCCTTTAAAATACTTTTTCTTTTCATTCTTACTTACTGTCAGCAGTGTTTCTTTTGCCCAGTGTGAAAATGGATGATTTTGGAGATGCCATGACCCAGGTCCTCCCTTGAAGGATAATAATCAACACTTAGAGACTTGTTAGAGGCTGGGTGAACCTACTTGACAGTTTCAACTACTATAGACAACCAATTATTGTTGACTGCTAGGTTACTTTTATTTTTTTTTTCCTTTTGGAACCGTGAAACATGAGTAAAAATTTTCCCCAAGAAAGAGTCTATTCAAAAGGTAGTTGTATTTCCATTTATCTTACTATTTGTTTTCTCCTTGCAATGCACTACTAGAAATAATATCAGTATCACTCTGTAAACTAACATTTGCATGCAGGCTTTTAAAATGTGCTGAATTTATACCAGTTATTAGTGAAAGACAATGTGTAATCACCCAAATTCATTCTACAACACATTTGAAAAGCTATTGGAAAACTGGAGCATAATCAAATCAGAGATTGCATCAATACAAATCAGCTCTGCCTTTTCATTCTGGCTTAAAGCATCTTCTTAGACCCACCAGTGACTTATTCCAATTCACAATGAACTTCATTGTGCATGCTGAAGGAAATCTGTATACCAGTAGGGAACTCTTTTGCAATGATTTGGCATGGTTGACTAAACTCACAAGAGAAAATATGTACAAAGGTTTAAAGATTAGATTCAAGTGATTTTTGTTCTAATTGAATTGAATTATCCTACCAACACTGAGACACAATTCAGTATTTCCATATTAAACCAGCCATGGTATAGACACAAATAAAGTATCATATTATTATTGTAGGCCACTATTTCTCCCAACACTGGTTTAGATTTAATTTTTCATTTCTCCTGAGGGTTGTCAAAACTTTGCCTAATTTACTATTCTTTCTATGCTTGTTGGAGAAAAATCACTAACAGTGATTTAGTTTGTTCTGAATTAAACCAATTAAACTAAAATATAAATTTCTGTTACAAGGAAAATAATATAACCAATATTTAGTAAAAAAGTATTTTACAAGTCATTAAAGAATAACGATATAGTTTGGGTACTCCCTGTGATTAATTTTATGATTTTGGGAACCCAGAGGTTCCCTGAGCGTACTTCCTCATTTGGAAGATTAGGAGAAATGGATATGTTACTCAAAGTATGATCCTTGGCCCAGAAATACCTAGGAGGTTCATAGAAAGGCAGTCTTAGATCCTCCTCCTCAGACCTACTGAATTAGATATGCACTTACAGAAAATCTCCAATTACCTGAATGCGCTTTGAAAAATATTTACCCAGAAGGTTGTAATCCCTTCTATCTCAATCGTTTTTACCTTGTTTTTCTACCTCTTGCCTGAGTTGTGGATTCTGATATGTACAGTGAAAAGATTATCAGAGTCATGATCACTTGTACTACAAACACTACTAAATATTAGGTTCATTCATTGATTTTTCATAAAGTTGACCTTAGTAAACAATTAAAATAATAGGCTGAGCAATTTAATGTATTTCTATTATAACATTAAAACAGCTTTACATTTTGGAAATTTGACCAGTACTTATAGTAAAATAGCTATAGTTTGGTATTTATTATATAAAGATCTGATAACTTTCTAGGAAAAAATTTTTTTTGCTTATCCTAATTTTGCTGCATGAAATATGTGGCAAGTGGAAGGTAGCATATACTTCTCTTAATCTATAATAATTCATTCTGCCCTAAAACATGAAAAACACATAATTATAAATGTTGGCTAAATAGTAGAAATTTAAACATAAAGGTAAAATTTAATGATGTTATTATCTTAGTGATTCTTTTGTTTGATTTTCTATAGCCATCTTAATTATAGATGAATATGGATTTATACTCATAAATTCACATAATTTAATATTTCTCCTGTAAATTGAGTGCAAATTCATTTATTTCTGCTTCACAATCTTATAGGTTTCAATTCACAGTATTCAATTGCCCAAATTATACAAATTTATAAGTACATTTAAAATTTGTAATATTAATTGCAAGGCTTTATATTTAATTTTATATTTGACACATGCTGATTATGTTTATTTTTGATGTTTGAGTCCATATTCAGATACCAAGAAGAAAATTTCCTTAGATAATTTCTCAGGTTATTAAATAAACACTTCTTAAAATACTTAAAAGAACTGAGTATTAAAATAGATTTTTAAAAAGATATGTTACACATCCTTAAAGAATTAAATGTGGGTTTTTTTAATATTAAAATATCCTATAAAGTGAATGCAGGTGCCTATATGAAGAATTACCTGAGTTGATAACATAATGCATACTTAGTTTTAAGTGGAAATTATTGATATTTGTAACAGAAAATATCAAATTAAATGACTCTATTGATTTATTCTGAATTACCAATCATTACTGCCAGTTAAGTGACAGCTTCCTATTAAGGTTAATAGAAATTGAATATAAATCTCCATGAATAAAATCAAGGCTATAGTGATATCCCAATTACTTAGGGCAAAAGGATCTATGATAGTCACCCTTTACAAAGTAAAAGTGCTTACTGAAAGCCTTGAGATCATAAAACCAGTTTTACAGTAGTGCTTGATGGGTAAGGTCAGAAAGAAAGCCCAAATTCAGAAAAGCAATTTAGTTGTTAGACTTTTAACTTTCTGGAAACAATGTTGCATGCTGTCCCTAAAACATCACATTTTTATTGAGTTTACAGGCTGAAATTATCACATATGGCAAACAATTGGGAGTATTTGTTTTCTTAAAAAATTATGGACCAAAATAATTTATTGATGACTAGGAGTTATGAATTGTAATTTTTTATTCTCCTTTTATTTCTCTTCTCTTCTGTTAGTCATGCTGACCTCTGAATTTCCTTAGATTCCCCAGCTTGTATAAATAAACCCCATACTCTTCTTCATAAACTCTCTCTTTTCCTCTCCTATCATTTTATCCAGTGCAGCATTTTACCATTTTATTGCAAAACTAGAGGCCCAGTGCATGAAAATTTATGCACTGGAGATAGTCCCTCAGCCCAGCCTGCCTGCCCCCTCTCATAGTCCAGGAGCCATCAGGGGATGTCCTACTGACAGCTTAGGTCCACTTGGGTAGTGTGCCCACGCCGGAGTCTGGCCTCCCTCTGCAGGAGGTGACCATGCCAATCATAGGAAGGCGCTGCCCCCATCATCCCGCTGCTGCTGCCACTACCTGCTGCCATGGCTGCCAGCCCTCCGCCTTCGCTTCTTAGCACTTTCCCCTCCACGCTCACACTGATGGGTGGAGTGAGATCTGGGGCTGTTGAAGGGGCTGTGGGAGGTGGATGCACAGAACTGGACCTGATCTGCTGCCTCTGTGGCTGCCTCTGTGGGAGGGGCAGCACTGGGACCTGGACCGCACAGCCTCCTCGCCCACTGCCTCTGCAAAAGGGGCCCCAGTGCTGGACCTGCCTGCACCGGCCTTTCCCGCACTGCCTCTGAAGAAGGGCCCGCTCTGAGGCCTCTCCCGCACTGCCTCTGAAGAAGGGCCCGCTCTGAGGCCTCTCCCACACTGCCTCTGCGAAAGGGGCAGTGGTGGCAGTGTGCTGTCTCTGCACCTGCAGCACTTGCCCTCGGCCTTTGCAGTCACCGTGGCTATGTCCGGATGGACATCTGGAAGATGTCTGGTCTAATTGGCATATTACCATTTTATTAGTACAGATATTGCTACTGCACTATATCAATTTTAATTGGCTCTCCCCTGATCTCGAATATACATATTGTTTCAGTTTCTATTCACTTCCACAAGCCAACCAGCTTGCCTTCCAAAAATAACATTTGGTCATATCACTCCCTTATCAAAACTTTAGATCTTTGGTAATCCAAACTCCTTTAGATTGCATCCAGTATTTCATTATCTGGCAGCACACAGGCCTTCCAGATTTCAGTTGCAGTATTTTTCTAATGGCAACAAAAGCTCACAGTTGTTTTGTTTGCTTATTTGTTTGTTTTGCATTTTATGCCTTTATTTCTTTATTCTGTTTAGTCTGTCACTCAATTTGCTGAACAGCTCTAATGAACTTTGCCTCATTGCCAGTTCTTCACATTTAAATCTCCTGGTAGGGGTACATGAGCTTATTTATTTTTATTTTGTTTATTTAGTTGTTTGTTTAATCTTCATAGACCTACCACAAAATAGTCACTCAAACTGTGAATTTATAATTAGCAATGCAGATTAACTCTGTAGAGAATTTCTTTGTCTGATTACAAAATATATAATCTGAATTAGAATGAGAAAGACAAAGTAGATGTTTGACTATGTATTGAGACATTTTTCTTTTTAGAATATATTGGTAGTTTCTTTTTCTTATAATACTAAATTGCTAATACTATTGATCGGGGTTTCAAATATATTATGGATCAATTATCTGTATTCCTTTGTGCAACCCAGACAAATACTCTAATTCATACTCATCTATATAAGTCAAATAAAGTAATTGAGTGCTGGTCATTAAATTGACCCTCTACAACCCTCCCCCTCCTCCACGAACACTCTGCAGGGTCTTACAAAAAACAAACAAAACAAAACAAACAAAAAAACTAAAGGAAAAAAGACGCATCCTTGAAAAAGCATCCAGGAGAAGCTGACTTCGTTCTCATGGTCAAGAGTGGATAAAGAACATTATAAAGATACTGAGATGAGTTTAAAGACATAGAGTTGTAGATGGAAGCACACAATGCCTTTTTATACCAGGATTTGTGAATAAATTGAAATTTATGCCTTCCTTTATAATAAGAATTCAAACAGTAGTCTTAATATGTCTAAATCCTATTCCATATAGGGTATCATTGCATCTAAAACCACTCATGTATCTCTTTAAAAAGAATGTCCAGAGACTCCAGGAGAATGAGTCAGAAGGGAGAAGTAAAAGTAGTTAAAATATATGTTCAATTTAAATTTTTTTCTTTCTTTTTAGCCAATGGAATTTTCTTTTCATTTTTTTTAAGTGTTCTGGTTGAATTTATTGAGAACAAGTAAAAGAAAAGAATTAGGAAGAGGAGGAAGGGAGATAGGGAAAGTTGCAATTAAAAGGGGATAAAGGAGAAGGGAAAGAATGATAAACTGTAGATTTTAGAATAATAGTGAATTAAATAAGATTATGTTACTAGTTTATCTAAAACTAGAGGCCTAGTGCACAAATTTATGCATGGGTGGGATCTGGCCAGCCTGCCCCAATGGGGGCTGTTCAGGGCTGGGCAGGCAGGTGCAAGAGGCCGCAGGCAGCTGGTCAGCTGGCCCTGCCCCCAATCGGGGTAGAAGGCCAATCAGGAGTGGGCTGGTGGGGGGGGTTAGGGGCAACGGAAGTTGGGAGGGCCAATCAGTGCCCATATGGGGCCAGTCATAGAGTCTGGTCATTCCGGGCACTTGGCTTTTATATATATAGATAAGTCCATCTTTTATGTAGAAATTATTAGCAACTCATTATGGTGAAAAAGAAAAGAAAATGCTATAGAATCCTAGATTTATTTCTTGTGTCAATAGATTTTACTATTTGCATTTGTTTTGGTTGTATAGAAAAAACATACATCTTAAAAAGTCATGAGAAAATAATATTCTGATGCTGAAAATTAGGATTTCACCCTACATTTGTTTTCTGTGTATGCTTTCTCTTTACTGTTTTTAACTGGTGAATACTAGACTTTTAAAGGTCTCTAATCCCCCCCCCCCTTGAGCTAATATTTATATTTCTTAGGTAATTATAAAAAAAAACTGAGCTAATTATTATTTTTCTGAAATGATACTGTTTTGTCATGTTCAACATGAAGATAAATGCAACTCATTTAACTACTTTTTCTATAATTACCCTATAATTAAGTAACATAAAACATCAATAAAAATGGCAAAACTTGTAAAATATCATGGGGAAAAGAAATGTCCATTCTGAGAGTACTTACATAGGTACAAAAGCATTATAAATGACTAATAATTGCATTCTATGTCATTTATCCTAGTCACAAATAACCAATCTCCTACACAAAAGTTTTGGAATATGGTAAAATAAATTATTACTTGTAAAGTGGTTGTTTGTATAAGCTTTATCAAAGGAGGGAAAATAAGCATTATCAAAGGAGGGAAAAAATGATTCTAATATTTGCAATTAAGGCTGTTTTGATAAAAGTCTAATATTCTAATAAAACACAAGAAAAATAAGAGGTGGGATTTTGATACTTAATTACCTTTTAATTGTTCAATAGGCATTCTACTTTCAACATGAAATCTTTTCTGATTATTACAAACATTTATGGTAGTCTCTGAGAAAGAAGAAACCATTTTTTGGCTGAGTTTGTATAGACATCAGGGACTAGCTCTTGTACAAAAACAAGGGTCTTTTTTGGGAAATATCTTTATTGTTGAAAGTATTACAGATGTCTCCCTTTCTGTCTCTAAAATTATATATATATATATATATATATATATATATATATATATATATATATGTATATATGTATATATATTAGAGTCCGATGCATGAAATTTGTGCACTCAGAGGAGGAGGTCCCTTAGCCCGACCTGCACCTTCTTGCAGTCTAGGACTCCTGGGGTATGTCCAGGACCTTGGGGAGATCAGGCCTAAGCCGCAGTCAGACATCCCTCTCACAGTCTGAGGCTTTCTCAGTCTGAGACCCCTTGCTCCTTACCGCCGACCTATAGTGGATGTGGGAGAGGTTCCCACCACCGCCGCTGCACTCGCCAGCCATGAGCTTGGCTTTTGGTGGAGCGATGCTCCCCCTGTGAGAGTGCACGGACCACCAGGGGGCAGCTCCTGCGTTGAGCGTCTGCCCCTTGATAGTCAGTGGACATCAAAGCAACTGGTTGTTTTGCCGTTCGATCAATTTGCATATTAGGGTTTTATTATAGAGGATATATATAAAAATTAGGGTTTTATTATAGAGGATATATCAGGCTTGTAGGCAGAAGTGGTTAAGAGCAATCAGGCAGGCAAGCAGGCGAGCGGTTGGGAGCCAGCAATCCTGTATTGTGAGATGGGTGTCAGACTGCCCATTTAGGACGGATCCCACGGGCAGTCGGACAACCCTAGAGGGGTCCCAGATTATGGAGGGTGCAGGCTGGGCTGAGGGACACCTCCCTCCCGCCCCCGCTCCCCGCACGAATTTCGTTCACCAGGCCTCTAGTCATAAATAGCTAGTTAGTTAACAATGCTAACATGGTGTGTGTTCCATATATTTTTGGATTAAATAAATTAATTTTAACCAAGGCAAAGTAGACAGTATTACCCTATTCTGCTGTAGATTGCCTTAAATCATTACAGAATGTATCAATTTCAGGTTTTTTAGTATTTTTTTTCTAGGTAAATGTAGATGTAAATGGGGAGGATCACTTCATGTGGTACTCCAAGGGGGACCTTTAGGTGTGATGTCTGTACTTATCTATGTGGCAGAGACTGCAAATCACTAAACAATATTTATTCTCCCCTTCTCCTTTCACAGGAATCTCAGTTGTATTACAGTAGACATGTGTTGAGCTAGAAGTTTCATTTCTTAGCCTTTCTTACAGCTAGGCTTGGTTATGTGACTATTTACTGCTTAATGAAATATAATGAGAAATATGTTTGGGCAGTGCAAGAAGACTTCTAAAGGGTTTCTGAATAACTTCTTAATGTTTAAGCTTAGAGAAATGTCTATCATTTTCTTCATCTCTAATATATGCATTCAGAGCTACGGATTTCCCCGTGATCATTGCTTTTGTCATATCCTACAAATTTCAGTGTTCATTTTCATTATCACCTGCATTTTTAAACACTACTCATCTTTGAGAAGTCACTTTTATTTAAATTAAGTCACTCTATTAAAGTCAGGGCTTGTGCATAATGAAAGACATTAATCAAATGTTAAATCAAATATTTAAATACTGCTTTAGTAAAAAGCATCTTGACCTGAGTTATATTTAAATTGAGGGCCGTGAAAACGTCAAATCTTTCTTCTTGCCAGGATCATATTAAGTATGATAAATGATATTTTTGTCAGCAATGAATTATGTAGGGCTAAAATAAAATTTCTAGAATTCACAAAAATAGATTTAAATTACAGTTTTAGAACACACAGGAAAGATGAAATGATTAGCAATCTCTCTGTGCAAGTTACAATGATTCTGAGAGAAGATTTTAAGTCTATGTATGAGTCACTGCCCTGTCAGAGTTTATGTCAGTAAAACCATTTTGCCTGAAGCTTTTCTTTTGACAAAGTTTTTAAAGAAATTTTATCAGGCTAGTTGTTTTAAAGAGGAATTTTGTAGTTAAGCTAAATGATTAATAGAAAAGTATTTCTCAGAAGTCTTTGAAAATCTTATGAAATAGTTGTATTGCATCTTATATTATTAACATTTATATAAAATAGCTATAACTTTTTTTTAATGGAAATAAGACATCTAAATAACCATCTAATTAATAGAAAATAAATTGGTAAATTCTAAAATTGAGTTATCTAGTAATGAGACTATACATGCTATTTAGTTTATATATTAGAAGACATCTATAAAAACAATATAAGCAGTTGCCTTTATGGAACAGAATTAGGAAGTAGGACAGGAGACCTTTTTTAAATTATAATTTAAAAAATATTCTCTCAATGACTTTAAAACATGCATATTTTATCTAGATAAAATAAATAAAAAATAAGAGGATTTTAAATGTTTGTATTTTATCAACAGCAGGGTTTTATCAAAAATTTTTGAGATGCTTGTCCAACCAATAATTTATCAAACTCAAAGCAGTAGTGGCACAAATGTCCAAATACTTAATCAATGTTTCATCATTTTATACAAATTACAAAGAAAATTATAAGGAAAAGTCACATTTTGAAAGAAAAAAAATTTCTCCATGCCATCGTTCAGACTATGTTATGCATATAAACAATAGTACAAGTTGTCAAATTTCACGATGTTACATATCACTAAAAGCATTCACTCTTCTCCTAAGATCCCTTAGGGAAATATCTGTCAATGCAAAGAAAATTACATCAGCACAGAAGAGAACTAAGGCATTAGAACCAATAAAAACAACAACAACAAAACATTTAATAAGAGTAAAGTGTCAAAGATTCAGCCTTCAAACATCAAAATTATCATTGGGACATTAAAACAAAATGACTTTCTCTCCATATGAACACACACACACACATACAAACACACACTTTGTGCCATCTCATGCAGTGCAATTATCTACCACCTTATGCACATATACACTTTGATAAAATGACAATATTCAAAATGGTTTATATTTTGTGTTAAGTATAGTATATTAATAAAGATGTATAATCATATTATGTGTACACATGCCAATATGAACTGTATTTTTATTTGTAAAGTAAGTTATCAACTTAATTTGCTTGGTATTTGAGGTATCTAAGTACAGTTCTACATTGAACAGTTTCTAAATAACTTAAAGTAACAGTCTTAATACCTAAAAATTTAAAAAAATTGAAATGTATTTTTATTTATATTCAAATTAATAGAAAATAAAGGTGTATTAAAAATTAAAGCCAATAATAATATATTCAGATGATTTAATGCTAAAGTATTAAATATTTTAACTAATGACAGTTTGAAAATTTCCATATGCTAAATAATCCAAATATGCATGGACATTTAATTTTATTTTAACCTTATAATTCCAACACTAATTACCACTTAGACTGCTACTGTATTAATTTTAGGATTTCTTCCCAGTAAATTTTCTTTCTGTGGGACATTTCTAACTACTAAAGCATACACAAAATATTGTGCTCTGAAATCACTTGAAATAATTTTCAAACTGGATGTGTTACCAAATTAGCTTTACTTGCTTTTTTTGTTTTTGTTTTTTAGCTATTGCTTTTTTTTTTTTACTTAATTTTACTTTTGAATATATCTTTTGAAGCTGTGTTTCCATATCTAAATATATAATAAGACATATTCAGACAACTCTTTCTTTTACTACTGACATTTGCACTTATTCTCTATTCCAGCCTTTGCCCCACTGTTCGTGTTTTGTCAAAAATATAAGCAAATACTCATATGTCTGCATTTATATATATGTAGTATGTAAATATTATAACTTTTTTAAAGTGAAGATATATGCAAATGATAAAATATTATGAATATATACTTCTGCATCCTACATTTTATTAACTTAAAAGTAAATCCTAGTGCTGGCCAGATGGCTCAGTTGGTTGGAGTATCATCCAGTACAACAAAAGGTTTCAAGTTCAATTTCTGATCAGGGCACATACCTGGGTTGCGAATTGATTCCTGGTCTGGGTGTATACAGGAGGCAGCCTATGTTTCCGTATCACATTTTTATTTCTCTCTTTCTCTTCCTCTCACACTAAGGATCAATAAAACATATCCTAGGGCGGTGGTCGGCAAACTCATTAGTCAACAGAAATCAGAAAAGAAAAGTGGCCAGGGTTTGTTATTTGAGAAACTAAGGAAAATGATTCTGAAAATTCTTGTGTAATTATGGGTGACTCTAGATGAAGAATGGAAAGGAAGGGGAAAGTTAAGGTAGGCAAAAGTCATAAAAAATTCACCATAGTTAATCATGTAGAGAGGTCAGAGATTAGGACATTGTTCTATAATCAAGATCTCCCAATAGTAATAATTTTAGCAACGTTCATGAAATTAGAGTAGGAATTGTAAAGACTGATCTATCAACCATTCATTTTATAATCAATAAAACAAAACAACTCTTGCGTGTTTTTCTCCAGCCCAAGAGTGAAACCTAAGATACAAATGTGGTTTGGGGTTCCAGTTCAACGATTAGAGAGTAGTTTTCAGGCCTGGTTATCATTAAAATTACATGTGTTCTTTTTAAAATCACACAGCTTACTCAGACCCCTTTTGAATTGGAATAAATGGACTAGATTTTGGAATTCTCACTTTTAAACTACTGGGAGTTTTGATATATAGCAAATATAGAGAATATCTTATTTAAAGAGTGGAAGGATAGAATAAAACAGTCCAGTGAAACTAATAATTTGTTGTCATCCATGTTTGGTAAAAGTTGAATTGGTTGAATTGTGTAGGGGCTAAGGCAGAGTCCTGGTGATTTGGGAAAATCTTATGGATAAGTGTTAAAAGGCAAAAGAATAGGCAGACAAAAATATTACACATTATATTTGGTAAAGAAGGATCTAATGAAAGTGTATTTTAAAATACATAAACGGATAAGGTATAGTTATTTGATAAACTCCTTGAGATTTCCTTAAAAATTTGCCATAAATACAAAAATTAAAAATTCTGATTAGTAAGTAGATGTTATAAAAATGATTTTCTAAAGATAATTTTTACTTGATTAATCATTTAAATTCATATTCAAAATGCAGATTAGATGGTTTAGTGATTCAAATTTAGAATTATATAATCAAAAGAAATAAATGTATTTCTGGATTTAAGAAAATGAGGTATTTCACATTATCTCACTTATTTGTGGATAATAAAGAACATTATAAACTGATAACAAAAAGATAGATACAGAGGCAGTAATGTATCAAACAGACTGTCAAATTACAATGGGAAGGTTAGGGAGAGGTGGGAGAGATAAGAGATCAACTGAAGGACTTGTAGGCATGCATATAAGAATAATCAATGGACACAAAACACTGGGGGGTCTTGGCATGCATGGGAATGGGTTGGGGGGGATTGGTAAGATATGTACACATATAATACCTTAATAAAAAAAAAAACTAAAAAAAAAGAAAATGAGGTATTTTTCTTTAATAAATGTATCTGCTGATTCTATTATTATTTACGGTGGCAAATGTACATATAATGTCTACATTTTAACATTTATTTTTCTCAATGATATTTAATATTCAGATTATAAATTCCAATAATTTTTAAATTTTATAGATAATGTAACTTGATATATTAAACTTTGAACTAATAGAGCTTTTGATTTTAATCCTTGCTTTAACATTTACTAGTGGTGAGGCCAGCAAGTTGCTCTGCTTCTCTAAATATCAATTTTGAAGAGAGACAATTTTCCCCTATCTATTTTCTTCCTGACACAGAGGTTCAATAGATATTTTCAATTTTTTAATTAGACATGGTTGAACATTTTTATAGCATACATTTTAATTCATTCTATGCATTAGTAAATACACAAAATACTTTCAGTTTGATAAAAGCAGATATAAGTATAGGAATTAAGCTTATCTAGCTACATAAATTTTTCATGCTATATCATTTTATACATACTTAAAATGCATTTGTGATCTAATTGATTATATTTGTGGCACTACCTAAGTATGCTTCAAATAACTTTATTATTGCAAATGATTCTCTTTGGAGATCTTTTAATATAACTGGTTTATTCAAAATAAAAATTTCTATAAAATATAAATTAAAAAGCAAATATGTAATTCAAGTTGCATTGTGTTATAAAGTTGCATTGTGGCATATTCCTATTAATGCCTATTACTCTATTCAAAGAAACAATTTAGATTATTGATTTTCTAGATGAACAATGATATATATACCCATAGAGCAACAAACTGTGTATGTGTGTGTGTGTGTGTGTTATGCATGCATCTGTATTGGAGAAAGATCAAAACAGCAGAAAGAGAAAGCACCCCTGATTATCTTAATTTAAATTCATGAATCTTGAAAACAAATTTTATGTATACAAGCTCATGCATGCCTTTCACATACTAATTTTTTTCTAATTTAATGTAAATTCATTTTACTAATAGGAGTTTTGTTGGACAAGAAATAGGATAGACTTCAGAGTCAAAGATACCAATTGTAGTTTCATTCCTTCATCTCATAACCTGTTAGAGAGTAAAATTGAATATTTAGATTACTAGGCAATACAGTTACTTGCTTGATAGATTTATTTCCTAAAAAGATAAAATGATAAAGGGATCCTGAGAATAATGTTTGTTACATTGGTATTTCTATTATCTATTCTCTCTATTTGTCATATAGGCTTCCTGGTATACCTTTGAGAAAATAAATATTTTATATACTGTCTATGATGATAGATATTTTCCCTTATAGCTATATGTAGAAGTAAAAAATGTACTCAAGAAGAAATTTTCCTGTGTGAAAATAATCATTAGTGATAGAATTCTTACTTATTTGTAAATGACTCAAAATGTTTGTATTGAAAAGGAGTTAAATAATACTACAATGAATGTTAATTTTTTTTTATCTGTGATTTTTTTTCACAATAACTACCCACACTGTAATAATACCTTCTCAGATTTATGCTCAAATGTATTGAGTTCCATGAGATACCAATTCTTTTTCTTTAGACATGTTTGTTTCCAGGTAACAAATTTATGTGAAATTGAATTGTATATGAATCCAGAGCATGCCAGAAGTGGGATAATTTAAATATTTTGTAACACTTATTCATGCAGGTGGCAGGCTTTTGTTTGTTTGTTTTTTTTGTGACAGTAAAATGTGGGCTTGATTTTACTCAAAACTATTACTTTGCTGCATATTTCTATATTCTGTCATAAAAAAAGAACATTTAAAAAATTTTAAATACTTTATTTTTCTGTCTTTCTTTAGTAACATGACCTAAATAATGGATTGTTTAGGTTAGGAAAGGAAAATAGGGCACCTAGATTTTGTATTAGACACATGAAGTATAGATAAGGTTGAATAATATATTATATATTTTATTTTTCTATTTTTGTATCAAATTTAAATTCAAAGGAATCATTTTAAGCTGTTGTTTTTCTCAATTACTAGAATTGTAAAAGACCTAAGTGAATTGATTTTCTAAGACAAATATTGATAAATATATCTTATATAGAAATGTTTCATTTTTTGCCTTTTTTTTCACCAAAAAATTAAAGTATTTGTACTTTATACACAATATTGAGCTATAGTGTTTGGAGGTATAACCAAGGACAAAGTAATCCTTGGAATTCCCTGCTATCCATAGGCTGGGCCCAGTCAATGTTGTCCTAAACTACTTATCTAGTCCTGGCAAACAGTGAAACACTTGAAATTTACAATACTACTTTCCTAACGTATTAATTCTAATAAGGAGAGAGACATATGGATGATTCAAAAGAATAAATTCCCTCAACCTCTGGTTTTAAAAACTGATTTTCTGCATCATTTCAAGCTAGTTTGGTGAACTCAGGCGTATACAGCCTGGTTATCAGCCTGGTGTGAGACTTTAAAAAGGATGGATATTGGACCATCATTTCAACAACAGCTGTCTATGAAATCTTTCCCATCTTGCTGCATATTTTGAGTGAGTGAGAAGTAAGCCGTTGTTTGTTTATATTTTACATAGAAGTTTAGGAAGTGCTTATTTGTACACAATGTAAGTATTTGCAATCATAGATTTCACTTGAGTCTATCAACCTTTGTTATTTTCTAAAAAGCATACATATTTTTAGATAAAATTTCACAAAATTTTATCAAAAGAATTTTAGTGAATTCTTTTCTTCATATATATGAATTTAAATCATGAAACATTATGTTGTCAGAAATCTTCAATTAATTTGAATAAGTAGATTAGAAAATAGTTTTAAAAAGTTAATTGTTACTTGACTAAATCTGAATGATAAATTAACTTACAGTAAGAACTGATATAATGTCTTAAAAAGAAGTTTTTTATTCCATTATGTAACTCATAAAAAGAATAAGAACTATGTAACTCATAAAAACAGACTAGAAATGTTTTCACCAAATGTGTCTAAGCCATAAACCATAAGGCTTCAAATGACTACATAATTGAAAGAATGTCCTTGAAGAGAAGATGTATTAAGTAATATCTCAGAGTGATTGCATGTGGTGGATCCATTACTCAGCTTCCATAAAGTCTTTAGAATTTTAGCCTTTATAAGTAGAAAAAGAACAATAATATGCAAAAACAAAAAAAGCAGAGTGAAGAATTAGAAACCAAGTGAGGGTCAGGAAAAGGTGGAGATAAGTAGGGAAGCACAGCTAGGGATGTTGAAAAATTGAAAATGCAAGACCATTGTAATGAGATAGTTTAAGTTCTAAAGTTTTGGAAACTTTTCTTTTGGTGTTTTGATTACCTCTTCTTCTCCTTGTTGGTGAGGGAGGGATTCCCACAATAGGGTTATGGAGATATCTGAACACAATACCTGAGATGAGATGGACAATGGTTTCTTAGTCACATACTGCGTAGTATACTCACAGCATATATTTAGAACACATATATGCTACTCAGGATCACTTACATGTTTTACTTGGGAGCAGAATGGAGAGGCAGAGACTGTGGGAGGCAGGATTTAAAATAACAAGAGAGTGAAGTGGTCCGTAGGTACCACAAGAAGATATGGCTAACAAGTAACTGAAGCCTATTAATTAGAATTCAGCAGACACTATACCCCATCCCCATGATAAGGACAGTGTTTGGCTAGGGGACCCATTATCCATGATCTTACACCATTCCTGGATGACATTGTGCATTGTGTGTGTGTGTGTGTGTGTGTGTGTTGATAAGTACTTTTTACTTTGGGACAATTTTAGGTTTACAGAAAAATTGCAAGGATAGATTACAGTGTTCTATCACCTATTTCCTTATTATTAATATCTTACATTGACATGATGCAATTGTCACAATGAAATAATATTGAATATTATTATTAAAGTCAATATTTTATTCATATTTCTTGAATATTTACCTAAACTCCTTTTTCTGATCCAGGACTTCATACAAGATATCCCATTACATTTAACCATCATGCCTCCTTAGGCTACTCTTGGCTGTGAATTTTTTCTCACATTTTTCTTATCTTTAATAACCTTAGCAGTTTTGAAATGTGTTGGTCAGTTACTTTGCAGAAAGTCCCTCATTTGGAATTTGTTGAATGTTTTTGTCATGACTTGACTTAGTTACAGTATTTTTGTGTGGAGAAAGGCCATGTTTACAACATTATAGAAGGAGCACACATATAGACATGACATCACGATTGATGTTTATGTTGATCACCTGGCTGAAGGAGTGTTTGACAGGTTTTCCCACTAAAAGTTGCAATTTCCCTTTTTTCCATACTGTACTCTTTGGAAAGAAGTCACTATGAGTTACCCACACTGAGGGTTAGAAGTCATGATCCAACTTCTTGAGAGTAGAAAATCTATATTATTAATTGGAACTATTTTTCATATGAAATTAGTCTCTTTTCCATTCATTTACTTAATCATTTATTTACATTGATATCAGTTCATTGATATTTTACACTGTAGGTTATAAATACTACTGTATTTTGTTGTTAAAATTGTTCCAGCCTTGTCCATTTGGGCTCCTTCTGTTGGGTCCTTATCCCTTTGACATATTTTATCATTTTGTGTGTGGGGGGTGTGGGGGTCTTTTCTAATACTTCCTTACTTTTTGGCATGAGAATATGCTCCCAGATCATCTTATATATTTTCTTCCCCAGTCATAGAATTAGTCATTTATCAAATAGCCCTGACTCCTTGCATTGGAGAAAAGCTATATATATATACATACACACATATATATACACCACCCAATCTGTATGTAAATTAAGCCAAACATGAGTTCATACCAATGTGTTTAATGTTATTATTTAATAGCCAGAGTTTTGGCATTTCTCATTGTAGTTGGCATGGTCTATCAAAGGGAAAAATATCCAAATGCACCAAGGGATTCCTTTATTTTTGTTCCAAAACACATTATAGCTTGCACTTCCCCTTAAGATAGAGGACAGCAAAACCCAGCAGGATTTGCGAGACACATTCAAATCTTAGGAATGCAGTTCTAAAGCCATTTTCTCCCTTCTCTCCACTCTTTTGAATTTTACTTAATCTCTTTCTTAATATCTAAATATTTTATTTCTCTTCAAAAATAATGGATATTACTTTTTTTGGTTCTCATTTAATATCCACTTCTAAGTATTCAACTATGCTGATTTCATTTTAAAATATTCATTCATTTGCCTAAAATTTACTTAAAATGAGCAATTCCTTGGTAACTGCCTAAAGACCCTAAACATTTTTATTGGGTTTATTTTAGTAGACATACTAATATACACTCCTTCAAAATATCTTTGCTTTAGAGGAAAAAGCAAATTGGGATCAATCATCTCTAAATAGTCTTAAAAACATTAATTTTAGATTTATCATATGATTAATAGAGGAAATGTAAATACAGAAAGCTCGAAAGAAGAACAAATATCACCCAGATTCTCAGTACTTAAGGATTAAAATTGTTTTTTTTATCATTTTATGTGTCTCTGACTAGTATTTTATATGCATTTGGGAAACAAATATGATTCACTGTGAGTTAGTGACTAATGGTATTGTTCGGTCTTTACATTAATTAAACTCTCATAAATATTTATGGACAACATTTAAAGTTATGGACAACATTTCTTTATTTGGCCTCAGTGGATCACATTTTCTTGGACCTCTTCCAAATCCTGTAGACACTGCTATGTGTTTTGTGAATGTCCCACCTTCTCTATAGGATGCTTAAGATTAGAAATTCAGAGTTTATGTCTTGCCATATTCACTTACAAAAATCTCTACCATTTCCATGGCTTCAATCACAATCCATATGTCCAAAATCTTCATCACCCTGTTTAACCAACATTTATTTTCTGATATAGTAACTTTAAAAAATCTTCTGGCCATCCCTACTAGAAAACTAAGGTTTAAATTTTTATTTTTATTTTATTTTTGTTGTTTATTATCCCTCACTTCTTTTAACTATAGTATTCTTAACCCTATGCCTTCAGTTAGCAAACTTATATCTCAACTTTAAGTCTGAGCATTGAAGTTACTTCTTCAGAAAGGATTTTATTTTGTCATTTTTGCCAGTCCCATTTCCTCTTTTTTCCCCGTGCTATAATCTCAGTTAAGAGCCTCTGTTCAAATTTTATAGCACCTGACACTATTATATCTTTATACTTTACCTAAAAGAAGGCTGTAGCAAGTTTGACATAATAACCTTAATATTTACAGAATCAAGTATAGTGCATGACATTTTTTCAGTTCTCAATATTTTATGGTTTGAGTTATATTCAGGTAAATTTGTACAAGATAAATAAATCAAAAACCCCAAGAAAGGTAAGGCAGCATTTACTATTAATATTTCATTATAGTCGAGTTGGAATGAAATTGAGCTATCATATTCTAAATCTGAATTCAGTTTTCTCTCTAACTCTTAATCTATGTTATTATATTGATTTTTAAAACATAAAATCTGTATGATAAGAATATTGTATTTTATAATTAATATGACTGTGACCAAGTTACATATTGAAATATATTTTGATATTAATATTTACCAACATAATAGCTATGATCTCTGTGTTGGCTCCTCGGATTTATTCTTTTTAGTGGCTCCAATTCCATTGTGTTTTTAAAACACACTGGTATAGAGTGATGCAAGTGCATTTTTACTGATTAGTTTCTATCATTCTCTTTGTATAACAAAGATAAAAATGGATAACAGAGATAAAAATAAAGTCTTACTGCTGTAAACTTCCTCTCATCACTGATAAATGAAATTAAAACCTCTGAGAATAATCTTAGGCAATCTGTTCAATAGAGCTCACAAACAGCCTATGAACATTTGGTTATTCCATTACTTCCACAAAATATTAATGAGTTCTTTTTCTAAATAAAATGTAAAAGATACACTTTACACTATAAAAAATTAAAAGACTAATATTTTTAAAAATTAATATAATTTATATTTGTCTTGTATCAGATTCCACA
This sequence comes from Pipistrellus hanaki, assembly GCF_964339955.1. Taxonomy (NCBI): domain Eukaryota; kingdom Metazoa; phylum Chordata; class Mammalia; order Chiroptera; family Vespertilionidae; genus Pipistrellus; species Pipistrellus hanaki. Next base: position 41,600,526 of record NC_140506.1, on the reverse strand, counting down.
CACATTAGAATCCCTAAACTGAAACTAAAAAATCCTTTCAGTTGCTCATCTGACAGGCTTCTATTGTGATGATAACAAGCCTACAATTTAAGCTAATTTGTACACAGAAAAAAATAAAAGCAGTTTTCAAATCCCTCAGTTATTTAGAAAAATAAATTTTACCGGTGATATTTTTGGTTATTTCTGCTTAAGGTGAAACTGTTCTCTAGAAGTCTATAGACAGTAAAACAAAAATAACCACTTCTTTTTCTCAGTTCTCCTCCCATTTAAATCCTGCTGCTATTATTCAATTTATTCATGTTATTTTTTTTCTTCCTCCTGCTCCTGTGGAAACTTCTAAACTATTACATTTTGCTTTGTAGTTTACGTGGAAGAAATATGGAACCATTTAGAATAATTTATTTATAAATAACTTGATCTAATTCCTTACTTCACCATTTGTCATTGTGTTTATATTTTAAATCATTGAACCACAGGTAAATAGTTAAATTAAAATATGGAAAATTTGCAGCATCATTAAAAATAATGACAAAATCAGGGAAGTAAATGAATTGGCATCATATATATATATATATATATATATATATATATATATATAGTATGAAACAAACCAATCACTCTTTGTAAATGAAAACTGGATTTATGAAGCATAAAAACAAAGAAGAAAAATTTGCAGTGATGGAGGAAGAAAATCAAGGAAACTAAGCTATGCATAAATACATAAATACTAGTATAATAAGGATTCATTGGTGTCATTACTTCAAATTGTATATATCTTCTTTTCCCATAAGTCTTATTTCTAAAAGTTTGATCATTACAATTTTCTAAGTTATCTTTCAAAAGAAATTATGATGTGGTTAAAAACTATGTGAAATACTTTTGCAGTTTCTTAATATTTTACTCCTAATATTTGATGAAACTTGAAACAAGAAACACATATTATTCTACATCATCCAGTGTCACATAGTAGGACATCAATTTTTTATGGTATGATATTTAGTAATTTGGCTTTGGATAATATTGATTTTCTTATATCCTGATTTACCTCTAATATATAATAATTTATATATATTAGAGGCCCATTGCATGAAGATTCATGCAATAGGCCTTCCTTCCCCAGCTGCCGGCATCAGTTTTCCTCCGGCACACAAGACCCAGGCCTTGGCTCCAGCCTCAGTGGAAAAGCCAAGCTTCTCAGTCTTCAGTCTTCAGTCTTTAGTCTCCACTTGGGCCAGAGCCTTCAGTCTTCGTTCCATGCCTGCATATGCAAATTAACCTCCTATCTTTGTTGGGTTAATTTGCATACTCACTCCTGATTGGCTGGTGGGCATGGTGGAGGTACAGTCAATTTGTATCTTTCTCTTTTATTAGTGTAGGTATTTTTTTTAACTTTCACACCACAGAATATAAGAATATAAGATATAAGATATATTCCCAAATTTATCAATGTAAATTCATGCAAATAGAACTCTGACAAAAATATATTACTAGTTACTCTTATTTTTGTCATTTTTAGTTTTTTAAATCTGAAGGAAACTAATTGTCTCCTTCAACTAGAAAGTAAACTTTTCTAGAAAATAAAGTACACTGAACAAACTAGGTTTGATGAGGATGTGGATAAAAGGGAATCTTTAAGCACTGCTGGTGGAGATGCAAATTGGTGCAGCCCCTATGGAAATAGTATGATGGTTCCTCAAAAAGTTAAAAATGGAACTGGGTCATGGCCCATTGTTTTTATTTCTGGATATACCGTATTTTCCGACATATAAGACGACCTTGAGAACGAAAAAAAGTCAACCGGGCTTTTTCAGTGGTCTGAATTCAGGTCTCACCAGAGGGAACAGAGAAAGAGGATGGACAGAAAGCACCTTACTTGGAAATCTAGGATGGCACTAAACCACCGCCCTAGCAGGCTTTTTACTAGAACACAGTGTAGCTTCGGGTACAGAACATGTATAATTTGCATGCATAAAAAGCCTACTTGGATTGGCCAGAGTCAGAGAGGCGGTCTATTAAAAAAAGAACTGGTGTTGCCTCGGAAGTGGGGGGTAGTCTTATACAGCGAATATAGGCCTAAAGCTATGTTTTAACTGTAAAATTAGGGGTCATTTTATACGCCAGAAAATACTGTATATCTGGGAAAAAAACAACAGACAAACAAACACTAATTCATATGAATATATGCTCCCTGTGTTAATGACTACATTGTTGATATTAAGCTATTAAAGCAATCCAAGTGTCAATCTTGGGTTGCTTCAAAAGCTGATTAGATTTTTTAAAATGTGGTAGTACATATATGCAATGGACTATTACTTAGCCATAAAAAATGAAATTATACCATTTGCAACATAAAGAGTTTTATGAAGAGACATAAGGATTCTTATGCTTAGGAAAATAAGTAAGTCAAAGAAAGACAAATGCTATATGATTTCATTTATTTATGGATACTAAAGAACAATATAAACAAACAAAACAGAAATTGACTCATAGATATAGAGACAGACTTGGTTGCCAGAGAGGTGTGGTAGGACTGGGTGAAAAAGGTGAAGGACTTGATAGTTACAAAAAGTCACAGGGAGCCGAAACCAGTTTTGCTCAGTGGATAGAGCGTCGGCCTACGGACTGAAAGGTCCTGGGTTTGATTCCGGTTAAGGGCATGTACTTTGGTTGCGGGCACATCCCCAGTAGGGGGTGTGCAAGAGGCAGCTGGTCGATGTTTCTCTCTCATTGATGTTTCTAACTCTCTATCCCTCTCTCTTCCTCTCTGTATAAAATCAATAATATATATATATTTTTTTAAAAAGTCACAGGGATATAAAGTACAACATAGGAAATATAATCAGTAATTGCTTATTAAAATGGCAATTGATGTAATAAAAGTATACCATATAGAAAATATATCATGATATAACTTTATTCAGTATGGTTCAACCAAGCTTGTTTGTGCTAAATGAGATATAGCTAAAAATTTTCATCGTTATCCATTAAAAATGCAATGAAAACATTGTGGCCATTCTTTTGGGAAAGGGTTAAGATAGCTTTGCAAAAAAATATACTGTTTTTTAATTATTACCTTAATTTCTCATTTATTCTTCAAAGCAAATAGGACCAAATTTTAAAAATATTTTTCTGAGTTTTCAAACTATAGAGGTGATCCCTGGAAGTACAGTTTTCTTTCTGAGACTCAAAAGTGTTCTAAATGGATGTACATGCCCTTGACAGTATGTACATGCCCTTGACAGGAATCGAACCTAGGGACCCTTGAGTCTGCAAGCCGACTCTCTATCCACTGAGCCAAACCGGTCAGGGCTAGATTTACTATTTAAGTAGTTTTGCGTATATTATTTCTTTAAGACCTTATAGGCTCAGCAGAAAAGCCTCTTGCACACTAAAGGACACAGGCAATCAATTAAACATTTTTCCTCAGAGATATTAATATTTTTTATTCTTTTTTAAAAATAAATTTTAATTGATTTCAGAGAGGAAGGGAGGGAGGAGAGGGCAAGAGAAATATCAATGATAAGAGAGAGTCATTGATTGGCTGCCTCCTGCACGGCCCCTATTGGGGATCCAGCCTAACCTGAGTCCCAGGCATGTGCCCTGACCTAGAGTCAAACCATGACCTGCTGGTTCATAGATTGATGCTCAACGCCGAGCTACACGGACCAGGCAAAAGTATTTATCTTTCAATCAATGTTGTTGTTTTTTGTTTTGTTTTTTTATTTTCCCTGAAAAATATTTATTTAGCAGAAATATCAATGATTTTCACATATTAGCTAACAGGATTTTATTTATTAAGTAAATAGTGTAAGAAGACAGCTGTTATTTAAAAACACAGACACACAACTATTTTATTGTGTTTAGCATCCATTGTTTCTACAGAATTTTCTTTATTGGGGAACAGAATGAAAAGGATCATGATACCTTAAACATATCCATCATTCAAGGAAACAAAATGTGTAATTTCCCATGCCTATGAGAACAACAGTCTATAATACAAGATCACAATTCCCAGTCTTAGTATCTACACATAAAAAGCAAACAAACAGAAGCAGAAATAAGAAAATGCTTTTTTTCTTGCCCATTATTCATTGTTAAAATATTCTGTTAAATGAAAGTGAGTTGTCATTTCTTTTAATGCACCCTTACTCAGGTTTGCAACACTCCTAAAATATACCGTATGTGTTAGGGGTGTAAGAGAGAACTAGTAATGATTCTAATTTCCTTGTGATTTAGAGTTCTATAGGTGTTCAGTGACAGTCATTGATTGGGCCTTAGAGAGATCAGAGTAATTAAAGTTCAAACAACTGTAGATATAAAAAGTAACAAATCATCTTCACTGAACTCTCAATTTTTTTGTTATTTTGAAGAAGATCAATAAATACAAACGTGGCCTTATGTAATATTCAATGCAACTCACTCACTTTACAGGTGAAAAGCTGAGCCCGCCAAGATTAAATGCTTCCTTCAAGGAAAAAAAATGTAAGTAACAAATCCGGCCCCAGAACATCTGTGTTCTTCCTATACCACATGCTCTCTGCCCTGTTTTTTAGTCACTCTGCTTGTAAGGACAAATACAAATACAAATGAAAAATAAGAGACTTAATTCTTTCTTTTGGAAATAATGGAGGAGACTCTCTCCCTCCTTCTTTGAGCATTTACCTTAGAGTTAAGTACTTTCCCAGTGTTTGAAATATGCATTAATACTGTTATGTCCTAGAACTGTGGTTGGCAAACTGCGACTCTTGAGCCACATGTGGCTCTTTGGCCCCTTGAGTGTGGCTCTTCCAAAAAATACCACGACCTGGGCAAGTCTATTTGGAAGAAGTGGCGTTAGAAGTTTAAGTTTAAAAAATTTGGCTCTCAAAAGAAATTTCAATTGTTGTCCTATTGATATTTGGCTCTGTTGACTAATGAGTTTGCTGACCACTGGGCAAACTCATTCTAGGTCCTAGAATATCTTTCTCAAGGCCCTTGGCTGCTGAAACCGGTTTGACTCAGTGGATAGAGCATCATCGACCTGCGGACTGCAAGGTCCCGGGTTCAATTCTGGTCAGGGGCATGTATCTTGGTTGCGGGCACATCCTCAGTAGGAGGGGATGTGCAAGAGGCAGCTGATCGATGATTCTCTCTCATCGATGTTTCTAACTCTCTATCTCTTTCTCTTCCTCTCTGTAAAAAATCAATAAAATATATTTAAAAAAAAAAAAAAAAAAAAGGCCCTTGGTGCCATCTCTGAAATAGGAGATAGGGCCGCTATCTCTCCTTTTCTGTGGGAAAAGGAACCTAAGTAAATAGAGACCTAATTTTTCTGGGTGCCCTGCTCCAAGTTGCAAAACTCCTTCTTATTTTAAAGATATGATAAGTGTGTGCTTCCTTTGATTAAAGTCAATTAGCTAACATAATTTAGTTATCAAGTGAAGTTAGAATATAATATGTGACAAATGAAGTCTTCTTAATTAAGAACTAGTTGCTTGGCCCTAACTGGTTTGGCTCAGTGGATAGAGCATTGTCCTGCAGACTCACGGATCCCAGGTTTGATTCTGGTCAAGGGCATGTACCTTGATTGCAGGCACATCCCAGTGGGGGGTGTGCAGGAGGCAGTTGATTGATGTTTCTCTCTCACCAATGTTTCTAGCTCTCTATCCTTTTCCCTTTCTCTCTGTAAAAAAAAAAAAAAAAAAAAAAAAAAAAAAAAAAAAAAAAAAAAAAAAAAAAAAATCTAAACAAAAATCAATGAAATATATTTTTTTAAAAAGCTAGTTGCTTGTCTTGTAAATGTGTGTGTATGGATTGTAGCTGCTTGGATATAAACAGGAGAGATTTCTGTCTTTATAATCTTTTAATGGATTACCTGTGATGGGCATTACATTCTGATTTAATGCTTATTCAGAAATAACTGTGATTTCTTTCTCTGTTATCCTTGTGGAGAGAATATCTGGGTTGGGAGAAGATTATGTTTTTAATTATATTTCCTAAGTGCACTAGAATTAGTCATTCTTCTTTCCCACATTTCCTTTCTCTTATTTCTTAACCTTTAATCTCTTCCTTTCACTCTTCAAAAAAAATAAGTATTTGTCTCATAAATTTCACAAAAGTCAAGAAATAATAAACAGATGTTTAAAATTTAATTTGGTTCAGAAAACTATGATATAGCATTAATTGAGAAGTAACTGCTGTGATAGGCAAGTATTTACACAACGATTAGTAAATGGGTTATTGTCCTCAAGAAACCTACAGAGAGAAAGACAATAAACCAATAATTGTAATGCAGTAGGTTAATGGAATTATCGTAGTATACATGAAGTCAGCCCTCTGTGATGCAGTGGTTAAAACAGAGATCTTGACCCAGGGCTCTCTGAGTACAACCCAGCTTTACTGCTTGTAAGAATACTGACCTTTGTTAAATAGCTGTGCCTCAGTTCTTTATCAATATAGCATTATTACCTACCATGTAGGGCTGTTGTGAAAATTAAATGACTTTATGTATTTAAATCCCTTAGAGAGTGTTTGGCATAACAAGCCCACTACTAGTCTGAGCCATTTATGAGTTTGTAGAAACATTAAGAACATATTCTGAATAGCGGTTTCCATGGAGTTCTGAGGGTAGTCAAGTAGAGTCATGAAACAGTATTCTAGTATGTATGTGAAGTATTTGCAGCTCAGAATTTGGGCAATTTAATTTGCAAACCATAAGGTGAGCTCATCATGAGAACTATATTTGATCATATTTAAGAGGTTATTATTCAGTATGGAGTTTCAGAAAAAGTTAGGGAGGTACAATAACCAGATTTGCAATTAAATATAGCATGCCCCTCTTTTAGTTGTATAGGCCAAAATCTTAGTATCATTCCTTATGCTTCAATTTTTCTCACACCCAAAATCTAACCCATACTCTTTACCTTCTAGCACCACTCCAGTAAAAGCCACTATCATCTTTTCTATGTAATTGCAATAGTCTCATAGAGGGGAAGGATTCAATATGTATTTACTGAATGAATTAAGGAATATGAGCATTATTGATCTTGTGGCTAACTAATAGCCTTTGGTATAGAAACACCCTAGCCTTATATATACAAATATTAAAATACCATGTGCTAACTTATGTGTAGGTCCTCTCTTTCACATAAAGAATCACTGTTCTCCAGATGACAGCTACTATGATTCAGTAGTGCCACTAAAGATAATGCTGTACACATTGCTCTGTCACAGCTAAGGTTAGTTAAAGCTGACAGCAAATAAGATAGCTACTTATTGCTGGTTGAATTGAAGCTGCACAATAATTAAAAAGCTACAAATTCACTTTCAGTCAAACATGGCTAAGGGAACAAAAAAAGGAAACTGCAAGAGACAATCTAAAATTCCTGGGCTATTTGAGGAGCATTTACACACCACTTTGCAAAAGCTACATTTTCTTTAGAGCAAACTAGGAGATATGGTATGTATTGCATTTATGTAAAGTTAATTTTTTTTGAGAAATATGAACTCTTACCCTAATTAAATTGTCTTAAAATATACTTCATTCTATATTTAAAGTCATGTTTGGAAAATTTGCATTAAACAATTTGCTTATTGATCATTTGTTGATTATCAGCTTAAGCTGTGGTTATAGAAATGTGTGCCAGAAACCGAATATTGTCACTGGGAGTAAAATGTAAAAAGAGCTGGCCAACCTTGATGACTCTGAATGGTCGGAGCTATTAACTAATTGTTTAGTTGAGATAATGGTAGTTGAGGCAACTTTAATTTGTTAATCATATGTAAATTCTTATTTTCTGTTGTTAGAATATCCTGCCTTAGGGATGTCTTAGTCTCAGATTCTCAATAAAAGGAATGGGAAAAGGCCAGAGCATCCAGTAGTCCTCCCCTTAGAGGTGGACTCCCACCTGGCCCCCATTTTCCCAAATTAACTCTTTTCTACCCTTTCTTCACTTAGTGTGTGGCCTTCTCCAGAAACTGGACTCTGAGTGGATCCTGAACCATGCGGGTCGTGTTAAGGGATTCCACAAATGTGATTTTAATAAGAGGAGGAAAGTAAAATCAAATTTGTTTATTTGTAACTTTACAAAAGTGGAATTTAGAAAACAATGTTTGGTCGTAGCTGGTTTGGCTCAGTATATAAATCCTCAGCCTGTGGACTAAAGGGTCCAAGGTTCAGTTGCAGTCAAGGGCTCATGCCTGGATTGTGGGCTCAATCCCCAGTAGGAGCATGCAGAAGGCAGCTAATCAATGATTTTCTCTCATCATTCATGCTTCCATCTCTTTCTCTCCCTTCCTTTCTGAAATCAATAAAATTATATTTAAAAAATAATCTTTGAACATGGTGGGTGGGTTTCCAATCTTGCTAATATTTTGTACAACAAAATTGAAAAATCAAGGAGAAAATAAAATAATATGAGGGCAGAAATGGGTATTTAGATATTATAAAATCTGGGCTTCTTATTTTACAGGCCCAGGAAGGTTAGTTTAAAAACAAATACCTTTATTTGCTGCCACTGTGCTTGAGTTTTATCCCAGGAGGATGGATACTGTGACGTGCTACCTGATCTACCTAATGAATAAGAGAATTATTTTCCCTGGTACTGGCAGTGCTACCAGAGATGGCCCTTAGCTTCCTGCCTCTTTGGAGATTACTTTTGCTAAAAAAGCAGGTCTTGCCCAAAGTCATGCCTCCCTCCATAGCAGCCTGCTTCTAAAAACTGTTCAATCTTGCCCAGCCAGCATGGTTCAGTGGTTGAAAGTCTACCTATGAATCTGGGAATTATGGTTTGATTCCCGATCAGGGCACATGCCCAGATTACAGGCTCAATCCCCAATGTGAAGCATGCAAGAGGCAGCTGATCAATGATTCTCTGCTCATCATTGATGTTTCTCTCTCTTTCCCTCTCCCTTCCTCTCTGTGAAATCAATAAAAATATGTCTAATTAATAACAAATGAATGAATGAATGAATGAATATCAATCAATCTGTTAGAAAACAGTCCCTTTATTCTAATGTGAAACAATTCTGAAGTCCATTCTAGCTCCAGAGTTCCCCATTGAATGAGTGATGGCTTTCTTTGGGAGTGTATAACCAACTTCTCTTGACCAAGCCTTCTTCCTTCCCTTCTCTTTTCCAATGATGATCCCAAGAGTGCTCCCAAATAATTCCCGTTATCAACATCTACTTCAATGCAATTCAAAATGCAGTACCCTAGTGTGCCTAATGTGGGGCTCAACTCCAGGCATTCTCTTTTTGTGGAGATTAAGTAGCAGAGGTTCTAAAGAAGCTGTAGGTTCTAAAAAAGCTGAGTAATGTGGGCATTTTGGTGATGAGTGAAAACTACAGAAATGTACTAGGCTATAATTAACCTAAAAACATTCAGGACTATAATAAGTGGCTGGCAAACTATAATTGCTCAATAAATAAAATGTAACACGTATGTGCAGGAACAGGCTTTCTCTATCGAGTCTGCCATTAATTCTTTGACAGTCATTACGTTCTCATGATCAATCTCTCTACTTTAAATCTACTGCTGCAGCCTTTTAGAGACTGTTAGGAATGATGCATACATAAAATAGTGAATATGATACTTTTCTGATATCTCCAATCTTTTAACCCCCTAATTTCACATTACTGACACATCTTTTTCACATTTTATGAGCTATGCCACAAATCCTCATTAAGTTACTGACAGGAGTAAAACTGAAAGATAACCTTCATTAGCAACCTAATCCCTCTTGCCGTGTAATGTAACATATTCATAAATTCCAAGGATCAGGACAAATTTAGGGAGTTACTATTTGGCCCATTGTATGGAATTACTACTAGGATTGTCTAGTGAGCCTGGTGGAACTCTGATAAATCCAATATGGCATTTATGTGTAGAACTGCTCAGCTAATTTCTTATTGAACCCCAGAGCTATCTTACCCCTCACTTGCTTCTTATATGGTATCACGAGTCTTTACAGAAATAAAAACGCTGTTCACACCTACCCAGATCCCCTTTATTTTTGTTATACTATTCTTCTTCTACTCAATACAAAATGGTAGCAGGTTTAAAATATCTATGATTTTAAACAATTAATTTTTAAACGAAAGACCTGAGCTAAAAGCATGATTTCTGAAATAGTTGTCTCTTTTCCCTATATCCCAGGGGTATGTATTTACTCTTTTTCTTGTTTTTCCCTGTTCTACCTTAAAATGAAGTTATTTGTAAATTTATGTTTATATTCCTACTATAAAGAAATTAATTGTTCTTTGTTTTATTCCTCCCTTTAGTATTTATTCGATGCATAGTAGATGTACAATAAATATTTGTTAAATGGAAACATCATTAAATGTTACAGCAGACCATTTTGAATCTAGTACTTTTAATCCAGGTAAGGGCTTATTGAATTCAGAGCCATAGTCCTACCTTTGAACGTGTACCTGTCAGCAGGATGTATATCTTAAAAATTGCAGACTGCACTTTCACAACTTTAATCGCAGAGCCTGCTATCCTCCCGACCTATTCAAAGCTTTGAAAGCCAGCAGTGGAGCTGGACTCCTATCGACGATCAATGCTTTGATTGCTCAAAGAGCTTCACATTTCTCTTACTTTCCTTTTGCCGATTTTTATGGATGTTTTACTTATCCAGTCCCTCTAGCATAAAACAAAAGCAAAACAAACAAACAAAAACCACGATAGTTTTCCACGTGCTATATGCAAACTTAAGAAAACAATGGTGTTAAGGTATTAGTATGGTAGTATTAAAAAAATAGTCAATGTTACAGACTTCTCAAATAACCTGATTATTTAACAAAAACTACTCATACCACAAGAAAATGCACAATAGGCTTGTAATACACTGTCATTGTAGTAAGGCCTGATGTTGTTAAAATCATAGACCAAATTTTACAAACTTATACTTTAGAATGAAAGCTTTTAGGATGCAATATCAAAATCTCAAGCTGAAATCATAAACAGGAACAATACTTTATGAAAAAAACTTAAGCAATTAGAATATTGTCATGGTGATGCAATATATCTTTCTCATCTCAACAGCAAAATCTTTGTATTTTGTGTAAGAGCATAATTTAAATCTTTATTGAAAGCTATGTCTAATATATTGTAAATTTGTATTAGTGGCTCTTTTATTTGAAGTATTATCCTATGATAGGGAAATAGTGAAGATAATAATATAATACAAATAAATGCTTAGCATAGAGTAATATGTAAGTAGAAATTGCTATTTATTATTACTATTTTTTCTCTTTCAATGGCCTTAGTATAGTGATGCAAATTTATATATCAGGCAGTACTTTCTGAAAATATCAGAGGTTTTCGTGAAAATTAAATTGTTTTATAAGAGGAAAATTAATAATATAAATTTTAACCATTAGGGTTCTATCTCAATTTAGACTTATTTCTACCTTCAGCAAAATGTCCCTCAAAGTTGAGCTGGATAATAGGCCACAGTGAGCCCTAAAGCACAGAATATGCACTGGCTACAGTGAAGACAGGAGGTGCAATGATTAATTAGTAAGCACTGGAGGAGACAATGGACAGTGTGGGGTATTCTTATGGAGTATCTTTAGCACACCCAAGTCACTCAAATGGAATCTAGTAAATTCAGTGTGTTAGCTATATTTATAAAGCTTCAAGACAAGTTAGCTATAGCCCCCATGCCATATCTTGATTATTCAAATTATCTGTGGCCTCCATTAGAGACAGGTTCTGAAATACAGGGGATCGCTATCATTCCAACAAAAAAAGTGGACTTGAATAATAATGCCAGATCCTACAGAGTGCCTTAGAACATGACCTGACACTAAATATTCTTCAAAAGCATGTCATGCTATGATAGCAATGAGCCACGGTCAGAAAAGGGCAATGAAGTTGATTAAAATGTGATTATTATGGGGCTAAGTGAAATGAGTCAGTCAGACAAGGGCAATATGATTTCACTTATATGTCAAATTTAAAGAACAATATAAATAAACAAGCAAAACAGAAATAGACTCATACAATAGATACAGAAAATAGACTGATGGTTGTCAGGGTGGGGGAGCGTTAGAGGACTGGGATTGAGACGTACTGGTTGGTAGTTACAAATTTGTCATAGGGATGCAAAGTACAGCATAGGGAATATAGTCAATAATATTGTTATGTCTAAGTATGGTGTCAGGTGGGTACTGGAAATATAAGGGGGGGCACTTTGTAAAGTATATGATTGTCTAACCACTATGCTATCATATAAACCTGAAACTAATACAAAGCAATACTACATAAACTATACTGAAAAAAAATTTAAAAAACTAATATATTTAAGAAAAACGAATAGATTATAATGAAAATAGTGCTGATGGAGAATTGTTTCAAATGATCATAACAATATTGTAGAGGACAAGTCTTAATGTGGAAATAACAGTGTTAAATGTATAATTTGTAGTACTCTTTTTTTGTTAATTTAAAACTATCACAATTAGTAGACAGAGAAACAAAACTGTAAGTTTACATGAAATTGTTTGCTTTCCTACAAATTAAATAGATTAGACTATCATAAAGAGGAGAGTATTCATAAATTACGTTTTTGAAAAGTAGCTTCAGATCTCCATTAAAAATATGTCTTTGAAAGCTGACTTTTTGAATTTTTTCTATTTCTAATACATTTTACTGGTCAAAGCATCAGGACATGAAATTGCCATTAGTTCTAGCTATTAAAGAAAAGAAGCAATCAACTTCCATCTTCATTAATCACATCTTATTCTCCAATCCCAAAATAAGTTTCTCAGAAGGTAATCTTCAGCTTAATGGTTTGATAATTTCAATTTATTTTAATATCTAGCACCAGAGAATTGTTAGAAGCAAATTCGTTAGAGGCAAATATGCCAATTAATATAGAATGACCATAAGCCCTAATTTTTCTACAGATCAGAGTCCACATTAAAATCAAAGTCAAATTCAAAATGGCACTCTTCCTGCTATGGGCACTGATAGGTGATGTGAAATGGATTGATGATACACATAGAGAAATACATTTAGACAAATCTTGTTTTTGTCCCCCTCGCCCCCCCTGCGCTAAAAATTCATGTAAACCTCTATCAGATTGGGCAGCAAAAGACAATACCAGAGGACTCAGCTGCTCTAAGACATTTACCTTGGGTTTAATCAAAACCCTGTCAAAAGATTTATAGACAGGTAGAGTGTGTGGTACTAATGCTTAATTTTTAAAGAAATAAGGCTCAATTTTGATATTTCTTTTACACCCAATTAATGACTTCAGGTCCTAAAATTGACCTTTTTGTTATAAAGTCACCCAGACTTTCTGGACCAGTGAGGAAAATGACATTTTAAAGTGTCCTACTTATTATCTTAACAGCTAAAAAATATAGGGGGATCAGAGAAAATCCAAAACATTTTTTTTTCTTTTTACGGAAAGTAAATAAACATGCACATAGGATGGAGTGGCAAAACATACAGACTCTGGAGCTGGAGTCATAGCTTAGAATTTAGCTCAATGTATTTAGGTAAGCTTGACCAGCTCACTGAACACTTCTGTACCTTAATTTTCTCATTTCTTAAGTGGAAATAATGATAACACCTGACTCAATTCTGGCAGGAATTGACTGTCTTTTTTGAGGCTTAGAATTAATTTCTAATGTATTCCATTCATTATGATACCAGTAAATAGTTTTGTACCAAACATCTCATAGCTCTTTATCAGCTAGGTTCTCTAGAGTGGTGTTTTTCTGTAGAGCATGATATTGGCAACTGATACGTCCTATGCAATGTACCATTGGGTGGAAAGGGATAGATTTCTGTCTCACTTTTATCCTTAATATTAACAGGATTTGTGCATAATGTGCTAGTTTTGGTAGAAAAAGATTAAATGTTCCCATCTCTTACTAGTACTCTTCTGTTATTTGCCTCTAACTGATATGAACTACCTTGCTCTACTCTCACCCCTATAAATGCTTATTACCTAACTTCTGGGCCCCTCACACTCACGTTACTTTAAAAGTCACAGAACAACATTGTACTTACTGAACGTTTTCTTCTCTCTCTTCCCATACTCTTGTTAGAGAGAGAGATTTCTGAAATATTACATGTGTACTAAGTTAATCACATTATACAGTGTGGTATTTAGAATAAATTATTTTAAATTTAGTCCCTTTTTTGGTAAAATGAAAAATTGAAAGGAATAAAAGAAAAGCTTTGTTAGTGTATTTTCTTCACATGGCAGAATTTCCTAAAACAATTTACTTTTAGTCCAAAAGAGATGATGGTGACTACATATTTGCTGAGTTGTTTGTTTTATTTTTAATTGAGATATAAATTTTCATCTGAAGTTTATAAATCTAAGTGTTCTCTAAATGCTTAATGTTATTTAGCAGTATGCATAAAACAACATTTGGAAATGTGCCTATTTTCTTCATCCACCCTCCCCACTCCTCACACCACACACAAATATTTGCCTGCAAATTACGGTGTGCAGAATAATGTGACTCTAACCTAATTTCAGGATCCAATAACAGGCCATAATTAATTTTATTAGCCACACACACAAAAAGATACAGTATGATCCAGCAATCCCTCTTTGGGGTCTATACCAAAAGAAAATGAAAACAAGATCTTGAAGAGATATCCACACTCCCATGTTCCTTGCAGCATTATTCACAATAACCAAGATCTGGAAATAACCTAAGCATCCATCAATGGATGAATGAATAAAGAGGATATCTTATCGCTATATTTATATATCTCTAAATGTAATGAAATATTATTTAGTCATGAGAAACAAGGAAATTCTTGTTATGACAACATAGATGGAACTTGAGGGCAATATGCTAAGTGAGATAAGTCAGAGAAAGACTAATGTTGTAAGATGTCACTTACAAAAAGCCAAACTCATAGAAATAGAGTGGAATGGTGGCCAATCTCAGATGAGTTCGGGAGATGTTGGTCGAAGGTTATAATGTTCCAGTCATAAGATCAATAGCTTCTGGAGATCTAATATCCAGCATGGTTATTTTAATTAAACTAGAGGCCTGGTGCATGGATTCCTGCATGGGTGGGGTCTCTCCACCTGGCCAGCGATTGGGGCTGATCTGGGTCACTGGCTGGGGAGGAACTGCAGGAAAGACCTTGGGAGGGCTCCAGGGCATGTCCAGCCTGTCTCACCCAGTCCCAATTGGCCAGACCCAAGCAGCAAGTTAACTTACTGGTCAGAGCATCTGCCCCCTAATGGTCAGTGCACATCATAGTGACCGGTCAGTTAACTGCTCGGTCGTACACTTGGCATATTAGGCTTTTATATATACAGATTGCAACTCATGGCTTGGAATGCTTGGCATGCACTTTCCCTCCAACCCCTGGTCTTAGAGACCTCATGTTCTTCCAAGGCTCTGCTCACCCTTTTCGGCTGCCACAGGAACTAAATTGCATTATGTGTGTGGAAACCCTTTGCAGACTCCATGGGTGTGTCTTTACTTTGCTGCATTCTGATTACTTCAACATAAGGAGAGACACCCTCATTATCAGGTAACACCATAGTGGTAAGACCCTTTCTCAGCCTACTGCAGCGGTTTTAAATTTAGGCCATAGGTCACCCTAGATGGTTTGGCTCAGTGGATAGAGCCATGGCCTGCAGACTGAAGGGTCCTGAGTTTTATTCTGGTCAAGGGCACATTGCTAGGTTGCAGGCTCAAACCCCAGTGTGAGGTGTGCAGGAGGCAGCAAATGAATTATCTCATCATTGATGTCTCTGTCTCTCTCTCCCTTTGCCTTCCTCTCTGAAATCAATAAAAATATATTAACAAAAATAAAAATAAATCAAGCATCACTGTTCTCCATCCAGTCCCCTCACACCTCTTTTGTCTTTGCATCTCTCCCTGCCCCCCACTAAACACACACATACACTCCATTGGGGTTTGTAAAATAGGGTCAGGATTTCTACCTCAAGGGCGAAGCTTCCACATGGCCCTCCATCCTCACCCATCTCTGTCCCCAGTCCTGTGGGGACTCTCCCTCCCTCCCCTCCATCTAACTTGGTGGGCCCTGTTCTGCCCCACTTCCTGTGACCTCCTGTCTACAGCCTCCCCTTCTCCTTCAGGGGCAGAGCTCGTTGTGTTGGGCAGGGCAGGACTGTGTGGGGTGGTCGAGGCTGTGTGGGGGCGGAAGGACTCCAGCCCAGGCAGGGCTTAGGAGGAGAGCTGGGGTGATGGGTCACAGGGAAGAGAAGGGAGGGACAGGAAGCCTGTCCTGTGGGAGAGGCATGGGGCTCCTTGGCTACCCCCACCCAGCAGCTTTTCTAGGCCCCTATGCAGCTGCCATCCTCCACCTCTAGCTGACTCCTGCTTTCTTTCAAGTTTTGGACTCGGTTCCTCTGACTCAGTGCTGCCCCCGTCTCTGCTATGCCCCCAAGAGGCCCACATAGTTAGTGAAACTTAAATAAAAAGAAAACAGCTCTGAAGATTACAAATTGTGCACTGAAAACGCCACAGGCTGCAGAAGGTTGCACAGACCACAGCTCTCAGATCACACATAGCAGCCTCCCACCACCTGGTCCCCCCTAGCTCCTGCCCCCACCCACCTCTGCCCAGGGTTCAGGCCAAACCCTGGAAGCTTCCTGACAACTCTCACCTCACACCACACTTGCCAGTCCAGCCCACCAGAGCCTGCAAAAAGCTAACCTATCGGTCAGAGTGTCTGCTCCCTGGTGGTCAGTGTACATCATAGCGACTGGTAGAGCAGCTGAACTCCCAGCAGAACTCCAGTCCTGGGGACAATTTACACATTAGGCTTTTATTATATAGGATAATGCTGTATTATATATTTGAAAATTTCTAAGATAGTTTCTCTTAAATGTTCTCATCATTAAAAAATATTATGTTACAAGATGGTGGTATTAGCTAAAGTTCTGGTGGTAATGATTTTGCAATATATAAGTATATCAAATCAACTCACCATATACTTTAAACTTACACTGTTATGTGTCAATTATTGGGTCGGCAACTAGGTAATTGCGGGTTTCACACATATATGGCTTCAGTTGAATTTTTAGGTTTGCAGACGTAGTACAAATGTAAAATACATTTTGTATTTGATAGTTGGCTATTCAGCTGTTAATCAGTAAAAAAAGTTTTTTGATCTGTTTTGTAGTTTTTGTTTGGCATTCGTTGAAAAATGGAAAATCAAAAGGAACATTTTCGTCATATTTTCCTTTTTATTTCTGCAAAGGGAAAAACGCATCGCAAGCTCACAAAAAGTTATGTGCTGTTTATGGTGACGAAGCCTTAAAAGAACGGCAGTGTCAAAATTGGTTTGCCAAATTTCGTTCTGGTGATTTTTCACTCAAAGATGAAAGACGCTCTGGTCGTCCAGTTGAAGTTGATGACGCCCTAATCAAAGCAATAATCAATTCGGACTGTCACAGTACAACACGTGAGATTGCAGAGAAGCTTCATGTATCACATACATGCATTGAAAATCACTTAAAACAACTTGGCTATGTTCAAAAACTCGATACATGGGTTCCTCACGAACTGAAAGAATCACAGTTAACGCAACGCATTAGCAGCTGCGATTTGCTGAAGAAACGTAATGAAAATGATCCATTTTTAAAACGACTGATAACTGGCAATGAAAAATGGGTTGTTTACAACAATATCAAGCGGAAAAGATCGTGGAGCAGGCCAGGTGAACCAACTCAAACAACATCAAAAGCTGATATTCATCAAAAGAAGGTTTTGTTATCAGTTTGGTGGGATTACAAAGGAATTGTCTACTTTGAACTCTTACCACCCAACCGAACGATCAATTCTGATGTATACATTGAACAACTAACGAAATTAAACAATGCAGTTGAAGAAAAGCGGCCCGAATTGACAAATCGAAAAGGTGTTGTATTCCATCATGACAATGCAAGGCCACACACATCTTTGGTCACTCGGCAAAAATTAATGGAGCTTGGTTGGGATGTTTTGCCACATCCACCATATAGTCCTGACCTTGCACCATCTGATTACTTTTTGTTTCGATCTTTACAAAACTCCTTGAATGGTAAAAATTTCAATAATGATGATGATGTCAAATCGTACCTGATTCAGTTTTTTGCTAATAAAAACCAGAAGTTTTTTGAACGTGGGATTATGATGCTGCCTGAAAGATGGCAAAAGGTCATTGATCAAAATGGGCAATACATTACAGAATAAAGTTATTTAGTTCCATGAAAAAATTGTCTTTGATTTTCTTTAAAAGATCCGCAATTACTTAACTGCCGACCCAATATATCTCAGTAAAGATGGAAAAGTATCTCAAACATAACATAATTGTAAGGTAATCTTTTTACTATATGCCTGAAGGACCAGAGAGTATGTTTATTAATTTTATAATTCAAATATTTTTATATTTTATTATGTCAAGAACTTAAAAATTTGGATGTGCCCTATATTAACTATACAGCTTGTTTGGTTAATTGATGGTATTTGTTTCCTCCTTTTTTAATGGTATACACAAACTTAGATTGGATGAAAATTCATTTTCAAATCTAGGAAAATATATCATTAATGCATTTAATACACAGGCCTCATTTAATAAATATTTCACAAGTTATTGTCAAACATTGTGGCAAAAGGAGAATTAATTATAAATAGTAATGACTTTTAAATTATTTTTGGTATCAGCTATTGATAACTAGGAAAAGTAAAGCAGTTTTTCTAAAAATCAGTAAATCAAGAAAATAAGGTGTAATGCAGTGCATAAAGAACTCAGGGCTATCCGTACATGAGATGTATTATATAGAATAGATGAAAGCCATTACCTCCATTACTTTTCCGTGAATATACAGATGATGTGATGTTTCAGAACTGATAATCTATCACCTCTAATGGGCATTACATCCAAGTTTGGCTAACTATCACCTATGTTACAATCATCAAAAATTAATACACCATGGACTGTTTATCCCTTGAATGATATGCCATAAATGGAAAAAGCTTTTGACGTATTTTTTATCTACTGAGACTATTCTCTTGAAATTCCTCTCATGAATCAGAATTGTAGCCCATTTAGCCTAGAAAATTCAAGTAAGTAGCAGTTCATAATATCCTTCTTTGTCATTTTTGTAGCTATGATTTCCATTCATGTGGGTTTATGAAAAATGAGAAAGACTTATTAAGTAGGTGATCACCCTGTGAATTTCTGTCTCTGAGCTTCTCTATTCCATGTAAAACATTTCAGTGAAAAACACTGACATGAAACATGAAAACTCCATACATCATGTTTGCAAATGAACTTGTGAATATACCACTAAAAAAAAGGAACTTTACTCTAGCTGGTTTCCCTCAGTGGATAAAGTGTTGGCCTGCAATGATAGAAATAAATTCTAGAATTCCTGACTTCAAATCCATTAAGTGTTTTTATATACTAGTGTTTCTAAACACAGCATGTATTGCACTATAAGCATTCTTATTATGAATTACTTATGTTAAATTTAATTTTAAA
The DNA here is from genome assembly GCF_964339955.1 of Pipistrellus hanaki. NCBI lineage: Eukaryota > Metazoa > Chordata > Mammalia > Chiroptera > Vespertilionidae > Pipistrellus > Pipistrellus hanaki. The sequence goes on along the minus strand of NC_140506.1, from coordinate 41,581,058 downwards.
TTATAAATTCACTTTGCCATAATTTAATTTGGTGATAATGATTATTTATCCCTCATCCTTTTACAGTTACCTATTTACCCATTTTCTGAATTACTAAATTATTTGTTATTCAATTTATGATATCTAAACTTGGCATAACTATTTTCCATATATTAATATCATTTGTGATGCTCTATTAGCATTCACATGAGATTAAATTACACAAATGTAACTAGTATATATTTCTCTTACATGCCACAAAGGAAGTGGGTAACATTACTAGAACTAGGATAGAGAAAATAAATGGGAAGGAAGAAAACTATTTAGGTCTGTATCTTAAAAATAAATTTCACAAATTATTTTACTTCACAGTCCTTGATACCAATCTGTTTTCCTTCTCTATATTGTGGCTTTTATAAGATTTATAGGTTAAGATAACACCAGTATTTCTTACTGGAGTTAGGATATTATATGCCATTAGGAACACATAATTCTATTTTTTATCAATGATAGTCACGCATTGGAACAGAAAAATGGTAGCATATTCCAGACAGACATTTGATGTTTAGTGTTTGAACACGTTTCAATGTTATTCTATCACATTATCTGTTATTATATGAAGTACTTGAGAAAATAGTGTCAAACAACTAAGAAAAAGTGATTTTTTTAAAAAAAAATGATGGCAAGGTTCATCATGTATTGGTATACAAGAAGAAAAACATCATTCCTCACTGGAAGAAAAAAGAATGCCTATTATTATTTAAATCATCTTGAGAGACATGCTTATGAATTTTTAATGAGTTTATATAAAACTCAATGAATGTTTGATTTTTATCAATTAAACATATTTAAGTACCTAAACACACAATCTAAATTTGCAAGTAAAATTCAGTCCCTTTTGAAAATATCAATTAATTTAAAAAAAAACTCACTGAAAAATTTTTAAAATACACTTAAGTCTCTGTGTAATTAAAATAAAGTTTATCCTGATTCTATCAGCAATTTTTTTATGTGACAAAAGCAAATGGCTTAACTTGTTGTATATATAGCAATTCCCATGTTTTAGCATTAATATAACAAATGTAAACAAAATTATGACTGGTATTATAAATAATTTATTGTGTTTATGTATTTTTCAATTGTTTAAACAACATAAGAAAATGATGTTAATGCTAATTGTTAAAGTCTCTTAAGATAAGTTAATTATCAGTTTCAGCCCAACCGGTTTGACTCAGTGATTGAGCATCAACCTATGAACCATGAGGTCATGATTCGGTTCCTGGCACATGCCCCTATTGTGGGCTTAATCCCAGTGTGGAGCATGCAAGAGGCAGCTGACCAATGGTTCTCTTTCATCACTAATGTTTTCATCTCTTTTTCCCTCTCCCTTCCTGTCTGAAATCAATCAATTATATATATATATATATATATATATATATATATATATATATATATAATTATATATCAAATTATATATATATATATATATATATATATATATATATATATATATATAATTTTTTTAAGAGGTAAAAGAGAAGAAAGTTTGTCCTACTCAGAAGAATGCTCAGAGGTACAGGTTTAACAGAATGGATACTATACTCAAAGAAAATGAGACTTGTGCAGAAATAGTTTCACTAGATTTTAGAATTCAAACTTTTCATTTGCTCAAACATTTATATATTTTTTCTTTAATTATTTAACTTGAACCTTGAACCTAATTTTGATTATACTCTTTAAAACAAAAAAAACAAATATTTTTTCTTTCTTTCATTATCATGTATTCTGGTTAAAGTTCAGAGGATTTTTTTTTTAAAGTTCTTAAATTTAATATTAAAATGTGATTTATTTACTTTTTCCAAATAAATCCAATATTGCCTTTTTCTCCTAGTGGTCTGGTATATAGTTTAGGGGGAAAAAATAATAAAAAAGCTATCTTAACTCTGCAGCTTTGGTGTTATTGACCTTGTCAAATGTGAGAAGGATGACAGAAGAGAACACACATTTTTCAGTGGTATAAGCTGATTATATTCAGTAAAGTCGACATTTAAGGATCATTTCTAATCACATTGAAAGTTGAATCTCATGCTACTCTTGCTAAAGCCTTTTTGAACCTTAGAGCCTTTTGAACTTAAGAAGTAACATTCTGATCCTTAAAAAAAAAAAAAGCTTGGCATTTAGGAAAAATGGATACTAATGAAGGAATGGACCATAGCTTCAAATATAAGCAAGAAAAATCTCTACAGTATTTCTAAACTTTTACTTTAATTAAGAGGCACTTTATTCTACCATAAGAGATATGTTAGGAGATTGGGCATATGCCGTGTTCTCAATTGGCTTTTTTTAAAAGCACAGATTGCTTATTACTATCCTCTTTTAATAACTTGTATATAATGGATTTTCCTCCTATTTATGAATTACATTCCAAAGTCATACTGCCAGAAGAAAAATTATAATGTAGTCAAAATTACTGCTAATCCTCCAAAATTGTCCTTTAATTTCCAAAAACTGGACCTCAGATTCTGAAAATATATGAATTTTACTTATGGCTTTTTCCCTGGGGAAATAAAATGGAGATCCAGGTTCTAATTGGACCAAAATTATTCCTCCTCTTTTATCTCTCTCCCTCTCCTTTCTCTCCCCTCCAGGCTCTCTTGTTAATTCTATTTCCCCCTTTAACTTACTCTCTTCTCTAGCAGCCATATTTTTGCAATCAAGTTTGTTATATGTGCATATGATGGGATCCCTTGTATTTAAATGGATGGAGCTGATAAAAATCAAAGGCCATAATTTAATACCAGATCATTGAAAAAAATATTTCTTCTGTGAATAAATGATATATCTAGTTGGTCTTGTTACATATTTTCACAGCCTCCAGCTCAAGTAAGATATGGAGGTGAGAGATCACCAAGGACACTGAATCCTAAGTCATATTCATTTGTTCTACTCTCAAAATCAGAATTATGTTCTCTGGACCTTTCATTTAGCTCTTCCCTTTTTTAGTCAAGCATATATATACCTTTGTTACCTTTAACCATGTACATGTCATGATTATTGCTTGTTGCAATGGGAGATATTAATGGCTCATAATATAATATGCATTGTACCATTCTTTCTATACATGAGTTTGATAATTGGAATGGTGAGCCAAGGTTTTTTATTGGAGTTGTGTCTTGTGACACCAAAGAGTGAGCTCTGAGGACCAAAAGATTTAAGCAAAAGTAGAAAATTTATTACAAGCAGATTCAGACTCCCCAATGGGGAGGAGGAAGGGGCCGATAATGAACCGTCCATTAAAGCTTTGTAGTCCAGGGTTATATATTTGCTACAAGCCTTCTCTATGTCTATCTGTGTCATCATCTGATTGATTCCCTCAATTGTTTTTGCCTACCAACGGACCTCTACTTTCTCTGTTTCTGTGTGTTCTTTCTGTTCCTATGCTGAACTTTTTCTTTTTTCTATGTGTCAGTATACCTTATTGTGGTAGGCCCTCCCTTGGTTTACCATGCCTCCCGCTTTGAGCCCAGAAACATTTTATTATTTCTGTTTGGTTGGTTCCTGTGGTTAGGCTGCTCAACTGCCTTGTATGCCTGCTTATGTTCCACCTGCCTTTGTTTCCACTGGACCCCTGCCCTACCTGCCTGCGTTTCAAGTTAACCCTCTCAATTTAGCTAGAAATACACAGAATCAATGAAATGCAACCTAAATATTGTGAGATTCACTTTATCTCTAAAGAAAAGAAAACACGAAAGGAACACACTTTGCTAAAATTTTAACTTGAGCACTAGTGCATGAAATTGCAACATATAAAAGTGGGGTCCTATTAAAATTAAAAGAATGCTTTCCACACAATGTCAGGTGGATATATTTGTTTTCTGCTCAAAAAAATTTGCTCAAGAATATTGGCAAATATATTCCTCTAATACTTTTTAAATCTGACATATTTTCCAAGGTTATAACTAATAGGAAGACAATGCAAAACACAAAAGCAAGGTTATTGGAAAACGTGTTATCTAAACAAACTACTACTAATAAAATATATGAAAAATGATAAAGGAATCACATAACAAAGTTTATGCTGACTTTTTAATGTGATAGACCTACCCTCTGTTCCTTTCCAAAGACACTTTTAACTGCCTAATATAAAATAACTAGAGGCCTGATGCACAAAATTGGTTCATGGGTAGGGTCCCTGGACCTGGCAAGGGTCAGGGCCAGTTGGAGTTTTCTGGCTGCCAGCCAGGGGCCTTTCTTTGTTCTATGCTGCGCCCCCTGGCGGTAAGTGCACGTCATAGCGAGCAATCAAACTCTCAGGCACTGGCACTGGGGACTATGGGCCTGTGCATTCGCTCAAGCCTGGCTTTGTCAGGAAGGATGTCTGATCTAATTAGCATATTATACTTTCATTAGTATAGAAGATATTTTCTGGTTGTAAAATATTTATACAATGAAACTATGCCTTTTTGTACCTTCAAAGGTAATATTGTAGTTCTATGAAATAAGAAGAGGTAGCACCAACTTTATAGTAACTCAAAAGTTCACCAATGTTATAGACAGTTTGATAACTAATATTACGAACACTGTGCCTGTCACTTAGTTGAAATTTCTTCTAAAATATAGTTTATATAGAGAAACAGCTGAAGAAAATGAAAGAATGGTAGGTCATAAAAGTCAAACAGAATAAGATATAAAATTTTATAACTCACCTTTAGTCAGTCCAACTGAAAAATCAAAGAAAAGTGAAAATTACTTACCATGGCTAAAGAATGGCAATAATTGCCAGTTTATTCTCAGAATAATTATTTATGATGAAACAACCACATTTGGAAACATTTTACAGGCTATAAGTTGGTTACTGACATCACATGCTTGCATGAAGTTTATTTTCTTTATAAAATATGAGCATATGTAGTTATATATTTATAAATAAGTAATGGAAAGTATAGGGAATTATGAATAAGCTAGATAGTTTGAGGGGAGGGGGAAATGTTTCATAGAACAACAAGGACAATTCAGAGGCCATACAAAGAAAATAAAATTATAATCTGTTTTAGAGAAAAGACATCTCATGGAAGATAAAATGGATGCATGAATTTTATCTGTGAAGTAAGTTGTATATTGAAAGTAAATGTTTCATGACTGGAACTTAGTAGAGTTAAGGTTTAAGACGTGACAGTCTAATGAAGAATGGGGAGCAAGAAAAAGGAGAATCTTTCTCTGTGTCTAAGTCTCCATCTGCCTTCACTTGGTTATGAGAATTAAGTTGACCCGAGAATGGAATCCTCAAGAGGGAAAATGTAAAATAGTTTTTGCTTTGTTTTCTCTATCCTGTTATGAGGAAAGAAGGCTGACTTTTAAAATACTGAAAACAATCACCTGATGGTAAAATTTTATTTGGTGCTGTAATTTTAGGCCTTGTTGAAAAGCATTACTTGGTTCAAGACTACTAATGTGGTTCCAGACACAGAATTTAGGTCCTCCGATCCTCTGAATAGATCTAAAAATTATAATTTTTTCTTTAGTTGTGTTTTTTAACCAGCTCCAAAGTGTTTTGAGCCCTCTATTTTTAAAAAACTTGTTATTTCTACTTGCCAAAATATTTGTGGAACACATTCACATGTGTAACAATAATATTTGGAAAAGAATCAGTGTGTATTTTCTATTTTGCCTTTTAGAGCACATTTATACATTTATTTACTATTATTATTTCTTTTAATCTAGTAAATCTAAGGCACTCTCACTCATGTGAGAGCCATTTGGGAGTATTGCTGATTTTCAGTACTCCTTTCTTCCCTTTACAGTAGATATGCCCACCATGTTATTGTCTGTCATTATGTCCTGTCATTTGACCTTTGATAATTTAAGATCCCCTCATGAACCTTGAAACCAGGAAGTCCATCTCAATGGCAGTGTCCCCTATGTTCTCACCTAGGCTACAGAGGAGAGCAACCAGCTAGCAGTTCAAGGATGCTGTTTGCCTCACTATGAAAGCTTAGAGAAGAGAGTGCCTTCTGGTCCTTTTCATGGAATATAGTTGAGTAGTGGGCATACAAGTCATATATGTTAAATCCAGTCCATCTTTTTTATATCTCCAAACTTCTAGGTTCCCTCTTCCTTATCACACTACCAAAGTTCTGAAATCTCAGTCCATTAAGTGTAGTCAAATTTTACTCCATCTGCTAATATTAGAGCTTGTTCTATAATAGTTGTTTATCTCAGTTGCAAGGGCTAAGTTTGTTGTGCTCATATAAGTAAATACAATTCAATCCAGTGTTACATCTTGTCCTGTTTGCTCTTCGGAAGCCATTCCCACACATTTCTCCTCAGCTTTCTGATGACATATATTAGCAAAGGCTTATGTAAGGTTTTCCTTAGTGTATCATCATGTGAGAGAAAGAGAGTGTTTCTGGTGAGATTTGACCTTAGTTATGAGTACAGGGCAGAAGGGGGAAATGAGATTCACGGTGGTCTTTAGGGGAATTAGCTTCCTTCCCCTATTCTGTGATATAACCTCGGTGAAGTTACCACAGCTTCTCAAACGAAGAAAGGCTAGTCTCAAAGGCACGACAAAACCAACTCCAAACCCCAACATTGAGGTCTGTCCTGTAACCCTTCCTGGTACTAATTCAGAATCAGTCATGGTTCAATCAGGAGAAACAAACTGCTTAAAAATTTAAACAGGAAAAGTTTAATATAAATGCAAAATAAATATAATGGAAAATATTTATTTAAACAGTTATGTTCAGTTATAAAAGATAATTTATATTTTGAATAAGACATTTTCAAAATGCAAAGAAAAATATTAAGATAAAAAAAGACAAAGCAGATTAATCAACAGAAATTCTTAATGGACCCAACCTGCTTTACATTTGTGTAGTACTACGAAAGCGCTAACTAAACAATATTTCTCTTTTGTACACACTGCTTGCTCAGTTATAGGAACTCTGGCTCTGTACTCCTCTGACTACTATAAACTGATTTAGGGAACTTTCAGTACTTTTGCACAAGTCCATGAAAATGAGTCCAGGTTCTCCTGCTCCAGCTGGCTTGGAGAGCAGAATGATTGGTCCTAAATTATTCTGTGTCCTCCACTTCTTGGTTCTTTGTAAGTCAGTTATGTCATTAATATGGAAAAGGAAATAGTAAATGTCGTTTTTCTTTTTAGTTTATACCACGATTTAAGAACCACCTCAGGAGCAGGAACCATGTTTTACTTATCTTTGGATCTCTGTCTGACATTTAAGGTTAACCTAGATATCCTTTACTTTTATTTTCAAAACTGTTTGTAAAGGTGCTTTAAGTAATAGGAAATTAAGCATAATTAAGTAATAGGAAACTAAACATGAACACTGTGTTTTAATAAAAATCCCCAATCACATAAAAAAAATAATGTAAAGACAGAAAATGTTGAGGCTCCTAGCTGGTTGGCTCAATGGATAGAACATCTGCCTGCCGACCAAGGGTCCTGGGTTCAATTCCAGTGAAGGGCATGTATCTTGGTTGCAGGTGGCTCTACCTCCTGGGCCCTGGTTGGGTTCCTGCAAGAGGCAACCAATGATGTGTGTTTCTCTCACACTGATGTTTCTTTCTGTCCTTCTTTTTCTCTTCCACTCTCCCTAAAAATCAATGGAAAAATATCCTCAGGTGAGGGTTAACAAAAATAAAAAAGAAAGATAAAATAAAATTTTGAGGGAAATAGAAAACTTTATGCCTCAATGATAAATGAAAACAAATGGAAAGCAATTAAACTGAAAAGCAAGAAAAAACAAAAAACATAAAAGAATTAAAATTCTATTTTCCAATTAAACAGGTGCTTTACCATTATGTGACATTAATTGTTGCCAAACTGTCATATTAAAAAAGCATTCCTATTAAAATTAACTTATTAGCCATCGAAAAAGAAGGGAACAGAGTGATGTAATACCTGAGGTTTACCATGCAGCATACTACTGACTGTTCTTCCTAATCTTAATAGTATTGAGGCCTGATAGCTATAAAGGAAATATAAGAAACATAACTTATTTAACCTGACAGAAAACCAGCTGGCTGTAAATTTTCCATTCAGTTTAATGCATTAATTTTCAAGAGATGCAGAGCAATTTATAATTAAAACATCTGGAATTCATACCAATGTGAGGCACTAATACTTTTATGAATTAATATCTTCTTTTTCTGCAGTGAACTTGAATGGATTGAATTGTTTATCCAAAATTGAAAAACTCTGCCACAGCCATGAACTTTGTTGCCTTGTTTGTATAGTCCTAAGGGTCTGGCAAATGAAACATAAAATGTTACAGGGAAAGTGACTAAAAAGTGATGGAAGAGTACACAGAGAGTGTGACTGAATAGTAAGAAGTGTCTATTATACAACTGAACATGAGCAAATTGATACTAGAGCAACCACAAAGTGGAGATAACCAATAGAGATATTGATACAGCATTTTAAAGGGGATTAGTCATTAATTGAGATGTACTTGGGACTATATTTGTGGTTATTATAATTTGCATATTTTAGTCATTTTTTCCAGGCATGGAGTAATATTTATTTAATTGCACAATGGTACTGAATTTAAATTATCTACATTGTGCTTTGTCTCATTTGCACTCAATCATAATAACCTTTTTTATAAAGAAAACTAGGGGCCCAGTGCATGAATTCATGCACCTTGAAAGGAACTGTGGGCCACAAGGCTGCAGTGGGCACAGGGGTGGGTCTTGGCCCATCCTCCATGCCCTTGCCTGGCCCCTCCCACCATGATCCCCAGTCCCCAGTCTACCCACAGACCCACTCCCATTGCTGCCACTCCCATGCGCTGACCACTGGCTCTGCTCTCACCTGCTGACAGCAGTGCTGCTGGCACCGGCCCCAACACTCTGTGTTATCAGTAGATGCAAGTGGCAGCTACTGCCCATATTGCCCCTCAGGAGCAGGGGGTGGTGTAGAAGCCCTGAGGGACAATTGGGGACAGCAGCCACTGCTTGCACCCGATGACAGCACTGAGAAATCGGGGCTGGTGCCGGGCGCCAGCTCTGGGTGCAAGTGGCAGCTCTCGCAGGGGGTGTAAGCAGGGCCAGCACCAGCAGCAGATACGAGTGCTGGGCGGAACTGCAGCATGTGGGAGCAAAGAATTTTCAGTAACCACCAGAGGCTCACCCTGATGACAGTGACTGGTGCCCCTCCTTGGTGTGGCACCTTTGCTCACATGCTCCACCATCCTGTCATGTTCTGCACACACACCCTGGTGGTCAGTGCATATTATAGCAAACAGTTCGGTTGTTTGGTTGTTCTGCCATTCAATCTATTAGCATATTAGAGTCTTTTATTCATATATATATATATATATATATATATATATATTTGCTTTGAATTTTATTTTTGTTATATTTACATGTTTTATTTTTTATCAGCATAGATATCCAAAATATTGTACCACTCAATGTTCTCTATCTGTTAAAAAAAAGGGTGCTTGTGGCTATGATACGTGTTTTTACTTTCCACAGCACACTACTAATTTTAACAGGAATTTTCTGGTATAAGTTAAAATAGGAGATATTCTGAGATTATAGATGTCGGTGAGAAATTCTTCTGAAATTCCAAATAAATTCCCTTTCAGTGACTCTGGAGTGATCTCTACCTCTAGGCTATATACACAGAAGCAGATTTGATGAGTTTTGGTTATTACATATTGTCAAAGTCCTCTTCAAAGTATTTGTGACAATTTATACACCATCCCAAGAGTAGTAAAAAATAACTCAATTTTATCTTTGGAAATGCATGGTAATGTCAGCCTTTGTGTTTGATTTTTCCTTAACTGATGAGCATGAAATGCTATTCTCCATTGTGCTTTTATTTGTCCTTTTCTAATTACATGTAAGAATGAGCAGCTTTTTATTAATTTATTGGCTCTTCAGCTTATTTTTCTTTTACTTAGTGTCTTCTATTTTAGAATTTTGGAATTCTTAAGTTATATTGATACATTTATATCTTATATTATGCTTTTTAAAAAAAAATCACAAATATACCCTTCTTATTAATGTTTTAATTATGGATCCATATGAAGCAAAATTTGGTTTTTATTTTTTCTCCCAAAGTACCTCCATGTTTTCATTCTTTTATTGATATTTAAGGTTGATTATTTGCCTATAGATATTATTGTTACAATATATTAGATTTTTCTATTTCAATTTTATTTAATAATTGTATATTAATGTAAAGTAACATGAAAACTTTATTAAATTAAATGCTAAAACTGCAGTAAAAGTTAAGTATTTTTAATAAAGTGATTTTAGTTTACAAAATGGACCATAACCAAGTATATTATTCATAGTACATTCATAACTACTAAACTTTTTGTTAGATATAATAATTTTTTGTTTTTATTTTGTAGAGTAAAATAATAATGACTATCCTTTTCTAATTTTATTACTCTGATTTATTTTATAGCTTTATATCATATTTAAATCTCTCCATACAATATTGACAAATGAATAAAAGAGATCTTAGTGGATATGCCTATCTGGCCTGTCACTTTAAAAGAGTTACTTCGAATGTTTAACCACTGTTATTTTTATTCATGAATGAGTGTCATATTTCATATACTTTTCTCTGTTTATGATAAGCACTACTTTCATCTTAGCAAATGTGATATGTTTAAATATAATTTAAGAATATGACTTATCTTTGCAATCATTAAATAACATACTTAGTTATGATCCATTTTGTAAAATAACATCACTTCATTAAAAATACTTAACTTTTACTGCAGTTTTAGCATTTAATTTAATAAAGTTTTCAGTTCTTGATTTTTTAAAAATGTTCATTATATTTTACTGACTTGCTTTCATTATTATGATTATATTATTTTCACAATATAAATTAGTTACTGTTAATTCTTCTTTAAACAAATATATAATATCTGTTCTTGAGGGCTTGTTAAGATTTATGTATATATTTATTTGCACTTGATATTGTATTAAGGCAGCAGAAGAAAATATTATATTATATATTTAATTTATTAATGGTTATTGGATATTCAGGTTCTTAACATTTTGTAAAGTAAATTTTGAATAATTATATTTTTGAAAAATATTATTTAAGATTACATATAAATGCAAAATAAACCCAAATGTTCGACACAAAGTATCTTATAATGTTATAGTCAAATGACAAGGTACCACATTTTCAACTTACTTTTATAAATGAGGGAAACCCAGCCTAACCCAATAGGGCAGAGATCCTGGCCCTGTTACCCCATTATAACTCCATAGAGCAAATTCTGGATTATCATTGTTTTCTTCAAGACCTCTAGCTAGCATGAGCAATTTTACTCACATACACACTTTACTTAGCAATTTTTCTTTTGTAATCCATGGAGCTTGGGGTTTTTTCCTGTGAAGTTCTTTTTGTTAGATTTTCTAACTTTGTATTATAACTGTCATTGCTACTAGTATGTCTTCAGATCAGAAAAAGTATACTTAAAAACCTAAATGACTGTGTCATCTTAAATGGAAAATTTTACAAGATTTTATAATAATTGCAACTTTTTTTTTTTCCTCAACCTGTCAGTTCTTCTTAGGCAATAACTACAAAATTCTTAAAAGCAGAAGGAATTGTCTTTCTATACTTCACTGCAACTATTTCTTTTTAAATTTTCTAGGATGCCTATGAATAAAGATATTCAGGTAGTAGAAATTAGTTGTGGCAGTTAGCACTAGGTGTACTATACCATATAGTAGAGGATTTGGGAAAAATAATTGTGTATGAATGCTCAGGCCTCTTACTGAAATTAAGTCATTATTTAGGTGGTTTGTCTGAGCATAGTAGAGCTGTAGATTCATTGTAAAGCTATGAATGGCTCTAGTAATTTTTTTAGTTTTTCTATTAAAGCTTCTCCATTTTTCATAGCTATTTAGTTATGCACAATTAGGCAGCATTAAGTACTACAAACATCAACCAGAGTCAAAGCCTCTTGCTCAAAAATATCTATCACAATAACTTGCTCTGGTTTCTAGGGTTTTATATTTTATATTATTTGTTTTCATTAAAGCATTATTTTCTATAAATTGCAAAAACTCTTGAAGTTTGTACTTAAATTTGTGTCATATCTAGTTGTCATACGGGGCCCAGAGGAAATTTAAGGTTCTATGGAGATATATTTTAGTGCTGGTGTGGAAAGAAATGTGCTGAAAGGAGATAGTATGGCCCAAGAAAAAAATATTATAGGATAACTATATGAAACCTGTATCATATCTCAAATTTTAGGAGCATTCTCAGAATATTAAAATAATCAGTGGAAATACATACTGCTTTCTATATGCAAAACCTTTAGTTTTGAACCTACTTGTTTGGAAATTTAAAAGATCAATAAATACATGAGCATTTCTGTCTTCCCATAAACCTGTTGAGGAGATAGAAGAAGGCTAGACAGACAGGGACCAGGTAGAGTAAGAGGTGAAGGAAGGGGAGCCTTTCAGATGCCAGCAGAATGCAACTTGCTTGACCATGTCCTGTTCTAAGAAAAACCACAGAGACAGACAAAATACTCTTTAAAATGTATGGATGTTACTAAGGCAGGCAGCTTGTAGATAACCAATCCCAAAGATGTTTCTAAGGCAGAATTCTTTGGGGGGGTGGGAAAAATCAGAAGCCAGCAAAGTATATATTTAGCCCCTAGACAAAGAAGATTAAGGGGAAACCCACTTTGGCCACTCGCCCTGCCTACTGCAGGGAGCCCATCTATCTCTAATAAACTTTGCCTCTGCTTACCATCTTGTTAATGAAATGATTCCCTATTTATATCACAACACTATAAAATGAATGTGATTCAAATATGTTTGGCTTCTTTATGTTAAATATTGAATACAAAGCAACACATTTTGTACTTGCTATTAATATGGTTGTTCCCAAATTAAGTTTTATAAAGCTCTGAATTTGCTATATTAATTTCAATGTTTGTTACACTATATAATATAAATAAATATCAAGACATTTGCATTTTATCAGGACATTTATTACTTGAATTAATGTAGGTTTATAGATATTAGAAATTGTGTGTTTGATAATTTTTAAAATGTGCCTTATACATAAGAAAATGTATACTTAATAACCCCTTATTACCAGGTGCAACCCTTTACATTGATAAGGGTTGTTTTTTACAAATAGGATTAACTAAAGAATTCATATTGCTAAACTGAATTCATATTGCCTGTTGTGATGACTTTTATTACAGTTCGAAGACATGTGCACATGTTATGTTGTTCCTTTGTTCTTATCAATAATTGATGTGAATTATATAGTTCTCTAAAAAGATTTAAATTCTACAAAAGATGAACAAACAATACCACCTAAGCCAACCTTTCATCTTGATATGATTCTTCCTTCATAAAGTTAGAGTTAATAATACACATGAAGCATGCTTAAAGTAGATCTGCATATATTACCCTAAGAAACTACTTACTGATTAAATGTATCAGAGTTATTTTAAATACTATTTATAGTTAAAATGCAAGTAAATCTTGCACTAGGTGTTATGTATCTGGGGAGCAGCAAATCTGTGTTTTAGGAAAAAAGTGTCCATCATTGATGTTTTGCTGAAATTAAGTGTTAAAAAAAATCTGCTTCTCCTTAAGGCAAAAACTTAGGGAAGAAAATAGTATTCTTTCCACTTGCAGACATAAGGAAAGCATACAGTTCATAAACTGTGACATCAAGACAATTTCAGTCACATTATAAACCATGTTTCAGTTAAAATTGATTTAATTTATGGTAATATAACCTTGACCTACAGTGTCGTTGCTCCTTAAGCTGTACAACTAGAAAAAAAATTATATAAAAATATCAGTAGAAATAAAATACAATGATGCATTGCCATCTTTAAATCATAGGCTTATACATGTCTTTTCTTCAAGTGTATAATGTTTGTATTGTCCAACAGACTATTCAGGCTTCCATAGTTATTGCTGCAGAGGTCACCATTTAGATTTCAAATAACAGTTTGTATCCCTTCTTTTAAGAATCTTATTAAAGAATTAAGGACAAAATAAAAATAGTGGCATGCATGAATATAATATCACCATTGTTTTAGGCAGTATTTTGAATACAAATGTTACTTATTATAAGTTCCAAAGCCCCTGCAATAGTAATTCTTAACTTCTGAACTCAGTAGTTTTTTTCCAATATATATTTCTATGTGCACATTGGGAAATTTAAGAAACAATAATATTGTTAAATATTATATATTAATTAGTTGTTATGCACATCTACTTTTTTCCCCCAATACCGCAATAAAAAATATAAAGAAATGTATGTGATTATTGAGGTTGTTAGAATTCTCTGCTAATATATTTGAGTTATTGTGTTGCATTTGGGGATCCTTTTTAAAGTATCCCTTTAAAATTATAAAGAGTAAATGAGATGGAATATTCTAAGAAAATAGTTGTAAAGCTGATGTAGTGATGCTTTATCTCATTTCACCCTATTAGTGTTCATTAAATTGTGTTGATAAGCAGGTAATTGCTTAGATGCATACAGATTACTAAAGGAGAGAAGTCTATTTTTAGCTAATAACCTCCACAGTACAGATCACAGTTAAATTCCGAGAGTATGTTCTTCATAGACACATGGTAAACAAGCCAATGGATAAGCCAAAAAAACCATATTTATTACTAGAGGTCCGATGAGATGTCTGACTGCCCTGTACAATCAGGCCTAAACAGGCATAATTCGGGACTGCTGGCTCCCAACTGCTTTCCTGACTGCGTGATTGCCCCTAAACACTCCCTTGCCAGCCTGATATCCGCCTAACTGTTCCCCTGATAGCCCGGTCACCCCCAATTGCCCTCCCCTGCATATTCCCTCTTTATTAGATAGGGTTTTTTCTTTAACATATTGGACAGCCCTAACTGGTTTGGCTCAGTGGATGGAGCAACGGCCTGCAGACTCAAGGGTTCCAGGTTCGATTCCAGTCACGGCCACGTACCTTGATTGGGGGCACATACCCAGTGGGGACTGTGCAGAAAGCAGCTGGTCAATGTTTCTCTCTCATAGATGTTTCTGGCTCTCTATCCCTTTCCCTTCCTCTCTATAAAACACCAATAAAATATATATATATATAAAACAAACATTTAAGATTGCTCCATATCTGCCTGGCTGGTGTGACTCAGTGGCTGAGAACCAGGCTGGGCCGGGAGGGATCTCTGTGTGGGTCTGCGCGCCTCTGCCGGCCTGAGATCCCGGGCTGGGCCGTGGACCCAAACAACTGCTTTGTTCTGGAGCATTTCCAAGTGGCTGCAGATGGGGCGGGATCGTTATTGCCATAGTGACACGGGGATGTTCCCACCCCGCCCCCAGCTGCTTGGCACCTGCACTCAGAGGCTCCAAGTGGCCAGGGGGCGTTCTGGGACCCCTGCCGCTCAGGGCCTATGGGCCTACAGGCTATGAGCAGCCTGGGTCCAGAGGATGTTCCCATTGCCTGGGAAACCCAAGCCTCCCTGCTGATCTCTGTGGCCATAGCCATCTTGGATGGGTTAATTTGCATACTTGCTCTGATTGGCTGGTGGGCGTGGCTTGCGAGTGTGGTGAAGTGATGGTTAATTTTCATATTACTCTTTCATTAGGTAGGATTTCTCTTCTTTTTAGTGTGGATATTTATAAGTAATGGATATCTACAGTTATTTTAATTAGTTAATTTATTAATTATTTTATTTTCCCATCACTATTTATATCCTTGGGGCTCTCTTCCTCTTCCACCCACACCTCTTCAATCACTACATTGTTGTACATGTCCGTAAGTTCTCTTTTTTCTCTCAATCTTTCCACCCCACCAACATCCCCCATTTTGACCATACACACACACACACACACACACACCCAAAGTTTGTCTGTCAGCTCTCTATCTATGAGTCTGTCTCTATTTTGTGCACACACACACACACACACACACACACACCCAAAGCTGTCTGTCAGCTCTCTATCTATGAGTCTGTCTCTATTTTGCACACACACACACACACACACACACACACACACACCCAAAGCTGTCTGTCAGCTCTCTATCTATGAGTCTGTCTCTATTTTGCTCAGTAAGTCATTTTGTATATTAAATGATAAATAGTAATGGTTTCTTATCAAACTCTTTTCCCTTTGGCAATTTGAGATGTCTAAAAGTGAAAAGTCTCTAAAGCAGAGAAGGAAACTCTTCCTTACTGCCTAAACACAGAATAAAAACCACAACAAACATAAAGAATGTTTTTGCTTGTTTTGGTAAACAACAACATTATCTGGGTTTTACTTTTGGTCAGGAATTATGCTGGAAAATGTACATAAATTATTTGGTTTAATTGTCACAATCTTACTGGATGGTAACATTATGAGTAAGCTTAGGTTTAGAAAGGTTAAGAACTTTACCAGACTTTACTTAGTTAGGTAAAAAGCTCCTTCCAAGATGTGTCTTTGGTTGCAAATAACAAAAGTAATACTAAGCTAACCTATGCAGAAAGAAGAAATTCAATATTAATGCTCAGAGCCATTTTACAAAATCCATGAGTACAAATCCAATTGAGCATTAAAAAGTGGTTGTTACCTGGTATTGAATAGTTCTCAGTGTCTTAAATTGATTCATTCTTCTATATCTGAAAAATATATGCTTCAGCTTCCATGTTTTCATGTACAATTTGATCAAATTTCACATATTATGGCTTCAGAAACCTGAATTATTTTTTTCTCAGTCTCAGTTTAGTTGGGATGTGCATTCATAGATCAATCACTCTAAAAAAGAAGGGTGTCACATTATGTGCATTTACGCAAATCTGCTCACAGTCCTCACCAGGCAGAATGAGAAATTAATAAGGTCATCTAAAAAGTGGCTCCTACAGGAGCAGAATGGCACAGTAGTTAATCAGGATGAATTGTCTCAAAATGCATGAGTTGAATACTACTGTGTTTCATTTTTTAAAAGACCTTTGCATTTTATTTTTGTACTTTCCTGTCTATCTTTACCCAGACAGCACTAAGTAGTGGCCGTGGTCTGTAGCTCTCAATAGCAGTTAGATTGCACAAACAACTGGAAAAACATTCGACTTTGGGTGGTCGACAAACAATGGGATATACAGATAATGTGTCATAGATTTGTACACTTGAAACTTATATGATTTTATTATTCACTCCAGTAAATTTAATAAAAAAATAAATCAATGAAGAGTATTTAAATACAAAAAATTATGCTAAATTACGATTTATTTTAAAATTAGGAAAATATTAAATGTATGGAAACCTCACTGAAACGATATGCATTTTTTAAAGGAAGCTTGTAAACACAAGAATGTTTTGAATTATAAAAATTGAAAAATTAATAAAGAATATATTACTGTGTTAGGGAAACTCTATAATACAAGAAGTTTGGTAATTAGGTTGTAAGTGATTTTAATGTATGAAAGTTAGGAAGTTCTATGATTCTGTCTGTTCTCATGAGAGGGCTAATAGTTTGAGTGATTCCTGACATTTGGATTTTTGCAAAATAAAGACACATGGACTTTTACATTTTAAAATCAAGGCAAATAAAAGTTCAGGATTTAATTAATTCTGTACAAGGAACAAAGACTTGATCCAATGAGTCTATCCTTGTGTTTGGCTTTAAGCACAATAAAAAAATGGATGAATGGAAGACACTGCATTCCTCATCCCATTTGGAAGTAGGAAATTTACAGTGAAAGGTTTTATTGTAAAAATGAAATTCACAAGCACAGGAAAATTTTATAAAGCAAGATACCATTCCTACCTATAGAATATGATTATTAGGTTTGGTGAGGTCTCTTAAAATATCTATACATACAGCTTTATCCAAAAAAAAAAAAAATGAAATTTAGCCTAAACTATTGCTATGACAACTGAATGGAAAATTCCAAAAGTTTATTTCAAGTGATAATCTGAGCTGAAATATATTTCTATGGCTTATGAACAGAGTAGGCCCAAGGCATGTAACATTTGGCAACTGGACATGCCCCATAACAGTCACATCCTGCATTTTAACCAATATTTGCCCAAATTGTACAATCTTAAAAGATTGGCTCACAACATATAAACATGGATTTTATGAGATATGAATTCACTTTGCCAACACATTTTTTCCTCTTGGCTCAATGTACATTTCTGTGAACACAATAACTCTAAAAAATATATCCATCTCTAGAACATGCCAGTACAATAACAAGAAGGAAAACTGACAGTTTTATAATGACTGACAGCATAAAGAGTTTAGAGAGGCAAATTTATCTTCCAAATCACTGGAAATTATTAAGGACACATTGTATTCCATGTGTTTGCCTGAATAAAATCCCAAACTGAAATGAATCAGCCAGCCTGTGCAGATGGAGACCATCCTAGTGGGACAGATTGCTTTGGAATATGGAAGACTTTGCAAATTTATGGGAGTAGCTTCCTTTTCTACTTTTTCTTTTTAAGGACAAAAATATAAAATACTTCAAAAGAGTATCCTCTTTGACCTTTCAAAACTTTAAGAAGTATTTTTAAATGAGGTTTTTTATTTAGGTACAAACAAGTTTGGAATGGCCTGCCATATTTTTATCTTTACATGTGCTGATTTCTCGTATCCAGTTTCCTAATACTATTTCTTATACACCCTGGCCTTTGAATAAGATTTTGGAATTCCTGATATTTCTAATAAGATGCTTTAATGATTGAAATATTTACTTGTATGTAGTAACTTCCCTGTATAGGCTATAGGAAACTCCCTTCAGTATTTGGAGGGAAAAACAACAACAACACAAATTATCGATTGTAGTGGGTAAAGCAAGGTGCCATTCAAATTGCCAAACAAGGAAGGCCGTGATGCCCCACTGTGGGCAGTGTGGATAGCAGACAGCTCCAGCTGTGCATCACTGGAATATCCCTCAGCAGAAAAACTGCCTTCTTCAAGGCCATGCCTTCCTAAGCAGCCTGCACTTGATGATTGGGCAAAGTGGATGCAGATGACTGGCCATGTTAGCCTATTGTAGGACAACTGATGGATAGTATTAGTTCAAGAACTCCTAGTGGAATTGATCAATTCTCTCAAGGCTACATCACATTTGACATCTCCATCTGCTATATCATCTCCTTTATTTCTTTTCACTGATATTACCCCACAAATATTGTGCACTCCAAATTATGTCTTGTCCTCTGGGTTTGGGGAACTCACTCTACAACATATATTCAGAATCAAATATAAATAGAAACACATTGAAAAATTTGTGTATGCCAATAAATGTGACAGTAGGAAAGGATGCAATTGAAACAGTGGTTCAATATTTGCTAATTCAGTGTTTGTGAAGGTTTTATAATCATAATTATTGCAAATAACAATTGACTACATATAACATTGTTGATTTGCAGTTCTATATAGACATGCTTTGTTCTCCCTCCAAAATTATTCTATTGGAAGCCAAAGATGGCTACTTAAAACTAGTATTTTGTACTAAGCTTATTTTAGGGTTTTATCCTACTTTCCATAAAGCCAATCTTTTTTATTTTATACTGGAGGCACAGTGCACAAATTTGTGCAAGGGTGGGGTCCCTCAGTCTTTTGGGGGTAGGACTGTGCGAAGTTGGCTGGCCACGGGAGGTTGGCTGTGGGAGTGCACTGACCACTAGGGGGAGCTCCTGCATTGAGCATCTGCCCCCTGTTGTTCAGAGTGTCATCATAGCTACCGGTCATAAAGGTCATTTAGACTTTTATATATATAAATTTATAATAATTTTCCCAACTATGCTAATTCCATCAGAATGTGTCCAGTTTTGAAAAATGAATTACCAAGGCCTGACTATACTTGCAAAAATGTAAGCAATGTCTATATAATCCTATAAAACTTTATTGCCAGTTAGAGAAACAAAGGTGTCTTCTTAAAAGAGAAAATAGAGAAGTGGCATGTGCAAATGTTTTGAAAACTATAAATATCTAAGCACAAATGTAGATGTTGATGATTATTAATATAATAGACATGTCACATATGCAGAAGTAGTCTTTGGATCATATACATTTGTACTAGTAAATTATTAATTTATATAACTATTGTTTTATGAAGTCAATGAAAATTATTCATCCTAAACGCTATATATGTTTACATATAATTTACTAAATAGTCCAAATTTGATGAAGCATTCAAAATATGTGCCAACAATTAAACATTAGCTTAATGTGTTTACCAGTGAAAGCTATTTGGGTGCTGTAACTGCATGAATCTAATTCTTTATTATTCTTTTTTTTTTCTTTTAATATATTTTATTGATTTTTTACAGAGAGGAAAGGAGAGAGATAGAGAGCTAGGAACATCGATGAGAGAGAAACATCAACCAGCTGCCTCTTGCACACCCCCTACCGGGGATGTTCCCGCAACCAATGTACATGCCCTTGACCTGAATCAAACCTGGGACCTTTCAGTCCGCAGACCGACGCTCTACCACTGAGCCAAACCGGCTTCGGCTAATTCTTTATTATTCTATCATTGCCAATTCAAATACATGTGCATTGTTTTGTATCATTTGGGAAATCAGTTATTAGAAACCAATAATTTCAGTAGGGAAATATATGGAAAACTATTTATACATCATTGTACATCTAGAATTTCAGCAACTCTATCTGTATTTGCATGAACATATGAGAAGTATATCAATGTCTAAAGTGCTTACCAAAGGGCTTTCCTTCATTTCAAATGAATGATAAAAATGTGACAGAAGATGACTTGAGTTCTATCAAGCAATAGCCATGTAATGATAAATATAATAGACCCTAAAATTGGACCAAATGGTGTTACAATCTTGGTCTATGTGAACTTGGATAACCTACATCACAGAGTTATTATAAGAAATTAATATTATAAAATGTACATAAAGTACTTGGTATCAATAGCTAATGTTTTGCCTGTAGAAAAATAATGGTAATTTTGTATTTGGTTAGATGTTAACTTAACAGCAAAAATACAAAAATAAATAAACGGATAAATAAATAAATAAAAATCAAGGCTTGGTTCTATTCCAAGTACATGGGCAAAAATAAATATTAAATTAAATTTTATTTACTTTGTATTTCAATTTTCTTTTGAGGAATGCCATTGGATTTAGACTTTTGATGTCTGATTCACAGAAATGTCAAATATCTATTGACAGGCTACTTTCACTTTAGACTAGAGGCCTGGTGCACAAAATTTGTGCAGGGTGTGTCACTCAACCCAATCTGCACCCTCTCCAATCTGGGACCCTTCAAGAGATGTCCAACGACCTGTTTAGGACATCCCTCTCACAATCCAGGACTGCTGGCTCCCAACTGCTCGCCTGCCTGCCTTCCTGATTGCCCCTAACTGCTTCTGCCTGCCAGGCTGATCACCCTCTTACCACTCCCCTGCCAGCCTGATTGATGCCTAACTGTTCACCTGCCAGCCTGATTGCCCCTAACTCCCTCCCCTGCAAGCCTGGCCAACCCTAACTACCCTCCCCTGCAGACCTGGTCCCTCCCAACTGCTCTCTCCTGCAGGCCTGGGCCCCCGCCCAACTGCCCTACCCTGCAGGCCCAGTTGCCCCCAACTTCCCTCCTCTGCCACCCTGGTCAGCCTTAACTGCCCTCCCCTGCAGACTTGATCATCCCCAACTGCCCTCCCTTGCAGGCCTGGCCCCTCCCAACTGCCCTCTCCTGCTGGCCATCTTGTGGTGGCCATTTGTGTCTACATGGGGGCAGCAATCTTTGACCACATGTGGGCAGCCATCTTGAGTGTTGGAGTTATGGCCAATTTGCATATTGCTCTTTTATTAGATAGGATTATTTGAAAACATTTTCAACATTATAATAAACTAGTGGCCTGGTGCACGAAATCATGCACAGTAAAAGGGAATTAATTAGAGAAAATATTTTAATATTGCTATTTGCCTTCATCTATAATAGAAGTGTCAATGATGAAAGAAAATTAGTAAAATGTATATGAAAATTTTTCTTCTGTCAGAGTCTAGGGCACACTGTGGTATCTAGAGTCAAGTCCCTGCCCACCATCTGCACACGCTTCAAAAATGGAGGAGACCCAAACCCTGTTGGCCCCACCTTCATCAAGCCCCTCTGGGTGCTGGATGCAGGTGGTTGTATCTCAGTCCAGTGCTGGGTGGGGGGTGCAGCCTCAAGTCCTCCAGCCTGGCACCAGGAGGGGGGTGCAGCCTGAGGTCCCCTGACCCAGCGCTGGGATGGGAGGGTGCGGCATGAGGTTCTTAGACCTGGTGCCAGGGTGTGGGTGGTGTGGCCTGAAGTCCCCATCAAGCCCCACTGGGCAGGGGTTGTAGCCTGAAGGCACCAAGGTGGGGGGTATGGCCTGAGGTCTCCTGTCAAGCCCCATGGGGTGGGGGTCACAGCCTGAGGTCCCTCGCCCCGATCAGGCGCCATGCAGTCTCAGGTCCCTGCTGTTTGGTTGGGACGTTATGGTGTCCTGGCTAATTTGCATATTCCTCTAACATATATAGATAGATTATGGAACATACATGTGAAATAAAAAATAAGTTTTAAAATATTATTTTCAGTGTTTTCTGCCTATACTTAGTATTGTTAGACTTATTGCCAGTGTTGTGAGTATATAAAGGTACATCAGCCGAAACCGGTTTGGTTCAGTGGTAGAGCGTTGGTCTGCGAACTGAAAGGTCCCAGGTTCTATTCCGGTCAAGGGCATGTACATTGGTTGCGGGCACATCCCCAGTAGGGGGTGTGCAAGAGGCAGCTGGTCGATGCTTCTCTCTTATCGGTGTTTCTAGCTCTCTATCTCTCTCCTTTCCTCTCTGTAAGAAAATCAAAATATATTTTAAAAAAATAAATAAAGGTACATCAGAGTACATAGTTTTAATATGTATGTCTCTCTTTTGAAATAAAATTTAATTTATTTTCTAGTCACAAGAAAGCCTGAGGTGATGTAGAACAGGCTTATTGCGGAATGACATACCTTTGAGTCATGTCTACGGTTCAGAAAGTAATTGACTCGCTCTCACCTGTCCCCTCTTTATTCCAGTCGTTATCCAAGCAGTGAACGATGAGTCAGACTTTTATAATAAAACTAAAATTAGCATCTTTTTTCTCACTTACTTGTCATATATTTTTTTCTCCTTTGTATGACCCTGCTTAGCCGTCTATTTTGACATTTTAAACTGCTCAAAATCATGCATTTTCCTATCATTAAGTATATTACCTATATTCTAGTGTAAATTGTGTGTGACAATAAAATATGAATCCTAAAGTCAGAACTGTCAGAATAGCATTAAATTATTCATTTATATCAGGGAATATCCCTTAATGCTTATACTTACTAAATTAAAAAATAATTACTTTTCATAGTCACTTTTAATAAAAGCCCTTTGGACAGCATTCATCCGTTCAAGAGTTACCCCTCAATCACATTATCCTTCAGGTGGTAACGTGAAAGACATTGTTTAAGTTTTACTAGAGGCCTGGGTAGTATACCCTGAAATTACAAACCACGGGTTATGAATTGAAATAGAAAAAAATAAAGGGAAGAGAAAAAAAAAATAAAATGAGTTGGCATACAAGTTTTCCTTAATGGATGTGCATAGATATAAAGTGAGGGTAAAACTAAAGTCATTCCACACTGATATATCAGGAAATAGTATGGGGCTTATCCAGAAATCATAAATCAAACTTCGCCTGAACTGTGAGATAGTGATGGGCCATTAGGTTGAAAAGTAGAGTGAAATGGTTCATAACATTACAAAGAATTTTTTTTTTTATTCTGGATTTTTTTTTTTTTTTTAATTAAAGGGCTTAAACAATTAGGTTGAGGCATCTAGTACTTTGGGAAGTATGTCAGAGAAAAAGTATTAAAGTATAATTTCATTAAAGATACTCTCTTGCCGAAACCGGTTTGGCCAAGTGGTAGAGCGTCGGTCTGCGGACTGAAAGGTCCCAGGTTTGATTCCAGTCAGGGCCATGTACCTTGGTTGCGGGCACATCCCCAGTAGGGGGTGTGCAAGAGGCAGCTGGTTGATGTTTCTCTCTCATTGACATTTCTAGCTCTCTATCTCTCTCCCTTCCTCTCTGTAAAAAATCAATAAAATATATTAAAAAAAATAAAAATAAAGATACTCTCTTAGTTCCATAATACAGGGTATCCCACCAAAAATGTGTACATACTTTAATAGCTGATAACCCACTTAATTTTAAAAATGAATTGTATGTTAATAAACACTAACTTTATAACTGTATACAGTTTTGGGGGACACCCTGTATGATAGCTCAATTTGAGCAGGCAGAAGGAAGCTAGGTAGTCAAGGACTGGGCCCTGGCCGGGAGGAAGTAGAACCAGGAACCCAGCTGGACAGGGAAAGAAAGGCGTGTGGGAGCAGTGAGCTTTAAAATGTACAGATGTTGCTAAGACAGGCAGCTTGTAATCAATCACAAGGCAGTAAATCCCAAGGATGTTACTGAGACAGAATTCTTTTAAAGAGCCAATCAGGAGCTAGCAAAGCATCTATCTACCCTTGACCAAGAAGCACATGCTCTTCTCTGCTGTTCCCTGTGCCCACGTGGCTTATGGCCATATGGGATTCTGCATATGGACCAACAGACTTTAGTTAGCTTGGATACTAAACTATACCCAGCTGCAACCTGGAACAAAACTCTGGACACTGGCCTGCTTTCAGCTTTCCTGGAACCCTCACTGCACCTTTTCCAGGACTGGCTTAAGGAGCATGAAACTTTGGAACTGAGATAAAGAAACTTCACCAGTAACCTCCTTTGGGCCCCCTTTCTGCCGTCTCCTGTGGCAGGGAGTCTGCCTAACTCTCAATAAACTTTGCTTCCACTCACCTTGTCTCTCCCCCACCACACCCCGGAGAATTCATTCTTCGATTTTTTTGAGGCAAGGAACTCTGAGCCAAATGGAAATTTTGATTCAAATTGATGTTTCTTTCTTTTCGGATTTAACACACTGGAATAAATATTCAAAGTATGTATACATTTTTTGGGACATTGTATTTTTTGTGTTAATATTTATCTTTTTTCTGATTTTATGGTAAAATAGACTCTTAAAAATTATTCACACAATATTCATCTATGTATACTAGGTGTACCAGTTAATAATAGTGGATTTTGTAATAAAAGAAAACACGATAATTTCAAGAGAAACATCTAAAGTGCTTTATCCAAAGTAGTGTCCATTGCTAGCTACACATCTCCCCATCTTTCAGGTAATTTGTGGATACAGTCCCAATAAAACTTTTCTTGTTTTGAGGCAAACCATTCAGAGACCCAATTTTCCACTTCTTCGTTTTGAAGTGCTGCTCAGAAAGTAAGTGTGCCATTGATCAGAACAAGTGGTAATCTGAAGGAACAAGGCCTGGTGAATACAGCGGGTAGGTTAATAATTCTGAGGCAAGACCTTTTAACATGTCTTTGACTGGTTTTGAAGTGTGTGATGGTGTGTCATCATGAAGCAAAATTACTTTCCCGTGTATTCTGGCCCATTCTGGTAGTTTCATGATCAAAGCATGGTTCAAATTTATTATTTGTTGTTGGTAGCGATCAGTATTAACAATTCCACCTGACTTTAGAAGCTCATAATACACCACACCTTCCTGATCCCACCAAATGCAGAGTGTTGTCTTCTTTCTGAGGCAACTTGGCCTTGCAGTATGTTGATGGTTGACCTGGATCAACCAACAATTTTGTGCATTTGGGATTCTCTTTCATTGCCAGTCACAATTCGATGCAAAAAACTTTCTTTTCGTGCCGTTGAAGCAACATTTTACAGATGACTTTTCAGTTTTCCATTTGTCTTTCATTCAGTTGATGTGGCACTCATTTTCCTTCCTTTGAAATCTTTCCCATCACTTGTAAACAATCAGAAATTGTTTGCTGAGCAGTTTAATCTTTTTGCAAGTTGTTCTGAGTTTGACACACATCTTCATCCAATAATGCTTGTAATTATTGTTCTTCAAACTTTTTCTTTTCTTTTCTTTTTATTTATTTATTTTTTGTTTATTTCAGAGAGAAAGGGAAAGGGAGAGAGAGATAGAAACATCAATGATGAGAGATAATCACCAACTGGCTGCCTCCTGCACACCCCCCACTGGGGATCAAGCCCACAACCTGGGCATGTGCCCTTGAACAGAATCAAACCCGGGACTTTTCAGTCCACAGGCTGATGCTCTATCCACTGAGCCAAACTGGCTAAGGCTCTTCAAACTTTTTTGGTTGACCTGGACTGTCTTTGTCTTTCACATCAAAATCACCACTTTTAAAGCATTTAAACCAGCCTTCACAAGTATCTTGAGATGGAGCATGTTCACCATAAGCTTTCCAAAGTATTCAGCAGCACTTTTCTTCAAAATAAAGTAATGAATTGAAACTTCCCACAAATGCTCTTTTTTTAAAAGGAAATTTGAAAAGTTAAGTGTAAAAATATCTGATGGTAACACCTTCAGAAAATTTGACATATGAAGCTTTGAGTGGAGGCGCTGGGGATTAAGAAATAAAAAGGAAGGAAGGAAGGAAGGAAGGGAGGGAGGAAGGAAGGAAGGAAGGAAGGAAGGAAGGAAGGAAGGAAGGAAGGAAGGAAGGAAGGAAGAAAGAAAGAAAAAGAAAGGATTCTCTAATTTTTCTGGGATTAAGATATTTTATCTCTGATGGTTATATTCCTTTAATACTCAGACTAGCTCTGCCTCAAGTAATGATTAGTTGAATAGATTCTTGAATAGTAGGAAATTCCAACTGGGTTAATGCTATAAATTTTCTATATCCAGTGGAGAGATTGTTGGTTAAACATTTGAAAGGATTATGCATCACTAAAAGTAAATGACTAACCTATTGCTAACTGATTATATAAAACTTCTTTTCTGAAAAAGCTGAGAAACTGTCATTCATATTAAATTAAAATGTAATGTTAGAATCCAAGGAAATTGAATTGGCTGATACATAACATCTTGGATGTCTCCTGAAGTGTTATAAGTAATTATAATAAGAGAATTCTCAGGCACACGGCAACTCTTGTAAAATTAGGAATGGTTAAGTTTGTTTTGTTATGTGAGAAGATAAAATTGACATTGCTTTCATTATGACAAGATAGAGATGCTCTCCTTAACATTATTTAAAAAATAGGTTTTATTTCTCATGATAAAAGGAAAATAAAAATAATGTAAGAAAACTTTATTTAGATTTAAACAAGAAAGGAAAATTTCTGTTTTAGTATATTTGATCCTGTGTAGCATTTTTAATTTAAAAAATTTCCTGTAACCCTATATCAGAAGTTCTGATCTAGAGAATACCATTTGCAATTAATTTTTTTTTTGCTCTTTTGATTTATTCGTCACGATAAATATGTTAATGTTGGTTAATGTTGAAATAAATATTTGCCTAGGTCAAGTAAAGACTAATTTTGTCTACTTTGCTATTTGTGTTTAATATATCATGTCATGTTGCCTTTCATTTTCTCTGTTACATTTAATTTATTTGTTTAGTTATTTATTTGCAGTGCTTTGTTTTGACTCTCATCTAAAGCCTTTTAAATCATGTAGAAATAAAAGTGGAGTTGCAAAGTAAAAAATGTTATAGTGACTTTTATATTTGTCTATGTAATCACCTTTCCCAGAATAAAGATATCTGTTTAGTGTCCTTTCATTTCAAACTGAAGGACTTTTTTTTTTTTTTTTTTTTTTTTTAGCATTTCCTATAGGTCCACTAGTAACAAACTCCACTTTTATTTACCTGGGAATGTCTTAAATATTCCTTAGACTGTTCATTCATTCTTATTTTCCTTTTCAACTCAAACATATTGATTTCAATTGTGCTGTCTTTGTGTTCACTGATTCATTCTTATCTTCTGTTGAGTCCCTATGATAAATATTCCTTTCAGATATTTTATACTTCTTGCCAGCACTGACTCTAGAGATCAGGCGGAGAAAGGCATAGCTTACAGTGTTCTCAGATATTTTGAGGGCAAATTCATTCTGGGAATGCACATGGTTTTCTCAATTCTCCAGTATACCTGAGCACTTTAAATGACATAATTTCTCTTTTCTGGGGAAAAAAAAATTATCTTTCCAAGTTTTCCTATTATATTTGGATAGTTTACTTTATATTTAAAGTGTTATATTTTGCCCCTGGTGCCTAGAGGTATTTATTAATTTATTTGTCTATATTGTTTCTGAACAATACCCACCACTATTCTGACCTTAGGTGAAAAGTAGATGAGCACCTGGCATCAGTTCTTCAAGTAGCCCCCAGATAACATACAGTTACATAATAATTTATGAATAGGGGCTGCTCTGCTCCCATTGGTTTCTGTCTTCATGATCACCACCAAGTCTGAAGAGTAGTGGGACAAAGACATTAGTGCCTCAAAGCTTTCATACCATTTTTATGTTGTCTTTTTCTTGTTCAGCTTTTGCTTGGTTGTTTATATCTCTGACCATTTTCCAGAGTACTAACAAAATTGTTTATGATGTTTTCTGCTTGTTTTTCAATGTTCTGTGGAGGGGATGAGTGTTTGGAGCTTCCTGTCATTTTGGTAATGTAATTACTTATTAAATTTTAATAACAACACCATTAAAACTTCCCTATTTTAAACATGAGAAATTTTATCAACTTGGGTTGAATAAGTTAGTTAAGGCAACAATTTTAGTAATTTTTGAGAACAAGGAAAATAATAAAATATTTAAATATATTATTTCACATGAAGATTCAAAACTGATGAGAAAGAGGTAAAAAATTTGGGAAGTTATTAGAATTTGGGATTGTGTTTCTGAAAAATAATGGGTTGAATGAGACTTAGCAAGTAGATCTCATCCATCCTAAACATCCTATGAAGACTTTACTAATCAAACCTCTCTAGGAAACTAATTTTTCTTGTATTTACGGTGATTACTCCAATGTGATACATACTTTTTTATTTTACTGTTGATTCAGCCTTTCTAATTATTTTTCTTTTATATTCTTGTTAGTTTACTACTGGCATAAGTAAAAGGCTTCTTATTTTCTCTGATGACAGGAGAGAGGAGAGTAAAAACAAAACATTTTCATGCTCATGGGTATTACAAATCTCAACTACATAAAATTCCTCCAGCACAACCACAACAAAGAGAGAAGAGCAAATATCAATTCACATTTGCAAATACCAAAAATTTTTGTTATTATAATAACATTAGCAATAAAAAACAATGGTTTTATATGTCACATAAATTAGAATTATTTATTATATGCGTGACATCACTAAAGGGAAGTATGCCAGATAGTTAGCAAATAAAACTGTACTATACTATGAAAAATAAGCAACGATAAAATTCTTGGGTAAGTCACCACTTCTGTGACTGCTCAAAAGACTCTGCAATAAACCATAATTTATATAAATATATAAATTTCTATATGTGTTGGTTTCTATTTCATTTTTAACTATTTTACAATTTCTGCTTCAGAGGGATAAAAAAAAAAGAGAACACATACCTCACAGAGTTACCTCACTTGTTAACAGAGATGACTTTTATAACAGATAAAAATGGTAACTAACAAAAATATTTAGAAATAATCATATTTCAATCCTTGCCAATCATAAAAAAATATTGCAGATATTTTAAGTACTGTGTGTCATTAATTTTCTAATTATTAACCATCTTAAAAGTTAGTTTTATTATACTGTTTTACTGGCATATAAAGAAAGGTGCTGGATTTAATATATTCTAGCACTGGGTCAATTTTCAATTAGTTACTGGTACTAATTAGATAGGACACGATTTATTTCTGTTCCTTTAACTTTTCCTATTCTTTTTTCCTTTCACTCTACCTGCAGTCTAACAGAAAAAGTCAATCTATTTTATCTACTACTTTTGTTTAAATTACCTTAAGAGATAGGATGTAAATTCACCGTAACTAGCATCTCTCTATATTTC
This sequence comes from Pipistrellus hanaki, assembly GCF_964339955.1. Lineage (NCBI taxonomy): Eukaryota > Metazoa > Chordata > Mammalia > Chiroptera > Vespertilionidae > Pipistrellus > Pipistrellus hanaki. The sequence continues at coordinate 41,551,171 of NC_140506.1, read as the reverse complement.
TAGCAAAACATTTGGCAATTAGTTCTAAAAGATAAAGATAAAACTGACTTCCAAATAAAATTTGTTATCCATTTCAGACAGCTTCCTTATTAATCAACATTTAAACTCTTTCTCTCTCAAGCTGCTGTTTTATTCTCAAGATCTGAGTCATTTAGTCCTTAAAGGAGAATGCAAAATTTTCTACATGAATTGATTTAAAATGATATTAGGGACTTAACTACCACTCCCACCTTCCTCCACTGACATACATAAATATTTAGCAAAAACAGGGGGGGAAAACATATATACTTTTCCCCAATATTATCCACTTGTAGGCTACCTTGCTATGAACTTCAAAAGTCCTTATTAAACTTCAATGGGAAGCTAAGCAGAATTATTATGACAAATATAAACTGTGGATTATGTCTGTGTATATAAGGAAAATAACTTCCTCTTTAGAATGGCTCATTGTGATGGAGCCATGATTCTTTGGGAAGTCATAAAGGCCAAGGCTACACCAAGCTCAGTGGAAACATTTAGCTGGAGGCAACCTATTTGCACAGCAGGACTTAATCTTGGCATCTTTATTCCAATCCTTGAATTTGGCAAGTGGGCCTAGGACAGCTGCCTGCAGAATCAGCCAATGATTGTCCACTGGACCATCCACCTGTATAAAAGCATAGCCAGTTTTACAATGGCTCAACTGCATTGCTCCTCTGTACAGATCAGGCATTTCCTTTAAAAACAGCTTTTATACCTGACTGAAGAAAACAGGCTATAATGGCCCATTTGCAACTTACCTTTCAGACCACCCACTCTGTCATAGAGCATAATAAATTTAATGTAATTATTTATCAACTACCCCACAGGTCTCTTCTGAGAATACCTTTTGAAGGTTTCTTCTATCTTTAGAAGGATGGGACTTTTTTTCTATCCCTCTTCTTCCACTTCCTCCTTTAGAAAGGGTATCCTAGCATTCCACCACCTGCAGTTTCAGCTAATGCCAGGCTTGTGTTAACATAAAAAAACAAAAAACATTCAAACCTGTAAAGAATTTTTGTGAGTTTATTTGAGCCAAACCGTCAACAATTGCCAGGAAGCAGTATCTCAATGGAATGGGATAATACTCCAGAGAATGGCGGTTTCTCATCTATTTTTATGCATTGCAAAGGAGGGGACTTAGTTGGGTTACATGAAATCCATTGGTGATAGATTAGAGAGGCGGGAGAAGGCAAAGAGGGGAAACCCCCAGGGTTAGATAAAAAGTAAAATGATAGACACATACTTAGGTGGGTGCAGGGTAGTTAACAGTCAACAATTAACATGATAACAATAACAAGGAATTTATGGTATCTGTCCTGGCACCCATGCACATTAGTTAGGTTGTTCCCTGAGGCATCTGGAAAAATGGAAGTTACAAGTTACCCAGACATTTCAAGGATATGCTATTGGAGATACAAAAAGACAAATAGGCTCAGTTAAGGTAAAGGTTGACCTTGTCAGTGAAGATACTGGCCTAGGACATAACTACCCACCATAACTGCTTTTAGTTAAAGTTTTAGACTATCCTTTGTGATTACGTTAGGTCTCTGAGTTTTCAAAACTGTCATGCAGGCCTTCCTTGAGCTTGTCAGGTTAGCGTGTGGTTCCTTTCATCCACATTTAGAAAAGCAAAGCAAAATGTCATAGGTTCTGTAATATGACAATGGTTATTGTGTAATGAAGGATGGGCACTCCGGGATTTTCAAGAGCAAATGTATTCGTCTTGTAGGCTTTAATTTTCTCACTCTAAAGTTACATAAGAAAGTCTCTCTTATATCCCATATTGTTTTTCTTCCTCTTAAAAACTGCAGGGTCTATATACAGGAAAAGCTATATCTTACCTCACTCCCACATACACACAGCTGAGAATATAATGTAAACCATTGCTTGAAGGCTAGAACAAGAAACTAAAAACAATATGATTCACAATCATAAATGCAATGTTAAATGGTGGAGATGAGGGCAAATCTTAAGGGAAGAGTTAGAGATGGAAGAAGGTTAGGAGACATCTTATGATCTCATTGCTCATGAAGGTGTGCATTTGTGATTTCTCAACCAGTAATGTAATTCAAACTCACATGTTTATTTAAAACATCTTTTTGGAAATCTCCAGCACCTTAGCTGTGATCTCATGAAAGTTCCAATAACGAATCCTCTTTTAACTCAGCTCATTAAATGAGTATTTTTAAACTTGAAACTTTCTAGAGTGAAACAGTTGTGGAAATCACTCCAGTAAAGCTTTACCTTAGGACCTATACTTCTGAACGGTGGGCTTGACTTACCAGTGGAGACATTAGGGTACCCATTGCTGCCGGGAAGGAAAGATCTGCCACTCACTAGAACCCTTGGACTTCAATTACATCCTCATTGATGACTCTGCTACCTCACCATCTTCAGAGTCTTCGGCGCGGGTGCTAACACCACTGAGAGCCCTTTGCCTTCAAAGGCGGGATTATGCCTGAGACCCAGGCCCAGAGCTGCCATCCTGCCCCAAATTCACGCAGCAACACCATTCAGATTCCTTGGCCTGATTGGGGTGCTGAGGAGTCAAGGTCAGACTGACGATTCCAAGAATTACAGGCTGTTGTGTTCCTTGTGATTAACCCCCTATTTATCCTGTTCCTCAGTATCCATTCCTCTCGGTCTCCTCACCCCCTCTTTTTTTTTTTTTTTTTTTTTTTTTTTTTGTAGCTCCATCGGGGAAGCCCTAGGACCAGACAGGGGTGCAGTCCAAGGGTGTCAGGGTGTGGAGTGTGGGATTCCCAGAGAAGTGAATTGGGTGCAGTTGGAGACCGCAAGGTGCGCTCTGTGTCTTGGGGAGTGTGGTGGGGGAAGGACAGATGGGTCAGGAGGATAGGCTAGGAAGGACTGAGCATCTGGATAGCTTACAAAACAGTGGAATCCGGTCTCCGAAGCCACTGCTGAAGCGATGCCCCTGTGCAGCAGGGTCTCAAATTCCGCGGGATCTTGGCTGGATCTCACCGGTTCCCTGGAGGCCAGAGGATGCTGGGAGGACAAACACCTGGTGCCCTGGTTGCAGTGGCTCCTCGTCCCAGACTTGTCCTAGTGTTTGCTGTCTCTCTCACCTTTCAAACAAGCCGCAGTTATTGAAGAGGCCTCGCCACCCCTCCTCCCCCAACCCAGTGTCCTAAAGCCCAGCGGGTCCCTCTCCTGGGGCCTGGCCCGTAAGGGGCGGGTGCAGGGCTGGACCCAAAGGTGGTGCCGGGTGGGCAAGATATAAAAACGATTCCCTTCAGATACTAGCTTCTCAATAAATGTGTGTGGATTGAGTGGGTACATAAGTGAATGTTACATTATTATTGACTCTTCCACTGAAAAGGCCTGTGTTAATTTAAACAACGTATTTCAGCTTTATCAAAGTTGGGAGGTCTTAGATGTAATTAATACAGGAGTTGAGCACAGCCGTTTTGGAAACAGTGAGAGAAGTAAAAATTGCTCCAATTTATTTAAAGAGAAGGAATTTATTTATCTTGATAAGACTTCTTTGTATCTTTCATTTTGTTCCTGCAATAACTGATTGCTATTATTCCCATGTTAGCTTCAGGGGGAAAAGGGTATCAATACATCAAACTGTGTTAGATGATATGGATTGAGTGATAAAACTCAATTTCCTTTTGCTCATTATTTATCCCCTTTCAAGTGTATATTTATTATATAGAAAAATAATAGTTAATGGAAATAAAGACCTAAAATTGGAATTATTTTTAATATATATTTTATTGATTTTTTTACGGAGAGGAAGGGAGAGGGATAGAGTTAGAAACATCAATGAGAGAGAAACATCAATCAGCTGCCTCCTACACAACACCTACTAGGAATATGCCTGCAACCAAGGTACATGCCCTTGACCAGAATTGAACCTGGAACCCTTCAGTCCACAGGCCGATGCTCTCTATCCACTGAGCCAAACCAGTTAGGGCTAAAATTGAAATGTGCAAATGGAGTTTTAACTCTTAAATTTTGTATCTCAAACAGATGTGCATCATGCAAACCACAGACACGGTGCTTAGGAAGGGATTTCTACTCATGGTGAGTGGTGATTTATTTGTTCAAAGCACTGAACCTGAATCCAAACATTAATGTTGCATTTTTTTAAAGAGTGGAATACAGTATATATCTGGGATTATATTGATCTTACCTCTCTACTTATACATGATTATTAATGTGTCATTTGTTTATCTTCTTTCTCCAACTAAGTTATTGTGCATTTCAACTAATTAGTCATGGGATAGAATAACATCTGATGAAGTGATCAAGGACAGCTTATGGAGAATATGAGAATGAAGCTAGTCCTTGAAGGGGAAGGTTTTATTTTGTATTTATTTATTTATTTATTTATTTATTAATATATTTTATTGATTTTGTACAGAGAGGAAGGGAAAGAGATAGAGAGTTAGAAACATCGATGAGAGAGAGTCATCGATCAGCTGCCTCTTGTACACCCCCTACTGGGGATATGGCCGCAACCAAGGTACATGCCCTTGACCGGAATCGAACCCTGGACCTTTCAGTCCCCAAGCCGACGCTCTATCCATTGAGCCAAACCGGTCTCAGCGAAGGGGAAGGTTTTAGATAGGCAAGGAAGGAGTTACTTAGAATTTCAGGCAGAAAATTACAGTGTATGCCAATGGGCAGAGTTTTATATGAAAATCAGCTGAGCTTTTTCCCCCCCTGTATTTTTATTTTATTCATTCATTTACACACCTATCATTTCAACAAGCATTCATAGAGTGCATATTATGTTCCAGGCACAATGCTAAACATTTGTGATTCAGAATAAAATAATGCACAGTTATCTACAGCTGTCTCCAAACAATTCCATTGTAGTCATGACATATGTATAACAGATTTAATATACACCTGTGTTATGTATTAAATCCTCACAATCTATTGGAGCTCACCCATAAAGCAGGCTATTGTTGAGCAGATGCTGTAAACAAATGATATAAAGCTAAGTGAGGAAGCACTGACAACTCTTGTGACTTACTGAGCCATTTAAAATGAGCAATGAGCCAAAGCAGGAGTCCTACAGAGGGAGAATCAATAATGAATGCATTATCATGCATATTTCCCTAAGACATGGGTAATAATCATGTAGGTTCACTTCTGTTACTAAATAATTTTAAGGAGTCTTCCCTCCCCCTCCCATGGACTCTAACATACCTATTTCTGGTAAAATAAAGAAAGAAAAATAGAGAGATCTTGATAGTTGTTAACACCATAACTTTGTTAGACTTTAGCTGCCAGTACATTTTTCAGAATCCATCGGCTCATTTAAACCTTCAGTGGGAAAATGGCAATTGAGCATGAGTTTTACATTAAAGCAATACTACACTGACAAGAAGCAATGTGGCATTTCACCATTTCATCAACTGTGCTGTAGCTTGGTAAACTTACAAAGGATAAACAGATTCCTTATTTTCTCTTCCATCTTACTTTCCAATCCAAAATTGAACACAAACCTTATTTTTGTTATATTATTAAAAGGATTATTTTCATATTAAAAAATTACATCATTTCAGAAGATAAGGCATTTTAATCCTACTGTTTTATCCATGATATTTATTATGCACTATTGTCCTTTTCTAGTATTTTCTTAATATATTATAAATTGGTGGAGAAGTTACACATGTTCAATAAGTGGTGGTTACATATAATGCAACTGCATTCATCAGGAGAAAATAATTAAAAGATAGAGAAAACAACAGTTCAGGTTGTCCTGGCCACCTTTTTACTCACAGGGTTTACCCCCTGGGTGGAAAGGAAAAATATAATTCTGCTATTTTCACAGCTAGTTTAAGTTGCCTCAGGCCTTTTATAGATTGAATGTCAAATCCAAACAGAACGTACATGCAAGTGATTAAAGATATGTATTAATGTATTTTTAAATTTACTTTTATTAAATCTATTGGGGTGACAGTGGTTAATAAAATTATGTATGTTTCAAGTGTGCAATTATATCACACATCGTTTGTATATTACATTGTGTGCCAACCTCCCAATTCAAATCTCCGTATGGCTCTTAGAGTTTTGTAGGCATCTCAACTGCATAATTCCATGATTTCTAGGACTACAAAAGTGAGGAAGCATTGGAAAGCTTTGGAAATGTTATAAAATGCTTACATTTTTGTTTCCAGATTCATACAGCCTAGACTACATTTTAGATGGAGTTAGTCTGAAAGTATAAATAGGAGCCAAAAATCAAGAAATCCCAAGTCATGCAAAGTATGCACGGTTTTGTATATAAAAACAACTTTCATAGTTTTAGTATATGCTGAAATTTAAGAATCACAATCTAGGAAACATATTTCAAAGCCTATCAGCAGAGGTCTGAATTTTCGAACTATTTGCCTTTAATATAACCTTTATTAATCCCCCATAGTTACTCAGGCTGCTATAGGGAATTATATACTTGGCATACAGGGTTCAAATAATTGTTTTTAATATTATCTTTATTACTTTAACATATATTAATAGAATTTGGTTTTATGGGGGTAAGCAGAAATACATCTTAATGGAGTAGGAGAAGGGATAATTTCTAATATTACTAAGAGAAGATTAAAATATTTATAACTTCACAGTATCTCCTGATTTAGCTGACAATATGACAATAAATAGAGACCTTATTTTACTTGGCACTTTAATTCCTGAAGATGGAACTCACCACAACGCATTTCTCACCACCCAGCTTCCCACTTTCATATAAACCTCTCTTCAGCATTGATAGGCATTCAAATAAAATTTAAAAGAATAAACTGTTCTCTTATCACATATGGCAACCAGCATCTCAGAGGACCTATAAACCAATGCATTCTCTACTAACTTGGCACCTTATTATTGTAGACTCCAGAAATAAATGGCATTCTTTCCTGTTGGTCATTGATTTTATTTGATCCAGAAAATTTTCCTTCCTTCTCTCTTGGGGCATACTCTTCAACATGACTTCAAACTCTGGACAATATAGAGGATAAGTCAAATTACCTTTTACACCTCATTAGCTTTAACAAATACATAGCTGGCACTTACACAAATACCATCTTACCTGCTGTTCTGTTCCTCATGATATTGCTTTCCTGCTGTTTTTACAGGTGGTATTTAGGCAGTGTTATTCTGAGATACATCATTGTTACTACATCATTGTCACAAATTTGCAGACACAAATCTGGGAACAAAAGTTAACTTGGAAAAAATTACAATCACAGTATCAAAAGCTCCCACAGCACCATTTGGGAACTATTTCTTTAAGACAATCAACACCTGCAAGACAATAAATCACTATTGTCTTCTTTCTTCTCATAATTATTGTCTTCCTCTTAAATAGTCTCGTGTCACGTTGAACATATTTGTTCATGCACTGTACTGAAGTTCTCTTTTTTTTTTCCTTTATAAGAGTTGAGTATGCTGGTATCAGTAATAAAATAGGCAATTCATTACTCCACCTTCACATTATTATTTTGATATAGTGCTTGGACTTCTGCTACTTCTTAGTATTAATCTGTAATGGTTATTAGTAATTGAAAACAGATTTTAATTTATTTTTAAGAAGAGGAAGAGGGAAGGATCTGAAAACAGATTTTAAGGTACCACTTTTTGGGGTTACAATGAAAATGGGAAACCAGGAATTTAATTTTAATAAATATGATAAACAAATGCAAATTTTTAATGTAGGCAAACCCTTTCAAAAACAAATAATCAACAAAATGAATAAAATAAACTTTCTTGTTTTTCCTTTGAACAATTAAATAATTCATTCATTAAGTAAATAATTATTCCTATCATGTTCCAGGCTCTGAGGATACATCTTAAAAGTCAAATGGGGCCGGGACCGGTTTGGCTCAATGGATAGAGTGTCGGCTTGGGGACTGAAGGGTCCCGGGTTCGATTCCGGTCAAGGGCATGTACCTTGGTTGTGGGCATATCCCCAGTAGGGGGTGTGCAAGAGGCAGCTGATCGATGACTCTCTCTCATCGATGTTTCTAACTCTCTATCTCTCTCCCTTTCTCTCTGTATAAAAATCAATAAAATATATTTTTAAAAAAAAAGTCAAATGGGATCCATATTATATGAAACTTACTTTTTGAAACAATGGAATGGGACTTGTGAAGTTTGTTCAAGATTCCATTGTTAAGGAAAGGACAGTAGAAAAACAAGCGCTGTCATAGACACCTAGATTTTATCATCCTGGTCTTGCTAATAAGACAGCCATCATTTCCATAGTTAACTTCAGAGTGGGATTTAAGCCAATAGTCTGACACAAAAATAGAGAAGGGTCTTCAAGGAGGCTGAGGCTCCAAAGGACAGCTCTTTGCACTATATTCCATCTCCTATCCTTTTTCTTCCCTCTCCTAAAACCTCTCCTCTGGGACTGTCATTAGCACATGGGGAGAATTTTCTGGGAAAATATTGCGTAGCCAGGAGCATCTCACACATGAAAGAGGTTCTCTGGACAGAGATCATGAAACCAAATTTACCTTAAAAGTTAGCTTCCCCAGTGTGCGGAATTCTTTAGTGCATTCTGCAGTTATTAGAAATTTAGATTATATTCTTTGCATTTCACATGATTTCTCAGCTTTTCTTTTGTAACACAGGCTAAATGTGACACTACTCACTGGCCCTTATCAGGGAAACATACCCATTTCTTCTTTGTTTTTAAATGCTTCCTTGGCAGTGAAATAAGAAACAAAAAGGGATGAGTGAAAATTTCTACAAACTTGCCCTTGCTAAATTGGCCTAAAGAAATTTAACATGGTAGACCATAAAAACTATTGGAGTTGAATAACCATATTAACAATTCCAGAGTCTTTATTTCCAGTGTTTCCAGTCAAGTCTGGGTGAAGTTAAGGTCTAATTTGAAAAGAAAATAAATCAAAGGAACAAAAAACAGTGATACCAATGCTGGTTAGTGGATACCATTCTATTCCAACAAAAGAGATTTTTTTTAGCTTGAGATCAATCTTTGTTGTGAGTGGGGGAAAAACAAAACCCCAAAAATGTTACTCTTGCTCTTCTGCCAGTTAAGATTTTCACCATAGTCAATGTAAAACTCTGCCCCCACCCTATACCATTATCACCAAAAAATAAATAAAATAGAAATAAATCAAGCAAATATCTTTTTCCTCTCTGGAATGAAGGAGAATGCCATTTTTCAGTGTCTATGAGTTGCTTCTTCCAGAGAGTAATCAATTATTGATTGTGTGAGATTTCATAAATAAAGTCAAATGTAAGCAGATGATTAATCATTCATTTCTGGTTCACCTTGAGAGAACAATACAATGATAACAAAAGCAAAACATTGTCTGTGTTTCCTGTTAGTTCTGTGCAAGTTTGAAAGGTGCAGGCTCTATGTAGTTCATAAGGATTCTTGCACTTTCAGCTAAGACATTTGGTGAGGAAAATGAGGCAGACGGAAAAATGACATTTTGTGAGTCTTAGATCCGCGCTGATAGAACCAGGCTAAGAGGTCTTGTGAGAGTTTAAGAAATTTTATTAGATTCTCACAGAGGGCTGAGACTAGTGTATCGGTGTCGGCAAGCAAGAGAAGGTAGGGTGGGATATTTATGTTTCCTGTGGAAGTCAGGGTGACCTGTTGGACCAGGTATAGGCAGGACTGGAACGTGGGTATAGGTAGTTTACAGGAAACTGGAAGCCATTAGTCATGTCTTGCAAAACCTGAAATGAGAATAATAGGGAGGGCAAGAATCCCAAGCAGGACATAATAGAAAAGTACTGAGCACCCAGGGGAAATGGTCGAGAATATGCTTAACAGAGAGTACCTACTATGTAACAGTAACTTCATTTTTTTATAAGTAAATGTAATTTTATTATTATTTTTTGTTTTAATTATTATTATTATTAATATATTTTATTGATATTTTTACAGAGAGGAAGGGAGAGGGAGGAAGGAGGAAACATCGACCAGCTGCCTCCTGCACATCCTCCATTGGAGATGTGCCCACAACCAATCTACATGCCTTTGACCGGAATCGAACCTGGGACCCCCTCAGTCCACAGACCGACACTCTATCCACTGAGCCAAACTGGTTTTGGCTGTTTTAATTATTATTATTATTTTAATTTCTTTATTGATTATGGTGTCACATAATTCTTCTCATGCCCCCATTCCCATCCCAAACCCTTCCACATGTATGCCCACCCCCTGTTGTCCATGACCTCTGGTTAGGCTTGTATGCATGCACACAAGTCCTTTGGTTGATCTCTCCCCTTTGCCCCCACCCTTCCTTACCTTCCCTCTGAGGCCTGATAGTCTGATCGCTGCTTCTCTGTTTCCTGGTCTGTTTCTGTTCATCAACTTATGTTGTTCATTATTTCCCCTAGATGCGTTAGATCATGTGATACAAGGAATTTCCTTATAAGGTCCGAAACTGAGACAAGCCATAATAGTTATACTGAGAGGCAAATGAATCAGTCTGTAGTGAGTTCCTTTCTGGGCCAACAGTTCTTTTGAGTTCCCATTTCAATGTCAAATGGTTCCTTTTGTGTACCCAGCCATGGTATCTCAGATCTGGTTGGTTGACAAATGGTGTTGATGCAGGTCCGACAATCTCTGGTTTGGTCCTGGGCATCCTTCAACGATGCATGGCTCCTGTCTGCTAGTATGGCAAGGCATTGTCAGCGTCTTCCATCTCTGGACTGATTCTCTTCTGTCTTCATAGCTGGGGCAACTGGAGGGTCAATCAGGGCATGGCGCCAGTCCTGCCTTGCATTGCCCAGCCACTGCTGCCACCAGGTGGCCTCCCTTAGCAGGAGGTGACTAGGTGGGCTGATCAGGGGATAGTACTGGCTGGCAAGTGGCTAGCCCTGCCCCCGATTGCTTCTCAGTCAGTGTTGGTCATCGCCACCCCCCTCATTGCAGTCCCCTCCCTCTGCCTGTTGGCATGTGCTTTGGCTGGCCTGGCACCATCTGATCGCTGGCCCTGCCCCCGCCAACTGGTCGTTCTGCCATTCAGTTTATTTGCATATTATGCTTTTTTATATAGAATGGGTTACTATGCTAAACATTAATAACTTTTTCCTTTTTTTTTTTTTTTAAGGCTTATCAGACTGGTTCTGTTAGTGATTGAATTATGTGCTTATTTGCAAAATGAAACCTCTAATTTCATTTTCTACAAAATGGGGATGATAAAGGATACCCTATATAATAAAAGCCTAATATGCTAAGTGTCTGGTTGACCAGTCAGCCATTAAACAAAAAAAGCTTAATATGCTAATGACATGCTAAGGCTGCTCAACCACTCATGATGACCTGCACTGACCACCTGGGGGAAGAAACTGTGACTGGTAGGTTAGATTGCTGCTGGAGTCCAGCTGATCAGAATGAAGGAGTTGGGTTGGACACACCCTGGAGCCCTCTCGCACTTCTTCACTGGCTGGCCAACCTTCCATGTCCCTCCCCAGCCCTGATTGTGCACCGGTGGGGTTCCTTGGCTGGCCTGCACCCTCTCACAATCTGGAACCCCTCGGGAGATGTCAAAGAGCCAGTTTCATTCAGATCCTGCAGGCCAGGCTGAGGGACCCCATTGGTGCACAAATTCATGCAACAGGCCTCTAGTTATTTCATAAGGTCATTGTGAGAACACAACACATACCCTTTATCAGTCAGGGTCCAACCAGAGAAATAGTATCAGTAAGGAGATATAAATATAAAAATATATGAATGTGTTTGTTAGAGGAGGTTGAGTTTTCTTATATAATTATAAGAGTTAAGTTAAGAAGTCCCCACAGTAAACCTGTTGTCTGCATAACTGGTGCCAAAGTTAAGAGTCCACCAGGAAAGGAAGATGGATGCAAAGTGGTGAAGATCAAGGGCAGGTTGGAACTCTCTAGCAAGAGCTGGAAGTCCACTGGGACCAGAGTCTGGTGTTACTGCCTCTGACCTTGGTGACAAAGGTATCCTCCCTAGGTTAGAAACCTTCTTTTTCACAAAGATGAACACACACACACCTGGTCCAGGGATGAGAGGGGCTAATAGATGATGCTGAGAATGAAGTGCAATTTTAGGCCCAGCTGCTGCTTCAAATCAACAAGGTGAATCAGCTGATCAGCAACAATGTATATCTGTGCTACAAAAGTATGCTGCTTTCCAAATATCCTAAGAATCCTCCTTGTGGCTTCCCCTAACGAGAAATGTACAAGAAAGTGAATTCTAGGAAATGTGGCTCATCTTAGTCAAGTTGGTACATTATAACAGCATCTTACATATGTAGATATACCACATGTACAAATATATTTGGGGTTTCTTTGACTGTTGTATGTTTTTTAATAGTGTCATATTTTTTTGCCAAAACCGGTTTGGCTCAGTGGATAGAGTGTCGGCCTGCGGACTGAAAGGTCCCAGGTTCGATTCAGGTCAAGGGCATGTACCTTGGTTGGGGGCACATCTCCAGTAGGGGGTGTGCAAGAGGCAGCTGATCGATGTTCCTCTCTCATTGTTGTTTCTAGCTTTTTATCCCTCTCTCTCTTCCTCTCTGTAAAAACTCAATAAAATATATTTTTTTTTAAAAATCCCCTCCTTTAAAAAAAATAGTGTCATATTTTTTTCAATCTACTAATTTTTACTCAAGAATTTAATAAAATTCAGGACAATTTTATGAGTAAAAGGTGGTGGAGAAGAGGGCTTATCAAGTTAAAATGAGATAGACTTAAAACAAGTATCAATTAAAATAAAGTCATTATTTATATTGAATTTAATTTAAAACAAACTTTAAAGTTACCAAAACTTAATTAAAATTTAAAATTTTTAATTTTTGTAAATCTGAGGCAGTGTCTGTCTCTCCACCAATTACTAAGATAAAATGTACCCAAGAAATTCCACTCTCAGCAAAAAACCAGAAATGTATAATAGTTCAAACATATTTGAGCATTTATTTTCTCAATTATCTTCTATTTAGATAGATTTCAATTTGAAATAGAGATTCATTTTACACATAGATTCTGTACAGAGACACTTTATTCTTGCTGAGGGAAGATTCCTTTGTTGTTAGGGTTAGATAAGCTTATCATTAACTACTCAATTAAGTTTATCTGCAGTTGAACAACTCAGGCACTCAGACAATATATTAAACCATTTAACCTTTCATGATTGCTACTTTTATTCTTCATTGAAGAATATTAGCTTTGGTTCTTTAATAGCAATTTAGTAACTATTTTGTTAAATTCTTCTAACCTACTCTTAAAATTGTCTTCTTCATTTTGGCCCATTGTGCCTTGGGATCTTCATGGACTTCAGAAAACGTCACAGTCCAAAGTCTTGAATACTTAGGGATACTTTTTTTTTTTTTTAATTTTAAGTATTCAGATCCTATTGAATGCAGTTAAAATTTATTTCCAGGTAGTTATGGAAACCAGGATCTGCATTTCCTTTGCACTCTGAACCATTCTGGACATTGGCTTCCAGCTACTCGACGCTAACGGCGGAAACGTGCATTGAATTAACTCAATTCCCTGTAATCACTAATAAACTGCAATGTCCCCTGAGAGGGGACATCCGAGTGATATGCTAGAATTCCGATGTCCCCTGAGAGGGGACAGCGGAGTGCAAAGGGTTAAGAAACCAGAGTTTTGTGGTTTTTGTGTTTCATTTTGTTTTTTTAATGACTAAACCTTGAGAACATTATTTTAGAAGATAGTATGATCTCAAGTTAGAGCTGGCTACTGAAAGAGATATCTATAGGTGGGTATAGATGCAACAGAAGGGAATTCCTAAGGGGAATTTGATGTTGAGAAGGTATCTTTGTCACAAGTTTTTGCCCAAGAACCTTTGACAGCTCGTTTAGTCCATTTTGAGTTCCAATATCAATTGGTAGCAGACCAGGCCAGATTTCTGGGAGTTTACTAAGAGTAATAACTCAAGACAATACTTGTTCCTGAAGAATATTTGCTCCAGTAATTTATAGAAAATATATTTTCACAGACTGAGGAATTTCAAAGGGAAATTTGAAGGTGGGGAGAGGGGGTTGGAGGGAAAAGAGATTAACCTGGGAATTTATATTCATATATGCATAGCCCATGGACACAGATAATATTGATAGTGTGGTTAAGACTTGGGAGGGTGCTGGGAGGAGGTAGTCAGTAGAAAAATCAACAATACTTTCAACAATAAAGATAAATTTTAAAAAAGAAAAAGAAAATATATTCTCGCAAAGGACAGAGCTATTGAACAATTGTGTGAGAAATGAGTAATCATTATATTTAGATAGTTAGGGGTAATTTTGGTCAAAACTGGAAGTTACTCAGGGCTTCAGTTGTGTTCTTGAAAGTAGCAACTTAACAGTGTAATCTTTGTGTACCTTTTCAAACATTTTCTTAAGGCTTATCATTTTCTAACTGTGAACTTCAGATTTAGTCACTACGCCTTATACTTAATTGTTACTCAGTATTGTGATTTCAGGAGAAATATGGCATGAAAATATAAAGCAAAGCTATTTGAAAATACAAACTCCTGTTTATAGTGATTAGAGGAGAGAAAAAAAAAAACACTAAGTAACAAAAATTCATGCCAGCAAATATCCATCAAATTGTACCATTGTTTTAAAAACTCTCCTAGATATGTTGTTGAAAGAACAGATTTTTTATGCACATATTATGACACAGAATAAAAGTGACAAATTCCATTAAATGAAAACCAATGAATACAGGTGGGAGCTTTCATTATTAAATAACTTCAATTGCACCCTTGCTTATAGAGTTTTATCTATTAGAACTAGTCAGATATTTCAGTTATAAAATAAAGGTTAAGAGTTTATGATGAAGCAAATTTTTAAAAAGTTTTATCTAACTGATCTTTACTGTTTTACTGTCCACTTATTATTGTTTTTTTTATGCACTCAGTATTTTTGAATGCTCATTTTAGACAGTTGCTAAGTGTTGTACATGCATTACTTTGTTTAATCTTCACAATATCCCAGCAACTTATATAAAGAAGTCATTTCACTTATAACCAGAATATAAATAAGAAATGATAAGATAAGTTGAAATGAAAAATATAAATACCATATAAGTTTTCAAAGTTACAAGAAATATGTATATTTATTCTGTTTGTTTAAAATAAGGCTAGGGCTAATTACTTAGTCAAGGTAATTAATATCTTCATTCTTTTTCTTTAATTTTCTTCTTTTGGATCTCTAGTGCACAAAGTTGAATTAACTCTATTCTTCAAGCAAAAGGGTTGGTGAATTACTTTGTTCATTTTGTGCAAAAATTTGTAACATAAATATGGGTAGAGGGTAAACTATATTCTATTCTATTCTGGGTATTTATATTTTGTTTGGTAGTTTTAATTTTTGGAACTGGCAAATGTCTTCATAATAATATATAAAAAAAAGATCAGAGTACCTGTAGCAGGCCTAAAGCTAAAGATTTAACCTACAATATCAAATAATATTCTATTTAATGGCACTAATCAGCTAACTGACCAACACTGACATAGATAAGTAAGAAAACACAAAAATTATGGAAGTAGGTTGTTTGGTGCTTGTACTAGCTTAAAAAACATCAGAGGGACCTTGTTTCTTTATCTTCTTATTGCAATTTAGCTTTGGCTTTCATCCAAAGATGATGATAGCCTCTGTATTCCTAGTACTCAGAACCATTTCTGATATTTCATAAGAATCATGGAGTAGGGCAAAGGATAAAGGGCCGAATGAGATGTCAGGTGAGTTTGTGGATTATTTATAAACTTTCCTGGTAATCTCACCCAATGTATTTCCCTTATATCACATTGGCTAAACTTGAGTCTCATAGCTACAGAAACACAAAAGTATATGCTGTAAGATTCCATTTATATAAGATAAAACTAGTATAGAGTGACAGAAACAGATCTGGGTTTCTTGCTGGCAGGCTGAGAAGGGAGGTAAAGGACTCTGAGGACCCTTTTGAGGAAGATGAAGAAATCTGTATCTTGCTGAGATATGTCTGTAAGGAGCCCTCAGATTGTACATTTTAGCTACAGTTTATCTCTTCTTTAATAATGTTGATATGTAAAAAAATAAGAATGGACTAAGATAGGAAAAAGGAAGTTCTGGGCAAAAGAATTTACTATAGTGAAAAAGCATGAGCTTTAGAATCCAATAGGCCTGTGTACAAAACCTGCCACCAGAACTTACTAGCTTTGAAACTTCAAAGAAGTTATTTCATTCTCTGGTTTTCAGTTTAACTATCTCTAATACATGGAAAATAATCCAACAGTGTTGTTAAAAAAAAAAAACTTAAGTTAAAATGACTTACAAAGAATCATGTACACCATAAAAAAACAACTATGTGGCTGATGTAAATGATTTCAGATATTTACTTGCTTAATAAATGACAGCTTTGCATAACTTATATAATTTAAAATGGAAAGAGGTAACTACAATTATTATAAATGCTAATAATATTTCATCTCTTTTTAAATGAATTTGCAAAGTATTCCTCTCATCTTCTAGCACTTTTATTCCTATTGTATTTTCTCATATTCAACTGCCAAAAATCTTATTTGTTTCCAAAAGAATGAAATGATCATTGCCATGATCAGTGTCAGTCTTGTATTATTTGTCATATATTACAGTCTATTAAAAATTGCAATTACAGCAGAAACCGGTTTGGCTCAGTGGATAGAGCATCGGCCTGCGGATTGAAAGGTCCCAGGTTTGATTCCGGTCAAGGGCATGTATCTTGGTTGCAAGCACATCCCCAGTAGGAGGTGTGCAAGAGGCAGCTGATCAATGATTCTCTCTCATTGATGTTTCTAACTCTCTATCCCTCTCTCTTCCTCTCTGTAAAAAAATCAATAAAATACATTTTTTTAAAAAGTTGCAATTACAAGATCATTTAAATATAAGAATGGGTTGGATATTGCTACTAATATGTTAAGTGACCACTGCATTTCCATCTGAGTTGCTATATTAAATAAACATAGCTCTTCTCAAGAATATGATTGACCTATGAACTCATTTTATTCTACCCTTTGTATATATTTGAAGGACCCTAGGAGAGTTTTACTTTTATTCTGTGATTCATCGCTCACAGGGACATCCATTAAATTATCTTTCAAGGCCCAATTTCAGTAACAACTTCTCTTGCAACTTCTCTTGGCCTTTTCAATGACAAGAAGAAAAGCACTGCAATTTAAGTAATAAAATCTATAAGATATCTACTCTAATTCCTTTATTTAGTAAATGGCTTTGGAGTAGAAAAATCACTTATTCGAAGGAAAATAGCATATCATGCCAAAACTAGGACTGGGATACAAGTTCATTATGCCCAGTAAAATCTAACAAAATATCCACTCTCTATGTTGACAGTTTTTAGATTTTATGAAATAATATAGCTACTTTCTTTTCCATTTATTTACTTAGCATGTATAATATTTAGAATATATAAATGTATGTTTCAAAGAAGATACACTTCAAATAATGACATAAATAAGAGAGCTATTTCTTTCACTTATGTTTCAAATCAGAGGTGAGCCATCTGGGGCTTATTGGCTAATGCCCCTGTCTTTCCTCACATGTGGTTTCCATTTCTGGAATAGAGATAACTGTTCAGCCATCATCATAGCCCAAAGAATTTGAAAGAGTGAAGATGAGTGGCAGGCAAGCAATTTCTCTTAGGGTGACCATGCAGACATCACACTTACAATGTTGTCTCACACTCTGTTTGTTTCACGGCCACAACTAGACACATGGAAAAGGGGAACATAGGATCTCCAGTTCAATATTGATATTTGATAAAATCAGGAATTATATCATGGCAAGAAAATACATGAAGAATGCAAAATGACAAATAATTAGAAGTGTCTGTTACAGGATGCTTTTTATCAGTGACTTAAACTTTTTCCCTGGCAAACCTTGAAAGAATTTTGAAACAAAAAAGTTAACATTTCTAAGTTAATATAAAAAATTATATCATAAATTGGAGGACTGTGGAGGCAGGCACGCAGAGCTGCCGGATCCTCCTGGGGGCAGGTCTGTCTGTGCCATGTGCCTGCTGCCCTGGCAGGGCTGAGGGGTCTGGGCACCACCATCTTGTGTCTGTGGGTGCCACCATCTTTGAGAGTGTGGCAGTCAATTAGCATATTCCCTCCTTATTGGCTATGGGTGCCACCATCTTTGAGAGTGTGGCAGTCAATTAGCATATTCCCTCCTTATTGGCTGTGGGTGCCACCATCTTTTGAGGGTATGATGATCAATTAGCATATTCACTCTTTATTAGATAGGATGGTTTTTTTTCTGCTTGAATTTATATTTTTATTCTACCTTTGCCATATAATTATATTCTAATCTATACGAATAAAAGGGTAATATGCTAATTAGACATCCGGACTTCCTTCCAGACCAAGCCACATTGGTGGGGCCAAGGCAGAGACAGTTAGGGGCGATGAGGCCAGCAGGGGAGAGAAATTAGGGGGGATCAGGCTGGCAGGGAAGAGCAGTTAGGGTGATCAGGTCAGTAGGGGAACAGTTAGGGGCATCAGGCTGGCAGGCAGAGGCAGTTAGGGGTGATCATGTAGCCAGGCAGGCAAGTGGTTAAGAGCCAGCAGTCCCAGATTGTGAGAGAGATATCTGACTGGCAGGCAGGATTGGAGATGGTGCAGGCCGAGCTAGAGAACCCCTCTCCCATGCACAAATGAACTGGGCCTCTAATATATATATATTAAGTGACCCTTATAACCAGAAGGATTAGAAGACTAGAAGGTTTGGTTGACCAGTCTACCAGTCACTATGATGCACACTGACCACCAGGGGGCAGATGCTCAAAACAGGAGCTTCTCCCTGGTGGTCAGTGTGTTCCCACAGCCAACCTCCCATGGCTCCTCCCCCCATCTAGCTGGACAGCCTCCCATGGTACCTCCCCCCAGATAGCCAGCCCCCCAATAGGCCTTGATCACCAGCCAGGCCAAAGGACCCGCATGTATTCATGCATCAGACCTCTAGTATATTTATATTTCAATTCTCTTACTAAGCACACTTTATAGCTTCTTACAGAAATATTATATACAAAATTTGAATGTTTTTTTTTCTGTGCTCATGTAGTTTGAAGTTTAATTTTTTTCCAAGGGTAGCCTAGTCATTATCATAAGTATATAATTGATAACAAAAGGTTTTAAAAATGACTTTGATGCATGGAGTTATTTTCATTTTTAAAACTATCTATAGATTATATCACCTATTGCTCAGTTAAGATATCATTGAGGCTCAATATAATTCCCATTTTTGCACTGTGTATATGTAAATAATTATAGCCATTATCTTTATATATAAAAACCTGCCGAAGCTGGTTTGGCTTAGTGGTAGAGTGTTGGTCTGCGGACTGAAAGGTCCCAGGTTCAATTCCGGTCAAGGGCATGTACATTGATTGTGGGCACATTCCCAGTAGGGGGTGTGCAAGAGGCAGCTGGTCGATGTTTCTCTCTCATCGACGTTTCTAGCTAACTATCCCTCTCCCTTCCTCTCTGTAAAAAATCAATAAAATATATTTTTTTTAAAATTTAACACTTGCCCACTGATTGATACTTAAAGACTATATATATATATATATATATATATATATATATATATATATACATACATACCTAAGCGACCATCTGACTATTTGACTGTTTGACTGGTAGCTCTGACACACAATGACCACTAGGGGGAAGATGCTCTAACCTGTAGCCCTGATGAGCACTGATCACCAGGGCACAATCACTCAATGCAGGAGCTGCCAAACTGCAGTGAGTTGGCGGCTGTGGTTCTTGGGTGGCACACCTAGAACCAGAGAGGAGGGAGCCTGATTCTGGCCTGTGTCACCTGAGAACTGCCCTCTCACAATCCTGGACCCCTCGGGATGTTGGAGAGTCAGTTTTGGTCTGATCCCTGCAGGCCAGGCTGAGGGACCCTACCCGTATAAGAATCTGTGCACCAGGCCTCTAGTAATAATATATAGATGAGAGTGAGAAGAATGTCATTAAAACCTTTTTGAACACCTTCTGAGTTACATGCCAAAAAAATCACATTGAGATCTATTATGAATATTCTATTAATTAAAAATTGTAAGAGGTAGTCTTTCAATGTCATGAAAGCAAGGAATCTGGAAATTGTATGATATATGAAAGTATTTGTCACAAGTCTTTACTGTCAGTCACTTTCTGGACACTAAACTAATCTTTTATATTTCTACCCTGAATGAATTTTATACAATAACCAATTTGTAATTAAGATATTAAAAATGGAGGCTAACATTACTTTTGAAAAATGGATGAGAGAGACTGATCAAGGAAAGAAGGGCAAAAAGAAATACTGATTTATTCTCATGAAGATTAAACTTATGAAAGCAGGAAGCCAAAATGTGGTGGTCGGGTCCCAGTTTGTTGTCTCATAAAATCAACGAATGAATTTGTGGACAAAAAAAGTTAGCAGAAATTAAATTTATTAAGAGAGAAGCCAGCCCTGGAGAAGGTGCAGCTCAGGTTCCAAAAGCAGGCCCGTTTCCAGAGCTTCTGTTCCATGTTACAGCTGCGTGTAGTTCAGTATCAACGCTAATTAAAGTCTGTTAGTCCATGTGTAGAGTCCCACATGCCATATACTATGTGGGCATAGGGGAGCAGATTCCCTGCCATAGGAGCCCGGAATCCAGGGTGCCATACAGAGCAGAAAGGGAGGAAGAGAGTGAGTTTCTTTGTGAAGGGAATAGATTCAAGCTTGCTAGCTTCTGATTGGTTCTTGCAAAAAATTCTGCCTTAGCAACATCCTTAGGATTAGGATTGGTTATAAGCCTCCCTGCCCATCTTCGCAACATCCATGTATTTTAAAGTTCATGTCTCCCTTACATGCACCCTCTCCCCACCCTGCTGGGTTGCCTTAGTAACCCTGTCAGCTGAGTTTCCTGGTGCTACTTCCTCCCCCACAATGGTCCAAACCCTCCCTGACTGCCTAGCTATCTTCTATCTCCTCAAGCATCCATGACAATCTAGGGTTTGTCAATGATTGAGCTGTTTCCTTAGAAAGTCTTTGTGTTATTCCAGGTTGCAGGTACCCTAATTTGAAGATTATTACTTCACAATGTATCATTTGCTTACTATTTTTAATGTTCTGTTTTAAAAGCTTTGCCCAAACACAACCTCCTATTCACAAAATGTTTGCCATGTGATATTTTATGTATATACAGAGTTAGCAAAGTAGGTTTACAGTTGTGATAATGCAACACAGTTAATAAAACTATTGTAATAATCATAGCTTGGCATTTCTTTTTGAACAACTGTAGACCTACTTTTGCTCACCCCTGAATATACCTGACATAGAATGTCCAAACAGGATTACCTACTAAGAAGTGAAGTCATTATATCAAGGGCATGATTATTTATCTCAGGCTAATACATTGAAGAGAGATCAATAAGTATTGGAGAAGAACATAAAGTTCTTAGGATACTGTGTTTTACTCTAGATGGCATGCTGCATTTCTCCATTTATTTTCCTTATAACCAAAACAATATTCAAATGGGAGCAGCCAAACCCACCTTTGGCCCATTGCCTGTAATTCCAACCAAAACAGACTTGATACTCTATATTTATCAGAGCCATTATATCCTTTATTTTGATTGAGAAAATTAAAAATGGTCAGGAATCATTTTGAATGGGCATATTTGAACTCTTCAAGAACTATAAAATTTACATTAGTCATTGCTGGTTGGAGTTTTCATGGTCAGTATTTAAAGGTTTGTCACCTCCCTATCAAATAACCAGCCTCTGAAATTCCCTCATAGTCATACTTCAAGGGCAGATGCTAAACTCTTGATAAATGTGCAAATGAGATAAGAAGAGGGACTGCTTAGTGGGACCTGGTAATCTATCAAGCCCATTGGTATCTTATCTTTGCTTTACCTACTGGTTATCTTGTAACAGGTGTTCTTTTAATTAAAAGTAATTCATCTTCTCTTGCTTAACTGATAAATATGTCTAACCACAGGGAGTAGAGGCTAAGGAAATAGAAAACTGTAAGAAAAGAACCTAACTTTTTAGAAGAATGTCTTTTTCAGGCCATAAAAATATTAAAAATTTTATCTGCTCCAAAATATCTTAAATTACTTAAGGAAAGACACATTTTTGTGGTTTTTTAGTTTTTTGTTATTGTTTGTTTTGTAATTTTCTACATGTTCAAAAAGTACTGAAATCAGGCTTTATTAGAATCTAAGAATATAATAGTAAACAGAAGAGAGAAAAAAATCCCTGTTAGTGGTCCTTGCACCCTAGTAAGAAGTTCTCAATGTGAGTTTGTGGAGACAGCGAAGAACTGAATGAATAGATTCATAGATTAATAGTTAAATAAGGTTTCCAAAAAAATGTGTACACATACGTTTTTTGATAATTCAATTGACATTTCTTTCTTTTCAGATTTAACCCATTGGAAATAATAATTGTTCCAAATAATTTTTAGGGGACATCCTGTATTTACCAAAAACCACATTTCTTGTAGTTGAAATTGTCTAATGGCAAAGAGAGTACTGTTTAACAAGGAAAAAAGAGTGATGATGCAGAGAGTTTTCCAGATAGTTGTAATTTCAAATATTTTATCACTTCCATACACATTCTGGAAAAGTAATGAATACATGTAATCTTTACATACACGCACAAGCAAAAATTACCCCAATTATCTCAGTTCTATTTTGAGATCTTCCAGTTTCCATCCTTGGTGATCTTGTGTAAGTCTATGAGCTTTGTTCCTCATGTTATGTCAAGTTAAAATATTGTCAACACTATATACCATTATATGGGAGCTATATATCAGTGTGTTTGGAAGTATCATGAAGAATATAGAGTGCTATTTAACTGTAGGACTGCCATAACAAAATACCATAGACTGGGTTTCTTAACAGAAATTTATTTTCTCTCACTTCTAGAGAGGAGGGAGGGAGAGAAAAGGGGAGACAGAGAGAGAGAGATGGAGAGGAAAACATTGATCCTTTGCCTCCTGTACATGCCCCAACTGGGGAATGAACCTGCAACTTTTTGGTATACAGGACAATGCTCCAACCAACTGAGCTACCTGGCCAGGACTGTCTTATTTCTTAAGGTTGTTTGGCTATTATAAATCCTTTCATTTTCATATAAAATTTTTATTGATCCTGAGAAAATATTTGTAAAAATTCTGCTAACCTTGCATTAGGTTGCAATAAGTTTATCAAATGATTTGGAAGAATTTAATACTTTAAAAAATCTTACTTATTACATTTTCAAACATATCTTCAATAAAATTATATCTCTCTTGTCTTTTGGAAAATCAAATAATCCATATGTTTGACCATTTGATTTGATAAAACATATCTCCAATGTTTTTTTGCATTCTTCTCCACTTTTTTGTTTGTTCATTTTAATATAATAGATGCTTTTTATTTGCTTACCTTCAAATTCACTAAAACTGTATTGTACTTTCTCTAGGTCTCTGTTAAGCCTATTAAAAAGATTCTTTGTGATAGCACCTTTTTTAATTTTTAGAACATACACATGGTTTTAAAATATTTTCTATATTACTGGTGGAGAAATAGAGTATGTACATAATTTGTAAATTTCCCACAATTTTCTTTAAGGTATTTATCATGGCTATTTTAATGTTTCTGTTAGTTGATTCTAACATAGTGTCCAACTTTGGGTCTGCTTGGGTTTGTGCCACTTACCAATATATTGCCTATCAGCTCCAAATTTACTCTTTATTGCTTTGGTTGTCATATGGGAGCTACAGCCTATAAACATTTCTCTTCTATCAGCTGTCAGAACGGCTGCACAGCATATTGAACATCCAGTGGTGCTAGCCTGCAGTGAGAGTCATTGCCCGACCACAGTAGCTTCCCAATAAATTATGTGAGCATTTCAACCACCTTTTCATTAGCTCAGCAGCAAGCCTGTGGACGATTCCCGGGGAGTTTCATTGCCACCTAAGTGGGCAATTTCCTGCTTGCTTACTTCTGCCTGCACAGCTACAGCAGACTTATATGACATATAGTGGCTATAGCCATACCACCTCCAGTGATCTGAATCTCAGTCATGTATTAGGGAATTTCTTTTAAAAGTTTCCTTCCTTGGAGTATTCAGCTTCAGCATATTGATAGCGCTGTTCCCTATAGCTGATTTATTTTTATTTTTATTTTTTAGAGTTCTATTTACACCTAAAACTTAATCTGTGTTAGCAGTTTATACATCTTTATTATAAAATCTCCCTATTCAATTGTCCTGTGTTGTTTATATCTCTCCAAAGGATTCTGATTCATATAAAATTGGTAGAAATAATGGTTCCACAGAGATGGGATTTGTGAATTGCTTTTGTTGTGTTTTAGATTTTGACACATTGCTGAGTTCCTTGCAGATTAGAAATGGGATACTAATAATCCAGGGCATTCTGCAGCATTATGCTTAATCCAGCCATCATAAGTGTTTGGTTGTGGTGAAGTGCCAGTTAACGCAAGTGCCTTGGAGTCCAATGACTGTTCACTTGGCTCCTGTGGCGGTAGTGACAACTACATGAGCCTCTGAGAACGATGGTGTGAAGTAGATTCTTCTGTGAGTCCTGCAGCACTCAGAGAAAACAAATGACAAGCTTAGGCCCCATAACTCACAGCTCAAATCACAATATGAAAACAGATTACTTCTTTGAGAGACTACAGGTTTGATATTGCTGAAAAATCAAAGACAAAAAGTAAAGACAGCAAAGACAAAAATGTGATCGTGTCACATGCTGAGTTGGAACATTAGAGAATTCAGTATCACCAGCTTTCTATGTTGAAGTTAGATTATAGATTAGTAAAGATTAAAACTTGTAATGGGAACATCTAGTAGCTCTAGATGAAATGAACAATCTTTATCACCTATGCCATTCTGAGCTGCACTTGTCAGTAGAAGTAGACTGCCCTTCTGTGTGTGAGGAGACTGGACTTTCTTTGATTGCAAATCCTATGTCCTTAAGAAGGGATGGATGCAAGTTCTACTCAAGACATATCACAGTCACTCTCTTTTACCATTAGAACCATAACTTGTGTCAAATCTCACAATGTCCCAATGAGGAAAAATACACACTGTGACATAGGAGAAAACACCAAAAGAATTTTAAGACTTAGCTATTTTATCTACAGAAGCATGGAGAATAAATTAGATGAACAAAGGAGGAAACAGATACTATTTATGTTAGTGAATTTACTAGCGATTCCTAGCTTAATGCATTACCTTGTGTTCTGGAGGTGAGCCAACTGGTTTATTATTTGGTCGGCTGAAACTTGGAATCATTGTGGCCTATACTTAATGAGCTTAGGTGCTAGAGCTTACCTGGTAAGCTACGAAGGAAGGAATTTAAAGGCCTAAGCATATAATAAAACATAATAAAAATGTAGTAGTCATGATGTATAACCACAAACTCACTATGTTCTATATGAAGGGACAGAAGTCAGTTCCTTCACTGAGTCTTTAAAAATTCATAAACAAGGGCAGTATCTGCATCTTTGAAAACACCTCCAATTGCTCTCCTCTTCAGGAGAAATACTAGTAAGACCATTTGAGTTGCTAGCTAGATATGGCTTTCTTGATTTTAATGTAATCATTAGTTCCCAGCATAGCAGAGACCTAAGTGACAATGCTTAACTACCAAAATCAAGGTGGTCTTATTTCCTTGATTTTAGTACTTATTTCCTATCTACCTCAGGAAACAAGTACTAAGAATGCCTCACTTAGAAGGATATTTTCCAGTATAGAATTATCACTGTTTCGATAGGAATGAACTAGATGGGTAACTAATTAGTTTATGGAAATATACCTACACCTATACATCTATATCTATTATATATCTATATCTATATATCTTTATCTATATGTATCTATATATTGTTATTCTGATATTGCTGGTAGATATTTAAATTAAGATCTTTCAGGTACTCTACAAAAATTTTAAATGATTGTTGCTATAAAAATTATGTCGGTTAAAAAAATTTCCATAATCAGATTCTTCAATATGTTTATATTTTGTACATTGAATTTTAAGTTGATATAGTCATTTAATTTGATTTTCTGCTGGAAGCAAAACAATAAAAATTCTTATAATAAAAGGTCATCTTTTCCCTTTATAGCTATGAAAAGATAAAATAAAAGCACACTTAAGATAGATATGGGCTGTGTATAAAGCTGCAGTTGATTTTTTTTTTGTTCAGTATCATAATAAGAAACTCTAATAGAATAATCCCTTGTTCAGATTAAACAGATGTCTATGATTCATTAGCACTAAGATGTATGACATCCAATGTATATCTATAAAAAATAAAATCCACAGATTCTGTCCTTAAAGATTGAGCATTTTCTTTGGAAAGATAATTTTAGTGGATAAAGTATAAGCATTGTATGTATATATATTATTTGGGTATATAAGCATTATATATAATATGACATATGTATGTAATATAATAATCACATAGCATTACATGCAAAAGTCTATGTGTTATAACCTTGCCCTATATTAACATGTGACAGAGCAGATTATTATATAAGAGAGAAAAGAGGGGAAAAATGTGATAGAACAAAACAAAACAAACAACCCATTAAATAGTATTCATACACTTGGGAAACTAAATTTAAAAAGAAGTACATAATTAACTTAATACCAGAGATATATCATCAATTGCATGAAAATTATTTTTTTTAAATATTTTATTGATTTTTTACAGAGAGAAAGAGGGAGGGATAGAGAGAGTTAGAAACATCAATGAGAGAGAATCATTGATCAGCTGCCTCTTGCACACCCCCTACTGGGGATGTGCCCACAACCAAGGTACATGCCCTTGACCAGAATCTAACCTGGGACCTTTTGGTCACAGACCGATGCTATATCCATTGAGCTAAACCGGTTTCGGCTTATTGCATGTCAATTATTGGGAAAAACAAAAACAGTGAATCTTCTCAAATTCTACCTAGAATAATAAATGTATTGTATCATTTACTATAATCAAATTTGTGTTGGAAGCCATGTTGATTTTTAAGCATAAAAATATTAATTTAATGATAATAATTGCTGTTGTACTTCATAGTGAAATAGGCATAAATAAGCAAACTCAAAATTAAATATTGCCCCTAGTTAGTTTTGCCCAGTGGACAGAGCATTGGGCTGTGGACTGAAGGGTCCCAGGTTCAATTCTTTTCAAAAGCATGTACCTTGGTTGCAGCATAAAAGGCAACCAATTGATGTGTTTCTCACAGATTGATATTTCTCTTTTTTTTTTCCCCTCTCTCTTCCACTCTTTCTAAAATCAATGAAAAAATATTCCTGGATGAGGATTAAAAAAAAACCAAAACCCTACACCAAAATAAAACCCCAAAACCAAATCTGAAATATTGTATAGCCTGTCATCATGCCTTTTTTGGAAAGGTTCCCATCATAGGAAGGTTTTTTCTTTTCTATTTGCTATATACCTAATAAAAGAGTAACATGCTAATTGACCGTACCCTCAAGACATTCTCCAGCCAATCGGGAGTGAGTATGCAGATTGACACAACAAAGATGGCAAGTTAATTTGCATACACAGATGCTGAGTGGTTGGAGGTAGGGTGGGATGCTTGTGTTATTGCCATGGCAACATGCAATCTTTCTGTACCACTCCAGCTGCTCCAGGCCTCTGGGCAACATGGGAAGGTAGAAAGTAGGCTCTGTCCTGGAGCAAATTTCATGCATTGGGCCTCTCGTTTCTAGATAAAGACAATGAGTGTGTGGATATCAACAACCTCTTGCATGTAATAAAAGTGGTGTATTAGGTTGATAGAAAAATGGTTGAAGTATTCTTAAATAGTACTGTGTGATCTTTTAAATTTTCTAGTTTTCAGGAAGAATTTCTGAAGACCTGAGGTTTTCTCTGAAGTAATTCAGTGAAGTGACCAAATACCCTCATTTTAATGGACTGTATCAGCCTCCTAGGAATTTTCATTGGAACATTAACTTGTTCTTTTATAGCCCTTTTCTCAAATAGCAGTTCTTGTCCTCTTTCAAAAAGTCAGCAATTGTGGAAGCATTCCTTTTTTTTAGGAGTGTTTTCCAGTTTTGTGTAGACATTATTTTTAAAGCCACATTTTCAAAGCCATGGCTATTATTTTTGAATAGTCAATTTGTTGAGTTGAAACAAAAATATCTTTAGTGTAATTGTTACACATAATAGTCTCATTAGTAGATATTAAATGTTTTAAAAATAGTTTTTTTTCCTTTGTAATTGATCATTTTAAATATATTGATAGAATATCTAATATCCTCAGAGTGCTAGATTCTGACATTGTGGAGACAGATTAAAATAAATATCCTAGAAATGAAAACAGAAAACACTGACTAAGGATAAAGAAATACAGATTATTTGCAGCTGAATCACAATAAAAGGAGTATTTCTTCTTTGGGCAATCTCACACATTTACCACTCTCAATTACCACTGGTTTTAAAAGGACTCACACATTCAAGTTGGAAATGCCCTGTCCAATTGTTCCTTGATGTTTTCTTTCAATTGTCTGAAAGTCTACAGAAATTTAAATTTAAAAGAAGATGATTTCAGAAGGAAGGAATAAACAACTAATGACAGGATAGTTTAGAAAACTAAAAATTACCCTGGTACTGATGTGAGCCTGTGAGTGAGATTCAAGAACATTTTTAGTGCTTGATGAAGATGGAAGACAAACTTTATCAGGTTGAATAATGAGTAAGAAATGAAAAAATAAAGACAGTAAGTATAAAAGTCTGCTTATAATAAGACAATATTTATTACCTTTTTAATACAGTAAAAGAGGAAATGTGCAAAAATCAGTAACAAATATGCAGTTGCAGCCAGGAAGGTGGACCATACAAGAGAAAGAAGAATATTCAAAACTGTAAATTTCCTGAGTGACTGAAGGGGATAAAATGAAAGCAAACATGGTATAAAAACACAGACTGCGGGGTTCCAGGCACACAATTTGTGGTTTAATACATCTGACTGAAACCAGTAATTTGCATTTGCAATGAGTTCAAAATTGACGCATTTATTGCTGGTCTGTGGGCCACATTTTCAGAATCACTGCTGTGAAGATTGAGGGATTAAACTGAGCAAAAAATGTAGCAGTGTTACTGGGCACTGTTGAGTGCTACTTTGATATATTGATCATGTACTTAAAGTGTTAACAATCTAATATCTGAGTATGTTTCTAGCAATGCTTTTATAATCATCAAAAGCATATACATCTTGGATACAGGTATGATTAGGACACAGTAAAAGGAAGATGGAAAGATGTTCATGGACAGGTGAAAACATTATTAAAATGATAGACTTCAAAATATTAAATAAAGATTTATATGTCTAGGCTGTGATAATATAATGAATGGATCTATACACTATTTATTTTCACTTCTGAACATTATCCAGCTTATTCAGGAGCTTGTGCCTTCAGTCAAATATATCAAAGCCAACCAAAAGGAGAATGGATTTTATAAAAGGCAGATTTTATATAGTTTTATACTGGGCTTACAATCTCTATTAGTCACATTCCCCCCCCAGAAGCTGCTTTCTAGCCTATTATAAGATAATAGTCTTTATTTTATTGATATATATTCAAGGAATTTTTTGAATATTTAAGGATATTTTGTAATTATTTTATTTTATTTTTTAATCAATTTCTTTATTGATTAAGGTATCAGATATTTGTCCTCAACCCCCCATTCCAATCCTCCACCCCCCCCCACTCATGCCCCCACCTCTCTATTGTCCTTATATATGCACATAAGTCCTTTGATTGATCTCTCCCCTTACCCTCACTGTCCCTTCCCTTCCCTGAGGTTTGATGTTCTGATTGATGTTTTTCTGTCTCTGGATCTGTTTTTGTTCATCAGTTTATGTTGTTCATTATATTCCACAAATGAGTGAGATCATGTGGTATTTTTCTTTCTCTTCCTAGATTATTTCATTTAGCCTAATGCTCTCCATCTCCATCCATATTGTTGCAAATGGTAAAAACTTGAGTGGATTAAAAATCTGTGGTACAGCCGAAACTGGTTTGGCTCAGTGGATAGAGCATCAGCCTGTGAACTGAAAAGTCCCGGGTTCGATTCCGGTCAAGGGCATGTACCTTGGTTGCTGGCACATCCCCAATAGGGGGTGTGCAAGAGGCAGCTGATTGATGTTTCTCTCTCATTGATGTTTCTAACTTTCTATCCCTCTCTCTTCCTTTCTGTAATAAATCAATAAAATATATTTAAAAAAAAAAAACACAACACAACAAAACTGTGGTACATCTACACAATGGAATACTACACTGCAGTAAAAAGGAGCTCTTTACTTCTTTTAAAGATAATCCACTAAAGTCCTTTCTTAGAATTAATGTAGATCATTTTTCAAAAAATTCATCTCTAAGCAGTGAAACAGGGGCCACCAGAGTAGGCAAGAAAAAGTTGACTTCTGCCAGAGCTATTCCTCTCTCATGTGTCATTCACTAGTTTCCACATAAAATTATTGTACATGCCATAAAAATGGGTTTAGACGTTTTAAAACAAAACTTGTAAAACAGTGTCTGAGAGACCAGCTTCACTGTCACAGAGGAATGGCTAATGATAGAGTTTCTTAGAATTGATTAAGAGAAATATTCATGCAGATAGAAATATGCATACATTAAGCATATGCATTACAGTAGAATTATTATTTTATGTCTCCCCAGGTTTTTTTTTTATATCTCTAATGTGAAGATACTGATATGTGAAGTGAATTAGTACTCATTTTAGTATAGTGACTGGCACATAGTATGCACACACTTAATATTAGCTACGACAACAATTTTATTGGATATGGAAGAGGCTTTTTTAAACAAATTGTTGCATTCAAAAGGAAAACCTAGGTTGTATTTATTGAACTCTGGCTGAATATGAAAATATATATTTTATATAATTGCATATAAGTGACAAGGCCATTCTTTATCTACTTACATGTAGGGAATTTTTATTATTTGTTTTTATTGTAAACACTTATCACAGTCATCTGGTGCCTGGTATTAACTTTAATGTATGCTTTCAGGAAGAATATTAAAAACAAAAATGATAAGTAGACTAGTTTATGGTCACTATAAAAATATAATTCACATTAACATGGATGGGAATATTTCATATGCCTTCTATTGACTTTAAATTCACTAATGGAAAATCATACACCTCTGTATTAAACATAGAAAGAAAGCCAAAGGACAATATGGGCATTTTTATAAGCAAGCTGTAATAAAAATAGGCTTTTGAAGCCATACAAAATTATTCTTTAATACTTTCTATATCCCTAATACAATATGTGAAACCAATTATTCACTTTTCTGTAAGGATAACAAAATTTGGTTCCCAGTTGATTATTTTCTGATAAATAATGCCATGTTTTAGAGAGAATTATATTGTCAAAATCAGATGGATGAAATTGTTTTCAGAAGGAAAGTTTGTAAATATATGAATAATTTATAAATATTGAGGATTCTGTAGCATCATTTTCCAAACAGCATATTATTATACTGTTGAATTCATAGGTAAGTCAGAAAGAGAACTGTTGGGCATATGAATTTACATTTCAAAAGTATCATATAGTAAGTCAGTTTTATGAAACTCCAGACTCTACTTCTTAAACTTGAACATCTTAGTTGTCCCCCCAAGTTTATGCAGAGTTGATTAGTGGCCAAAGGATAATTTACACTAACCAACCAGTTATTTTTTAAAGCTGCATAATAATAATAATAATAATAATAATAATAATAATACCACACTTGCTTCCAAAATGGAAGAGAAATTTGAATGTTTTATAATTTGAATGTATTATATAACAAGTAGCCCTGCACAGGAATCCATGAATCAGTAGCTGGCCCGTAGCGCCCTGCAGCCCTCCAGTAGCTCTCCCCTCACTGCCCTGCCTCCTGTAGCTTCCCCCACCTCCTTCCCTCCTCATAGCTTGCTGCCCTGCCCTCTCCTATAGCTCTCCACTGCCCGCTTGTAACCCCCTGCTTCCCTTTTATAGGTTGCTGCCCTGCCCCCTCCTGTAGCTCTCAGCTGCCTGCTTGTAGCTCACTGCTCCACCCACCTGCTGATCAGTGATCAGGTCATTACACTTCACAGTGTAACGACCATTTGCATATTACATCTTTATTATATAGGATAAGCAGCCTCTAATTGGCATTCCAGCAACCCTTACAATTATTTGGAGCTATGTTCCTTGTTTATTTCAGTGAAAGATGAGCAAAAATGCTGTCACTTTAGGACCAAGTCCAAAAAGCATAAATATATCTCCTTCAAATTTCTCTTCCATTTTGGAAGCAAGTGTGGTGAATACAGGATAAATTGGCACAATCATAACATGAGAATTGCCTGAGTATTTACTGAGTGCTGCATCCCCAAATATTGCCCTGGATATTACTAGCTGTTAGACTTACAACTCATTTTGTGTGAATGAGATAAAAATATAACTTTTTAAAGCTGAGATTTGGGGATTAGTTTATAACAATATAATCTGGAATTACCTCAATTAGTTTCTTCAAAAGCGTGATGTGTCTGATCCTGCTATAGGTGTACATTTATAGTATTGACACATTTCCTTCCCTATACTCCAGTAACTTTCAGAAAAATTGGAGAAATCACAAATATTTTGTCACCAGTTTGTTTACGGTGTGTTATTTCCATGGTTGCTTAATTCTACCTATTTATTATGTTGTATTTTTTTTTCTTTTTAAAAATATAACTCTTTTAGGGTAAGTTTTTTTGTTTGTTTATTTGTTTGTTTTTTGTTTGTTTTTTTGAGAGTTGATGTCCTTGTTGTCATATCCATATATCTACCCTACAAAAAAAGAAGTTTACTTGTGTGTTTTTTCTTAATGCTTTATTTTTAAAAAAATATATATTTTATTGGTTTTTTACAGAGAGGAAGGGAAAGGAATAGAAAGTTAGAAACATCGATGAGAGAGAAACATTGATCAGCTGCCTCCTGCACACTCCCTACTGGGCAGGAGGCCTGTGGTGATTTGCAATCTGGCCATACCCCACGGTGACCCAAGCAGAGGTCGTGGTATCTGGGATTTATTTATCTTCTATAATTGAAACTTTGTAGCCTTGAGATAAGGCCAGAGCTGGCCAGGGTGAATGGGAAGCTTGGTTTCCTCCATTGCTGGGGAAACCCAAGCTTCCTGCTTGCTCTGTGGTTGCAGCCATCTTGGCTGGGTTAATTTGCATACTTGCTCCTGATTGGCTGGCAGGTGTGGCTTTTGGGTATAGAGGAGGTATGGTCAGTTTACATGTTTTGCATGTTTCTCTTTTATTCATGTAGATTAGAAGCCTGGTGCATGAATTCGTGCATGGGGCAGGGGAGGGATTCTGTGGGAGGTTGGCTGCTGGCCCCAAGGAGAGAGCTGGCCCTTGGCCCCCATGGGAAAGGGATCACATTTGCTGCCACCTACCCCTGGTTCCCTCTCCCAGCCTGGGCCCCAAAGACCCAGTAGGGTCAGGAGAGGGGTTGATGGTTGTCAGGCCAGGCGTGGAAGGAACAGATACCAACATTAGTGTCAGTGGTCTGCCACTGCGTGGATCTCCCACCTCACCCCCTCCTTCTTCCCTCATGTCCAACCAACACTGCAGCAGGTGGACAGCCCTGGGGAAGGGAGAGAACAGGAATGAGACACACCCTTGAGTCGAGGGCTAACTTTCAATAGATCACAGTGAGGGAGATGCTCTGCTACGTAGGAAACCTGACCCAGAAGCAGTTCTCTATGATGGTTTAGCACCAGGGGCTGTTGGGGCCAGCTGGCCAGGGGGAGGGCTTAGGGAGGTTGACTGTGGAATGATCACCAGGAGGCAGCTCGTGCATTGAGCATCTGTCCCCTGGTGGTCAGTGTGCATCAAAGCAATTGGCCGACCAGTCCTTCTGGTCCACTGGTTGTAACAGTTGCTTAGGCTTTTATATACTTATATATATATGATTATTTTGTAAGTGCCAGTTTGTACTTCTTAATGCCATCACCTTTCTCACCCAGTCTCCCACCCTTTTTCCCTCTGGAAACCATCAGTGCACAATGCATACATATGTCAAATCATCATGGTCTATGTTTTACATATCTTACAGTTTTATTTATAAATAAGTTAATAAGTAAAGCTGGATAAAAGATTATCTATTATCATCTTAGCATCACAGTGACTGGCACATAGAGTTTAATAGTTTTACTTAGCAATTGTCTTTTAAAAAATAGTATAAGAAGAAACTTCAAAATTTACAATAATTTTTAGGACCCCCTAAAATATGTTCTTTAAATGCCAAAAATATGTTTGAAATTGGTAAGGGTTATAGCAAATAATTTTTTAAGATTCCAGTGGAAATCTCCCTTCTAAGAAAAAATAATAATCTTGCAATATTAACAATTATTTATTAGAATTTAACTTTAAAAATACAGTCATAAATAAGTATGAAAAGGAAGCTTAAAACTTGAATCAAGTGTGATATAATTAAACAAATAAAAATAATTTAAGTTTATGGTTTACTGTTACTTTTATTTTACTTGATTTTTAAAAAATTCAAGAATAATCCAGTTCATTATCTCTAGTTTTTCTATTTTTCTTTTTATGCATGCCATTTTTCATTTTCATAAAACTATGTATTCCTATAAAAAGTTTATCATGTGTCATTGACTAGGTAGTGATCATGAGAAGGAATCATTTGACTTACCTGAATGGCTTACTGAGTATCCATACTTGTGGGCATAGGTTTTTGTTTTCTTTTGTTTTTAATAAAAAAACAGTATTATATAGGAAATATTAGAATAATACTTGTGGGGATACACATGAAAGGTAAATATATGTAGAAATATGTTGAGACCAAATACACAAAAACAGTTGTAGGCACGTGGACCAATTCAAAGTTGAAGGTTATACAAATAGTAAAAGGATAAAAATAATTTCTGTAAGGCTTGTAAAGGACATAGCTTAGGTTCATTTATAAAAACCATATAGTTGTAGTGCTTCAAAAATTTTAAAAATTCAAAATGTGTTGCTGCAATAGTTTATGTATAGTCCTATGTAGCAGGAGGGAGTCGAATGAAATGAACTTGTGAGGATACTGCCTTTCCTATAATTCAGTGTGAGTGTTCACGTAAACTAGGAACAATCTATTCAGTCTCAATGATCTGTGAAGAGGACATGTAAAGCAGGGGAAAAAGGCCTTGAACCAGATGGGCTGGTTAACAATAGCACATTTCACAAATTGCCAAGAAAATAAAAACGAGGTAGGAAACCATAGTGACAAAATCATTCCCCCCAATCTGATAGGAGCAGAGATAACTGCGATGCTACATTTCTAGCAAACATAATCATTGTGTTCACTATAATAACCAATTGTTCTTAGCCATGTAGAACCAAAATTAATTTCTAAATTATGAACTGACAGATTGCAATGCAATGAGCTTCCTTGTCACTTAGGAGTAGATAATTGATTTTACTGTTACCGTGTTTAGGGGAAATGTTTAAGGAATGCAAATTTTGCACATTATAATGGGATATAGGTTTCAATGATGATGAATTTTCAACAGTAAGGGAAAAAACAAGGAAAAGGGATGTCCGCATCATGGCAGGTAAGACAACCCTTATTTTGTATCATCCTCAACAAAAATTAAGCATTCATGCAGGGGCAAAAGTTCTTTTGAGGAAATTATATGATCAGCTCTATAAACCAAGGGAGACAGCAGGAGTCTTGGGTACTTGTACTTGAGGTGATAGACAGACGGTCCTGGCCATGGAACCAGCAGTAGCCTGTGGAAGAGTTCTAGCCCTTCTCAGCTGTGGTTCAGGAGCCTATGGAGAACACTGTTTTAGACAATTACCCATGGACAAAGTAGCCTTTGAGGATGTTCAGGGTTCCCTACAGGATTCCTGTAGGGGCAAAACACACACACACACACACACACACACACACACATAAAGTGAGTTTGGACACATTGGAGTGGGTAAGAAAATAGCTTGATTTTACCCACATTATCTCTCCGTCAAGGCAGCACAGCTTAGGGCCATAAGAGATCCTTTTTACCCCTGGTTGGTTTGGCTCAGTGGATAGAGCATTGACCTACTGAGTGATTGGTCCTAGGTTCAATTCCAGTCAAGGACCTCTCTCTCTGTCGCTTCCCCTACATTAACTCTCTAAAAATCAATGGAAAAAATATATTTGGGTGAGGATTAGTGAGAAAGGAGAGAGAGAGAAAGAGAGAGAGAGAGAGAAAGAGAGAGAGAGAGCGCCTGCCTTTACAGCAAGCATGTCAAACTCAAAAGCTAACACAGGCCAAATAAGGTTTAAGTTTATGTGGGCCACAAAAAAGAGCTCAAATTATCATTTAAAAATGTAGGTTTATTTTGGTAGAGATATGCTGACTATAAAGGGCTGAAGTAAATAAGTAATTGTTAACAAAATAATAGAACATTTTAATAAAAATTAATATTTTTTCTTGAACATTAACTTACCAGATACTGAATAACTATATAAATTAATAAATATAACACAAATAAACATAACACATAACAAAAAAACATAACACAGAGTTTTATGAAATTCCTAGAAATTAAATAAGGAAAGTCTTGTTCTCCAAAAGCGAAATATTTCCTGTTGCACACACCAAACAAGTCAGTCCAAGAGACTGCTAAAATATTCGCTGCTAGTATTAGTGGAGAGAAATTATGCGCCTGTGCATAAGGGAAATACATGCAACACTGAATAGATTGTTCCTAGTTTATTTTACACTCACACTGAATTAGTGAATGTTGTACTGTTATTAATAATTATGTATAACAGGATATTATAAAATTTAAGTTACGAAATTTTAATTAAAATGTTTCTTACATATTGTTACATCGGCTGGCTGAAAAAATATTTCTTGTGGGCTGCATGTGGCCTGTGGAGCTGTGAGTTTGACATGCCTGTGATTTCTCCCATGGGGAAAGTCATGTGATCTTGTAAGCCAGCACCCAGCTTCCTCAGCCAAAGGGATCATTTCTCGCGTGCTCTGTTAAGACTATGAACAAATGTGAATACTACAAACTGTGTTGCAGACTTTATTAAAAAGCCTACCTTGAGCCACCGGGGATGCTTCACCAGTAGTTTCTCCCATTGCTCTCTGTGGGCCAGGGATATATCACAACTGGAACTTTAGTGCCACATTTGGGGAAAAAAGGTGCTGTTAGCACTCAGCCTGGTGTGTGGCAAGGTGTCAGAGAAGTCACTAACTTAAGAGTTCTGCCATAGAAGGAGGAAGAAGCATGGAGCAAGTTCTAAGAAACGGGGTTCACTTGAAAGACTGCAGAGTTTTACAAAATTCCTAGAAATTAAATAAGGAAAGTCTTGAACATATCTAATGAATTAGAAAGTCTTGAACATATCAAATGAATTAGAAATACAGTTTTGATAATAGGTCAAACTAGGTTATTGTTGCAGAT
Source organism: Pipistrellus hanaki (assembly GCF_964339955.1). NCBI lineage: Eukaryota > Metazoa > Chordata > Mammalia > Chiroptera > Vespertilionidae > Pipistrellus > Pipistrellus hanaki. The sequence goes on along the minus strand of NC_140506.1, from coordinate 41,513,706 downwards.
TTCATTTGGTAAATGAAGAACTAGCTGTAACTTGAATTTAAGACTTTTGGACTTGCCAAAACCGGTTTGGCTCAGTGTATAGAGCATCGGCCTGCGGATTGGAGGGTCCCGGGTTCAATTCTGGTCAAGGGCATGTACCTTGGTTGCGGGCACATCCACAATGGGGGGTGTGCAAGAGGCAGCTGATCAATGTTTCTCTCTCATCGATGTTTCTAACTCTATCCCTCTCTCTTCCTCTCTGTAAAAAATCAATAAAATATATTTTAAAAAAAGACTTTTGGACTAGAGAACCATCATCTTTAGGTTACTGATGTAGAATAAAATATCATTCAAATTATCCAATCACAATAGCCTAAAGAATCCAAACAGAAGAGTAGATTTTTAGGCAAACTCAATCAATATCCTCTAAGTCCAAATTGTTTGAAATGATGTCATTGCTACCTTAGTGTGCTGATATCTTTCTGGCACAGGAAGATATATAACCACGTTTGGGTAAATTTAAGGGAATCATAATCCCTTTTTAATATTATTATATTAATAAACCTATGCATTTTCAACAATTTTAAATTTATTTGAAAATTAACAGTATATACACTTGTGACTTAACACTAAAGAGAAATTAGTACAAACACAAATCTATAGTTGTTTTAACATTAATGGACAAAACTGAGAATTATATTCATAAATATAAAAATTAAAGAAATTAATGTTAAGTACATATAGCATATTAACTAGTAAGAAAAACTAACAAAGCAACATCTTTGAATATCTTGGAATAATCTTAGAAATGTGCTTTTGTATGGAGAAGCTTACTTATTTATACACTATACAGACACAGTTGAAAGACCTTAACTTTCATTGTACCTGCAAATGTATTTTATAGTATTTATCAGATTAAGTACTTGAACTGGATAATAATTAAAATATTAAAAAGAAAATTAAAAATTTTAAATATATAAAGGTTTTTGAAAATAGTTGAAATTATATGCATTTTGTAATGATCAGAAACACTTACCAAAGACAATATAAAAAGTGATTCTTCAATTTTTGGGTCATAATACCCCAGAATAAAGGTGCATCTAGACTTTAAATTTCTCACCAAGTAAATGGGAAATTAAATGATAGTAAAGTCCACAGTGCTCAAATCTGTGAGCACAGCTGCCCTTCAGGGTATCAAAACAAACAAAACCAAAAATATTCCTCTTAAATGTAGCAGCAAGTAATAAGCATAGTTCAGGTATCAGATGAACAGAGATCACATTCTAATGGTTCCTTCGAATTTAAGAGGATTTTATATTGTGCACTTTGTCCTGAAATACTGCTTAATGGATTGTGGGTACCAGTTCTTTAGCGTTCTACCTCTTCATCTAACTTTTGTGCCTGTTCTAAATGTGCTCATAAATGTACAGATAATGATACATTTCTCATTGATATGGATTCTGTGCAATTTAACAATTTTTAAAGAATGTGCAGCTTTTCATTTTCTCTGCCTAATAGTTAGTTATATGCTGAGATTTCTTTTCCGAGCCATTCCTTTATCCCCTCCAGTTTATTTCTCTTTTTCTGTTCCTATAATATAGTAAGTAAATACAAATCTCAAGGAGATAATTTATTTCCCTTAATTATAATTACTTTTTTATTAAAGTACATGCTGAACCATAATAATGGTAATAATACAATAACCTTAATTATTTACCTTGAAGCAGCCTAAAAAGAAAGAATACAAAGAAGGAAATAGTCTGAGAGATAATTTAATCAAATCATTATCATTATGTTTTTGCATACTTCCAACCTCCAAGCTTTATAATTTCATAATACTTCATCACAAATATCAGTTTTTATATTCTCCTGACAAAAGGTTGTTTCTCTTAGCAATTATAATAAAATAAAATTTAAAAAAGAAGAAGCTTTTAAGTGAAATTGCTTTAATGTTCCTAAGGCTCCCTGGACTCCAGTTAGCATATCTTATTCTTTGTATCTGTAGTGAAAGCACATTTCTCCCTTTTGGTTATACATTTCTAAATTTTCATTACTTTCTTACAAACAATTAAATCCCAATGTAAGCAAAGGCAATTGAATGGTGTCTGAACAGCCATCACTATACTACACACTATACAAAATGGAAAATGAGCACAGTTTAGCTTTATCAGCTAATTTAGTTAGGTATCACCCTTAGGCATCAACACAATTTATCATCATCATGGTATTCTGGCATGGAGGCACAATCACCAACTGCTTTTACAAAGCAAATGAAGAACTTTTAAATGTTTTCTTTGCTCAGGAAAGGAAAACAAACATTTAATATTCTTTGTGTACAAATCCTTTATGCTTAACTCCTGTGAATTCATCCTTTATGGATCCTCTTTTAGCCTCATCCCCTTACTTTACTAACTAAAATTATTTAGCTAGGTATCACATATATAGACATACACATAAACATAAACTTTTACACATACATATACACCGAATCCTGTGTGTGTGTCTCATTTATTTAATTTACTTCATTTTCCACATTTAATCTGTGCTTGAATGACAGCCTTTTCGGTTTTATTTTCCTGTATTTTACCTGTTAACAAATAAGGACCTTCTTTTCATGGAGTTTAAATTCCTGCACTGTAGACCTTCATGAACTTATGAATGCAATATAATAGTTACAGCCTAGTGAGAACTATTAGGATAATACATAAATAATTATCACTAGCAGTAGAAGAATAATAGGAAGAATACCTAATCAATATATTAGGTACCTTGTCAGTATACATTCTGTCAGTAACTAAGCACCTAATGCCTGATTAGAAAATGAAATGTATCATTCAACATAGTTGACATTGTCAATATAATCATCAGATAATTTGCAAGCTATTTTATTTTTTTATTTTATTTTATTTTATTTTATTTTATTTTATTTTAAGCTAGTCCTTGAATACTGTAGTAATTCATAAAGCCTATCAGAGTCCTAGTAAGTAAGGAATTGTTTCGCTGTACATATTTTTGTCCCAGAGGCCTGCATTCTGGGACGAACTATATAATAAACTCTGGTTAATTATTTTGAGTTTATTCTGTTCTTTTGTAAGATATATTGAGCCTAGATGAAGTTATAGAGAAACAACTAACTTTGTGAATTCATGAGAAGGTGACATGTTCAGACCAGTGAATTTCATCTTTCTTTTCCTGAATATGTATCATTTATTCATTAACATTGAGCTCATGGTCAGTATCTCTATAAGACAGGACTGAATGAAGATAACCTAACCATGTATTTTTTTTTCCAAAAAAGCACAGAGGTCTTCCCATGACTGGAACCACTAGAGAGCCCTTCATTACTATACCAGAGTGCCATTTTAAACAGTGAAATCACCAACAAAAAGCACCAAAATTCAAGGGGAAAAAAGTGGCACTAAGCAGTCCACAGAATCCCCTGGTTTATGGTATGAGGGCTGAAACTTGTGCCAGAGCACTCACTGCCTGTTGAACCTAAGCTGGGATGGTATGTTTCAAGTGAATCAAAAATTTTGCTATTCTTCAGAAATCTGTGAAGCACCATGAAAACACTGGGAGTACTGATTTTGGAATTATAAATATATTTAATGAGTAGGCAAAATTCATAAATACAGACTCCATGAATAATAAAATCCCATTTGAATAATTCTACTGTGAATAATTTTACTGCTTTTAACTTTAATACCTTTTTTTAACTTTAATTTATTCTAATTGATAAGTTGTAGTCCTAATTGATCAAAAAGGGGAGTCCTTATGAACTTCTAATGCAAAGGTCAAAGAAAAGCCAACATATTTATTCTCCTGTTCAGTGTTTACCTAATTGTGTTCTACTCAGTGAAAACATCCCTTTCCACTTTTGTCTGAGTTTAATTTTAGACTTTGTTTTTTATATTTTACTAGAGGCCCAGTGCATGAAATCTGTGCACTGGTATGGTCCCTAGTGGCTGTTGGCTGCTGGCCGGTATTCCCTCCCTTCCTGCAGCTGCCTGCCACAGCCACTGGCCAGGGCTCCCTCCTTTCCCAGCTGGCTTGCGGGCTGGAGCCTCCTTCCCTTTCTCTGGCTACCTGCCACCGCAGCCAGCTAGGGTCTCCCTCCCTTCCCCCAGCCAGTCCCGCTCTGCATTGAGCTCCCGGAAGAACTCCAGTTGAGGGGAGAATTTGCATACTATGCTTTTGTTATTTAGGATGGGAGAATAGAAGTCTAGCTTCAGTAGGCCATCTAGCTCCAAAACTACCTCTTGCCATAAAAACGTGAGGAATTTATTTTTATTTTGGATAAAGCAAATTAACAAACACAGATGACCATTCCAATGAATCTAGGATGAAGTATGTGTGGCAAATGATGTTGTGAAATCCTCTTACTTGGGAACTGGTTATGGTTTATCTGGAGAACATGTATGTTGAGTTGTATCTGCATGACTCTATAAAGGGTAAGAATTATTTGTGTCTTTTTAATATCTTAGCAGATTTTGTGTGATATGCATTACATTATGGCTTAATTCTAATTCTGCAATAAAATAGTTTTATTTCTCTTATACTTTTGTGGAGAGATTTCTAGGTTGGTAGAAGATTTGTGTTTAATTATATTTCTCTAATAATACACATAGGTAATATAAGAATATATGAATGTGTATATATGGATATGTGTATACATATGTATATATATTTGAAATAAGTTAGTATCTCTAAAAAGAGCCTTTTAAATTTTAAGCAGCTTTTCTAGAAATTAAATCCATATTCATGATAAAGTATGTCATTTCTTTTTACATTCTTTATTAAATATTATATTAAAGTTTTTATTTTCATGACACTTTGTTTCATTTAAATAAGTAATGAAACAATTTTGAGTGCAAAAAACTTCTTAGAAGCAAAATACACATACATGAAATTTTATTTATTAATTTTAATCACAAAGTGTGTGGCTTCAGAGCTATCTTGATGAGAGAGTCAGGAATATTGGGAATAGAAAACTGTTACATAATGAATAAGAGGAAAGAGGGTAAAGTATATTATAGTGAATTTTGAAAATAATAAAGTAAGGTTAATTCAAGAAAATTAGAGTGAGCTTTGAAACTTGAGAGGAAGAAAGGGACCAGTGTTGTTTTAAGGGTTGTTGTTCGGATTATGCTTTGCTGTGAAATGTTTTTGTTATTTATGTTTTCATGGAAAATGACCTGGAGACACAGACATTCCTAGGCATCATCTCAACACACTTACCCTTGATTACGGAAGAAGTGGCGAATCAATGTAATGAATCATAATCATTCCATTAAATTTTATGTTCAGTGTGATACATGTTTGGTCAAAATATTTGGGGAATAGCACTCATGACCACAATAGTGTTACTGAATTTTTACATTCCTAAACAAGAAAATACAGATGAGCCAATGATTATTAGAACTCCAGTTATTGGGCCTTGAGAGAATAGAAGCCACTGAAAGAGCTTATCGTGAGAATATTCTTAAAAAGCAGTCACAATTTTACATATTAAAGTGTTCTACCCAATTTAATGTTAAATTTGAATATCTCATTAAATTCAAATTGTCAGCTTCCTCTCTTTACCCCTTCCCTCTGGTGTGAATCTCAGTCAATGATCTCATGCCTAATCAGAGGCCCATTGAGAGCTGTAGGAAAGTGATGGTATAGTCCAGTGTGGTCAGCAATCTCATTTGTCAACAGAGCCAAATATCAACAGTACAACAACTGAAATTTCTTTTGAGAGCCAAATTTTTTAAAGTTAAACTTCTAACGCCACTTCTTCAAAATAGACTCGTCCAGGCTGTGGTATTTTGTGGAAGAGCCACACTCAAGGGGCTAAAGAGCCACATGTGGCTCACGAGCCACAGTTTGCCAACCATGGGTATAGTCTGTTGTTTCACTCACCAACACCATCTGCAGACCTAACCCTCATCTGTTGATTTAGCTGTTCCAGGATTGAGTGGAGTGTAGAGGTTTCAGAACCAGGGCCAAGGTCTTTTGAGTTAGCTTTTTAATATTTGTAGTTCTCGCTTGGCTGATTCAAATACATTTTTTCAATAGCTAGCTTTTTTGAGGAGCACATACACGATCTTTCAGAGACAATAAATACCCCCTGAACCTTCTAACCTTTCTAACACAGGCAGCATCTTCTCTAACTGACGTTTGCCGTGCTTCTTTAGCTGTGATGCAGTGGTGCTCTCCCTCCCACTGCTGAAGCTCCTTATTCAGAAATATATTTTCATGACACCTGAAACTCAGTTACTTTTTGTAGCATAGAATTGAAGCATTGAAATGTATGCAGCCTTGCCTATTACTTCAGAAAGAAGCTGGTCCTCTCGTCCCCTTTCCAGTTCCTGCCATTTAGGCATACTCCAGTCAGCCTCTACCTTCAGACTTCATCAGCTAGGTACCAGTGTCTGTGAAAACATTAGAGGGCTGTTATTAATTCTCCCAAAGAGCAAGTGACTATATTTCATTTTAGAATATGGAACACATATCATTGATCATCTCTGACTTTGAGCCTTCAACTGAGATTCTTAGAGAATAGGTCAAGTCCCATTTTCCATCCTGTTCAGGTGAAAGGAACATAGCACAGTCATGAAGCATCAATTACATCAGTTACATCCATCTCCAGGGAGAAGGGTAGGCTATGAAAATGCCCTGTTTTGCAACACAAAATAGGATATAAGAGAAGATGGACCTCTATGCAATTATGCCACTGTCTTTTGTCATTACTCAGTCTGTGTATATGTTTGTGTGTGTCTCTGTCTATGATTGTTAGGTTTTTTGGTTTGTTTTTTTTTTTAATGCTAGTTACTTAACTGAAAAACCCAATTTATAAACACACATAAATGAGTTGACCCTCCAACAATATTGACTCAATTGTCAAGAATTTATCTTATTCTGAAGAGTGATAGAATTAAAATGGAAATATTGGTAGCTTCCCCTTCATATTAAGCTGTTAAGTTTTAGAAAGTAAGGTAATTCTCAATAGAAAATACTCATTAATTTGCCAATTAAAATAGTAATGAAAAAAGAATGAAATAACAGTAAGCTGTCATAAAATGATTGCCATTTCAAGCAATGTATTTGTATCTATTTTCACAAAATTACCATGATCTCAAAAAATGGGTATTAGCGGAATTACAAATCCTGGTGAAATTACTTTCAGTTTTATGTAGAGGAAAACTATCAGATTATAAATTCTGACCTCAGCCTTAACAATGTGACAACCCTGACCCCAATTTATTGGTCTCCCTTTACTTCTTTTTTTTCAATTGACAATTCAGATTGCATTTGTGACCATACTTAGAAAACTAAAGAATACAATAGCAATCAGACATATCACTAATTTGAATACATAAGGTATAAAATTTCTTTATCTTTTTTGTTTCCACAAGTAGCTTTCATTTCCTCATGGGATTGTTATATGCTTTATATACTTTTGTTATCAGAGTGTGCTCTTTATTTCTAACTCACTGAGGTTTCCAAATGTCTTATGTACAGAATATAGAAAGGGGGAATGTAGCCCAGGCCTCTTTATGAAAAATATTTTCATCACCTTTTCTGTCACATTCAAAAAGGACTTTTTAAAAAATTTATTTTCCTCATTGCTACTTCTATATAATTAATATAGATATTGATTCTTCTATTTACAGAGGAGTAAGAATCAAACAATTGCTTGACTTTAATTTGAATTTAATTTAGAATCTATAATATGATATGTATATATATGATATACCAATGGTAATATAATCTCATACATCTATCCAAATGGTTGATATATATATATATATATATATATATATATATATATATATATATATATATGGCATTATAATAGTAAGTTAGATATAACAACTTTAACTTTTTCTTGGGGATTCTTTATTTCTTCCCCATTTTCATTGTTTTAATAGCATAAACTTAAGTGTTTATTGGCATTTCCATTTTTCATATTTATTTTAATGAATTCACATTTCATCCATTTTGTTAAATTTAATTTCACACTAAGCTTGAGTTTTCTATACAGAAATTTATTTTGCAACTATTATATTTCAATTTGGCTACAGTAAGCACTAACTGTTAAAAAAAAAAAAAAAAAAGCTGAATCTTTATTTTATGGTTCCATGCTCCTAATTCATGCTCTTAGAACTTGTGAGCTGCTTAGATTTCACAGGTCGTTAGGACCATTATGAGAGCCTAGCCTCTGGCTATATGTCAGAAAGACATTTAATTAGTGATATTAAGGTTTTAAAACTGTCCAGTGCACATGACTATGACTACATGAAATGGTTTCCTATTGGAAGTAGTTTTTCTGTATATGAACAGAATATGGACACAAAATTAATTGTTCAAATAGATGACATAGAAAATAATTGTTGTTTAAAAGAAACCCAGTATCACAACACATTGAGCTTTCTCTAAAACAAAAAGTTCATATTGTCTGATTAGAATATATATCAATTTTTAGCAATCTATTCTCTATATATTTTAAAATATTCTCATAATTTCTGTTTGTATTTGACACATTTTAAAATGTTTTCTCAGTCCACACCTTCCAAACTTTTAATAAAAATCTTCTGCCTATTAATGAATAGGTGTGCACTCTGGTAGTTGGTCTTTGCTATGAGATTTGTTCCCTGTCACATTTGATTTGTGCAGACATTTGGTTGAGGTTAGACCAATCCTAAATATCTTTCCATGAATTTGGGACTGCGTCAGAGCAATTTTAATTACTCTCTGTTATGCACTTAAATTGGTGTGAAAAGCTTGGCTGGGATGACTCATTGTGAACATGCTAAAATCCAAAATGACCCATATGCCAAAGGAGAAGAATGAAGCACTACTGTGTTGAAATGCAAGGCAAAGAGACCTTGTGGCCCAGATTTAAAAGATAGCAGTGTCATTTAAGACTTCCTGATTCCTGTTACTAGTGAGACTTAACTCTGTTCTCTGCCATTGGGTTTCATGTGGAAAAGCTAATCTGCTGACAGTGAATTCTGTCCCCTCACCCACTTTTTTCTTAAACTAATCAGAGTGAGTTTCTGATCATTCAAAAGAGCTTTAGCTACACCCTCATGGCTCAGCATGGAATGGTCAGCTTATTAATCAGGGTCAGTATTAGAGAGAAGAGAATACTTGAACTAACAAGGTCAGGGTTTACTTTAAATTACAGAATATTAGAGCTGAAATGGACTCAGAGCTCATCTTACTGAACTATTTCATTTTATATTTCCTCACACAAAAAGGCAACTAAATCACAGATGAACTAAATGTGTTTTTTTCCCTTTGCACAGGTACTTTTTTAATTTACCACGACTATAGATTAGTAAACAATTTTCATAGTGTGAGATATAATATTTACCTTCTTTGAGAACCAGTAGAAATAAGTCTTTTGCTTCTTGGCTATGTACTATGGAATTGTAGTTGTCAATGGAAAAATGCAGATGTGAGAGAAGGTGACCTCTGGGGAAAATGTGGTCAGTGAATAGGAGGCAGTTTTGAGTGCTAGCTGATATTTGCATCAAGATATGGTATAGCTCTTACCAAAGAGATACAAGGTTATACACTGAAAGTTATAAGATATTGCAGAGAGAAATTAAAGATTTAGATGAAAATGTATTATACTTGAAAACTCAATATTGTCAGATATCAATTCTTTTGAAATTAATTTATAGATTCAGCATATTACCAAACAAAATTATGGTAGGCTATTTTTTTCTCCTCCCCATCCTCCTCCTGATCCTTCTTCTTCTCCTTCTCCTCCTCCTCTTACTCCTCCTCTTTTTGTTTTTCCTCCTCTTAAGAAATTCAGAGGAGCTAGAATAGAAATAACAACTTGAAAAAAAAAGAAAAGAAAAGAAAAAAAGAAACAACAAACACATTTGATGGGGACTTATACTACCCATCAGAAGTAATCTATAACTAAAAGGAAACAGGGCACTTTGAGGGATTGTAATTGATCCTAAATTTTAAAGAGCAGTTTTATGAGATATACCTGAGATGTACCTGCAATAATTTGCCATGTAGAAAGCAATGCAGATAACACAGAGTAGTTGGATCATGTAAGAATGACCTAATTTTTAGCCTGAAATGTCTCAGCTAAGATACTTGAGCATCAATGAAAATGTCAGTGATTTGAAGTATATCAAATATGTCAAAATTATTTAATTGTCCTCATGGTAAGATGCTGGAGAAGATAAGAAAAGGTAGTATATTTTGTCTCATGGGTTAAATTAAAATAAAGTGAAATTTAGAACTCCCAAGGCAGCAAGAACTTAAGAATTTAACATCTTATTATTTTAAAGAATACTAAATAACAAAGATATTTTTAAACCTCCATTTCTTATATGATCAGTAACTCATGAAAACCAATTAATTGATTAGAGAAAGCTTAAGTTTTTTTTTTAATGTTCCAACTAAAAGTAAAGTATAAATTATTCTAAATACTAATACCACTATTTTGCCAACATCTAATAGAGTAATGAATCTAGGCAGTCAGTGATTATCAAAGTCCATCAATATCATTAAAGGGACATATGTAGATGTTATGTGCCACCTTGTGGAAATACGTGACTCTACCAATGAAATATTCTTGTCAAAATGGAACCTGAGCAATATCAAGATGCTAGCTGATTACCAAATGACCAATAAACAGATGAATACTTTCTTAATCTTGGTCACAGAAAATTTAAAAGTAAATCTAAATTGAGATAGCAGTATGGACTCTCAAGCATGGATAACAATAAAAATAATAATAATAAGCTAATAATATTTTGGCAAAAATGGGAATGAATTGAAATTCTCAATATACTGACGATAGGAGTAAAAATTGATATGAGTATTTTGGGAAATGTTTAAAGCTATTTACTAAAGTTGAAAAAGTCAGTACTCTGTGACCTAACACTTTTATTTCTATAAGTACAGATAACATAATTATGGAAATATTAGAGACCCAGTCCATGAATTTGTGCACAGGTGGGGGTCCCTGGGCCTAGCCGACAATCAGGGCCATCTCACCCACTCCCAATCAGGGCTGGGCTGATTAGGGCCTGCTGGCTGGGGGGAGGGAAATGGGGAGGGACCATGGAAAGTTAGCTAGCTGGCAGGGGTGAGGGACCAGCCAGGGGGAGGGGCCATGGGAGGTTGGCCGTGGTAGTGCACTGACCACCAGGTAACAGTTCCTATGTTGAGCATCTGCCCCCTGGTGGTCAGTGTGTGTCATAGTGTCTGGTTGACCAGTTGTTCCACTCATTCTGGTCGTTCAGTCGTACAGGTCCCTTAAGCTTTTATATATATAGATTTGCAGCAAAAGATATAGACATGTATTTTCTTAGTAAGAATATTTATAATAGATCCTGGAAACAACTAAAAGTCATATCAATGCTAGAATAATACATAAATGTATAAATTGTAATACAGTATTTTTAATGGAACAGTATTTAGAAGAGAGACTGATCAAATTACTACTCTGTACGCAGTGTGCATAAATCTCAGGAGCCTGGTTTTGAGTGACTTATACCAAACATATGCACTCACACACAAATATATATATAGTGTGATGTTATGAAGATATATATATCTATATATATAGTATGATGTTATGAAGATAAATTTAAAGTTAAAATACAGGGGTACAAATCTATGACATTAAAAATCAGAGAGGAAATTCTACCTTTGGAGATGAGAAGAATCACTAAGATAACTATGAGAGTGCTTCTAGGGATTGGCTAATGTTGTGTTTCTTGATCACAAGATGTGTGATCAAGGTGTGTTTAATTTTCAAAAAGTCATCAACCTGTACTTTGGTTCATTTTTCTGAATTAATTGTGTTACAATAACAAAATTTCTTTTAAAAACTACTTTACAAAGCAGCCCTAGTCTTGTGGAATTCTTCCTGTTTTAAGACAGTTTTTGTCATTGCAAAATCTTGTGGGTATAGTGCCAAAATATAAAGTAAGAAACAAGAAGCATACCTAAACTCAATGTTTGGTGCTTATTTTGATTTAATCCAAATAAACCAAGTATATAATTAAAAGCCAAGAAATATTCTATTAAGTTATTTTTTAAATATTATTTTTATTGATTTCAGAGAGGAAGGGAGAGGGAGAGAGACATAGAAGCATCAATGTTGAGAGAGACTCACCCAATGGCTGCTTTTTGCACATCCCCACTGGGGATCAAGCCTGCAACCCAGGCATATGCCTTTGACCAGAATTGAACCTGGAACCCTATCTGCTGACCTAAACCTGCTAGTATGAAATCTCTTATTTTATAAGTATGATAAGTATATGTGGTATGCATTATAAAAAGTTCTTATGTTTTAGAGATTTATATTGGCATAAGTGTGCATGAAATTATATGATGCATAGAATTTGCTTAAAATAATCTGGTATTCATGGGTAACAGAGGTGAGGGGAAAGCTATATAATTACTGATTAAATAACTTTGGTCATAAAAATTGATAATTGTATCTGTGGGTTCAATATACTATAATATGTTTTTGAATATGCGTATAAGTAAAACTTTAAGTTAGCAGCTTTTTAAAAACCTGTAAACTATTAAAATATAATGAGAAATATAATGAATAACAATAAAATAGTCTTATAAATAGTAAATACACAGTATTCATAAGTAATATAATTTCTTAGTTTATAAAGATATTAGTTTAATGTATTGTTATAATTTTTAATGTACCTGTATTTCTCAGGAGAGACTTCCAAATAACTTATTTTTAGGTACCTTCAATATTTCTAATTTCATGTGTTCTAAAATTGAAGACTTGGCACAGAACTTACTATAGCTTTAGGACACATTAGTTTACTTGAAGTAAGCTTTTTAATTTATATTAACTCTTTTTATATACCTATCTTTTGACACATCCTTATACATTAACTGAGAAATATCAGCATACTAAGGAGTAAGTCTTTTATGAGGCTTTTAATTTAATGTTACTAAAAACTCAATAGTTTGGTCAGGCATTGATGCTAAGTAGAAAGATATCTGTAACCTTTTGGTGACAGCTTCATGGAAGGATATGAAGACAGCTGTAGGTTATTTTCCTACATAAAACTTTTTCCTCATTTAATTTGAATTCATAAAGGATTAGCACTACCATTTCAATAAAACATTTAATGTCAAACTATTTGGTGTAACATTTCACCAATGTTTTATAACTTTTTATTGCATTTAGCCACCAAAGTTCTTGAGGCTTTTTTCAACTTTTAGTAAAGTAACATAACACTTTTATGATAAGATTAACACATTTATAATCATTCTATTAAATTGTGTTCCAAGTGAAGAAAGGCTATAAAGCTTGCTCCAGAAGGCAGAAGATTGTCAGAGACAGTAATGTGACATTTAACAGCCGTATTTCCTAGTCATCAACTTCTTGTTTGATAGAGTCCATGGCACAGTTTTCTATTTCCCATCAGTTAAATACCACTTAAAAGTTGAAGGGGAAAAAGCCACTCTTGCAAATAAGTGTATTCTGTTTTCCATTTTGAATCATTCTCTGAAAGACATCAGACAAGGGTAGCACCATTTCAACTTAAAATGGAATATATATATATATATATATATATATATATATATATATGTATGTATGTATATATATATATATATATATATATATATATATATATAATCCATGCATTTGTTTTCTAGTCAATTACCTCTATATCTAATATACTTTCTTTTGCAATTTTTTTTCTTAAAACACTTTGGTTTTCTATGTTATCTGATTAAGTAGGGTAAGCATGCATGTTCATTATTACCTGAATGGATCCTCTTGCCAGAGACGTAAAAATATCTGCCTTATCATAAACACTTGAGCACTAGTAAATTACATATTGCTATTGCAATGAGACTCAAATATATGATAAATTAAAAATCATATAAAATAATTCTTTTTATTTAACCATTTGAAAGGGATCAGAAATGTCAGTAGCACATCTCTGCTTGTAACCCTGGTACTCTAGGATTGTTCCAACTCCTGCAGCAAGGAAGGGGTTCAAGATCATGCAGGGAATCTCTAAAAGTATTATGTACCAGGCTTTAAATTAGTAGACATCATTTATGCTCACATTTCATTCATGAAAATAAATATAGCCAAATCTGACTTCAAGGAAGGCTGAGAAATGTAATCCAGCTGGGTGGCCTAGTATAATTCTATTATGATAAAGAGAATATGATTTTGAAGACTTCCACTAAAGTTAATAATAGAAGTAGACGTTGGTTATATTAGATTAAGAGAAATGGGGTAGTAGGAGAAAGTTTCAAGCCCCAAAAGCTGTAACCTATGAGAATATTCTTATGCAAAGGTTTTATTGCTTAAATATATAAAAATTGGAAGATTTTAAAAAATCTTTAATACATCATAATCCTACCAAATACATTAATAAACATATAACGCCATCTTATCAAATTAATTTTGGCTGACACAGCACTAAAAGGAAATATGGTAATCGAGAGTTGAGAAATTTTCTGTATAAATTAAATGATTTGAAATCATGAAAACATTATTGATTAAGAAAAAAAGAAATATAAAGTACTACATTTAGGTATAAAATCTATTACATGACATACTATTGATTCTACATACTTGCTGTACTAAGGCTGATTGATATGGTGGACTACTAGAGTAATATAAGCCAATCAGGTACTGTGATGTCAGATAAGACCCAACTAATAAAATGTCAGACTAATAATACAAGCAAAAATTCTAAGATCAGGGAAGATAACAGTCCCACTTTTGTTTCTACTGGTGAGTCAATATTTGGAAAAAGGAGCTTTAGTTAAAAGACACCTTACTCATTTAAGCATAAGTAAGTTGAGGTTGAGGATCCTTGGAATGATGGCAAACAGGAAATGTCTGAAGCAAAATAACATGTTTACCTAAGGTTAGACACTATCTTTGGAGGATATTAAATAAACCTGCTTCCTTGAGATAGACTAGAGAAGAAAAATAAGTATGTGGAATAACTAAGTTTAAAGCGTGCATCATGCTCTATCTCAAGAAAGAAGGGTTTTTTATATTTTGGGTTTTTTATTGGTTGGCTCTTTTTTTGTTTGTTTGTTTGTTTGTGGTCAGTAGAAAAGATTGAACAATTAGAATATGGTACCAAAAAATAAAACAACCCAAAACACTAGAAAGTTGTTTCTTGTATTTTTTTTTTCACCACTAGAAATATTCAAATGAGGATAAGATTATAAATTCTTATTCAGGTTTCAGCACTGGAAGAATGGTTTGATTAAATGTTGTATAAATTATCTTTACCTTATAAAATTATATCATTTGATTTTCTAAGAAACAAAGTTTTACAAAACTCTTTCTTTTAGGTATAATGCTAACTTTTAAAAAGTATATTATTCTAATTATGTTTAAAAAGCGTGGTATTTTTTAAAAGATAAAGAATTTATCTGCCAGTATTAATTTGTATTATAGTTTCCATATCAGATAGATTTAAAAAAATGGATGCTGTTAAGCTCTTAAATTAGTAGGAAGCTTTCAGGCAGTATCTTTACATATGTGACTATTCACTTCCTTTCTGCATTTTGGATTATAGGAATGTAATTTATTCTGCCTGTTTTTAAGTGGTAAATACAAAACTGCTCACCTAAATTTTGACTTTTAGATTTCAGTTGCTATTTTGCCTGTGTTAAGGCAAAATAGACTTTATCCCAAGTGATTCAGATTGTATACTTGTGATAATAGGGCCTAATTGCTCTTAACTTGATTTTAAGTAGAATCTTTAGATGCATTTTTATAAACCAAATATAATTGTGATTTAACATTGAATTTTAATTTAGGGTCATATCCTTAAGGGTGTTATGGTCACTTTATCTCTGCATTTTGAAGTACATATTTTAATTTGTGTTTAAGGTTTGTTTTCCTAATGAAGATGTAGACTTTGTCATTTGTAAACATAAATAATTGTATGAAAGATAAATAGCTAAGTACATACTCAAACAGATATTTTCAACGCTCAGCTCTTGCTTCTTATTTATTCTTAAAATTTATAATAATTTTAGTATAAAATATTTCAGTGAGCACTTACTAATTGTCAGACATGCATCTAACGTACTTTCATATATTACTCAATTAAACTTTCAAATAAGTCCGAGGGAAAAAAAAATGTTCTATGTTAGGACATTTTTTTGATCACCAAACTTTGCTTTTTAAACTTTAGTTGTAGATCCTGGTTTGTTACAATGTTATGATGCCATAAACATTTCTCAGTCGGTGGCCTTTGACATGGTGGGTAGAAGTACACGGGCAGAATGCGCGCATTTACCGCTGTTAAAGTGTCCCTGCTTCTGCCTGATGTGTGCTGTGTGGCTCCACCTCCTGGGAGGCCCACATCATCAAGGGCAGAAACATTCTGCCACCTTGCAGCTGTCCTATGGGTAGTCTCATGGTGCTGCTGCAACGCCTTAGATATTCTCAGCACACAAACATGCTCTGAGCAAATTGCTCTTCATTATAAGACAATTTTATGCCCTAAAAAAAAGGTGAATAAATTTAGGACTGCAGAGGTTAGTAAAGGGCATAAAAGTACCAAGATGTAGAGATTTAAGGGCCTAAATAATGCCCAAGAAAAACTGCTAAATAAATAAATAAACGTACACATTTATCAAAATAATAGTGAAAGATCAGCCTACATTCCCGATTCTTCTGTAAAATAAAAAATTGGGTGAAGTCTAAAAAAACATTATCATTTATTATAGGACGATTTCCTCTCAGGGTTATTTTTAGTGAATCCTGCCGCCTATTAAGCAGAGATTTACAGGTGATCTGTGAAGGGGAATTAGTACTGTCACACATTAACAAAAGTTGGAGGGTAAAACATAGTCAAAGTCTTGACTTCTTGCCCTTATGGTATTGAGACTGTTTTAATGGCATTTTAAATTTGCTTCGTTTAATCCCTCTGTTAATTTAAAAGAACATAAAACCCAATAGGTTTATTGTCGTACTTTATTTTGCCCTCTGTGGACCTCTATTTTAGTTCTTTTCATGGTAGTTTTAGGCGGGCAAATAGGCTCATCACACTGCACCTCAATGATTCTACTAATCACTGTGTCAAGAGCTAAAGTAGAGACATCTTATCTTCCCTTATTTTGCTTCTGCTATCGCTTTGTTTTATTTATTTTTAATTTATCTTTATTATTGAAAGTATTACAAATGTGCTCTTTTTTCCCCATTGACCCTTTCTAGCCTGCACCTGCTTCCCCCTCCCTGCCCGCAGGCACTAACCACACTATTGTCTGTGTCAATGGTTATGCATATATGCCTATAAATTCTTTGGTTATTCTCTTCCCACCCACCCTGCTTATCCCTGAGATTCATCAGTCTGTTCCATACTACTGTGTTTCTAATTTTGTTTATATACTCTCTCTTCTTTCAATGATAAATGAACACAAAATACCATAAAGTTTTTTTAAGGCAAGTGTGACAAGCAAGCAGTTTGTTGGTATTCTTCCACTTTTAGACATTGTGAATGTTCTATGCCTGCTGCCTAGTGGTAAGGGTTGGATTTTGGGAGAGGATTGGTAGAGGAATAGGTAAGTGACATGGTTTTTTATTGCTTCTTCCTATTCCAAATGAGATGGTACCTCTATGTGATTTATTTATTCTTCAAGGAGACTTCCCTTGCTAATAAATAAGTGGCTTCTGTGGAATTCTGGCCATTTGTAAGCAGTATCTTGAGTGCTTTTAGTCACCATTTGAGGACATAAAACTTTCTGGGACTCCTTCCTTATTGTAGAATTCCAGTTGCTGCAGGGTCACATACATGGGCCGATTAACCTGATACAATCCGTTGCTATTTTCTTTTCTAACAATGTCACTTAAAAGGTATCTTCCAAAATTGGACATACTTCTTTTCAATTTAGGAGCTTTCTAAACCAGCAATAAGCAATATGAATCTATTAAAATTATAATAATATTTACAATTCTTATAGATTGTGTACTAAGACAAAGTTAGGACATTTTATGTATTTTTCTTATTGTTTCTTCACTTTAAATGTGTTATTTTTTCATTTTACAGAATAGGCAAATAGCAGTCAGAATTTTTGGCTCTCATAGATTTTCTTACATATCTCCTAGGCAAAAGGCAGTCAATCCTACTAATAAACCCAAGCTCACCCTGTTATCTGCTTCAACGCCTGACCTTACAGGGGAATGTCCTCCTGAATTACCCTGTTTGTAGGTACCTTATTCCTCACATGATGCGATTTTTAATCTTCTAGAATTCTGTATGTAATACTTTACATATATAGCATATAAATATGACGATAAAATCTAATGAGGTTATTTTATGTAGGTGACAGATAAGCCCATTAATTATACTGAGTATTTTCTGCATTTGAACCATCCTTGCAACTTACACCTAGATAGATGGATTCATCTTGTAGGAGTAATCAGGTCATAAGCTAATTTAAGGAAAAAAACGTAATTACAGTTAATACCTGGTAAACCTGGATATTTTCTTTCACATTGTTTGTCTTTTGGAAAAATTTTAAACATTTTAACCTTGTCAGTATATTTTAAATTGGTCACTTCTTTAGATTACATGCTACAGATATTTTTTATGTGCTCCTAGAAATTTAAAGTCATGGGGTATTTCTTTATATATAAATCAGTACTGAAAATGAATCTATTACACAGCTAAAATGTGATCAATGAAATACTAAGTGAAAAAAATCTTAAAAATACATGTAATATGACACCCATTTTATAAAATTAAATGAATAATTTTAACACATATACTTTTTAGTAGATAAATCTATATAGAAAGAAGGCAGTGTCCTGGGTGGTGTGCCTCAGCAGGTTGAGCATTGACCTATGAACCAGAAGGTCATGGTTCAGTTGCTGGCCAGGGCACATGCCTGGGTTGCAGGCTTAATCCCCAATGATGCTCAACCACTGAGCCATGCCAGCCAGGCTGAAAATGTTTTTGAGAGATTGCGCATGACCTTTTCTCTACAAAATAAGGAAGGACATAAAATAGAATGGTCTGCATTTCATAGCTATGTGTTTTGGCAAAAGGAGGTAGACGCTGAGACTGGTTTGGCTCAGTGGATAGAGTGTCAGCCTGCAGATTCCGGTCAAGGGCATGTACCTTGGTTGCAGGCACATCCACAGTAGGGAGTGTGCAGGAGGCAGCTGATTGATGTTTCTCTCTCATCGATGTTTATAGCTTTCTATCCCTCTCTCCTCCTCTCTGTAAAATATCAATAAAGTATATTTTTTTAAAAAGGAGGTAGATTAAATGGCTTCTTGTGTGTACTGTGTCCATATTCCTTCTTTCACACCAACATTAATATTTGGATTGCTATATAAATAATTTTTCTTAAAGCTGTGGATAATTTGTTCCCCTTAAGATAGGTCAAATATATTAAATTACTTGCTATTCAATATATTTGGCAATAGCTTACATTCACTTTTAAACATATGCATAAATGATCTTCAGTCAAGCCTTCTTATAATGTACTTTAGAATTTACAATTTATTAATATGAGTAGCTACATTCATTAAATTTGTTATATCACAAAATTTTATAGGTAATACCATAATGAATCACCAAAATAATTCACACACTTTAATTTCACATAGTGTGAAAATTTCAACCATTATCTATTTTATAAGTATAATGAATCCATAAAAGAAATAGCCAGGCTCTCTTTCCTTCGTGGGAAAAGAGAAACCACATTTTTCTAGTCACAGGAAAAGACTCAATATTTTGTCTTCCCCTTTTTCTACTTCAAGAAGATATGAGTGCAATTGCTGTGGAGACACAGAGTTGCAGGGTGACAGTTGACCCCGAGGAAAAAAAGAATGCCTAGAAATGTGATCCCTTTCCAGCTGCTGGCAGCAATCACCACAAAGCTCTATTCCCATACTCTTCTTCTGCATAAAATATCTTCAGTTCACATCTATGAAGAAGTGAATACAGTGCATTTGTTAGAAGGTTCTTTCGTGGTGAGGTGTAATGGCAAGTGGTGCCCGACATTCCCATCTGTAGCCTTGAAGCAATGTAGCTCCTTTTCAAAGACACAGAGGTTAGTCAGATTTTTCCCCCTGTCAAGTCTATAAACGAGTCCCTGCTTATTGTAAGGGCTTAAAATAGGAAAGAAAATATTTTGTTCATTACCTAGAGAGATCAGTAAATTTTATTTCCATGACATTTTTTATTTTACATTCTACCATAAATGACAAATAGTTAAGAACTTCATTGCTTCGTTTTCACAATGAAATCTCATTATGAAGTTCATATTTTAATGTTCTCCCTCTAGTTCTTCAAGTTGAAACAGTGCTGCAAATAAAGAAAAAAAATCTCTATCTGTTTCTTCTGAAGCTGAACCATGGGACATAGTGATGGTGGTGGTGGTGGTGGTGTGTGTGGTGGGGGTGGGACTGCAAGAGTACAGCTACGTAACTTTACTGTGTTGCTTTCAGAAAGCTAGACAAAGTCCCTGATACTTCATTCAGTTTATATTTCCAAACAGAGGTGCAAACCCTGGAGAAGACAGTGATACTAACATCTGTCACTCTGCTCAGCCTCACATTGCTGAATGATAAGCCTTTTATAACCTAGTTTATTAAAAGATTACATGTAATACTAGTCTAACCAATAAATACTGTTTATGTTACAAACCAATTTAAGCCACAAAGTGTTTCCTGTCCTCTTTTGATTTAGAAAGTTTACTTATGAGAAGCCCTTATAAGTAGTCTTTGAATAACTTAATGCTGTTGTCCTAAATTATATAGATTTATCAGTATAATAATTTGAAGCACATAGCTAGAGCAATACATTATTTAAGTAAATAAAAGCTTACAGTAAAAGCCAAAGGCTTGGATGTGTTCAGCAATTTTAAAAATTATTGTTAAGCATCTATAGTACATTGCTAACTTATTTTTAGACTTTATTATAGTTTCTAGGGAAGTTTTAGGGAAAGATAATAAGTCATGTGTGAGAATTGATGCTTTATGAGATGTTCACTATTTTATTTTATTAGCATTCCCTAGTAGTATTTAGGTTCAGTGTCTGAAGTTGAGGAATATAAAAATTATTTTTAAATGTTATATTATCATAATGGATTTCAAAATGTTAAAATACTATTCTGTTTTCCCACCATATTAGAGTTTAATTTGAATTTATACTATCTAAACAACAAAAATGTTAATGCTTTCTTAAAAATTTTTTTTCACGAAGATGGCAATATTTTCAATATGAACAGACTTTATGTTTTGATTTTCTGTAAACCTTCATGGAAATTAGCATAAATTCTGATTCCTAAAAGTTTGTCAATTAATATATTCATATTCTAATCTCCTTATCTGTGAATTGGTGAGCACTTATATATCTGATTGAGATAAGCCTCTATTGCAAGCAGAGGATTAATGAGGGTTCCGGAATGGAATGCAGAGGATAAATTGACTCAATATGTTGGTGCCTGTATAAATCCTAAGTGGAAAAGCACAGTGCACTAATGTATGGACTAGAGGTAGGTCAATGATTTCACATTATTACATTCTTTAGGCCCAGTAAGTTAAAATGTTTTGTTTTGTTTCCAGTTAACAAAAGTAGAATAGTTTTAAAGACAACCAACATGTGGCTTCATTTGCCTTGTTTTCATTATTTCCTTGTTATGTGTAATAAATTTTCAATAGCCCTAACTAGTTTGGCTAAGTGGATAGAACATCGGCCTGTGGACTGAAGGGTCCTGGGTTTGGTTCCAGTCAAGGGCATATTCCTTGGTTGCGGGTACATCCCCAGTAGGGAGTGTGCAGGAGGCCGCTGATCAATGTTTCTCTTTCATCGATGTTTCTAATTTTCTATCCCTCTCCCTTCACCTCTGTAAAAAAAAAAAAAAAATCAATAAAATATATTAAAATAAAGAATGGCCAAATGATGTTACATAGATCTCTGTATTGTCCCAGAGTATTTGTGGTAGTAAAATTAATGTGTTTGGCCCTCTAGGTAAAAGAACTGAGTTATGCCTGACACTAAAGGAAACAAAGAGAGGGCTCCCCGTGTTACAGGATAGGAGAAGGGCCCTTCTTGCCCTGTTGGTGGTGAAAGTGGGGTTCTTGAGGTTCTGCTGGAATAAAAATTTCTGGAGGCCTCCATGAGAAGATGAGACATGGTAGATGGGTGGAATTACACCCCTGAGTTTCCATTTCCCTTTGCATAGTCACAGAAGTATAGCTGGGGCTTCAGTAGAGCAAAAATTAGAGCCAGTGTCCAGAGTTTTCAAAAATTGGGGAAAGAAGAGAAATTCTGATTTGAAGAAGAGAAATTAGCCCACAGGCTGAGAAAGGTTAAGACCATCAGAAAACACAAATATTTGTTTTCGGTCAATTTGCATATTACTCTTTTATTAGACAGCATAGGATCGATTCTGTGAGTCGGGAATGTGGATAAGGATTAGCTGGGTCTTTGGCTTTGGGTCATACAAAACTGATAGAAATGTTTGTAGGTGGTCTGAGGTACTCCTCTGTCACTCAGGTTCCTCTCTCAAGATTACTGGTTGTTGGCAGAATTTATCTTCTTTCCCCGATTTTTTATATAAAGCTTTGCTCTTCTTTGCAAATCAGTGGGTCTGGGTTCCTCTTTGCTATATTCTGTAAGTAGAACATATGCTCTAATATTTCTATCAGTTTGTTTTCCAGTGTCCTCTCTTCAAAACTTCTAATTATCTCCTCACTAACCCAGAAGGGAAAGGATAACAAAACATCTAGATCTTTATTTCCTTAGCTCTTTCTTCTAAATTTTACTTTCTTTGATTTATTACATCATTCATGGACTGGCTTTTTTCCTTCTGAGAACTCCTTCTTTTCCTTTTTTTTTCATTTTTCATTTCAAGTAGTCTGCATATCAGCAAATGTTATTTGCCACAACAAACCTCCAAAGTAAAAATAGTTTAAGCAATATAGAAGTTTTGTTTTTCATAGGAAAAAAAAAAAAAAAAGTCTAGTGATTACTTATTCACCACTGAGATTGTGGATCTCCATACATTAGCGACCCAGACTCCTTTTGTCATTCTCCTTTGGTATTCCTAATGCTAGCCTTTTATCTTTGAGTTATAGGTATAAACATGGATTCTAAGGGAGTTTCTAGCACAAATGCTTAGCAAGTCTTCAACAAGTTCTTCCTTGTTGGATGAACAGAAAGATCAAAAAAAATTAATGATTTTCTTAAAGTATTTTACCAAATATTAGTTTTGGGTGGCTTTGGCTGTAGCAGGTATCTGATTTGAAGAAGAGAAATTAGCCTTAATATATATTAATAATCATATTTAAAGTATAAGACTCTCATGCTTTGAAGACTAAAAAAAAAAATACAGGTATTGGTCTTTTTTTTTAATGTGTATTTTTCAAGGTAATGATTATTTCTTTAATATATTCTTATTTTTATTGATTAGAGAGAGGAAGGAAGAAGGAGAGAGAGACAGAAACATCAGTGATGAGAAAGAATCATTGATTGGCTTCTTCCTGTGTATCCCCTACTGGGGATTGAGCCCACAACCTGGGCATTTGCTCCTTGACCTGAATTGAACCTGGATCCTTCAGGCCAGCACTCTTTCCACTTAGCCAAACTGGCTAGGACAGTAGTGATTATTTCTTGAATTTGCATTCTCTGATAATATATACCAAATAAAGGTATTCTTATTAAAAGTAGATGAGTGAATATAAATTATGCATGCCTTATTTTTAGCTATTGTCTTTTCTAGTCCTATCTTATACATAACCGTCATTATTCATGATACCAATAATGTAATACAAGTAAAATAGTCATAGCTAGCAGACATTGATTTTTAAATTCTTTTTAAGTTTTAATTTTATATTCAATAAACCAAAAATGAATAATTTTAACTGTTGAAAAGTTTGTAGGTTAATATAATCACTTTTAGGCAATAAAGAGGGGGGGAAAATCACACACCTTCAATCAGATCTATTTTTTACAAATTCATGTATACTTGTATAATACATAGTGACATTTTGACTTTTTAAAAATAATACGTTAAAACCCCTACCATTTCAATTGTAATTGCATAAAATTAACAACATAAAAAATACCAGGCCTGCATATTTTGCACTTAAAGCTACAATACAATAGAAACTATTAGTAGAAAAGCTTTAAAAAACCCTGCATCTTCTCTAGAAAGTCTGTAAATGCTCTAGTGTACCAATGAATATGACAGTGAGAATTGTTTTCCTATAGTATTTTAGGCAGTTCACTTTTTATTTTGCTGCACTGGGTACAACTTGAGAATCTGTGCTTGAAATGGTTGTACTTGAGTTTTATCACTTCCTTTCTAATCTGAGAATCAAATAAAATAATCAGGGGGGAAAAAGATAATAGAAAAAAGTCATATTCTTTAACAAAATAATTTCTTTTCCTGTGAGAAACTAAGATATTTATTTTCTTTATCCTTTATATGAAAACTTTCTTAGCTTTATAAACAGTTTGCATGATTTTGAATATATTTTGTTCTAACAGTAGATAGAACTCAATTCATTACAAATGAGACATCCTTTTACAAATAAACACATTTTCTTTTATTGCTCTCTTCTAATATACCTGAGATATACAAAGCACAGCAATTACAAGTATAATGCATGACTAAGTGTATGTGTAAAATTTGAGAGAAATTTTTGACAATTGTTGGAAAATGTTTTTGTCATTACAAACACTAAATGTATTATATATGTTAAACATTTTTAATTTTTTTCCATTTTTAAAATTATATAATACAAACTAAAATACATAAATTAGTTTTACTTTACAACACACTTGCCGGCATATTCCATAAAATAAAATATTGTCCCAAATTTATAAAAAACTAGTATAGAATATTACAAATTAAGTCTTAAAAATAGTTTTTAAATAGAAAGTTTTTAGAAAAATGCAAGCACTTCAGAGTGCTGAAAAGTTACAGAAATCACCATAGCTACATACTAAGAATGACATGAGAAACGTGTTTATGTCAAATGAAGTTCTTATGGGGCTTATTTTATGAAATCTGCTTTGTATTCTCTAGCTGCCATAATTATAGTTCAGCAGCCAATTCGTTCTAATTGAGAGAAGTCCCAGCTTTCCTCTCTGGCTTGTGGATTAATTTGTATGTTATAAATCTATACAGGGCTGTCCTATTCATAATCCTATATACTCAGAACTTTCATTTGCAATTTGAATTAAAATTTGAAATGGGAAATGCTTCCACACACATTCAGTGCTTGAATGCTATAGGAACAGCTCAGTCACTAGAACTTGCACTTTCAAAATAGTCACCAAAATGCCAATTATTTAATCCAATGAACAACAAGCAGAGACAGAAAAATTAGCCAGATGAGATGCAAGTCTTATGGAAGTCTACTTACAAAACAGAACAATAAAAAATCTGCAGTATGCCATTATACAAAATCATCAGTGGATGAATATAGTCTGTACTTCATACAAAAATTATTCAAAAATCACTCTGACAAAAAAAAAGTCCAATCAAGCCTATTGAAGGTTTTTAATCTCTTCTTTGGTTCTAAGACTCTTGGTTCTTCATCCATCCAGCTATTTTTATTTTTTATAATGTTCCCATTTATATGATTACCTTTCTAATTGTTTTCTAGAATACTCACTTTCTCACTTATTCTGCCATCTTTTGACAGCACATTTATCACATTTCTACATTTTGTTCTTCATTTATTTGCTTATGTGTACCATTATACACTTTGTACACAGCACACGGCATATGAAAATTAGTTAATGAATAATTTTATAGAAAATAAATGTCCTTTTAACATTATACACTTTTGGTTAAGCCTTTCTTTTATTGGAAGATACCCCTTGTGTCTTTATAATATAAATATAAATCAGGAATTGTCTAATCAAACACAATTATGATGATTTTTAGTAATATAAAATAGTTTTGTAGTTCCAATCCCACCAGACAATCCACTAAAACTCTTTCTTTTTGAAGCCCCACTCTCCCTCATCTCCAAATATTTCAGGGGTTTACTAGAATTGATACTTGTTCAATTGATACAAGTCTCTTAACTACCATTGACTTTTGGTAATTTCTGTTCTGCTGCAGCTGGGGATGTTCTGATAGTCACAGAAGGGCACTTTCAGTGCTGTCCAAATAAGGCGCCTTCAAAGCTATCAGCATTGCCTGTCATCATTAGTGTCAATTCTGCTAGATTCTCTAAAATCACTTAAAGTGAAAGGCACTCACAGACATTGCCATTGCTATCAAATTGTATTAGCTGAAACTGCAGGCATTGCAGTGCCAAATGCTCATAGATTATGGCCACTACTTCTAGAACCAATGTGGGCATTAATACTGCTCACTAGTTGCCTCTAGCTTTTATTGATTCAGAATAAATTGTAGGGTGCTGGTATAAGGCAACTATTAATACTTTATGATAAAGAACAATCCATAAGTATCACCTTTGTTTTTAGTCTTCCAGTAATTAAGATTTCTACTTGCAATCACTGAAGGCTGACTGGGTCATTAAACAGAAAAAGAAAAAAAAAAAGCACTTAAAAATATATGTATCAGCTCTCAGATTTGGTGAGAAGCTTGGAGAATAAGGCTCAATACTACATTTCAAAAAAAAAAATCTAAAGCAACACTAAAAAGTCATCTTTAAGAAAAATATTCTGCTGCTGAGTAGAACATGATGCTAGAGGTTTCCATTGCTTCCTTTTATGCAAAAGCAACAAAGCTTTGTAGTCACTGAAAGAGAGAGAGAGAGAGAGAGAGAGAGAGAGAGAGAGAGAGAGAGAGAGAGAGAGAGAGGGAGGGAGAGAGAGACTCTGAGAGAGAGGAATATCTTCATTTTTGTGCCAGTGTGTTAGTCTGATATATGTTCCTGATTAATTAATAGAGCTTAGGCCATGTGCCTATGCCTTAGGTATAATGTGAGCTGATAAAGTGAATTTACAGGATCCATATATATATATATATATATATATATATATATATATATATATATCCTGTGAATTCACTATATATATAATTTGATTCTGAGAGGAAGGGAGAGGTAGAGATAGAAGCATCAAAAGTGAGAGTGAATCATTGATAGGCTGCCTCCTGCATACTAGGGATTGACCCTGCAACTGGGCATGTTCCCTGACCAGGAATCGAACCATGACCTTCTGGTTCATAGATTGGCGCTCAACTACTGAGTCATGCCAGTAGTGCCACAGCATTTTCTTTTAACTTATAGAGATGGAAGTGTGTATTGCTCCCTCACCAATACTCTTCAACTTGAGCATTAACTATTATAAAACGACATTTAAAGACTGTATGGTTAAACAAAATACAAACAATATATACAAATACATATGAAAAATCTCAATGGGTCTTCCTGTGTTTCAAAGTTTCACAGAGATAGTATGTGAAAGAGATATTTCCACTTAAATTTGGGCAATGAGTCCCATTTAGTTTGGGAGAGGATAATTTATAGACTCAATGTTTTGTCCAAGATTACTCATTCTATTATTATTAATATTAAAGTCAACCATTACTACTATTAAGGTCAACCATTGTTTTTAGACCCAGTCAGGTGTCCCATACTCTCTTACAGTGAATCATTTCTTCATGTAGTCTCCAGGTTCTTTTGTTTTGTTTTGGTTTTGGTTTATCCAAATAGTTTTCTGGTATGTTCCTCAGTCAATAGTGCTGCATATACTATACCTGAGTAATAGGGTGAGTGAGCTTACTTTTAAGTGTGGCCTGTTGTAGATTATATCATGATTAAATTATTATTTAGGTATTTTTCTTGACTAAAATAGCATACCATTGATGGCAGGGTAATATATTGGCATACATTTTGTGTATTGTCTTCATTTATATTCTTACACAATTCAGAAATGCAGTGTAGAAGAAATAAAGTGTGTGTGTGTGTGTGTGTGTGTGTGTGAGAGAGAGAGAGAGAGAGAGAGAGAGAGAGAGAGAGAGAGAGAGAGAGAGAGAGTGTTTAAGAAATTGTTATAGGCAATTTATTATAAGCAGCTATTGAGATGCAAGTAGTTTCAACTGCTCTCCTCCTCAACCTGCACCAGAGGTATTTTTGGAGTAAATTTAGATATTAAAAACAAATAAAGAAAGAAAAATAGGGGGAAAATATAGTTATTAACAACCAGCTCAACTTATCAGCCATATCCCATCAAAGTTAAGAATTGCTATGCTAAAACATTTTGGACATTTGAAATTGCTTATTTTATATTGAAAATTAGAAAGTCAGTTTGTTGGGCATTATCCAGTGCACCAAAAATAAATAAATAAATAAATAAAATTCTGGCTCTGTTCTGGCCCAAAGTACATTCCCAAGTTGTAGACTAGATCCCTGGTCAGTGGCATACAACAGGCACCTGATCAGTATTAAGCTCTCAGGTTGATGTCTCTCTCTCCCTTTCTCTTTCTCTCTCTGTAAAAATTAATAACTATTCTTTTTTATTTTTTTAATGAAAAGGCATAAGGTGATAATGTGCAATTTAGGATAAGCAAGAGCACATAATCATTACATTTAATCTTACCTGAGGGACTTTGACCAGCCAGACTAGTCAGTTAATAGAGGTCTTTATTTAGCTCACTTGGTTGTAAATAGTACTTTGGTCTATCCTAGTCTCTGCTTTAAGGAACAGCAATTTTTAACAGTGCTAGAACTAAAAGAGTTTCATGGAAACATTTTCCTCTTTTGAATTGTTTTGCCTATCTTAAATTTTAATCAGAGTTGCTTCATTCATTAAAATGAGACCTGTATTTAATAACTGCTAAGCTTTTCCTCATCATCTCAGATTAGGAGTAGAAGTAGCAAGGTCATTTGTACAACAGAACTAAAAAAGATGGAAGACTTCAATCTAATTGTAGGAGATTGTAGAAGATACTGATTGAAGAAGGAAGTAGAATCCCAAAATGTTACAGAAAAGAACAGCACTAGAGAAATTGTTCAAACAGCATCACTTAACATGCAGGTTACAAAAGTTCTGTACATTTTTTCAAGAGAGTAAGTAACTTCCCACTTCGGAGGAGTGAATTTATATTTATCTATTCATCCTTCAGGGAGTCATTGCATCATGGGGTGTGTCCTATGAGAGACTTGGATTGAGGATTCTAGCTTCTGTATATCCTCAAGGAACATACAAAAGAGCCATGGACTTTTTGTGGAGATGCCTAGATTTCCTGGAAAACCTACATGTTTGAATTTCTTTAAAAACATTAAATCTAACTTTTTCAGGGTCTAAAGCAGGAGTATAAATGTAAATTTTTATTTTTTTATATATATATTTTATTGATTTTTTACAGAGAGGAAGAGAAAGAGATAGAGAGTTAGTAACATCAATGAGAGAGAATCATCGATCAGCTGCCTCTTGCACACACCCTACTGGGGATGTGCCCGCAACCAAGGTACATGCCCTTGACCGGAATCGAAACTGGGACCTTGCAGTCTGCAGGCCAATGCTCTATCCACTGAGCTAAACCGGTTTTGGCTAAATGTAAGTTTTTAAACCATCAGTCTAAATATTTAAAAATCATTTATCAATTTAATAAAATGTTAATAAACTACTTTGAAAAAACATATAATTCCACAAAGACCAAAAATTCAAATTCTAACTTGAAAGTCTTAGACTGGGATTCTACAATATGCAATGGAGAGTGCCAATACTCCTCTTCCTACTCCTGATCCTATCCTGCTCTTTCTAAAGGCATGCCTGTCCACCCAGGAAAATCCATGTTTCAGCAGGAATGCTGTGCTCCCAGGTATCTTTACATTGAAAATGAGAAAGCCAATGCCCTGGCTGTTGAATATGATGGATAATTTAGGTCTCTCATTAATTGTGTAGAGACATGTTTGATGGAAGGCCAAAGTGGGGACTTCCAAAGCGTGGGACCCAGGACATGGGTCCCTGTTCCTAGGATTAAGGACAGTATTACTGAATATGAAATGATCACTGCTAGGTGATGAAAATGTGAGTTAACAGAAAGAAGACCACTATTTGGTTTATAGTCTAAAAAAATGATGAGAACAGAATATCTATGAAGATAGAACAAATAGAAAAGAAGATAAAGTGATGTTACAGCATATCATACCAGAATAAGTCAAGTAACTGCTCAATTAAATGAAACACTGAATAGCATGTTGATATTGAAGAAAATGGAATTGATTCAGTAGAGAACATGATAAATTATGTTAGAATTTTGAGGAAACGTTAAAACATAGGAAGAATATGAGAGACATGGGGATCCAAGATATAGTTGAGAATATTAAATATGTACAGATAGGAAGAGAGATATAGAGGTATTTAAATAATTAGCATTTTACCTATTGTAGAACATTGGGTAAGTAAAATAATAATCATTTCTTTTAACAAGGTTTTTGTTTTCATTAAATGTATTTATAGCTGAGACCGGTTTGGCTCAGTGGATAGAGCGTTTGCCTGTGCACTGAAAGGTCCCGGGTTCGATTCCGGTCAAGGGCATGTACCTTGGTTGCAGGCACATCCCCACTGGTGCAAGAGGCAGCTGATCGATGATTCTCTCTCATCAGTGTTTCTGATTCTCTGTCCCTCTCTCATCTTCTCTGTAAAGAATCAATAAAATAAATGTATTTATATACGCTTCACAATTCTTAGTCATGATGTAAGACATGATGTTAGAAGAGCACAGTGATAGCACATGATTTAGAAAAAGGTCAGGATGGTGTCTTGAGCATTATTTTTATAATATATAGAGAATATTGCAGGGCATTTTTTATGGTGGATATAACCATGCCTCAGCATCATCTTCTTAAGACAAACTGACTATTGGGCTTAGATTTTTTAAAAAGCTTGACAGTTGTCTAAGAATAAGAAATATTTATCCAGCATATAAAGTCAATCTTTTGGAAATTATTCATTTTTCCCTTGGGATAACTATTTTTTTTTAATTTAATGATCCTTGCTACCCATGGCAATGTTAGTATGTGCTGAGAGAATAAAAATCTTCCAATATTTGCTAAGCCAAATAAGTTCAGTTGGCAACTTTACAGCTGAAAATTTTGTTTTCTCAAAATAACACTATATATTTTTGGATCCTCTATGCTGTTTGAATTGTTCATAGCATTGCTATTACTTCACAATCACTTTTTTAAATGAAAAATTTTATAGATATATCAACAAACCAACAAGCAAATAGTTGTATGTGGTCATTGTGAACAGAAAATAGCTCCAAGAGAGAATTATTGATGTCCAAGGCAGAAATGATGATGTCTAATTTGAAAAATTGACATTAAAATAATATAAATAGAAAGAAAAAAGTACAGAGCTAGATGTAGATATAATAATGACATTAATACATATATTAATGGGTAAACAATTCTAGATGAATAGTACAAATGTACAAATGATAAAGTACAGTTTTACTTTAAAGTTAAAAAAACATTAAAGCATTTATATTTTTAACACTAACTACTTTCCTTGAATTTAGATATTTTGAATCTCAATATTTTTAGTCACCTAGTTTGTTACATCTTGTTGACAAATTAAGGAAGGCAAACATTCACATCATTACTGTCTTGATCTCTGAGATTCTTTTCACATTTTTAAAATAGAATTTCAACTACACAAAAACAATTTTATGTTTTAAAAACTTCAATATTATTCTACCTTACAATAAAGTGAATACCTAATGTGAAAGAATCCTAGTGTCAATGATGTTCCAGTGGTGGTTTTTGTGTACATGGAGTGTGTGTGTGTGTGTGTGTGTGTGTGTGTGCGCGTGTGCGCATGTGTGTGCATGTGTGTGTGCAAGCACACGTGTGTATATGTATATGGCATTCTTAGACAGGAGAACTCTTCATGATCAACAACAGATAAGAATAAAATTGCCCTAGCCGGTTTTGCTCAGTGGATAGAGGGTCAGCCTGTGGACCAAAATGTCCCAAGGTTGATTCTGGTCAAGGGCAAGTACCTTTGCTTGCAGGCTCCTCCCTGACCTGGACCCTGGTTGAGGCTCCTGCAGGAGGCAACCAATCGATGTATTTCCCTAGGATTGGTGTTTCTCTCTGTCTTTCCCGTTCTCTTCCACTCTTCCTAAAAATCAATATAAAAATATCCTCAGGTGAGGATTAACAACAACAATAGAAAAGAAAAATCCAAGCATTAATTTCTTTTAAAGTTAGAAGTTATGTAAATAAAATCCTCTTATCTGCTGAGGAAAGTTTTATTTTGGTAGATCCTAAAACTAGGCTTTCTGAATATATATATTTTTTATTTTCTGATCTGTATGCATTATACTATTACTTTACAATCGTTTTCCCTTTACATGATACTAGTTTGTTTAACATTACTCTGCCTGCCAGTTACAAATTCGAGAAGTTTCATAGAGCTATTAGAACAGTAATCCTATGTTTTCTGAGTTATATATTTGACATGAGTGACTCTAAGAATATATAATCTTTATGATAGAAGATATGAACTAAATCTGTCTAATGTTGATTTACAAGAACCAGTTCTCAGCACAACATTTTTTAGGGGGAAGGTCACCATTTTTCATCATTTAAAAATTTTAAAAATAAAAAAATAAAAAGCATAACAGTACGCCTTTATTAAATTTTTCATTTAATTATATACACATTTATTAAATTTGAAAAAGAATCAAGCAGTGTGACAAAGAGAAATATAAATTTCACTCACCAAATTTTATAATCTTGAAGAATTTTGGTATAGTTCCAATTTTGAGATTTTCTTTTTAATATCTTATTCAGTTTTATGATAAAATATATACAACCACCTGTGCCATGTCAATAACCATGAGTGTTAATTGGCTTTAGTCAACTGAATTATGGGAAATAAGTGATGCAGCCAATCTTAATAGTTCCTATTATTAGAAACTTAATAACTAGAAGGGATATCACTATAAATATTACATATTTATATGAAAAGAGAATAAGGAAGTACAGGGCCCATTATTTGAACCATGTAGAAAAAGGAGAGTGATTTCTTAAAGGACACATATTTCCAAAGGACACTTAACAAGAAATACACAACTGAATGATCCTATATCAGCTCCTCTGCAGTAGGAAGTTGAAGAGGGAGTGAGGCATGACAGCTTTCAATTAACTTTCACTTTAAATGTTTCTGTCCTTATTGCTACATTTAGTACTTTCCAACTTTGATTTTAGAATATTTCTATATTTCCACTAAAAAAACGAACTTGCAATGGAATAGCAGTTCCCTCTAGTAGATATTCTGGCCTACGGTTTCTTCTATTCATTTTTGCCATCTGATGATGGCAGAATGTTCTTTATTTTAAAATGTTCTAAACAGTCCAGGTAATGGTAGAACGTACTTTTATTTATTGAATAGTATTATTCTTATTCAAAATTATTACTCTTACCCTTTAGAAATATAAATGCATGCATAGAAACTAAATTCAAATCCTGGTATTTAAAAATTAATGATTCAATAATCCCACTGTTGCTCTGGAGATAAGACCTATTTTTTATTTATTTTTTTGACACACTCAAGTCCCTAAGATTTGACAGCGAAATTTTTATCTTTAAATACAGTTCTCTGATATGATGCAAATGTGGTATTATAACCATTATACCAATATCCCTTTATTGTGTGAGAAGGAAAAATTAGTAAAGCACTGGTTGTAACACTAGCGAAGACTCATCAAATAGAAGAATGGGTCTCTATACTGTAAATATCTTAGTTCTAAGCTATTTGGAGAATAACCATAAAAAAGAATAGAAGAAGTAGAAAGTCTGTGAGATTTAAGTTTTCTTCCCGAATGTTTATCTGGCTGGAACAGATAGTCATTTTCTTTCTGGGTAAGTCCATTGCTGTCAAACTCTGGTCTAATTTGTTTAACAGCAGGTGTTATTAGGTTATCTCTAAAGCATTCTGGAATAATTTATTTCCTTGTAATATAAAATTCTAATGAGTAAGGCTCATGTGAACAGTCCAAACAAATTGACTACAAAGAGACATAAAATTGGACTAAAGATGGTAAACAAAACAAGATAAATTAATTTTGGGGGAAATAGAATATCTGGCTAATACTTATTTTTGATGTGAGATATGTAAAGTTTGGATCGTATTTATCAACTTAAAATGAGTTTATTTCTTGGGGACACTGGTATAATTAAATCATACGATGAGTGATAAAAGTACACATTGAATGCAATGCTGACATGATATAGCAAACGGACAACCAGAGGCTTTATTGCAATGTAGTTAATTACATATTCTTTTAAAATTTAGTATTCTGCTAATGGAAACATACTGAAAAAGGAAGATGATTACTTTTTTTAATAATATATTTTATTGATTTTTTACAGAAAGGAAGGGAGAGAGATAGCTAGAAACGTCGATGAGAGAGAAACATCGACCAGCTGCCTCTTGCACACCCCCTACTGGGGATGTGCCCACAACCAATGTACATGCCCTTGACCTGAATCGAACCTGGGACCTTTCAATCCTCAGACCTACGCTCTATCCACTGAGCCAAACCGGTTTCGGCTGATTACATTTTTTAAATACATGATAGCTCCTATAGCATTACTTATACTTTCTTTCGTAAAGATTATATAATAATGATTGCTAAAACCAGTGATAAGCCAAATAAAAATTAAATAGTATTTGAAAAATGAAGGGTGCTTGAAACTGATGTTTTCTTATGAGGAATTCCAGAAATTGTTTTCCATTATCTGGAAAATAGTATAGTTGCTTCTATTTTTTTAGTACATCTAGTAGAATAATATAAGATATTTGGTTTATTTGTACTAAAGACTTTCCTGTTAACTCCTTGTGGAAAATGTATTAATTTAGAAAAGATTAGGCACCAACATCTTTCTCTATAGGCAAACTGTTATGGAAGCTAAAAATATGCTTTAAAAGTTTATTTTATTATAGGTCAAGCTTCAAATTAAGCTTATTCTCTAATTTTAACTCCATCTTCAAGCTGGCATTCGTACATTTGAGTGTGCTTGTTATGCACTGGGGAATGTGTCTGCAAAACACATACTTGATATGGCAGTTGCCCGACTACATAGCCTGCTAGCTCTCACTATCAGTACAGTGTTATTTTATGTCTTTAAGTAAGTGACCTTTCCATTTCCTAAATATAATATTTCCCATTCAATTCTAATATCTCAGGCCATTTTTCTCTGCAATGTGTACCTTTCTACACTGAAAAATGCTGGTGGTACATTTATTAAAGGCTATAAACCAATGCTTTCACTGCATTTTTAAAAATAGATTATTTTTACTTAATTAAAAATATTTTATGTTTATTTATTGTTAATCCTCATCTGAGGATATTTTTTCATTGGCTTTTAGAAAGAGTGAATGGGAGAGGGAGAGACACAGAGAGAAAAACATCAATGTGATAGAGACTCCTCAGTTAGTTGCCTCATACTTGGGCCTGGACAAGGGCCAGAGTTTGACCCTGCAACCTAGGTGCATACCTTTGGCTGGAATCGAAGCCGGAACATTTCAGTCTGTGGGAGGACGCTCTATCCACTGAACCAAACCGGGCAGGGCTAAATATTTGTTATATTTTTCATTTTAAATTATTTTTAAATTTAATTTTATTGTTTAAAGTATTACATATAGTATTGATAGTACATATATCTCCTTTTCCCCCCATATACCTTTCCCCTGCCTCCCCTACCTCCTGTCACATTCCCTCATCCCCCCCCCCCCCCCCCCAAGTGTCTTGTGTCCATTCGTTGTGCTTATATCAGTGCATTTTTAAAATTGTTTCATAAATAACTCTACCCTCCTCCACACACTAATTTAGCTTCTTTTTAATTATTGCATTATAAATTACTCTGGATTTCAAGGGGTATTGTTTTGTGTCCAGTATTTATAGAGTTTCATTCAATTGTTGAATTTTAAAGTTGCATTCTAGTCTTTCTTATTTCTGTATTGCTGATTCTAAACATCTAGTTTGCATATCTCCATCTTGTTACTCATTGTGTTACTACCTGCAGTGCCTGTTTATAGAATGCCATGCTTTATTCAGATTTGAACTTTCTTTCAACTTGTCCAAGTAAAAATCAATCCAAATGAACTTGATTAAATATTGATATGTGGTGAGAAAAATAATGTCCCAAAGCATAGTTGTATTAATAGTACTAGTAGTTTTTTTGGACAGCTACATGAAAAGATAAGTGTGGGAATTGTGAATCTAAACTAATGTTATGGGTAAAGGTGTGATATTCTTCTTAGAAGAATATTATGATAGAGTCCATGACAGCTTCAGCTGATGTGAGATAGGGGAAAAAAAGAAAAAATAAAAAGGAAAAAACTACCATATCAATACAGGATCGATCTATTTCGCCATTTCCCCTAATACAGTATATTGAAAATTAGTATTTAGAAAACAAAAAGCAGATAGCAAAAAATGTAAGTTGCCACAGAGATCAATGAAGATATATTCTTAAACAGCATTTCTAGGTGGCAAAAGTAAGCCTACTTACATAATAGAATATTAGTAGGAAGTACATGTGGTTTGTGATTTTAAAAATGTATAAATAATTTGTTTCACAGTAAATTAAGTTTGATATGTATATCAACTCTTTTAGTTTGTAGGAAACCAGAGAGAAAATAATGAGTGATTGAGATTAAAAACTGTTGTTTTAGAATTGCATAACCTGTTATGGATGGAGATGATAAACTATCCTGTTTAATTATGTAATTGTATAACTGGAAAAATATAAAACCCAGAGAGATAAAAAGTATGCCATACCACTGTCTCTCTGTTTTTTTCTGGAGTCCTGGGCTTACATAACACAACAACATAATTTTTAAAAAGTTAAAGAGTAGATTTTGGATTGTGAAATTCACCATTCTGTTAAGTGATGGAGAAAAAAAGATTTCTCTATCCCAGTACATGAGAGATGGGTTAGAGAGGAGGGGGGAATGGAATCAAAAGGAGGAAGGTGTGTTTTAGCAGCAGACTGGCTTCATTCCCTAGTGACAACTTAAAATACACAGGGAATTTTCTGCATTGAATTTAGCACAAAATTTGGTCACCGAAGAAACCTGTTGGACCTAATTTTTTTAAACCTTTCAGAAATCAGCATGACTTCTGTTTCATAGGGTCGGTAGATATTGAGCTGCTTTTCTGAAAGATTTTTAAAAAATCATGGTGTTAGAAGCCTATGTAGGACTATATTTCACAAAAGGCGTGTATCTTACTGTGCAAGGAAAGATATCTTGCTGTGTGAGCCTTCTTACAGTAGCATTTCAATTTAAAAGCAATCTGTGTGCTTTGTTATTATAGGATTTTCTTATTTCTCACAGATTACCTAATTTAAACTAGTCACTGACAGAATAATTCACTTGGCATATAGTAGTATATATTTTTATGCATGGTTGAAAGTAGTCATGTTTATTTTCAATGAGATTAAAGATAACACCTGATGTGAAAGATTGCTAGAAACCTACAGTGGCAGACCTTTATTTATTTTTGGAACAAAACTTGTCAAGCTTTAACAGTTTTCTATGAACTGAATTAATTTTTCATGCTGTAGTGCTATTTCTTGCCAAAGCAATTGCTTGACATTACAAAAGACTTGTTTATTTACAGATAGTGTTCTGCATGAAAAAAAGATTATTTTATTTTTTGGAGAATAGGTGAGGTTTCTGCATTATTTAAAAAACATCTGCCATAGTTTGGGAATTTAATATTATTATACTTATCATTTTTTAATAACAAATGCTCTTTGCAGTGGAAATAGCCACTTATTTCATTGTGTTAGATAATAACATATAATAATATGCAACTTTGAACTTGAAGATACAATTAATAATTCAAGTAATATTGAATGCTAAAGGAAATTGTGGCCAAATTAACAAAGAAGAATAGCATTACATGTAGACCTTGATTAATATTGTAAAAATAAAAATAGTTTTATGATTTTTAATAATGAATTAAGCTAGAAATAAATAAATTATAAAATTCATCTTATTTGTGTAAATGTGTGATGATTATCAACTATCAGTAACCACCATTTTTGTGGTATTAGTTGAAATAAATGTTCTGTAATTATATCCAATATTCTGTTAAATGAAAATTTCAGGATAGAACAAAATGTTTAATAGACTAAAAGTAAGAATAATATTAAATGTATTTTAACTTAAACAAATAAACAACAAAATACAAAGTTCAGAAGGTAGATTATTAGCTCCTCTTTTTGCTTTCTTTGTATTCTTTACACCGAATCTTCACAAAGCAAACAAGATTCCTTTAAAGAACATTCTATTTTTATAGAAATCACCTATACTTTCTTCATAATGTACCTTTGTATTTATGAAAGAAAGGGAAGATTGGGATATTTGAGAAAGATTATATGTGTAATCATAGATAAAGTAATCTTAAATAAAATTGATCAGTTATAACTAATACAAATAATTTTAAAAACTTGTTATAAGAACCTTTAAAAATATATCTTAGATTTTTACAACATCTAACAAAAATTTTTGGTATTATTTTAAAAGTCTCAATTATATTGTGAAAATCTTTGGAGTTCCCATCATTGGTATTTTACTAAGTTATTTGCTTGATTAACTTCATGTCTATCCATGGTCCCTAAATAGCTGGAAGGATTATCATATTATGTAATAATTTAGTTCTTACTTTGTCTAACCTGCTGTATTAGATTCTATTTGTATAACATGCATTTTGAGTCAAAATAGTTATTCTTCTGCCGAAACCAGTTTGGCTCAATGGATAGAGCGTCGGAGTGGGGACTGAAGGGACCCCGGTTCGATTCCGGTCAAGGGCATGTACCTTGGTTGCGGGCATACTGGGGTGTGCAAGAGGCAGCTG
This sequence comes from Pipistrellus hanaki, assembly GCF_964339955.1. Taxonomy (NCBI): domain Eukaryota; kingdom Metazoa; phylum Chordata; class Mammalia; order Chiroptera; family Vespertilionidae; genus Pipistrellus; species Pipistrellus hanaki. The sequence continues at coordinate 41,474,895 of NC_140506.1, read as the reverse complement.
ATCGATGACTCTCTCTCATTGATGTTTCTAGCTCTCTATCTCTCTCCCTTCCTCTCTGTACAAAATCAATAAAATATATTTTTAAAAAATAGTTATTCTTCTGTACAGTCTGGTACAACCACTATAGTATAATTATATATATCTGTTTCTATATCTCCAAAAGTGACATCCATTGCATCATTGGCTATGATGAATCATCATAACACAATTATATTTGATTAATTAATGAAATATAAAGTGCATTTTAGGTTTAAATAATTATTTTTATTTATATGTTATAATTAGTTTATTTAAGGAAATTACATTTTATCTAGTTGAGTGCAAGCAATACTTGAACAGCATAACAATAGCTTTATTAAAGAGTACATGGAGCATCACATTTAGAGATAAAGTATAAATGTCATTAACATGACAATTAAATATAAAATGTTTGAAAAGACTGGTCATTTTAAGTTATTTTATTTCTTTCCTGAAATCTTTTATCTGTCAAATTCTTTCTTTGCTCTCACATCCATATATGAAAAATCACAAGTGCCAAATGATTAATTTTATTCTTTCTCTCACTTATTTAGATTTCTCAAAGTGAACACCTATATAGAAATATGGTTGGTGGAAATTCTAGTTCAAACTTCCATTGCTGTACAAATGTGTTGTTTGTAAAATTCAAAGACCACTTCTAGTTCAAGAGTCTGTTTCTTTTCTAGGTTTTCCCTTAAGATACTCAGAGGTACCTGGAGTCTTTAAGGGGGAGGTGGGTCAGAAACAAATGAGCACATGTTCCAGAGGACTTCTTCACTGGATGTTTGTCAATGACTATAATAAGCCTATTTATAGCCGAAGCCGGTTTGGCTCAGTGGTAGAGCGTTGGTCTGCGGACTGAAAGGTCCCAGGTTTGATTCCAGTCAAGGGCATGTACATTGGTTGTGGGCACATCCCCTGTAAGGGGTGTGCAAGAGGCAGCTGGTCGATGATTCTCTCTCATCGATGTTTCTAACTCTCTATCTCTCTCCCTTTCTCTCTGTAAAAAATCAATAAAATATATATTTAAAAAATATAAGCCTATTTATAAAGGACAGGATTCCATATTGTAGACAGTTATCTAAAAGTATTCAAATGTGGACTCAACACCTAACTTGATTTGAGTGTGGACAGACTGGCCTATAGAGTAAGTTTCCACTCATAGGTAGTACATGTGGTGATGGTTGGCCACAGAATGGTGCTGTTCTTTTCTGGGACCTACATATTGACAGTTTATAATTTACCCTGAGAAAAATCACATGCCTTGGAGAAGACCAAGTAATAGGTTGGCATTGGTTCTACCAGCATAATATGCTGACGCCAAGATCATATCTTTATAAAAAATATACAACAGTGTGGTGATGTGGGGTAGAAGTGGGCGTGAAAATGAAAGAGGGTGTGGGGGTGTAAATGGAGACAGAAAAAAAATTTAAACTTAAAAATCATGCCAAAAACGTGATGCAAAAGGTTAATAATTCCTTGTCCACTGCAGAAACATTCCACTATGACAACTATTAAGACCTGAATAAGAATACATAGGCCATCTATATATATATATAAAAGCCTAAGCAACTGTCCCACCATCTGACCCAATCCCCACAGGCTGGTAGCCGTGATGCACAATGACCACCAGATGCAGAGCTCAATCCAGGAGCTGCTGAGCTGAGGTGACTTTGCCTCTGAGGTTCTTGGGTGACTCACCAGGAACTAGAGAGGAGGGAGCCCGATTGCAGAGGTGTGTCACCTGAGAACTGCCTTCTCCCAACCTGGCTCCGTCAGGAGAGGGATGTCGGAGAGACAGTTTCAGCCTGATCCCTACATGCCTGGCACCAGACCTCTAGTGATAGTATAAAGAGCATTGATATTTATAGAAATAAATTTAAGCTAATTGATGATGCTCCTGCTTTTCTAGTTTTTAACAAAAATTGTGTTCTACTTGACTAGTTTTTGATTAAAAAAACAAAATACACACAACAACTTTATTTGCTTAGTTAATTACTTTTGCTTCTGAAATTATTTCTCTACAGAAATTACTAGCACTTCGGAAAGCATCCTGTTCAAAACTGTTTTGACATGTGTGGGTAGAAAACTCGATGCTTAAAATCTCAAACAAAAGCCTTTGATTTAGAACATCCAGTCTTAAACATCTGTTAATACAATTGGTATTGCAAGAGAATGCAAACAAATTCCTCACTTTAGAATCCTACTAGTTTTGAAACATAAAATCTATACCAACTCAAATGAGCCTTGGTTTCAATTATTGAGAATACTTTGCCTGGGCTCACTGATAGTCCACTCAGAACAGATAAACCTTACTCCTCAAAACTGTATCCCATATTTACTAGTATTATTTCTTATGCTTTAATTCAGCATTATGGTCTTGCTGAATCATTTTAAATGACAGCTTTTAAAAATCGTAAGTGCTATTATTCTTACACATTACGAAAGAACCATTATCTCAGTTGAGTTCTTTGGTAAAGATCTATGATATAGTACTTACTGACTTTCAACTTGTAAGTTCTTTATGTCTTACTTTACTATTCTCTCTTTTTACTTTATTTTCACTTTTTTACACAGCCTTTTAGAAGACATATTCCTTTTGCTGAGAAAATATACAAGGCAAATTTCCACCGAAGATCTTTTATCTCCTCTGAAGCTGTACTACACCCAGAAGCATAACCTCTGGATCCCTCCATGACCACAGCATTCTCAGAAGGTATGTTTGGGGCAGGAGATGCTATGAGGCTAGTGGGCAGGACTGGAATGACAAATCTCCCCTGCTCTCCTCAGAGGGCAGCTGTCAGGAACATACTCTAAAGTGTGTTGGGTTTTCCTCTCACAGATCATCAAATACTACCACTTCTTAAAGCTTCCAGAGGCATATCATTGTGATATCATGGTGTTGCTAGAAGCAGAAAAATCATAATATTCACTAAATAGAAATAATATACACCTTTGAGTTGAATTAAAAGTCTATCAACACAGTTACTTACAGCAGTGCTTTCATAAGATACTGCTCCCAATATCCCAGTTAATATACATGGCTAGATTATTTAAGGAGACTTTGCTTTTTAATAATGTCACAAAGCTCATGATAAATAAAATATTCAATAATCTACCGTGACATTTGCAATCTCAAATCTTCCACATTTTCAATTTTTAATTGTGAATTTAAGCAGTTATTTAAAAGCAATCTAATAAGCATTAGTCATTCAAATCACATAAAATTTAATATTTTGTGTTATATTTGATGTTATATCATTTTAATCTCTGAGACATTATAAATCAAGTATGTCAGACTCGCGGCCCATGGGCCACATGTGGCCCACAAGGAATATTTTTGCCGCCCATCCAATATAACAGTATGTAAGATACATTTTAATAAAAATTTTGCAACTTAATTCTTACAATATCCTGTTATACGTAATCTATATATATAAAAGCCTAAGCGACTGTTATGACTGAATGACTGGATTGACCGGAAGAACTCCTAATGGTCAGTGCACTCCTATAGCAGGAGCACCGGCTCAGGCAGAAGGGGGTTCATGCCTGGTGAGTATAGTGACAGCCGGAGCCTCTCCCTCCTCCGCAGCAGCAGCACTACTAAGTTTCAGTGGCAGCAGGCACATTGGGATGGGATGATCAGCAGGAGAGCTGGCGGGGACCAGCTGGAGCTTCTCCCTAGCCACCTGCCTTTTTGGCACTGGTACATTCCTTGGAAGGATGTTAGACTTCCGATTTTGGCCCAATCCCCACAGGCTGAAGTACCTCCTGAGGGGTCCCAGATTACAAGAGAGCACAGGCCAGGCTGAGGGACACCACTGTATATGGATCCGTGCACTGGGCCTCTAGTTATTAATAATGAACAACAACGTTCACTAATGACTGATTACTATAATCATGTTGCTTTCATTTCCCTTACGGGCTGGGCCTTAGATCCAGGCGCACCATTTCTCTCCACTAATACTAGCAGCGAATATTCTAGCAGCCAATTACCAAGTCATTACTCTTGTACTGACTTGTTTGGTGTGCACAAGTCACACCAAAGGAAATATTTCACTTTTGGAGAATAAGAAAAATGTTTATCTGCATTATACTTATTGACTTGTGCAGTTATTCAATGTCTGGTAAGTTAATGTTCAAGAAAAATATTAATTTTTAATAAAATGTTTTATTGTATTATGTTAACAATTATTTATTTCAGCCCTTTGTGTGCAGCATGTCTCTATCAAAATGAACCTACGTTTCTATGTTTTTTTAGCTGTACACATAAACTTAAACCTTGTTTATTTGGCCCATGTTAGCCTTTGAGTATGACATGCCTGTAATCTAAGTTGTTTTGCTTTTTAATTTTATGCTATATTAGTTCTTGAAAACATTGTTTCATAGTGACATATATATTAACAATTTAGAATCTAACTTTAGAATTTTTAACAATACTTTTTGCTATCTAATATTTTGTGTTTATTTATTTATATGTTTGTCTGCTTTCTTGGAAAATAAAGTCCAAAAGAGCAGGCATTTGCTTATTCATTGTTTCCAGTGTCATTCCCAAACTTGGAAGAGCACCTAGAATATAACAAGTGACCAATAAATAGTCAATAAAAATCTGAGTACATATAATCATTGTGCTGCTGTGCCATGAGAAGCTTAGGTGATTTATAAATAGGGATTTTGTTGTTTCTAAATGGTCAATTTTACAAATATTATTTTTATAGAATGTATTGAATAATATAGAGTTAAAAGTATTTTGCATAAAATATTAGCATTTTTTCAGTGGGAAGAAACATTTTTATCATGGTATCTGTGTTCCTTTATTCAGAAATATCCAAACTTTAGCTTAAAACCATCAATTTAATTTTTTTAATTTCACAAACTTTTGCAGAACATCCTTAGATTGCTAAAATGTAAGTTTTTCTAAAATTTTTAACACAGATACATATCTTGTTTTATTTTGTGTAATTAATGTCTAAAGTGTGAATGTTTGTGTATATATGCATGCACTTGGACAATTTGTTACTCATATTTGACAGGGTTGTATTAAGTATCTGTTTCAACCTGTTTGTTATTATACAGTTATCATAATCATCATTTTAACATGACATTTTATTGAATTTACTTAAGAAGCCAGTAGATGTATAATTTTATTTGAAATATACAGATATATGTGATTTCCTCAGAAACACATTTAATTAAAATAGAGGCATAACTCAGTTTTGTCTGCAGAAACAAATAAACTAGAATTACAATCTGAGTAGTATAATTTATAAATATAAGTTCATGATCAATGTTGTAAAATATTACTTTAAATGCTATTTCCTAAGAATATTTGAAAATCAACTTCATTTCTTTTCTCTATTTAAACATTTATCTTTGACAGTCACTATGTTATTTTCTATTTTTCTCAAAAGCATTAGATTGGAGAGATGTTTATTTGTCAATTAGAATAATTCTTTTATAAGTGCTTAAACTATGTGTAGAAAGCACATAGTTTCCTAAAAGTTAATTATGAAAAATAAAAAGTACATTAGAATTTTCATTTTGGTAATTACAAATATTTTCTAAATCAGTGTTTAAATTTGTTTCTTAAAACAGATTCTTTGTAATAGAATTAAAGTTAAAAAAAATAATAAAACCAATCTTATAATCCAAATAAAATAAAAGCCACCATTTTAAAGATGAGTAAACATCAAATTGAGCATATACATATCTATTAGCTGAATTACACCTGAAGTACATGTTCCTATCATATATACTCATTCTTCTCTTTTTTGAAGATATATATTTCAAATTCATCTTATTACAAAGTTGTAACATTTTTGTTATTTTTATGCAAAGATCAATGAATTGACTTGCCTAAATTACAAATCCTATTTATGCAATTAAATTCTTATTTAATTTCCTAAGTTAGTAAGATTTTTCAACTTTCACTTACTAAAGCCCAAAATCTGAATATGTTATTTAGGTAAACGTTTTTGCCCCAAAGTTGAGACCCACTGAATTGGTCCAAATAATTTTTTCCAAATTATTAATAATAAAGTGTGTAAATGATTTTATACAATGCAACATTCATAGGTTATCCCCAGTAAAATTATAACTCTAACTTCCACTTTTGGACTCCTTGATTAGTATTTTAGTAGATGAGAAGGCTAATATCAAACTCATTATTTTACTCAAAACTAAATGGAACACTTATTTCATATATTTCAAATGACTGTGCTATTTATCTATCATTGTATTTAAAATAATATTTTAATGCCTTGAAACCTATATAAGCAATCAAATTTGACCCATTATGTATCATTAAGACACATGATAAATTGTCTAAGCATAACCTGAGGACATTTTGTAGACTTAGTTATGTCATCAGCAAATTATTTTAATTGCCTCTTGTGCATTTGGATTATCAAAAGTCTTGTTTTATGCAATCTAATCCTAAAGGAGTGAACTGTAAGCTTGATAAATTTCATATAATCCATAAAAATCTTAAGATTTGGAAGAAATATTTGGTTGCTATTTTTTGTTTATGTCTATATGCGTAACACAATACAAGCCGAAGATTGTGAGTGCAAAAAATAAAATTTTGTATAGGAGTATGTTTATTATATGGAGAAGCAGAAATATAGGTTAGTGCAGGTGGGAAACCATAGAACAATTGTTGCGTTTAAGCAGAGGCAGGTTAAGAAAAAAAAAAAAATCACAGGAATTCACAGAGATTGAGGATCACCTATAGATGAGTTTTTCTATGATGGCATGTGGGGAAGACAGAGGGAGAAAGAGAAAGAATGGCCACTTTTTAAATGGATATTGCCTTTGATTTGTGCAACAAGGAAAAGTTATTCTATGTTTATGAAAAGAAACAACAATGCATTTAAGATGGAGAGAGTTCCACAGTCAGCAAAGAACTTGTATGCATATTTGCATAACCCATGAACACAGACAATATGGTGGTGAAGGCCTAGGATGGAGCAGGGGATGGGTGGACTAGAAAAGGTTAATGGAGGGAAAGAGGGGGAAGTGTGTAATACTTTTAACAAGAAAGAATTTTTTTTTAAGATGGAAAAGAAAAGGTGGGAGACATCTGGGTTACAATGATATAGAGCTGTTGAAATAACTAAGGCTGAAATCTCACTCACTACCTTTGAGATTTTATACGAAATTATATATTTTCTTCTCATTCAAACTACTTTTACTTGCATTTTTTTATGAAAAGAATAATGAGTAAACTTAAAGATATCAATCATTCTTATTCCATGCATCTTAATACCTATAGTGGTTAAACAGAGTAACTTATTTTCAAAGAAATCTAGGTTTTTTAAAAGCACATTTTAAATATGTTTGTGTTGATTTTAGAGAGAGAAGCAGAGAAAGGGAGAGAGAAAGAGAAACATGGACTGGTTGCCTCCAGCAAACCCTTCCCCACCCTCCTCACCAGGGAGACCAGACCAGAACCCCAGTCAGGTTCCCTGACCTATTGGTGCAGGGGATGATGCTCAACCACTAAACCACACTGGCCAGACTAAGAAATGTTTTAAAAGACCCAAATCAATTAATTTCAAGTAGTTGCCTTTGTAACACAATAAGCAGTTTAAGAAAGAACACCCACATGATTAAGTTTCTCAAATATATTTTACTCTTGCTTAATTATTCTTTAAAAGAGATAGATTGTTTTTACAGAAAAGGGTATGGATTGCTTCAGTATGTTTGATATATTTATAGGAATAGAAATGTATCCTGCACTCAAAAAAGATAAAAGTATGTTGGGCAACTAATTAAAAATTATCAGGCCTGCAAAAAACCTGTAAAATATAACTCATAGTAATGAAAAAACTCAACCAATCAAAATTTCCCTGCATATATAATAGATTATAGAATTAGTAAGGATATTAAAAGATGTATTATAACTGTATCTGACACCCTCAAGAAAATGAGGGAAAGAATGGATATGTAGGATAGTGACATGAAGATATGAAAAAAGGTCCAAATTGGACTTTTAGAGATGTAAATTTCTTACTTAAAAAGCCAATTTAAAAAAAATAAGGTTAAGTAGAAAAAATAAAATTGTAAAAGAATAAGCATTACAGGTTAATTTACTAGCTACAAAGTGGAAGCAATCCATAAATCCATCAACAAGATAATGGAAATACAATTTTCTAAATTTATATTATGGAATTCTACTTAACAATAAAACAAATAAAAGCACTACCAAAATACAAAAAAAAGATGATTTTCAATGACCTTATGATGAATAAGAGAAATCTGACACATAATCATATATAATAATTATTTCATTGATAGTAAGTTTAAAAGAAAACTTAAAACTGATTCCTGGAGATAGAAATCATAATGTTGATTTTGTTTGTTTGTTTGTTTGTTTTGGAACTTAGTGGAGTAAACATGAAAGAACTCTCTGGGATGATAAAAATGTTCTACATCTTAGGTTGTTGATGACATGTGTGTTTGCATTCACTGAAACTTATGGAAAATTATGAAAATAAAATTTCTATACTGTGTTTAAATTTTACCTTTGTAAAGTATGTAGATTATTTTCATCAATGAAGTAAATTGAGAGGGGTGATTTTACCCCTATATAAAATATTTTTAAGAATACTATTGTCATTTACTTTAATTTTTGGCCCCAATCAAACTTTCTATTTTCTTTGTAGAAAGTGAAGAGCTCAATAAGTAATTAGTTCTATAGCGCAAAGAGCCCTGAAATTGTTTAATTAGTTGTGGTATCTTAAAAATATGTTCTTATACTCATTTATTCATTCATCAAGCATATAATTGGCTGTAATGTCCCTGGACATGTTTAGGTACCATAAATATATTAATGAAAAAATTAAGAATTATATCCCTGTGGCATCAATTATAATTTAGATGAAATGAAATAAACAGAGATGAAATAGCTGGACCTTAGCTCTTTTACTAAGATCCGAGATAACTGAAGGATATCAGATATTTTCTTATTTATTAATGCATCTGTGAAGAGTACATGTGATAATACATATAAATATTTGAAATACGTAAGAGGAAAACATGTAGAGTTATGTATTATCAAGTAAGCTGCATTATAAAGTAACAAGCTTATATTGGTATGTAGCAGGTTTAAAGAAAGAAAAAGTAAACTTAGAGTTCCAAAAATGTTGTTACTTATTTCTAAGGTGATATCAAAGTTTATATGGATGGAGTTAATATCACCATTTATATGTCTTGAGTGAAGTTCTTTCTGTGTGCTGCTATTATTAGTCAATGTTATGCTTTACACAGCTTAGTCTAAATAATTTCTTTATATATCCTTAGGTTAGCTGACAGCAACAAGAGGAAACAAATACATCTACAGAGAAAATCTACCTGTTCTGTAAGTTCTTTATTACATACATCTATTATATACACATTCAGATTTCTATACATATGGAGTATATAAATATACAATGTGCACTTATGCTATTGTGCTTTTCATGCATTTAACATATATATCATATTTATTTCATCTGTGTCATATATATGGATAATTAATATAAGTAGCAATTACAATAATTTCTTAAACAATATATTTAAACCATATTACCTTTTTTGGGGGGGAAAACATGAAGGAATTCAGTGTTGTTCTGTCTTTAAACCTTGAGATCTTTTAAATAAAATTGAGTTCAGAATTTAATATTAGGAAATCTTGGGCTCTGTTAGCAACAGATCTTTATACGTCTACTTTATACTATTGTGATATACAAACCATTATTAAAATACTTTTTATAAATATAAAAATACAGCAATATAAAAGAACTATAGAATGTTTAGGGAAATCACTTAGTAAGCCATTCTAAATATTTCCAAGAGAGGGAAAAATATCTGTGACCAGAAATTTGTATCTACCAATGTGTTTTGCATTAGAAGATAAATCTTAGGGATAAGTCAGTGCCATAGAGCACAATGTCAAAATTGTTTCACATTGTTATTAAACTTCATACTGCTGTAGAAGGCAACATGGGGGGCAATGACAATTGCTGCTCATGGTACTATAACTTAAAAAAAGGTATAAATTGATGTGTTTATGCTTTTAAATCATTCAGATATTTTTGGATAAAATATGATATATCAAAATCATATTTATTCTAAAATATTTTAATGAAGGTTATGGTATTTTGCCTAGATATACATAAAATAAAGGCAATATTTGACAATTGTTCAGCAGTTTTAATACTTTTCTTTTGGAGCTACATTACCCAATTTGACAAGATATACAGATGAACTTTACCACATACCCATTGTCTCTCTGTTCATTCTAAATACAGTTAACAAGAACTACTGCTGACTAGCCATAGTTCTTTTTATAAGTAACTTAAATGTGACCAGAGTGTGAATTAAAGGATTAAAATTATATTCATTGATAGTGTCATCCTAGAAAATACCTTTCATCATCTTTAATTTTTCAACATCTTGTATTTCTGCATTTCACACACAGTTATTATCCCTTAAATAGTTTTGGTTATATTTATTTAACATCTACCCATCTTTTAAAATACTAATTCCCTAAATATAAGGATTGCATACGTCATGTTACCAATGTATTTTCAGCATCTGAGAGAGTGCTCGGCACTGAATATGCATCAGCACATAGTACTGAATGACTGATTGTTAACTCAATTAACACGGATTCTACTTATGGAACCTAGCATGTTAGATTGGGAAGACTAGCCCGATAAGATATTTGCTCTTTGCACTGCAGCAATCACAGTAAAGCGGCATAATGACTGGGGAGAAGAGGCCCATGTTATATTTAAACCTTTGCACTCCGCTGTCCCCTCTCAGGGGACATCGGAATTCTAGCATATCACTCGGATGTCCCCTCTCAGGGGACATTGCAGTTTATTAGTGATTACGGGGAATTGAGTTATTTCAACCCACGTTTCCGCCGCAAAGTAGCTTCAAGTAGCTGGTAGCCAATGTCCAGAATGGTTCGGAGTGCAAAGGGTTAAAGTTTCTATAATTAAAAAATTGTGAAATGATGGGGGGGGGGAAAGGTAGAGCTATATTAAGGGAAGTGAAAATTCTTATGTGAGAATCATAGCCCAAACTGTGGCTTAATGACCAGAGATTACATCTAAATGCAAATTTAGAGAATTCACTACATTTCAAGGTAATCATCTATTGGAAAAGAGAAATCCAAAAGCCGAGAATTCTATCAAACAAAGGGGGTGATAGTAGGAAACTGAAAATGAGGCAAGAAGGAGAGAAATAATATTCTACGTATTAGCAGAAGCAAAGGCTACAGTAGAGGGGGTAGGTTGGGGATATGTCCTAAATTCCAGGTGGTAAGGTCAGGTCACCTGGCACTGTTGGAAAGTGTGTGTTTTCTCAAAATGCATTTTTGCAGTTTGTTTTGTTGCTTTGTGTTTGTTTGTATTTTCATACTTCATCCTTCATGCTGGATAGTGGAACAATTATAAAATTCTTGGATTCAAAAAGAGGAAGGGCAACTTATAAATACTTGCATATTCAATCTTTACTATTGTAATCAAGCCTAACTGGGGATGGTGTATGGTGGTTTTAGAAATAATGAAAAGGTATAACTCAGTTTTCTTTTCCTTTTTTTTTAACTCTGTTTTCTATGGTAGTTATTAAAGTCCTTATCCCGTCTATGAGATATTCTCATGTAATCCTCCCCATGAAAGTGCTCCTGGAAGGGGAATGGCTGATTTGCATAAATCTCTTGCCACTAGTCTGTTGTCTTTTTTTGATTTACTACATGCCGCTGCTTCTGGATGCCACTGCTTTTACTGAAGGTTAAGTCCTCCAAACTCAAATTTCATGCCCCTCTAGATGTGAAGACCACTGGTCTTTTAATAATTATCCGAGGAGAGTTGTATCACTTCGGTCTCTCACCCTGTTAGCCAAAATGTTTAGAATATGTTATAGTTAGGTGCCTCCCACAGCTGTGCATAGCAACTGGGGTTCAAAATTATCCCATATATGGGTCTGAAAAACCTTCAAATTCTGACTGTCAAATCCCTTGCTCCTCATACTCTGTCTTGTCTTCTTTCTATTGCCAACTCATCATTTTGAATTCTATTTTAGATTGAACAGGTTTTGTATATTAAGAAAGAGCGATTTTTAAAAACTCATGTACCGCATGATACATTCATCTTCCCTCAACAGTTTCATGTTAGTAATTGAATTACTTTTTATTTCCTGTCAATTAAATACATAGAATATTGTCTGATGTCTTCTCTGTTGTTTAGCTTTCAAAGAGCACATTCTGCATTAATATTTCAGCAGTAAGAAAATGAGACAGTCTGGATATCACAGTAGCCACTGAATTCGGCAGAATGTTTGGCTTGTGTCACTGAAGATTTTTCAAATTGTTAAAATGTTATATTTTTGTTTTAATTTTCTGTTCAATCTAATATCTGGGAGAAACCTGTTATTGATATAATTCTGAGATGCATATTTTAAGCTCATTCAGCTTGCCAACTTTAAAGTTTCAGAAACCATAGCCTTAAATATACTGCCATAGCATTATTCATGGTTATCTAACTCAGATTAATTAAAAAAATCTATAAAATGGATACTGTTTACATAATAAAATTAATTATACATAAGAAGCTGTTTATGATGCAGCTTTTCTTCTATCAGCATATTTTAACTAATCTATTGATATTTATTTTATACTAGAGGCCCGGTGCATGAAATTCATGCCCAGCCTGCACCCTCTCCAATCCGGGACCCCTCGGGGGATGTCTGACTGCCAGTCGGACATCCCTCTCACAATACTGAACTGCTGGCTCCTAATCATTCACCTGCCTGCCTGCCTGGTTGTCCCTAACCCCCACCCCTGCCAGCCTGATCACCCCTCACTGCCTCTGTGTGCCGGCCTGACCACCCCTAACTTTCCCCCTGCTGGTCTGGTTGCCCCTAATTGCCTCCCGCTGCTGCCCAGGTCTCCTCCAACTGCCCACTCCCTGCCGGCCTGGTTGCTCCTAACTGTCCCCCTCTCCGCCAGCCTGGTCACCCTTAACTGGCCTCCTCTGCTGGCTGGTCACCCCATTCAGCCTGCTGTTCATTCATTTGGTCATCCCTCACTAACGCCCCTGTCACCCTGGTCACCCCACACAGCCTGCTTGTTCAGTCATTTTGTTGTCTCTCACTAACCCCACTGCCGGCCTGGTTGTAGGCAGCCATCTTGTGAGGATGTGAGGGTCAATTTGCATGTTACCTCTTTATCTTATAGGATTAATTTACAACTAAATATCTTAAAATCAAAATGAATTATTTTCTTAAAATTCACCAGAGCTAGTAGCTACTTTCTTTTACAGTCAGTGTTTATTAAAAGTCAGGTTTTGATTTTTGTAGCTGTTAAACCAGTTGTGTGTGCAAAGTTCCTAATGGGCTTGCTTATGAAAGGCCTTTCCAAGGAAAGAAGTTGAAACTGAGCAGGACCATTACCCTGGTTGTAGCCCAGTAGTTCAGCAAAAAGACTAAAGGGGAATGACAAAGTTTAATGTACTTTGAGTAGCTCTTCTAATGCAATGAATCTTAAATTGTTAGGATATATTAGCAAAAATCTAGGAAACAGATGCAGAACTATTTCTCCTTAAAATTGAGCAAAAATAATATCAGTTAACTGTCAATTATAACAAATGAAAATGTGTATTATGGAAATTAAAATCACAAAGAGGTAGGTACCATTTCACATCCACAAGAATTGCAATAATCAAAAAGACAATAATAGCATTTGTAAGGATGTGAAGGAACATGAATTTTCACAATTTGTTGGGAGGAATGCAAAAATGTAGTAGCCATTTGAAACAGAGTTCATCAATATTAACCATATTATCTTGCTCTTAGAGTGTTTTGGAGGTGGTAGCCTAGCAAAAGCAAGGATTCTTGTTTGTTGGATGAAGATAAGGGCAATTTCTAAATAGGTAGAAAATTAAGCATGAAGCAAGAAACCTAAGCAAAAAATCCTGACTACTTGGAGGGACTAAAAAAGCGATAAACATATATCTCTGTGTTCTGATAGGTGCTCAACATCATCCAAGCTCAGCAAGAACTCAATGTATAAATCAAAGACAAGCAACTCAAACAAAGACTTAGTGTACTACATCTGGCTTTATTGTGTGCCTTATTTTGTAATGACTTGAGTGCCCTGAGAGACTGAGCAGGCTTGTGAATGGCATGGTGACTATAAGTGAGAGGCACTGATACCTGGTACTTAAAAGGGATAATAGAACTTAAAATAACTGAAATTTTTTAAGCAACATACACTGGTGGCACCAATAAACTGGTCTCTATCAATCTAGGTCTGCAAAATGAATAGAAATCTAAGTGAGTCTAAAGTATAGTTCACACACATAAGGCATAAAATGATGGAGATCCAAAGACTCTGAGCTCATTTCTTAGTACAGGTATACAGCAGTGGGCAACATAGGTTAAATTGCCAGCCATCATTATTCAAATACAAATTATAAATAATAAGGATGTAAAAATAATTAAAATAATAATAATACAAATAAAAATACAATAATAAAGAAATAAATAATGAAGGTATAAATTCTTTTGCATACTCATTTCTTTTTGCATACATAAACACTTGTTTCCCTTTGATTGTTTTTAAGGCCTAAATTTGTTTCGGTAAACTAAATTGTTTCCACAGTATGTCTAACTTGATATGGAATTAATTTTATTTATTTTTTGGGAATAAATAGCAACATCAAATTTCTGAAAATTCATAAATAATTACACCCATCAATTCAAAATATACAGAAAAGGAGAAAAATAAAAACATATCAAAATTTCAGAAAAAAAGTATAAAAAGAGACCAAGTAAAACAGAGAGACCAAATTAAAAGACATTAGTTAATCTATGTTTATCAGTAATTAATTTAAACAGGAAAAATTATTAAAGTTACGTGTATTTTGTTTTAAAGAAGCCACTATAAAATGAAGACAGACATAAAGACAGTAATTAAAGAAGTTATGAAAAATGTGCCAGTCGAAAATAACAATAGAGCAATTTCTTATTTTAGTCTGAATATGAGGAAAATAGCAAGACAAAACAAATAAAACACTCAAATAAAAACAGCTTTTCTACTAAATGGTAAAGGAAAGACATGTTTAAAATATATCCTGGTTGTTGGTGTGGCGCTTTTAATTCCCACAGAGTGGTTCATAGAAATATACCTGCAAAATCATAATATTCATTTCCCCTAATGGTGATATTGGATTCCCCATATGTAAGTCTACCATCATGAAAATGAGCACATCCATGTTTCTTTACACACCAAGGAGAGAGATGCTCTGGAGGAAATGTTCAGGAGTGGATTTCTGGGATATCAATAAATGCTACTTAATTTCCTCAAACTCTTCTATATTTAGAAAAAATGATAAAACTTACAATCCTGTTATGAACCAATGAAGTTTCACAAACTTGAACAGTGGTATTACCTTTTAATTTTTGCTAACCAGATCATCTGAAAATGTTTTCTCATTATTGCTTAATCTGAATTCCCATTACTGTGAGTTTATTAGTTTAATTTTAATTTAATTTGAACTTTCTAGTGTAGTTTAACTTCTCATCGTATTCATATTCTTTGCTCAATTTTATATTATTTTTCTGGTCTCATTAGTTGTTTTGCAGAAGTTTCTCCTAAATCCCTGATGCTAATCCCCTATCGGTTATAGACGTTGTAAATATTGAAGTCCAAGCTGCCATCCCATCTGTTAACTTTATGTGCTTCTTTGAATAGAAATCCATGAATCTTTAGATTTACACTGTGTATTTCTGATTTGAAAAACAGAATATTTTCTTCGCTAAAAATTCACAAAGAGGACTTTTTTAAAGTTAAAGAAAGAATAGATTTTCTTTAACTCAATCCCTCAGTCAGCATTCATAGCTTTATAAATGCAGCATTTTCATATCTTTAATTTTTCAAGGTATTCTTTTTATGAAAACTACTTCCTAAATGCAATAATCAAGTATCATCCCAAGCTCCGAAGGCCCTACCTTGTGCTATGATTTTATTTTTTTTATTTATTTATTTATTTATTTATTTATTTATTTATTTATTTATTTAAATATATTCTATTTATTTTTTACAGAGAGGAATAGAGAGGGACAGAGAGTTAGAAACATCAATGAGAGAGAATCATCGATCAGCTGCCTCTTGCACACCCTCCACTGGGGATGTGCCCGCAACCAAGGTACATGCCCTTGGACCGGAGACCTCTCAGTCCACAGGCCAATGCTCTATCCCCTGAGCCAAACCGGCTTTGGCTGTGCTATGATTTTAATGGTTAATCCCAGGAAAAATATTAATTGTGAAGAAATGGGTTGCTGCTAATGGAATATTCCATTGATATGCTATCTTTTTCACTGAAGTGGAGTTTATCTGTGAAGCTAGCATGCACATAGATACCGTTGACACAAAAAAGAAAATAACAAAAACTCGCAGCCTTAAATTGTCACCTATATACAGATGACATGGAAATGTAGAGTTTTAGAATTAACCTAGTTAGGGTACTCAGTTTTATATCATCAAATGAATATTTCCATTTAGATTTTAAGAGCAAACTGCTAAATGGAAGAAGTATGGACTTGAGAGTAAGATTTGTGTCTGAATACTGACTCTGCCACTTACTAAGGAACCTTGGGTAGAGAGGCAAGTTACTTGACTTTGATTCTCAGCTTCCCTGAAAATAAAGATAATAGTGTTGATAATAATTTGTATTAAAAATAAGTAATTGGCATTTATGGAGACTCAGCATTTTTGTCAAGCCTTTAGCATGCAACAATGTAATCAGTCATTACATTAATAAAGTAAGTCATGAGTCACTTTTCAGGAGTGAGTCAAGTTTTATGGAGGTTAAATCGTTTCCGCCCAATATTTGCAATAGGAATATGCAAACAATGAAGGAAAGATTCACGCCTGCTCCTGCCTAACTGTAAAGTCGATGGATTTATAACTATGCTATACTGTTTCTCATTTTTAATAGCAGGTGCTTCATTAACACCAGACAGATGATATGCTCCTAAAAACTCCTCCTCCCACCCTCCACTGACTCTCAGCAACTTGTTTCCTACTGATTGCTGTTAAAATGGTGTGATGTTTATATAACCTCATAAGCTTGCAATCGTGGAATCATGTAAGTCTTTACTTTCTTTAAAATTTTTGTTGATTTCATTAAGGAAGGGAGAGGGACAATGATGAGAGAGAATTATTCATCAGCTGCCTCCTACATTCCCCACACTGGGGATTGAGCCCTCAACCTAGGCATGTGCCCTGACCAGGAATTGAATTGTGATCACTTGTTTCATAGGTCAATGCTCAACCACAGAGCCACGCTCGCTGGGGTATATAAGGCTTTCTACTCTTCTTTAGGTTCACTATCTAATCAGTAATCACTTCTATAATTTGATCCTTTTTATATACAGATATAAAACCACATATTTTTAAGATACTCCACATATTTATCCACAAGTCTGATTTCTTCCACACCCAATCCATTAATCATTCTTGAATTTTAGAATATTTAATACATCATTTATCATGTTCCACCATCTGCAAAACATTTACTTTCTCTACCATTAAACAAAATAATATTAATTTCTGAAACAGGCAATCAAGTTTCTTAACTATTATTATATAAACACACAATTTTATAAGTTTATTGAGCTATAATTCACGTACATAAAATTCACCCTTTTAAAATGTAAAATTGTATGGTTTTTAGTATATTCTCAGTTTTGAACCTGTTACCAACTAATTTTAGACTATCTTCATCACCCCCATAGAAACTCCACACCCATTAACAGTCCATCTGCATTCTACCCCCACTCTAGTACCTGGCAACTGCCCCTCTAATTCCTATCTGTGAGCATTGGCCTATTTTGGTATTTAATATTAATAGAATATGTAGCATTTCATACTGGTTTTTATATATCATAATCATCTTAAGATTTTTTCTTGTAGTAGCATGTATAATACTTTATTTTTCATGGCTAAAACATATTCTCTTGTAGGTACATAGCATATTTTGTTTATCCATTCATAATTTACATTTATGTATTTATTATAGGAATTTGGATTGTTTCTATTTTTTGGCAGTTATAAATATATTGCTCTTAGCATTGTTTTTAAGTTTTTGTATTGGCATATGTTTTCAGTTCTCTTGAGTATTTTTATCTAGCAGTGGCATTGTTAATTCTATGTTCAACTTTTGGGGAAACTACTGAACTGTTCTGTAAGGCACTACCAATGTCTGAGCGATTCAATTTCTCCATGACCTCAGCAATACTTGTTATTGCCCTTTTTATGATAGCTAACATTATACCATCCTAGCGAGTGGGACCCTATATTGTAGTTTTGACTTATTGGTCATTGGCTTGTCTTCTTTGGAAAATATCCATTTAAAATGTTCACCGAACATTTTTATTGCCGTTATTTGTCCTTCTGTAGTTGAGTTAAAAGATATTTTATATGTTTTGGATATGACTCCCTTACTAGATTTATGATTTACAAATATTTTTCTCTACTAGGTGGGTTGTCTTTTTAGTTTCTTGATTGTGCATTCAAGCACAAAAGTTTTTATTGTGATAAAGTTTAATTTTTTTTTTTTTTTAGTTTTTTAAAACTAGTATTAAGTTTATTAAACCATTGCCTAATTCAAGGTCAAGAAGATTTATGCTTAAGTTTTCCTTTAAGAAATTAAATTTTAGCTCTTATATTTAGGTATCTTATTTATTTTGAATAAATTTATATATGATGTGAGGTAGTGGCTCAACTTTCTTTTTTTGTATCCATTTGTTCCAGTATCCTTTGTGAGCAATATTATTTTTCTGTTATTATGGTACCCTTGTCAAATATGCCCATAAATATAAGAATTATTTAAGACTTTTAATATATAAATATTCTTATATAAATACTATATAATTTTATTATTATAGTTTTATAATGTTTTGAAATTGAAAAATGAGTCCTCCAATTTTGTTATTTTTTAAAATTATTTTGTCTAGTTTGGCAATTCCATATGAATTTGAGGACCAGCTTGTCAATTTTTACAAAAAGTAAGATAGGATGTTGATAGAGAATTCACTCAACTTATAAATCAATTTGGGGAGTATTGTCATCTTAAAAATAAGTATTCTAATATATGATGAACACATGATATATTTTCATTTATTGAGATCTCTTTAATGTCTGTAAAGAATCTTTTATAGTTTTTAGTGTAAAAATCTTATACCTCATGTGCATGTTTTATTTCTACATAACTTATCATTTTTGAGTCTATTATTAATATAATTGTTTTATTAATTTTATTTTATATTTTTCATTGATATTGTATAGAAATACAATTGACTTTTGTATCTTGATCTTATATACTGTAAAATTCACAACTTATTTATTATTTTTAATAATTTTAGTAGATTCCATATCCATAATTTTAGTGGTTTTCTGTATGCCAGATCATACTTCTCTGCTGCAAGGATTTGACCATCTTAAAAGTTCTGGATGAGAGTTCAGTGAAAGAAGCACTTACTGCATCAGGCATGGGTTCACATAGAGCATTTCTTAAGGTGTGAGACAACTACAGAAAGCCACCTGAATTCAATACATATTCAACATAAACAATACGTACAAGATGTACAGAAAAGAAGGAATTATTACTATTTAAAACAGCATAGATGGAACTGGAGAGCATTATGCTAAGTAAAATAAGCCAGTTAGAGAAAAATAAATATCACATGATCTCACTCATTTATGGAATATAATAAACAATAAACTGATGAACAAAAACAGATCCAGAATGAGAGCAGTATCAATCAGACCATCAAACCTCAGAGGGAAGGTAAAGGAGGGTGGAGTAAGGAGGAGTGAACAACCAAAGGACTTGTATGCATGCATATAAGCCTAACCACTGGACACAGACAAGAGGGAGGTGAGGGCATGCATGGGGGGGATAGGAGGGTAATGGGGGAATAAGGACACATATGTAAAACCTTAATAAATGTTTAAAAACATATATATTATATACCTATGCTGTACACTAAAGGCATTTGCAAAAAATATATAAAAAGAAAAATATGATGTGATTATATTTAAGCTTAAGAAAAACAATTAAAAACCTCTGTATTTCTTAGATGACACTATAATATTAACAATATTAATTAATTATGCCATTTTTCTACTTGGAGATTATTTTAATCTTCCTATAATAAATTTTATGGCAAAATCTTATTCTCTAGTTCTTGCTAATTTTACTTATAATAGAGATATCCTATATAATAAAAGGGTAATATGCAAATTGACCCTAAAGGCGGAACAGCCAGAAAGAAAGCTCGCCCAGTCACTATGAACCTTACTGACCTTCCTCCAGCCAATAGGTTCCTATCACCGAATGGTGTATGGGGAACCAGGGGTGGGTGGTGGGGAACATGGGTGGCGCCTGGCAGGTCACCCCCCACACAAAGGGTGATCTGTGGTGGGGCAGGGACTGGTGAGCAGGTAGGAAATGCCGATCTCTTGGTCCGTCCCCCTGGCCACAATGGCACATGGGAACTGGGGGAAGCAGAGGGTTAGCCTGGCTGCTGGCAGCCAGGGGAGTTGGCCCTGATCACAGGCCAGGCCTAGGGACCTTACCCATGCATGACTTTTGTTCTCCGGGCCTCTAGTTTAGATAATAAAGCATAATTTAACCTTATTTCTTGTATCATCCACCAAAAATAAATATTTAATTATGGAGATGGTTTATTCAAACTTTTAAACATTAACCAAGCAGTTAATTTATTTTAAATATAAAATATATTCCCTTCCATGCACTTTTCTAAATATATGCATTCTACTAAATTTTGAAGGATTTCTTTATCCTTATAGTTAAAGACCTTGAATATATGCAAAAAAAACTTTTGTCACTAATGTTCTATTAAATATTAATAAAAACCAGGTGTAGGGCCCTGAGTTTTAAGAGTTCCTTGGAGAGATAAAGCAATAATTACTGAGTTGAGGCAAATATAATCCTGTCATTCAATAGCAAGAGCAAGGCCAAAAAATAATTAAAATTAGAGAGTTGTCTGACCTTCAGGACATGTATAAGGGCATTCAGTCATTTTTTCAAAAAAAGTATATTCTAGTAATGTAAAAAAAACAAGCAGTCATTACTTAGCATGGAAAGGTTAGTGAAATCTTCAAAGAAATTTTAAATTGAATTTTTAAGGCATGAAAGATTTGTGTGATTTTTCCCCCCACTCATTTTTCATATCTAATCTGGAAATATATATCTAACACAAATTACATTTTTCAGAGGACATTTCATGTGAATGTGAATGGGTTTTCTCAAGTCATTAGCTTCTCAGGAACTTTGGAGCCAACAGGATCTTTGTCAAAGCTTGCTTCTAGATTCAAATAATTTAGGCTGGTCAGATTTCTCAAGCATTGGCTGCCATACAATAAAAATTCTAACACTTTTTAACCTGAATCTCATGTATGTTTACCTAACATGACTTAATCTAATGAAGAACAAGTCTTCATACCTACCAGTTCACCCTGTGTTTTTTTCTGATTTGCTGCTTTCCTTTGATTCATTAACAATGGAGTACCATATCCCCATTTTAAAATTTAATTGTCACATTTCTGAAGTGAGATTTTTCTTTCTGATCTTTAATTTTTTTTGTTCACATGTACTTTTAATACTGACACTTTGTTGCACCTTAGTTGAAATTTTTGTGCAACATATTTTTTATTCATTTAAAATATTCTGTAGTTTATTTTTTAAAATGCTTTGAAAACCTTATTTGATCTTTTCTGAATTCTCAAGTTTCAAAAGAGAATGAATATTTTTCAAGTAGAAGACATTAATTACCTTGTTTGTCTAACATATGCTGATTCTATTAGTATAAACAAATATAAGATTCAATTATTGATTATAATTTTTATTAAGTCTTATCCAGTTTATGTTATTATTCTAGGTTATTTGATAGTTTATAAGTTCTCATATTCTATTCCTCATTTTTAGGGACTCTATATACTTCCTTGATTTAAAATTGCATTTTACACTAACAGTTCCCAGAAGCTGATTAAGGGAGAATTTTAATGCTTTTAATTATCAGGTAAAATAAATAAATGGCTTAAAATTATTTAAATTGTAGGAATTTTTAAAACTTATAAAATCAGTTGTTTATTTAGGAAATGTGATCTTTACAGTATGTGCTTACTCCATGAATTTCACAATCTCCAACACCTACATTTACATGTAAAATTGATAATCACAGATTCTCAGATTCATGTTAATGAACACACAAAGGTTCTACAAACATCTAGGAAACTCAATCTCATTTTATCTCTGATTACCAAGCAGAAAGTAATTAATATCTTATAGTTCAGAAATTGATGAATATGTTTAGTTTTGTAAAATAACAAAAACAATGGGGTTTTTGCTTAATTTTTAAAATAAGACTTTTACTCTAATTCAATTATAGCTTATTGAAATTTTACTTTATATCCATTTATTTATTCAGTCAAAAAACATTAAAATGGGTTTAGGAATAACATTCTTTGTTAAATCCACCTTGATGTATTTCATAACACTATGCAAAGAAGATTTATGATTTTGCATGCAAAGTATCAACCTACACATGACTAACACAAAACACATTGCACATAGAGCTTTAAGGTATCTGAGTGGTAAGATAACATTAGTATGATGCCATCCTAGTCATCATCTATTCCACTGAGTACCACAGGTTTGCAGGACTGCATGCTTCTGACAGATGAAGCTTACAATATTTACACATAAAAATACAACATTAACTACATTTCACTCAACATCCAGTTGTACCTTGGACAGGGGAAGGCTTCTTCATCGTGTGATATATATATTATACTGCATGCGTTTGCATCCAATATTAAATATCAGAAATGATCCTAATCCATTTTCTTGTATTAAAATTGTATATTAAATACAAATTGGAAGATTTCTCTAATTTAATTTTCAAATACTGAAAAATAATTACATGGGAGTTTCAGTTATTTCTTACCTGGGTGGTTGATTTTTTTCTACTATTTTATGTTATTTCTACTAAATACATACAAGTATTGTGTAATAATTTATTTCTCATTTGCTAACATTTACTCAGTCTATTCAATGGTTTTCCACATCTGCTTTCCAAATTATGTTTAATAAAATGCTATATATAATTCTTCAAATCCCCTGAGTATATTTATCTGTAGTTATTTCATAATTATTTTCTGCAATTATAATATATTGAAATGGTCCTCTGATTGCTGGCCAAGCCTAGGGACCCCACCTGTGCACAAATTTTGTGCACTAGGCTCTAGTTATAGATAAAGAAACAGACGTTGAAAATTTATCTTTGTATAAGGTCACAAAGCAAGTAATGGCAAACTAATAGTTTGTGGGAAAATATAATTAAACAAACTCTTATACCAGATACTAATTCTCAACTGCATTGGAAATAAGTGCTTACAATGACTAAAGAAATATTTACTTTTTTTCTCTCTCACTCTTTTTATTTCTCCTTGATATTTTAGTTCAGTAAATAGTCTTTTCAGTTCATTCATTCCCTCACTTTTCTTCTAAATTAGATTTTATAAATCTTTCTCATTTCTGTCATAACAAATACTGGAAGATTCTCCTCAGAAGAATCATTCAAACATTGCTTAAGCACATCATGCATTTCTAATGACATTTAATAAGGCAGTCTTATTATATTTTACTTTCCCTGATCTGAGAGTACAGGATATCTAAAAATAATCTGTATTAGGCATATTATTATTTTTCTTAACATGTTACATTTTGTTAATTTTTATTTTGACACCTTCTCTACTAGTATTCCTTTCTTGAATGAATATATCAATCTATCTCATATTTTGCATAATTTGTATTCTAGAATTTTTTTTCTCCCACAGTAAACAGATAGTGTATTAAGGATGTGAACCATCCTTACATTAATTTCAAGATTGTTGAATGCTGCAGACTTTTCTGTATATATATATATATATATATATATATATATATATATATATATATATATATATATTATTTTTTTCTGTTAGTAATTGTCTAGTAGTAAGACTTGGGGAGGAGATATGTTTATTGATTGTAGATACAATTTCTTTATTAGATACAACCCAATTCAAATTATTTATTTTTTGTGTGGTTTGGGGTATTTTGTTTCTTTCTGTATATTATACTGTTTCATGTAAGGTATTAAATTTATGGGCATAGAGCTGTCCAAAGTATTCCTTTATTACCATTTTGTTGATATATTTAGCCATTCCTATTTGAAATTATTATTGATATTATATTATTATATTTATCATGTTTGTAAAAGTTATCTATTTATTACAACTGTTCTTTTCTTTTTTCTTTCTCTATTTTTTCTGTCTTCTCAGATTTTTTTATTTTCTTTAAAATTAAATTTATTGGGGTGACATTGGTTAATAAAATTATATAGATCTCAAGTGTACAAAGTCAAATCTCTTTCTGTCACCATATATTTGAGCCTTGTTTGTTTTATTTGTTCACTTATTGCTTTCAGTTTTATATTCTACAAATGAATGAAGTCATATGGTTCTTAACATATTCTGTCTGACATTTCGCTTAGCAAAATATTCTCAGGATCCACCCATGTTGTCACAAATGGCAGTATTTTGTCTTTTCTTATGACTGAGTAGTATTCCATTGTGTATATATACCAAATCTTCTTTATCCTGTCATCTGTGGAAGGATACTTCATTTGTTTCTATGTTTAGGCCACCGTAAATAATGCTGCAATGAACATAAGGGTACATATATTTTTGGTAATAAATGTTTTCAAATTTTGAGTAGATACCCAGAAGAGGTATTGCTGGGTCATATGGGGCCTCCATAAAACTGGGCCCCAGAGTTTTTTACTCTGACACTGACTCATACTTGGTCACCAGCAATTTGAAAACCATCTTCAGAAAAACAAAACAAAACAAAAAAACAACATAATAAAGCTATAAGTTTTGTTTGCAATCATTAGGCAGGTGTTAAATCAGTGATAGAATTCAGTTGCAAATATATTCATTAGCATTTGAAAATAGTTCCTTTATAACTTACTGAAAGTAGTTTTTTGCACTTCTGGTGAATAGGTTTAACTATAAGTGATACCTCTGTTGTCTCATCCAGCATCACCACCTTGCCCCACTGTAGTGATGTTCCAGTGAAAGTAGTAGTTTGAGAGTTAACTAGAGCAATACAGACAAGTTCCAGGTATATGCAATGTATAGATTTTTTTTCCTGTTCTTGTTAGAAGCCTCTGTTGTGCCATCCCACACTTCAAAACCATATCTTTGTCAGAAAGAATCAATAATCAAGGTGTCTCAAAAACCAAGTATCAAAAACATAACTAATATGTGAGGTTGGCAACTCATTTTGTTATTTTTCACTCATTAAACAAATGTTGTTAATAAGCACTAACATATAATGTGGATGCTCTTCTTTAAGTTGGGAAATACATCTATTCAATACATAATAAAGAGACAAACATCAGCCATTGTGAAACTTAAGTCCCTGGATATTGCATTTGCCCTTTTAGATTCCCAAAATTTTATAATTTTTCTAGATATCATTCTGTATTCATCTTATTCATTATTTCATAGGCCTTTTTGTTTGTAGATTTAGCTTTTTCTCAACAAAGGGATATTTCTATATATTTTTTCTTCTTGGAAGTCAGAATGTCTATATCTATGGTAATGTTTCAAATCTTTCACATATTTTCTCCTTTATTCTATATTCTAGGAGAATATTAAGTTATATCTTTCTGTTTACTAAGTACATTCTTGTACTTACTAAGTACAAGAAAGCATCTATAATGTTTTCTCCCCAACTTTCCTTTTAAAATGTTAATGTGGTGATGGTTGCACAATATTGTGAATGTATTTAATGCCACTGAACTGTACTTACTAATAGTTAAAGTGATAACTTTTATATCATGCATATTTTACCACAATAAAAATGAAGAAAAGTTATAATGTACCCCTAAAGCTATATCTTGTCTTTGTTATGAATAGACACATAGGTGAAATTAATAGTCTTTATTTTATTATTCCATCATGTCAGTGGAATATAATTCAATCAGCCATTATCTGTTGATAGTTATTCAGGTTGCTTTAATATCTGTAACTACTTTAAAACACGTTGCAACTTTTATTTCTGTAGCATACATTCCCCAAAGTGGGCAAATTTGGTATATACTGCACACTTCTCATTAAAGTTCTATAAGTTGTTAGAGGTCATATTTGCACATTTTAGACAGACTTGGGGCACGTACATTGGGTCAAACTATTAAGGTTGTAGGTTAAGTGTTGTCTAAATTAAAATTAAAACCTGTAAAGATTGGGTTAAATCAGTAAAGTAGGCTATTATGTTTCAAATTGTAGAAGTAATTTATAGTACTTATAATTATGGCTATAAAATCTAGAATGAACTGAGGCTTATGAAAAACTAAGGACAGTAGCTAAGGTCTTTTTAAATGGAACAGTATGACTTACAAAGTGGCAAATTCCTCTTCATTGGAAGTGTTCAATCAAAGTTTAACTGGACATCTGTCAAGAGTATTTTAGAAAGATTTGTTACATTATATTAAAGGCTAAAATATCTGTCCTTTAAGACCCTATTCATTTCTAAAGATCAAAGTCTAGCAAGTAATATAATATTGGAAACACCTGCCATTCATAACTTACTGAATTAGATTTACACTCTTATGATCAGACAATGACTTTTTCTAACCTATTGTCATGTTAATTTTACTATTATATAGCTGTAGAAATTTAGCCAAACATTATGCTCCTAAACTTGTAAGAATTGCACACCAGATTGTAAACTTCAGGACTTGTGTTAGAAAACATATATATAATCACACAGAACCAACTCATGTATACATGAGTAGTATCAGAGTGAAAGTATAAGCTGTGACATGAGACAATTTCCCATACCACATCTTTGACAGAAAGAATCAATAATCAAGATATATCAGATATCAAAGTAAAACTGATACATGAGGTTGATGCTCATTTCTGTATTCCTTCATTTATTAAGCAAACATTAATAAGCAGCAATATATAAAACAGGTACTCTACAAATTCTACAATTAAAGTATATCACTAACACTGTGGGATCTTAGGAATTCAGCCTACCAAAGTTTTATATTCTTTGTTGTGTAAAATATATCTACTTAATATTGAGTTCTTGGTTGGAATAAAATTAGGTATGTTTGTAACTCAATCAACAGTGCATTGATTACATGTTGTAAGTGACAGATAATATTATTTTTGATATATGAAACATAAATGTGATTCCAGGTGACCACTTCTGAACCATAAAAAATCATATTTCAGATAACCAATAAAAGAACAAATTGAAATATGTGAGATATACTCTAGAAAGATAAAATAAGATATGAAATAAAGAAGGCTAAATAGACTATATAATTACATAGTCTATGATTTTAAGAAGATAAAGTTTACATAAGAATCCCCTTAGGATGGCATGGTTTATTTGGCTATTGTACATTAAAGCATGGCTGTCTTTCTTACACAACATTGTATACAAAGTGTCCAATTAAAAATACAGTTTGATAGGACTAGTGACGAGGCTGGCCCAATGACATCACATCAAGGGGTATCTAGTGAGATCTTTTTTAGAAAGATAGCATATCAACATTTCCTATACTCTTTGGCAACCATCATCATTTTCAGTGACTCTGAAGCTAAACAGAATGTGACATAGAGTGTGTACTCAATAAGTATTTATTGAATAAATAAAATTTTACTTTCTGTTCTTACTCATTGATAGGCATTTTAAGTTTCCATATTTAACCAGACATTTTGTTGATCACTATGGATACAAAAGGAATTTAAAAGTGTAGCCTTTTGCTATGATATAAATTTTGTTCAGCTATATTTACTCTACTCATTAGGTACATTAATGATATGCCTCATGGCCTGGAGAGTTCAAAAATGTTTAGTTCATTTCACTATAGTGACCTGCTTCACATTATAGCTTTTCATCTATGAAATCACAATTCATGATTATGAAGTAGACAACTGTTTAGTTCATAAAAAGTTACACATTCAATAACAAACTTCTCTGAAATTGCCATGTTATAAAATCCAAGTTAAAAAGTATGCAATTTCCAACTTTTTAGATAGGTAAAGTTTGTTAGATTATTGATAGAATTTCATTCATCTTCAGGTTCAAAGTAAAAGTAATCCACCTGCCTCAGGGTACTAAAGGCCACCTAATTCATTGTGTTAAAGGGAAGAAGAGTTTAATAAGAATCTGCGTTAAATTCAAATCATTAATGTCAGACATTGCAAAATTCCAATTATCATAATGGCATCCATGAACTTCCTCTGCTCATTATTTTCATGGTTTTTAACACAGCAAGCAGCTTGTCCTCTTATCCTACCAGTTCCACGGAGCTTCACACTGTTGATCCCAGTGAGTGCTTGGCAGGGAGCCTTCAAGAACCCCTGCAGCCTGTGCCAATTCAGTGGGTGGCAAGCTTTCTTCCGACCAGGCTTTATTGGAATCACTTCTCAAGAACAGCCAGGCCATACCTAATTTCAGGGCAAAAAGGAAGATGATTCTGTTGCAATATCTTTGGGCTCAAAATGTTCAAGAGAAAATGGTGTGCCATTTAGATGGGGACACTTCCCATTGTGCCGTACTGGCTTCAGACAGCTAGAGATAAAAATAAAGACAATAGTCATTTCTAGGTCTTCTTTCTCATGAAGATGACCACAATTGTAGCATAAGTAAAATAAGCATAAAAGGCATGCTCTTCCAAAGGGAGACAGTTAATCTCACTCAGAGATTTGTCAACCTATAGAGGTAGAAGCAGTCATTCAAGGGAAGAACATTTTGAATTTGCAAGTTGAACTAGTTATAAGATCATAGGCTAATGCAGGGTCTAAAATTGGTAAATGAGTTGTAGGAACATTATAAAGCAAGGTAGAAAAAAAAATGTCACATTACCAAGATGGTGTTAGTATTGCTCTCAGCTGGACTGACCAAACTTCAGGCAGGCTTTGTCCATGCTCTAAGCCTGGGCCTCCTTTCTTTAGAGCATTTAGTTTAGAAAACATGTGATTGTGAATTCTTCTTCTGCCCTTTTTGTTATTGAATTAAAAAAGAAAAAGCCTACTGCCAATTTTACAACCCAGAATTTTATTCAGACAATTACTGGAATTTTACCCTTGAAATGCAATTATCAAAGAAAATAGGCCCTTATTTCTCAGTCTCTGAGGGAAACTCGGAGCCTAACATCTGTGAGTGCCTTGCTCCAAGTTATATAATGACCACCTTTTATGAATATCTGATATAGTTTAGTTTTTTGGGGGGTTGGCAAATTAGTAAACAGAAATTACACATTCCACTGCCCCCACACCAGTCTCAGCTATCAAAAACTTCCCGGCCCTTGCCTTCAGCAGCGTTGAGTTCAAATGGTAGTTTGGTCTTCTCCCCTCCAGCAATATCATTTACTTATTTAACTTAATCCAGTGCAACTTTGGCTTTAACACATGCTAACAAAATCTTAAAATATACACCCAGCATCCACGTTTGGTGGTTTGTTTTTTTATTTGCTGAATAATGACCCAACAGCTGAATAAAACATTAATATTACTTGGTAAATCCATCCTCAGCTGATCTCACTGTGCATTCTGGAGCTGAAAAAAAAATTACCTCTATTATTGGCATATTTCATTCTAGTAACATTTACTCATTTTTTCTTATTAAATCCTCTTGTTATCTAAAAACCCTCTAGAAGCAACTATAAAATATCATTATTAAAAAGTGAAAAAGTAAATTTGCAAGATAAAACCAAGCAATAACAAGAAATAAGCATTAAAGGAGAAATGAAACCCTGGCATCCATATACCATGGGAAGCTAACTCAAATAGAATGATTTTATAATTAAGATATTTTAACATTTAATTATAAGTATACATTTCTTATAATTGCATTCAAAAATTTTGAATATGTTATCATTTTTTCTAATTGTTTAGAGCAGTTTGAGTTTGTATAATGAACATAATGAAAATAGTCCAAAATGTGAACACATATAGGTATCTATCTATCGTATATAAAGGGCTAATATGCAAAGTGTTCCCTCAGGAGTTCTACCAAGAGACCAGGATTTCATTCACTTGCTATGACATGCACTGACCACCAGTGGGGAGCGTGGAATGAAGGAAGTCCCTGGCAGGCAGCCAGCAGTCAGGGAAGGAAGGCACCAGCTGGTGGCCAGCAGCCAGAAGATCACAATCAACCCTGATCACCTGCCAGCCCTAGGGATCCCCCTACATGTGCACAGATTTCATGCACTGGGCCTCTAGTTTTAAATAAATACATACATTTGATTTCCTTTTTAAAATATAATATGAAAATAGAATCTTTTGTGCAATCCATACAGATTGATATTTCTATATGGGAATAAAAATAGATTTCTAAAATCCACACTTCTTTCTTTAAAAATATATTTTTATTGATTTTTTTTACAGAGAGGAAGAGAGAGGGATAGAGAGTTAGAAACATCGATGAGAGAGAATCATTGTTCAGCTGCCTCTTGCACACCCTCCACTGGGGATGTGCCTGCAACCAAGGTACATGCCCTTGACTGGAATTGAACCCGGGACCTTTCAGTCCATATGTTGATGCTCTATCCACTGAACCAAACCAGTTTCGGCAAATCCACACTTCTTAATAACAGAGTGATTTATTTCAGTACTATATCAGATTAGGATTATAAAAAGTTTTCTCAGTTATAAAGTATGTTCTTTATAGTAGAGAACAATCAACTTTTCTGGATTTCTAAAATCTGTGTTCATTGGAGGCTTATCCTGATGTTGCATACTGCATAATTATGAGGAGAGAGAACCATCTGTTTTAATCAAAGTTGGATAGTTAAGTAGGGCCCAGAGAACTATAACCTTGATTCAATCACTATGCCTGATTCTTTTCAACAGAGAATTGACAGTCATAGTTCTACTTATTGAGTGTGCTGGGATTGTGCTGCTGAGGAGCTGCTGGTTTCATTTATTCCAATTTAGTAACATTAGCAGGGTGTACTCTTTATAAATGAACATACATTTCTAGGATATCACAAATATGATACAAGTATTGAAATGAAGTCTTATTTAAGAACTTGACAACGCTAATGAAGATATTCTTGTACTTCCAATTTTCCTCAGTACAAACACACATACTTTTTAAAATGCTGTCAACTTAAGAAACATCCAAACCTGTAAGAATTTTTATGAGTTTATTTAAGCCAAACTAAGAACAATTGCCAAGAAGCAAAATCTCAACAGATTGAGAAAATGTCCAAAGGATGGCATAAGAAGAGTTACATGAAACTGGTTGTTGAGAGATTATGGAGGTAGGAGAAAGCCAAGTGAGCAAATCTTTAGAATGGATAAAAAGTAAACAGAGCGACAGATACTCCTTTTACATTCGTGGGTTTAGGATAGTTAACAATGAGCATTTACAGCACATAGAGATGGTATGCAGGAACAAGATAACAATGAGGGGTTCTGTGGTCTGGAAAATTGGAATCCTCTGAAATTCCAAAGTTATGTTAGATTAGATGCAAGAGCCAATATATAGACTCAGTTAAGGTAAAGATGGACCTTTTTCCAGGAAGATACCTGCCTAAAAGATGACTACTCACATGACTCACATTTAGTTAAGTTTTCATTTCAGACCATCTTACTTTCGGTCTCTGCATTTGTAAGGCAGCCATACAGGCTTCCCCTGAGCTTGTCAGGTTTAGTATTTGGCTCCTTTTTAGTCCACAGGCTGGAGTATATGCAAACAATGCTACAGCCAATAAGATCACCATACATGACAACTAAGACTTTAAAAAAAATATATATAAATCAAAAGTAGAAAAAACTTTTGGTTTTCAATTTGTAAATATATAATTATCCTATTAGGTGACAATATACTCTTTAAGTATTTTGAAAGGTGTTTAGTGTTTATAACTTTGAAGCAAATCAAAAGAAAATCTTCTCACCTATGCATTACTGTCATAATTTCTGAAGTTTCAAAAAATGAAAATAATTTTCAGAAGCATCGACCATACATTGAACTAAAAATTTGATCACACATAATTTTTGTGTGTGATATGATTATGAAAGTCCCAAGAAGCACATATGTGTGTGTGAAATGTACAAGTCACTTGACACTTTATATATATATATATATATATATATATATATATATATATATATATATATATATATATAGTTTATTTAATAATGGGACTTTATTTGGCGAGATAAGACAAAATTAAACATTGAGAATGGGAGAAACCTATTTATTCATTATTGTTGTTATTTAGACTACATTATGGGACACCTGAGAAACAATGGGGGGCCAATCACAGATAGTATCAGTACATTAATTATGAAAGTCAGTGTAGCAAACTAGTTAAAAACATTTACGTTAGAACAACCAGCATTTGATCCTCAATCCACTCTGAGCTACATGATTTAAGATCAGTCATTTGACACTTTTAATGTCTAAGTGTCTTCAATGATATAATAGTATACATTTAATGTGTAAAGCTTAAGTGTAAGGAATAAAGGAGTAAATGTATATAATGTATAATTATGTACCACCTGGATGTACTAGAACTTAATTAATGTGAACTATTAGAATAATTCCTTTTAGTAATATATTAAAAACCAATATTTTTAACAATATAAACCTGCTAGCTATAATTTTGTATTCTATACTTAACATTCATTTTGCATCTATATTGCACATAATTTTCACATTATTTACTTTTTCATTTATGTATTCATTTCTTAAATATGTAGATAAGAAATGATTCTTAAGTAACTACTATATTCTGATGGTAGTGCTAAGAGTTGGAGATAAAATAATGAGAAAATAACTATTGTCTAAACTGTTAAAAGACCAGTTGGGAAGCTACCCAAAGGAGAAGTGATGTTAGCATGGGCTCTACTGATGAGAAACATGGAGAAAGGGTTTGGGTTTGAAAAATGTTTAGTAGGTAGCACTAACCAATGCATTGATGAACTGAATATGGGGAAGGCTTTGGGGGAGAGACTAGAGAATGGCCTCGATTTGTGCAGCATTTTGGATGATAGTGCCATTTGCTGAAGTAGGAAACATTGGATAAGGGTCATATTGGTTCACTTTCGTCTGGTAGAGTTAGAGGATGTATTGCGACATAAATTACTATCAAGTAGCATGGTACAATGGTCTTTATACTGAAGATTTCTAATCATGCATTTTGCTCTATTGATTATAGATGCTTCATTTTGTTTAGAATTCCTTCATTGCTGGATAGTTAGGCACTGTTCAGTTTCTCATTGAAATAAATAATGGTATGATTGAACATCTTTAGGCCAATAGTTTATTTCTTATTTCACATTATTTGTTAGGGGGAATATACTAGAATTTAAAGTCCTGGATCAACTAGTACTAAAACATTTTTTGTACTTAATGAATATTGCCAACTAGTGTTTCAAAATATTATAATTTTATACTATCACTAGCAAAACATAGATGTGCAAGTTAAATTACACCCTTGTGCAGATGACAAGTTCAATAAATCATGCTTTCCACACCATCACAAAGTCTCTCTTCAGGAAGAAAATAAACCTCTCCATATTCCATCTGAGGCTGGCCTTTTGAAATTTCTAAGGGCTTTACATTTCTTTTCTTAGATTGAGAGTAATAATGTCTCTGATTTCAGAGTAAACACTTCTGGCAGGATAGCCTCATCCTCTAGCAATAACACTAAACTAAAACTGCACACAAAAATAATATCTTATTCCAAGTCTAGATCCTCATTCTATTTTATTCTTAATCTTAATGAACATGATATTTCTTAAAACATTATGTTTGATGAAATTAAAATTTTAAATTATCTATATTATAAAAAGGCAATATGCAAATTAGGCCAGGACTTCATAACGGGTCATGACCAGACAGGAAGAAGTTGCGCACAGGTGAGACCGGGAGCAGAGATGGAGACAGAGGCAGGGGGCTCTGCCCCAACAGGGATGGTGGCGTGGGTGGCCTCAGAGCAGACACAGGCATGGGTCCTGGCTCCCTGCGGAGCTGGTCTGGCCCCTCTTGGTACTCTCCAGCTTGACTCCCATAGTGGATGGTGCTGCGTGAGTCAGGTGTGGGTACTGGGCCCTTGTGGGGTGCCTTCACGCTTGATTTCAATTGTACGCTGGGCCTCTAGTTTAAAAATAAATATAGGCATAAAGATATAGGTTTTATTTCCTGATAGAGACGCACACACCAAACGTATACATATATAATCTATCCTATCTAATAAAAGGGTAATATGCTAATTAGCCATCACTCCATCACAAAGATGGAAACACCCATAGCCACAAGGTGGCAGCTCTCAGTCCTCTCAGCCCCGCTGGAGTCCACCAGTCCCAGGGTGGGGAGAGTGGGGAGGGTGACTGCTGAGAGCACTCTGGAGGAATGCTTGCTTTGTATGCCGCAGCGACAGGGCAAGCGTTCCACGTTCCACACCAGGTGGCAGATGGGACTCTGGCCAGCAGGGGTGCGGAATGCTTGCATAAGAAGAGAAGAAACCAGCAAGCTGAGCAGAGTCGAGTAGCCCCCAACTCCCAGGCAAGGTCAAGGCCAGAGGGTGGAGGGGTGGAGGATAGTGCAGAGACTGGTAGTGGAGGCACAGGGGGGAAAGCTGGTTGAGAGGAAGAAAGCCCTTTATCAGAGTCCCTGAGAACAGGAAGGAAGTTGTTTTCCAGCCACCGTTGGGCCTTTGGCCAGGCTGGGACGCGGTTAGGCCTCTGGGCCATGGAGAGCCTCTGGGCAGTGGGTGCAGAGAGGCCAGGCCCTGCAGAGCTACTCGCACACGATTCATGCGCAGGGCTACTAGTATATATAAGAGCCTAAGCAGCCGTTAAACCATTTGACCGTTAGTTATGATACACTCTGACCACCAGGGGCAGATGCTCAACACACAGGCATGGAAATATGGAATAGACTGATGACTTTCAGAGGGAAGAGGGAAGGGGGAGAGCAGGAAGAGATTAACCAAAGGTCTTACATGCATACTAGAGGCCTGGCTTGATGGGATCGGGCTGAAACTGGCAGTCTCTAAAAGCAAATAATGTTAACACATTTTTGTACTTTTTCAAATATATATATATTTTTTGTTATAAAATTTTATTAACACAAAGAAATCATGCCATATCTACTGTGGGCTATTTGTAGTTTTCATTTCAAATGATCATTAGCAGATATTTTCATATCATTATATAAAGAACTTTCTTAATCTTTTTAAGTAAATGCAAAATTTTCTTTTTTTTTTTACAAGTTTATAATGTTTTGTGTGAGTTTCTATTATTGGATGTTTAGATTGTTTCTGTTTTGGCCTCTACAAAATGGCACCAGGACTATCTTTTCTTATAGGTATTTACAGACCTGTCTAAATATATTTTAAGGGTAGATTGATTAAAGTGAAATAGCTAAGTCAATATGTGCACATTAAAAATTTGGTATAGATTTATATAGCCCTCTTATGAAAAAGTTGTAGTGATTAAATTCTCTTTTTAAACTATGAATATGCATAGTGCTTTGCTGGTAAATGCTTAACACCTCTGACTTTAAAAAATAAGCAACTTTTATTGATAGTAATGAACAAATTCTATGATAAAAATTCTCTAGCATCATTAGTTTCAAGCTACCAACATAATGTTTCTGAAGTCAGAATTGGGCAAACGTGAACACAATCAGCTCTCAGGAGCTGGCGGAGCCTTTACTAACATGGCACTTGTTTATTCTTCCTAATAATCCCTTAACTATAGGCACTAGCCAACTTACAAACATGTTTTCATTTGCTAGATTTATAGAGGTATTTATTTTAATTTTAATTTACAGTCAATAATAACTGAATAGCTTTTCATAAGTTAATTGCTTATTTAATTTGCTTTAGTGTTAGCTGTGTGTTCATGTACCAGGCTTCTATTTTCACAGGATTATTCATCTCTCTGTTATTGATGTGAAACTTTTTCTGTAGTAAGGAAAGCATCCTTTTTTATAAGTTGTCAATATTTGTCTCATTTGTTATTTATTTTTTTTAATTTTTATTATGGTTTGTGTTTCGGTGCTACAGAGTTTTTAATTTTTTATTAAATCAAGTGCATCCAGATTTGTAATAATTAGAATGGGATAGATGGCTAAATTAATTAACGTTTTTGGATGTCAGTTGTTTTACCTGTTAAGTAGGAGTGGATGATAAAAAAATATATTTTCCCCAGCTTAAATAATATATGATCCTTTACAACATTCCCACATTGGTCCCTTTAAGCTTCTCTGAGAATATAGTCTTAGAAAACTCTAACTCAGTGAAAAAATCCTCCATTCACTAGCAATATGCTTGAGAACAAACCTTCAGTTGTATCCCGTTTCTATTTCTTTCCAAATGTATTTGTATGTGGAATTTCCCAACCAAATGACTAGGTTCTTTTTTTTAAAATGAATGTAATGCTTACATTGTAGTTTTAATGGATGCTGGGGAGGGAAGGAATCTTCTAGTGAGGTGCTTGCTCATGGATATGTTCTCACATGTCCAACATGAATTTTAATTTATGAAATCTCACCAAGTAATCCCTCTGTGTATTTTGTGTAACTTTACCCCCATAGCGCTTCTATACTTTTTTTTTTTAGAATAAAAGATAAGGACAGACGTAATCATAAGCAACTTTTAAATCATGTGTTTTTTTAATCAGTTGTAGATGAGCTGTTTTAAGCAACATAGGTATAAAACCAGCATTTCTTTATCTTCAAATTGAAACTCCATTTTTCTTCCAAGATATCAGGATTACAGGACCTTAGACTTAATATAATAAACTAGGTTACTTCATATAAACAAGATACAGCAGACCAGAAAAGTGTGTGTGTGTGAGTGTGTGTGTGTGTGTAGTTTAGTTGCATTCTGTTCTCAAGTTGGAAATTGCTTGTGTTTAAAAGAGCTGCTTATAATTTTGAAATAAAAAATGCATTTAAAAATATGCTCATTAGGACCTGGTTGAGTTCATAAATTTCTCAGTAACAGCATGTTATTAAAGAGAGTAATTTCCTACAACTTAGAACCATACCTAAAAGATTTTAATTCTATCTTGTATAATTTCTCATCAAATTTAGGAATCTTCTCTAATTTTTTTTTTTAAAAAGTCAGTTGTCCAAACACTGATTTCCTAGTTTCATTCATGAGACACATTCTCTTTGGGGGTCATTTTCTCAACAACAAAAGAGATAGTGTTTGAACACAGTGGCTTTACACAGATTTTTTCTTCCTGCTCACAAGATCATAGGGAAGGCATTGGACATCCTTTATATTTCAGTTCTTACCTCCTAAAATAGACAAAACAAGAGAGTAGTTTAATTATTGAACCAAAAATTCATGTAAAATGAATAAGCTATGCTATCTATCTAAATCTTGGTAAATCTCATCATCATTAACTCTATTTAGATCAGGAAATGACATTTATTGAACTTCAGTGTTTCTACTTGAAGTCAAGCTATTTTCGCTTAACAGTGACCAAGTTTCTTTACAAAGATGGAAAGGAGAGCTATCTAATGGCTCACGATTATTTCACATTCTTCTTTAATCTTTTCCAAAATTTAAATTACAAAGTGTTATCTTCAATATTCATTAATAATCAGCTACGTGCTTGATTAACATACATGTATTTTCCATGTAGGAAGTGCCTCCCACCTGCTCTCCAGTTGGGACATCTTTGGGGCCATTGGTGAAATGTGAATACAGAGAATGGATATTGTGTACAAGTTAAACTCACAGTGCAAAATCATCAAATCCTTCCCACTCCTTGCCTAGTTCATTGTCTGCTCATCATTATAACAACTTCCATTTAAAAATAAGAGAGAGATAACTATTATTTAGAAAAACCATGAGGAATAAGGTATCCATGCTTTTCATAGTAGAGCAATTTCATTTTGTTGATTATAAATTTCTCATGCAGCTATATGTTCTGCAATAACAGTTCACATTAGATCATCAGGTGTACTGAAAGTTAAAATGTCACCAGTGGCTCAGAGCACTACACACAACTGGTACCAGTGGCAATGCTAGGGTGTAGAAATAGTCTTACAAACAGCCAGTCAACATCAGTATCTGAAATACATGATGAATGAAATACTAGTCAATCATAAATAGCTAATATGGAGAAGAAAAATAACTAATGCTAATTGTACCACATATATTTCTTCTAGTAGAAACAACAACTTGTCTTTAACACTGACGTAATTTACTATTACCTTTGGCTAGAATATAATCATATTACATCTCCTGAATATCATGGTGGCCATTTTCTCACTGACCAAATGTTACTAATTATATTTCTCTAAGATTCCCTGGGGAATTTTTCATGTAAATACTAGAGGCCCAGTTCATAGATTCGTGCACTGGTGGGGTCCCTTGGCCTGGCCTTTGGGGATGAGGCAGAAACTGACTCTCTGACATCTGCCGAGAGGTCCCAGATTGCAAGAGGGTGGTTCTCAGGTGATGCACCCTGGAATTGGGCTCCCTCCTCTCTGGTTCCAGGTGTGTCACTCGAGAACTGCAGCTGCCAAGTCACTGCAGCTCAACAGCTCCTGCATTGAGCATCTGCCGCCTGGAATCAGTGCGTGACATAGCTATTGGTCAGACTAATATATATATATATATATCAATATATAACAGAAAATGTGTAGAAAAATTCTTTAATTTTATCTACTTGCCTTTAGTTCACTAAATTTTAATAAAATTCAGAGTAAGAACCAAAATAATCACAGTTTCCAGTTTTTATTTTCTTTTAAGTATATTTTATTGATTTTTTTACAGAGAAGAAGGGAGAGAGATAGAGAGCTAGAAACGTCGATGAGAGAGAAACATTGACCAGCTGCCTCTTGCCCACACCCTACTGGGGTTGTTGCCCGCAACCAATGTACATGCCCTTGACCGGAATCGAAACTGGGACCTTTCAGTCCGCAGACTGACGCTCTACCACTGAGCCAAACCGGTTTCGGCACAGTTTCCAGTTTTTAAAAGAGAGCAAAATTCTAACTCTCTTTAGTGAAACTTTAAGACTTCTAAAAGTGAACAGTTCTTCTAAAAATGTGATATTCTTAGGTGATAGTTTTAAAGAATCTGATATGGTATATATGAATGACAGTTGTTGAAAGACATGACTGTTGTTTTTGTGTATTTTTTTTAAGGGTATCACAGAGCCACACATTTATTTGAACTATTTTGCTAATTTATTTTTAGGCTATGCTGTGTTCACATTCCTCTTTTCTTTCTTTGTAGCATAATTCAAGGGTCAACTTGACATCATTACTTCCAATAAATCCTTTGAAATTCTACTTCCAGCAGTTGCTGTGGTTTATGACAATGAGGCCTAAACCTTTTCTTAGTTGCCCTTTTACATACATGATCCATTCATTTTAAGCACTTTACTATATTTTCTATGGAAAAAAACTAATGGGATGTTCTAACACAACAGTAAAAGTACAAACAGTAAATAATGAGACAATGCTTTCACATAACCCCTCACTTAAGAGCAAGTTTATGTATGAATTCTATTTTTTCTTTAATATAAGGTTTTGAATTTGAGTTGTTTGGCTGCCATAAATATGGTCATTCATATCTTTGACATCAAAAAAAGCATAATTGACTGATACCCAGGCTTCTAAGTTTTGAGATCCATCCACGTGTTTGAGCAAAGACATTCTTCCGCATTGATGACTGAGTATGGCAGAAACAGGAAGGCAGGCTCCTCCCTGGGAGATACAGAACTTCTCTGATGGGCAACTTTGCCCTGAGGACTCCCTGACAGCCTTACTGCACACCCTAGAACTGCCCTTCCATACCAGATGCTCATGCTTTGATCACCGGGCAGGCCTAGGGACTGCACACGTGCATGAATTTTGTGCACTGGGCCTCTTATACTTAATATAATTAATAACCAGAATCTCTATTTCCTAGAATATTTTAGGTTAAGTAATAAATATATTTTTCTTTTAGTGTTGGAATAAGGTACATTCTCATGAGGGCTTGCATAAGTTCAGGTCTTCTGAAGAGCAGATTTTAATATGGAAAGAAACATTCAAAGTATTTATTAGGGAAATGACTGTGAGGGCAAATTAAAAGGGTAGGAGGGCAGGTGGTGCTGGGAAAGACTACAGTGTAGCTCTGATTGTTATGAGGGGCTCCTGGCATATGAGCATGGGAGCTGCCCTGGAGCATGAGGCCTGGCATCCTGGGGAGTGTAGCAGGGGGAGTGAGAGCCATCTCAGCAGACACTATG
This sequence comes from Pipistrellus hanaki, assembly GCF_964339955.1. Lineage (NCBI taxonomy): Eukaryota > Metazoa > Chordata > Mammalia > Chiroptera > Vespertilionidae > Pipistrellus > Pipistrellus hanaki. The sequence continues at coordinate 41,434,502 of NC_140506.1, read as the reverse complement.
CATTCTCACCACACCTCTGTACCCATCACCCTCACCCTGAGCACCTCACCTGCTGCCACCCAGTCCCAGTTCCCCGTCCCAGCCCGGGTCCTGGACCCAATCAGGCAATCAGGAACTGCTGGCCACCAGTCGCCATCTGTGGGGTGATTGGTCTAGTCCAGGCCCCCTACCGGGCTCCCTCAGTGCCAGTGAGTTGGGTGGCGGCCTCACCTCCTGCAGCCACTGCTGGTCACTGTCTTCAGGGCGATCAGTGGGGCCACTGGGCTCCAGGTCACATCTGCCTTGGCCTGGCACCACCCACTCACTTGCTCCACCATCCCGCTACAGTCCCACTCTTGTTGGGGTCCAGCAGTACCTCCACTGCTGTCCACTACCTGCATCACCCACCCTTTTCATGTCCTGTGCTGCCTCCTGGTGGTCAGTGCACATCATAGCGAGGGGTTGAACTCTCTGTCGAACAATTTACATATTCGGCTTTTATTATATAGAATTCTAGTAAATGCTTATATTTATTGAGTTTTAAAGATCATGCATATTTAGGTAAGTTCTATGCAAAGCTTTCTTAATATTTATTTGATAATTTCATGTAATCTTTATAACCTGACAACACATAATGAGATATAAAACTACTTGCCCTTGTCTTTTGGGAAATGTGCACAAAATACCTAAAGTTAAGAGGAGAAGATGAAAAGTCTCTCTCAAAATTGCAGGTCTGGCTATCACAGATTGTATCTTGGTTCTGTCACTCCTGCTACCTTAACAAATCCACACTATTTTCCAACTAAACTTTGGTTTCTTATCTGAGCCATGCACTGTTTGGAAATAGGAGGAGAAGCAAAAATTGACAAACTACAGTAAAGTGATATGCTATCAGAAAGGTTTAAAACCACTCTACCTTCTGTTTCAATTACCAGTGACAAGCTAGGCATAAAACATGTCAGAGGAAATGTCACTTGCTGGATTAATTTGTCTCACCTCTGTTGAAAAACAGGATTCTGATATTTGTTGCTTACAGGAAATGTAAATCAAGTTGTTCTAGTTTCAAGCATATTTATAATTCCCAATTTATAATCGCACATAAAAATGTTAGTTAATGGGCAAAATTGTGACAATTGTCATGAACTTGAAAACAGAAAAAAGGCAATTTGTGTAATGATCCAATCGCTTATGACTTTGATAAAACACAATAATATTCTATAGTATAGTGAAATTATATTTTTAAGTATAGAAATTCCTCTCTGATTATAGAAAATGTAGCAACGTGGAATGGAAATTAATCCCAAGCAGAGGGACTGGAATAAAGAAATGAAAACCCCTTGGAGAATTTGAGATGTGTATCTGGAAGATCAGATAAGTTTTGTATAACAGGAGTGAAAGTTCATGCAGGGTGTTTTAGGAAATAATATTGAAAAAGATAGCTAAGTACAGATCATGAGAGATGATTAATGTCACTATAAAGAGTGTACTTCTTATTGTTGAGGCCAGTGTTTCCCAGTCAGGAAGAGGTATATGGCACTATTGTTGAGTACTTCTGAGTGGTCAAGAGGAAAAAGACTGAGAAAAGGAGATTGGATTCAGTAAATTAAGATGCCACTTATTGTTTACTAGTAACAATGATTGTGATAAGTAATTAATTCATGTCATTTAATTATCATAATAATCTTATTAGCTAAGCATGGTCTTATTCATTGTGCCCATGAGAAGTGGCAGCCTGGAAGGATTAATTAACTTTTTTAGTCCTTTGTTAAGTAGTAGAGTCTGAATTCAGACATATCTGTAGGACTCCAAAGCCCATTTCTTAACCATTGCTGTTTCACAGAATGTGTGACTTTTCACAAAATCTACATAAATTGATTAAGGAATTAAGAAGTGAGTAAATGGTCAGAAAATAAAACAACTAGAAAAGAACTTCTTTTGAGAGAATTTGGGGATAATAAGGAAAAGGATAAAAGTGGTAGTTGTTGGTGGGACAGTATTTGCTTCTTGTCTGCAGCCTTGCTTTATGGCACACTTTGCACATCTACGTGTAATTTCTAAGCTCTTAACAATATTTGCTCTCCTCTGTTTTTCTCCTTTTTCCTGTCTATCCTCAGACTCGGCTCATTTCAAATATCGCTAAATATAATGTGAGCCAGAGCCTTCCCCTTGACCGTTTAAATTATTTGTCACTTAATAACATCATTGTACCTTAAGCAAGGCATGCTCATCTTCTTTTCAGGAATGGAGGGATGTGGTTTTATATTTTATACAATTATGGGTAATGCAGTTTGGGGAAAGATGCATTGTCTTTTTCTCCTTAATACAGTAAAGAAAGGAATAAGGTTTTTTAGTACATTTTGCTTTTAAGAAAAACCCAAGAACAAATGTCAATGTAATCTAATATGGGAGCTAAGATCCATAGCCTTTTTGTGGTTTCCTGTCGCCAATAAATACCTATCCCAAGCCAGGTAGCGTAGGCACAAAATAGGTCCATTGTCAGCATTGGCGCAGTTCGGAATTGCCTACCTCACCCAGCTCTTCCAAAAACCACCAGAAAACCTGTAACCTCCAGGAGTGGATTTGGTGATCAGCTGTTAGGAAGGGCCAAAGCCTTTTCCACTTTCATCTTGCACCATTTATCTGCCAGAAAATCTGGAACATAAAGCAATGTAAAATATATATATATATATATATATATATATATATATATATATATATATATATATATATATATTTTGAGCAGGAACCTAATGTTTCTGAAACTCAATAGGGTAGAAAATAAATGCATTTGTTAAGGAGATACAATTCTATGTTTTTTTTTAAACAAGAATTCTATTGTTTAACACAAGAACTTTTTATTTTTCACTAAACAGTTCAGTGCTCTCACTGCTGACAGGACACTCCTTCCTCCACATGATGACTGGCAGACCTGGCTGTTGTTTGTTTGTGGCTTTGCCATGTACAACACACACCTTCCAAGGTTGCCATTCTTCTTCACATGAAACCATAGAAAGGAAACGCATGGATGATGCTGCACAATTAGCTCTTATGGGTGTGGTCTAGAAGTGGTATTTTTTATAAGTAATTTTCTCAACCCCTTGGTGAACATTATACACCTTAATGCAAAAGAGGCTGATAAATGTGTGGCCACACAGTGTGAATTTGGTGGTCAGCTGTCAGTCTCTATCATAAGGGCAATAAAACAGTATTTTAAAGCCATCAGTTATAGTTTTTAATCCCTATATAGACATAAACTCTTTTGAATTAATAGAAAATATTAAAGGGCATTTTGTATTTGCAAAAGAAAAGCCAAATCGCTAGCTTTCATAGGACAATTCAGCTAAACTACTCATCACTATAATTTAAAAGTTTGTCTTAATTGTGGATTATCTGTATTTCTACAGTTTATTAAGATTTTGAGTGAAGGAGAACAAGATCATGAGAGTAGAAAATGATCACTGCAGTAACCAGGAGAAGATGAAGGTAGAAATCCAGATCAAAACATCACCATTGGGGGAGATAAACTGGCCCTTGCCATCTGACAGCAGGAGAATGGACAAAAAGGCAAGAGAGAGCCAAAAAGACTCACCCTGTAAAGACTCATCATTTTCAGGATTCAAGTGAATTTATGGCCTCTGTCTGCTGAGTTGTAATTTCTCCCTGCTACCTCCAAACTTTTATTAAAGTTTGGTTCAGAGTTACAGCTTGAACTAAGAGGAGTTTTATAGAATTAAGAGAGAAACCTGCTCTGTTTGGAACAAAGAATTATAGACAGACCAAGGGTGGGTGGAGAAAGCAAGTAAGTAGGTAATCTGAGAGCTCTTCTGCATGGTTAGAAGTTTGTGGTCCAGGAATATTTAGAACTGAAGCCCAATTAAAACTCTAAGCTTTCTACAGTTATGCATTCTTAAAAATATTTTCATTGTTTACAAAAAGCATTTATTCTCTGATGGTGTAATATCTAGGTACATCAGGGTTAATATGTCACAGAAGATGAAAACCTGGTTCTAGCACTGTTATTGGAGTTAATGTTTCCCATGAGATTGGGCAGTGCACTTCAGGCTCTGACTATGTTTACTTAAAATACTGTAATAAGGACTAATTCATACTTTGTTTTCTGGTCATATATTGTAAATGATTACTCTTTGGAAGTTATAAAGTACTATATAAATCTAACGGATACACATTTATGCTGTAAATCACAAATGTTCCTACATAATATTTTATTATCTAATACAAAGGTCAGTTTTCTCTTCTATATTTTCTGTGCATTTAATTAGTTTATCTATTCCCGATCATGGAAATCAGTAACAGTTTTTTCATGTTGAATGAAAAAAATTTGGCCTGGAAATATTTTTTTTTTTTTATTAATTGGCTCAGATAAGAAAAAGTTTGCTAACTCTGCTGGAAAGAATCCATCTCTACTGAATCACTAGGCTACATAGGAGAGGTGTTAATCGGAATTGCATCCAGCCGGTTTGAAAGGTTAAAGTCTGCTCAAAGCCATGAAAATAATTTAAATTAAAAAATGGAACTTGTTCTTGCCATGTTACTCTGTATGCTTTAAAAATGAAAGCACAAATGTTCATTTACAAACGTTATTGAGTTATCAACACGCAATGCAAAAAATATGATATTTAGGTAGAAAAGGTCAGATAAGAAAAAAGCAGGAGTCTCAAGAACTTGAAATGTCAAGATCCTGGGGAAAACTACAAAATAATTTTTAAGCTTACTATTTGATTGACTGGAACTATTTCTTATGAAATATAAGGGAAATGCAACATAGCACACTTTGATACAGCTGTTAATAAAAGGTGTAAGTGATAAGTTCTTTCCAGAGAGTAGTATTTGCCAGGCATGGTATTGGTGTGTGTGTTTAAAGGTATGAATTTAAGTAGTAAATGCTACTTCTTGATAACCATGGTATTTGGGGGGAGTAATTTGATATCTCTGGAATTTTTAATATGAAAATAATTCTATGAACAAGCACAAAATATACCAAAAACTTATTTATATATCTCTTCCTTTAAATGTAAAACTAACTGTAGTAAAGAGGATTAGTGTAGCTCCATAAACATGTACTTCTTTAGGTGAAGCATAATAAACAAATAGAAAGTCTAAATAATAACCTTGCAAAAAAATCAAATGTTCATCTGATTTATAGACAATTTTATTAGTCAATTAAGGCCATTGATTGGAGTGACACAAATGGATAAACTTGATTTCTACAACTTTGTAACTTCAGATTGTGGGTTTTTTTCTGTCCTACTTTGAAAGATGCCTCCCTGGCCCTCCTGGAATTCACAATCCCCTCTTTGGGGATGGTAGGGTATCCAGAATTCAATATTTTGATTTTAGAGTATTTATGGATTCTGGATAACATCAAAGTTTACTGAAAAAGGAGAAAGCACATGAGAAGATAATATGACAAAAGTTAATTTTGGCTCTTTTATTGGAAGGGGCTTTCAGGTAAGGGGTAAATATATTGGGGAGAAAAGGAACATAGTTTATCCTGTGTGAGGGCAATATCCATATTTGTTTATGAGGTATGATCTGTAGAACATCAGATCAACTATTAATACTGTCTGCAATTTTATAGAACTCCTTTCTTTGTGTTAGGAGAAGCAAAGGCTTAAAATGTAATTTATCAATTATTGATCTCTCTGGCTTAGTGCATAATCTGTATCATTTCCCAAGCAGACACTCAGATACTGTGAAGAAGCTGAAAAAATACTTGATGATTTAACGGAAAATTGAGGATACAGAGTTAGAGCAAGGACAAAATTCTACCCAAAGAAAATAAAAGTATGCCTAACTCTCAGTCACTTCTAGAGGTATCAGTAAACAAAGTTGGCTTAAACTAACAACAAATTTTTTCTAGGTTTAGCAAATTTACTTTAATCTCTTTTCCTTTTATATCAAGTGATAGTAATCAAACAGAAATCAAAAGATATTTGGACTTGAGGGACTGGAAGAACACCTTCCTGACTGACAATATTGCAAACAGAACTCAAATTCTTTGTCTCACCTTTTTTGAGAATGTCTACATGTTTAAAATAGTAAGTATCTAGAGATGCAAAGAAATCTCACAACCTTCTGTTTAGAAATATGGATTCAGTTTATAGGAGTTGTAGAATATAAGTGGGGTGTTTTTAAAAAGAAAGAAAAAAGGTGATTTCCTTTGCAGGAACATATTCTCACCTCTTGGAACAGTGTCCCATCCTTGTCCACTAACTTCACCATTCTCCTATGTTAATCACTCTACTTAGTTTTTAAAAATCCTTATTATTCTAACACTTCTTTTAGGAAATTTTATTTAATTTCCTTTTCTCCATCCTAGATAGTGGATTTTTTCCCAAATTTTTTCTGTTTTCCAAATAGAGTGTGAACTCCATAAGAGCAATTATTATATTTTAAAGTCACATATGCTAAGTACCAGAAATTGTGGCTGGTATTATAAATATATACTTAAAATTAGGTATATAAATATGAGAATTAATGAATATGCTTTGGACTTCCTCTCTTTATAAGTTTCTTTTATTTCTCAAGACCTAATTCTGATTTTATCCACAGACAATTGTATTTTTTGGCCCTTTATACATATCTTTACCATCATACTGATTCTATTTCATGATGATGTCAGTTGACTGTATTCCCACTGAATTTGAGATATTTTTTTTCATTTTTCTTTCTCCCACAGGTACTTAAGTAATAGCACTTAGTAGGCACTCCAGATGTGCTTAAAAGAGAGTAAGAACGAGTAGCACAATATGAAATATGAAAGAAAGAGTTGTTTTCTAATTGATGCTTTTTATAGTTTGCTTAGAAATAAGAATTCACAGCTAATAAGCTCAGGAGAATGTAGTACTTGAGGAGAACTTTCAGATGTGTTTAAATATTTTGGTATGGCCCTAGCCAGTTTGGTGCACTAAACGCTGGCCCATGGATTAAATGGTCCTGGTTCAATTCCAGTCAAGGGCAGTACTTCGGTTGCATGTTTGATCTCAGGCCCTGGTAGGTCATGTGCCAGAGGCCACTAATCCATGTCTCTCTCTCTCTCTCTCTCTCTCTCTCTCTCTCTCTCTCTCTCTCTCTCTCTCTCTCTCTCTCTTTCTCTCTCTCTTTCTCTCTCTCACTTCCTCTCTCTCTCTCTCTCTCCCTCTCTCCTCTTCCTCTCCCTTCCACTATCTAAAAATCAAGGAAAAAATATCCTCTGGTGAGAATTAACAACAAAAAATATTCTGGTATGATGTGAACTTATCTATTTATATATGTGATTTTATTTTTGCTTTATGCCTTTTAAATTCACGACATTAGCTGTATACTATAATGATTCTCATTATATATTTTTATTGCAAAAAAATTGATCATCATATGCTCACCCCTAATATGGATTCAGTGAAACAGAAACTACAGGAATTGATTCAGAGAGAACTTAAAACCAATAATGAGGTTACAGGGGGTGTTGAGGCAGCCTATGAATTAGCAATAGAAAGAAGCATTGCCATGCTTAGCCTGGAGGGGGATGAAGGCAGCACCTGAAGCCGCCTGAGTCAGGAGCCAGGGTGAATCTGTCCAGTCAGAGCTTCAGCTAAGGGAAGAATGTACTATTGGGGGCACACAGCCAATGTGCAGAGAGAGAGGGGTTGAATCCCAATTCTTCCCTTTCTGTCCGCCTCGGTCTCTTGAGGATGCCAACCTCTGATCAGATGACAGAGCCTGCATGGGTCAGAACCCCAGTATCCATTAGTGGGCACAGCCAGGGAGAGTGAGGAATGGATCCAAGAGGAAACAAAGATCCAAGCAACTCCTCCTTATTTCTACTATAAAAGATAAAGCATATTTTATTGATATTAAAAGCATTATTTTGGTAAAATCATTATTTGGCATATAATTTTCATCATTTTACTATCAGCTAATGTTTATTCTTGTTTTAAATGTAGATTTTGGCAAACAGTACATCATTGTATTTTTTTTAGCTTTCTCTGAAATCATTTTCTGTACCTAAAGCATTTTTTTTTCAATATTTGAATTTACTTATATTATCATATCTGCTTTCCATGCCTTTATTATCTCTAACTCTGCTTTCTTTTACAATAAATGATTTTAACATTCCATAGTTTTCATCTACTGCATTCGGAGTTATATATGCTGTACACTTATTGGTTAAAATAGAACATTTCAAATGTACAAAATGTAAAAGCACATTTACCATTTAATATTTGCCTCTCTTGTAATGACAAAACTAAAGCCATTTATCTTTTAACCATTGCCCCCTAAAGATTCATGAAATTTAGTTCAAGTTACAGGCTTTCCATTGATGACTGTGTATGTGTGTGTGGTTTTTTTTTAAATATATTTTATTGATTTTTTTTTTAACAAAGAGGAAGGGAGAGGGATAGAGTTAGAAACATCGATATGCTGCCTCCTGCACACAACCAAGGTATATACCCTTGACCGAATCGAACCTGGGACCTTTCAGTCCGCAGGCTGATGTTCTATTTACTGAGCCAAACCACTAATGACTGTTTTGTATCAGACTTTGTCCCAGCCCAATATAGGGAGCTAAATAGGACAATTTAAAAAAAGGATTTGAATAGCCTCTAGTATTTGAAATCACTGGGGAGGGATTCCTATCATTATCGTGTAAATATCCATTTGTGCCTTAACTGGCATGAAATCACAGAACAGCACATTTCACTTAAGCCAGAATCTGCTGGGATTTTCATATGACAAACCTCTGGGCAGAATTATGAGTCCACTGGAGTGAGCTATTAAGTAAAGTTAATCTTTCTAGGTAATTGCAATTGTTGCTCTGGTTGTGTCTCAGAATAAGTAATAAGGGATAATTTGGGGATTATGAGTATTGTCATTTTCTATACTGGTAGTAAAGATAGTCTACCACTAGGTAAATTATCCTTCTCAGTTGTGCCTTTTACCTATCAATGGGACACACAATTAATAATTCTAGAAAGGAAACACTACAAGGTAATTTCATGTAAAATCACCTGATCGGGACAATAATTTACTTTGGAGATAGTATTTACATAATGGAAGTGTTGTTTTGGTAAAAAGTGCCTCAGGTTCACAAAAGCTTAGAGGAAAAAAAAGATTTACAAGCAATCACGTTATGCTTTGACATTGGGAGTTTAAAAATAAAGTATTTACAGGGCAGCAAGTTGGTTCTTAAAGGAGTGGTAAAGATAATTTTATTAAGTACAAATTAGTATTTATTCACATATATATTAAATGGTATGGGATTAGTATAGATGTGTGTGTCATGAAAATTATAATAACTCATTTAATTTACTTGTCAAGATATGTTGTAATACAAAAATAAGTTATAGCAGTTATATTTTAAAATGTTTATTCTAATTTGTTATATGGCAAATACATATTTTAATAGTTATTTTTGTTTTTAATAGATAGTTGGTGGTTTATCCAGCATTTTAGTAAGTTATAGCATCAACAAGGTACATCTGGAAGAAAATAATAAATTAGAGACTACACAGATGGCAGCCATAATCTTCACTTATCATGCTCTGACATGTGGCAGAGAGGATTAGACATCTGATATGTTTAATAAAGAAATGATTGTATTTTCACAACAATAGTATGAACCCCTGTCATCCATCAACCATTATTTTCCTTCAATGTCAATGTTAGTTCAAAGAGTATCTAACAATAAAGGAACATAATTTATTGTCCCTTCAATTTTTTATTTATACTTTTCTCTTTTTAGTATATAACTAGGGTCAGTCTATCAAAGTCCATATCCCCAGCAGTGACCTGAAATGGTCTTTAAAGTTTAAAGATGTGTCTGGCAGTGTCCCATTAGAGAGTAGTAACCCCCACCATCTGTTGAGTCACATCTTTAGTTAGATTGAAAATGGTGAAGACTCATTTTTGTCAAGATGCATTTTGCTGTTTTTTTACTGTAGTTATTTGGTTCTTTACCACTGAATAGCATTGAGTCAGAGCTTCCAATACATTGAAATTATAACTTTGAAATAATATGTGATATCTTGCTCTCAGATCTATGATTTATCCCAACATTTTCAGCAAATCATAGATGGCTTTATATTTTTTAAAATTATGTTATGAATTTAACATATCAGCACAATATTGAGATAGGAAAACATTAAAAATGTCAAAAGAAATATAATTTAGCTTTCTTTCTCAGTTTATATACTAAAAGAATAACGTGTTTTCCCTGTCTTTTTAGTTAATAATTTTAAAGTCAGCCAATATAAAAACAGCAACTTTGAACCTCTTATATCCACTGCATTAAGTAAAACTAAATCCATTGCCCATAATTTATGCAGGGTGTTTTTTTCTTATTTTTTAATTCAGCAGATATACACATACTATTAAATGTGCAGAAAACCTTATAGTAATGTAAAAGATACCACCTTAGCCCAGTCACTGTGGCTCAGTGGTTAAGCGTCAACCAATGTACCAGGTTGTCATGATTTGATTCCTGGTCAGAGCACATGCCTGGGTAGTGGGCTTGATCCCCAGGGTGGGGCATGCAGAGGCAGCTGATCAATAATTCCCTCTCATCACTGATGTTTCTATTGATCTCTCCCTCTTCCTTCCTCTCTGAAATCAATAAAAATATTTTAAAAGATGCCACCTTACACTTAAACCTATTCCTTTTTACTTTTCCAGATTAAATTTATTAGTAATTCTATATCATTTATATAAGAGTATTTTTAAAATTTTTTCATTTTATCTTTGCATTATAGCTTCAGAATATTGGAATTCTACAAAATTTCTACTCACTATAATGTTTCTATCATCAATCATAAATTTCTATGGATTGATCCTAAACTAAACTCCCATCTCTCTAAAAATTTTAGTTTTTGGCACTTTAGAATAATTCCAGTTCATTTAAATGTTCTCTCCTTGGATATAAAGTCCTATTTGTCTTTCAGGGAAAATATCACTCATTATTTTGTCTACAACATAATGAATGTTCAGAAATATGGTAAATGCCTAGTATGTTAAATTTCAGCTTTTTCCTCTGCCATTTACATATGTACTTGTTGGGTTTTGCAACTTATTTGCAAGTTTGTCAGAAAAATAAATGCAAACAAAATTTAGATGATATTCTAGGGGAGAGGGATGTATAACATATTTATCTGTAATTTTGTCACAGTAGTAGTAGTCATCACCACGTGAAAAAGTAATATTAGATTTACTTATTTATTGATACTTTTTTTCCTTCTGATTCCACTTTATTTCCCCCTTTTAGTGATCTTTCCCTTGCATTTAACCTCCTGTCTGTCCAAATCCCCTTATCAAGATGAAGAGAGAATCTTGTAATATTTGTAATGGGTGGCTACTCTGTACTGTTTGAGATGGCCAATGATGACAAGACATTTTCATAGAGAATAAATGTCTTGGCATTCCCTTTATAATCAGTCACAAAATGACTTTAAAAGGCAGTATCATGAAAGCTTCTCAGAGACTTGGTGGCCATCACTTGATAATATTAATCCATTTTCTGGAATAAACTGCTGCCCAAACAAACTTCTATATTTCAGTGGTTTGCAACCACAGTTCATTTTTCCCTCGAGTAAATATGTCCACTATGTGTCACTGAGGGCGCTGTGCCACCACTTCACACCTTCACTCTGGCACCTGGACTGAAGAAGCAGCCCTTCCCGGGGACCTTACCAGCCTCATGGCAGAAGGCAAATGTGTGAAGCTTTTGTTGGTTTTTTAGAACTTCCACCTAGAAGTGGCACTGATCATTTCCTCTCAAGTTTTCTCACCAAAGCAAACATAATGATACCAACTACCACTGAGAGTGTTTTGTGGTGGTTGTTGTTTTCTGCAAACTTTTTACAAGTGTAAAATAATTTCCTTTGGTTAACTATATAAAGTGATTGATTCCCCCCCCCCCCCCTAATTCCTGATTACTAGTTTCAGCATAAAATATAATAATGTGAGTTTAAATCAAAATGGTCTGAGCAGGGGAATTTTAAGCTGCTTAAAGTCAATCAACAAGTATCTGAGGAATGAATACATGCATAAATAACAAGCCAATTACATTTTTAGATCATATTTAAACACAAAGAAGTTCCATTTGTCTTCAGTCCATAGGTTTGCTCTCTGTTCCCTCTTTTTCTCTGCCACTCACACACATGCCCTACTTATGGGTACATTCTAAATAGAATTAGATTCATAACAAATATAAGAATGTTATGCATATACAAAAATCATTATTTTCAATATTCCCAAGACTTTTAATTGTATACCTGTTATAATAAAACCAAAGTATTTGAGATTTTTAATTAATTTATAAATTATATTAATTTTTTAGATATTCATTTAATATTTTGGTAGCTTCTGCAAGTTAAATGAAAGCTCTAATTGCTTCATAAGTTTTTACTATCCTGTCATGTTCAGTGAATGTTGTTCCTGAGCTTACATTGTGTAATCATAAATATATAATGCTATCTTTTTCCTAAATGACTATGAAAGGAATTTCACAGCAATCATCTATAATGATAAAAGCATAATATGCTAATTAGACCAGAAGTCCTTCTGAACAAAGCTGGGTCTCATACCTCCAGCAGCCTGAGGAAAGCCAGGGTCCTGGGTGCCAGAAGGAAGCCAGTGCTGGCAGCCAGGGGAAGGAAGGTCTCTTACATGAATTTCGTGCATCGGGCCTCTAGTGTTTTATAAAGATAAGTGTTAGACTATGATATGAATATATACAACCAATGATGATGGATTGAAGTTAAATATGTAGAAACAATTATATCACTTTTCTCTTGGTTTATTCCAAGCTCTGTTCTGGGTGTATTCTCCAGAGGTTTCAGACCCCCAGGTCTCCAGATCTTCCCTCTTCAGATCTTCTCTCCATCGGCTAATAATGTAGTCCCTGACCACAACTTATTTTAATTTCATTTTGTTTTCTTCTTTTAAATTGCTTTCACAGAGTACATTGTTAGGAAATAATTCATACTCATATTAAAGACTATTCATAACCTATTATGAGTCATGATACGTGGGTATGGAGTAGAAACTGGCAGAATCTGGACTTTTAAGATTTCATGATCTTGGACAAAAGCTATGAGTTTAAGGCTCAGCAACAATGCCAGGGACTGGCTGCAGACCATTTTTTGTGTCAATGGCAAAAATGGAGACAATAAAGAGTTGTTCAGTTGCTAATCAAATGTAATCATTAATGAGCATTAATATAACAATAGGAGTACAATTCTCTCTCAGACCTAACATTTACTATCTATATTACTAAACGTTTGGAGAGGAAATGTAGATGAGAAGTATGAGCCCTAAAGCCAGGCAGCATGGATTTGTATCTTGAACTTAATACTAACTAGTTTTGTGACTGCAAGAAAGTTGTTGAATCTTTCTGTGTCTCAACTTTTTCAACTGTAAAATTAACCTAAGTGTAGTGCCTGCCTCACAGGGTTGTTGTGAGGATTAAATAAGTGAATGCATGTAAAGCTCTTGGAAGTGCCTGACATAAGATGTGCACTATTAGAGTGCTTTAGTTACTACGGTATTATTGCTTTGTTACTATTTGAGGAAAGAAGTATATGATGCAAATTAGAGTTTTTCATAAAATCCTATGAAACATTACTTAGCCCACTCTTTGAAGAACAAAATAATTTAAACACTCATAATGCCTTAGTAACATTATATACAATTCAAAGGTTATTATGATTTATGCCAACATCAGTAGATCTATTGATTAATACTGATTAAAATATACAGAACAGTAATAAAACTACATCCTTTTAAAACTACTTTATAGCTTAACTTCCATTAATTCAGTCTGGCCTGCACCCTAATTATTTCAAATTACAAGGCTGCATTATACAAGAGTTACACAGTGTGTGTGTACAGAGTACACCCATACTGTTTCAACTAACAAGGACAAAGAGTATAATTTTAAAAGTTCAATTTTTTAGTAGCTGAGATAAGTGCTGTCACAAATATATAATTATCTCCATTGTGAAACTACTGGCCTAGCAGATGAAATAAGCCTATACTGAGAACACTTCTTATCACATGATTAAGAGTGGGCATGTTACCTTACAAGGGATGACTTCTTGGTATTACTAATTTAACATATTAATAGAAATATATTAATACTAAACTTTGAAATATGAAACCATTATCTATTCTCTGCGGCATGAAGTTGTCCTGTTTTAAATCTATTAAAGTAAAATTATGTGACACTGAGCTTAATTAATCACACTTCCCAGCAGGAGAAAATCAGGCCTATAAACTGAATATTGATTTTCAAAAAAGGCTGTTGACTTAAAACTGTCATAGAATTCTCCACAGGTATGTTCTGCCAGCAGTGGTAGGATAATTAACAGTAATAAACCCAGGGCTTAAAGTTAATTAAATCCATTACAGAGGGTATTTCACCAAAATGTTACCCAGTACTTGAAACCCATTTTAAAAGAGCAAATCATACTCTCCTTTATACAGTAAAAAACAAATGCATAAAGACACTGGCAACCAATAAGAACTTTCCTGAAATGACTGCTCTTAGATTTGTTTTTCCATCTTACTATAGCCAGGCCAACATCAGTAGCTTGTTATAAAGCATTGGGATCTCTGCTGACACATTTCTGTTATTTTATATACAATAATTTGTTCTCCATGTCAAACATAAAGGCCATGTTAACTTTTCCTTTTTTCTTCTTCTTATTCTTCTGTTTCACAGTAAACATGCCCACTAATTCACTATCATTTTTTTCTTATTTAAATTGTATTTGTCTTGTAATAAATATTTGCTGGAAATTGAAAAAGACCTTAGAAAAACACATTTAATTGCTTAATTTATTTTGCTCTGTGGCATACGCACATTATGTTGCTTACCTTTTACTTTCTGGGCTAACTCACAGTTGCTCCCATTCATTAATATCTACTCTGCCAGTACAAATCACTGTATAATAACTTCAAGAAAATAAACATTGAAAAAGAGATATTTAATAATATAATAGCTCATTTTTAAAAGAAATTCCCCCATTAGTACTGGTTAAGATTTCATCTAATTTTTCTTGAATGTTAGCTTTGTGTTTCTTTCCTTTTAAAAAAAATATATCTTATTGATTTTTTAGAGAGAAAGGGAGAGGGAAAGAGAGTTAGAAACATCCATCAGCTGCCTCCTGCACACTCCCAACTGGAAATGTGCCTGCAACCAAGGTACATGACCTTGACCAGAATAGAACCTGGGACCCTTCAGTCCGCAGGCCGATGCTCTATCCAGGAGCCAAACCCATTAGGGCTAGCCTTGTGTTTCTTGACCACATACTAAAATAATATATCTGTTAATTTTTAAAATAATAAGCAACTACTTGTTGCTTCACTCTTACAGTTCAACAGTTCCCACAGGAAGATGTCTGTCTCCAATGCTTTTATTTAGGAGTCACAAGTGGATCAAGCTATGTGCCAGGCACCTCCTGCACCACAGTAATGCCCATGGTTGCTGTGTAAAACTGTGCCGATTACCTACTGCACATCTCCAAAAGAGGCCACTCACAGTTCTAAGTATTGAATGACACTGAGATATTCATGCACAGAGACCTCTAGTTATTGTACTTATTTTTTTTTAATTTCCACAAATTTTAGCTTTGTAATTTGAAGTAGGAATTTTTCATTATTTATAGATACTGTATTTGTGAATTTACTTATTAACATTTTATTGTGTTTATGTATGGTGTTCACCATGATGATTTGATATATGCATACATTTTTGAGATATCTGCCAAAACCTAGGTAATGAACATTCTCATCACCTCACATAGTTACTGACCTGTGTGCTTATGGTGAAATCATTTAGGATCTACCTTCTGATAAATTTTGAGTATACAGCACAATAATGCTACCTCTAGTCACTATTCTAAACGTTACATCTCCAGAGCTTTTTTTTTCTTATTTAAGTAAAAGTGTAATGTTTTACCAACATCTTCCAATTTCCCCTCATCCTAGGCTCTGGTAACCACTGTTTTACTCTCATAAACATGTTTAACCCCCAAATCAATACTCATGGTGTGCTTTTCACCTTATATGTTGTGCCATGTGTTCTGCATTTTTCTCCCTTTTGCTGGTAATTTTGCTGTTTAAACTGACCCACAAGTTTAGTGTAAGAGATAGCTAAATGATGTTTCACTCTTCCCCTCTCCCTTTCTCTCTCTCTAAAAAAACCAATAACAAATCTTTTTTAAAGAAAGAATTCTGAACTTTACCTTGCCCTATACAAATATCATTCGTAATGGATCATAGATTGAATTATAAAATGTAAAATCATAAAACTTTTCTGAAGAAAACAAGAGGACAATTATTTCCCTGACCTTGGGTTAGCAAAGAGTTTTTAGATATGCTACCAAACACATGGTTCATAAAAGACTAAAATGGCAAGTAGGACTTCATCAAAATTAAAAGTGTTTTCTATGCCAAGGGGACCATTAAGATAATCTCAGGAAACAATAAGCTAAAAGAAGATATGTTAAAATTAGATATCAAAAGTGATAATTTTATCTAAAATATATAAAGAATTTGCAAAACTCATCAATAAGAACCAATTCAATCTAAATATGGGCAAATATGTATAAAAATACTTCAACAAAGCTGATTTACAGGAAGTCATATAAACATACAACCAAATGCTTAACATCACTAGCCATTAGTCATTTTCCTCAAGAAAGTGAAAATTTATGTTGTTTCCAAATCTTAGCTGCACCAAGTTGTATAATTAAAAAATTATAACATCAAAGAGAAGAAGAATGTGCATTTTTGAAAGATAGGGTGGGGAGCATTTTTAGAATATATTGCTGCTGGTAACACAAAATGGCAAAATCTATAATAATAAAGGCATAATATGCTAATTAGACTGGATAGCTGAACAGCCTTCCAGATGACCTTCCTGACAAAGCTGCGGTGGTGGAGGTGGAGGCTGTGGCAGGTGTGCCTGAGGCAGAGGCAGTTAGGGGCGATCAGGTAGGCAGGCAAGCAGGCAGGTAAATGGTTAGGACCCAGTGGCCCTGAATTGTGAGAGGGATGTCCAACTACGGGTTTAGATTGTGCCTAAACCGGCAGTTGGACAGCCCCCAAAGGGTCCTGGATTGTGAGAGGGTACAGGCCAGGCTGAGGTACACCCCCTACCCCCATGAACACAGGCCTCTAGTTTCTTATAAAATTGGTAATATACGTGCCATACAATTTCGCAATGCTACCCCTAATTTATTACCTCAAGAAAGTGAAAATTTATGCTCACTTAAAAACTTGTCTGCAAATGTTTATACAGCTTTATTCATAATTTCTGAAAATTGGAATCAACCACTCTATCCATCCTAATGAGACATATACTCATATATTTATATGGTGAAATGCTACACATTTATTAAACAAACTGTAGGTAGACACAACTTGGATAAATCTCAAAAGTTTAATTCTCCATGAAAGATTCAAGTCTCAAACAGTTACAGTTACTTTCTCTATTAAGACATTGGTACTATATCCTAAAAATGGCAAAACCATAAGGAAAAAGAACATATCAGCTGTATCAGGTGTTGTGGGGAGAGGATCTGACTGTAATGGAGCCACATAAGGGTCTTTGCAGGGACTTCAGAACCTTTCTGTGTCCAAATAGTGGTTTCTGTTACACAAATTAATAGATGAGCTAAAACTCATTGATTGTACATTAAAGAAACAAAGCTATATTTACTGTATACCAATTTAAAAATTGTTTTAAAGAATAAACCAGGAACTTTCACAGCAGAAAGTTAAAAAATAACCTTAAATCTGCTATTTTTTTTAAAAAAAATTATCTGTATTGTTGAAAGTATTACAGATGTCTTCTTTGTGGTTTTTTTTTTTTGTTGTTGTTGTTGTTATTTTTTTTTGTTTTTTTCCCTCCCCATTGGCTTCCAACTCCAGGTCTTCACCACACCTCTGTCTATGTCCACTGTCTATGCATATAAGTTTCACATTTAATCACTCCTCACTCCCTCTCCCCCCTCCCCCCCACACACACACCTTCCCTCTAAAATGTATCTGTCTGTTCCATGCTTCTATGTCTCTGGATCTATTTTGTGCAGCAGTTTATTTTGTTCCTTAGATTCCACATATAAGTGAGATCATGTGATACTTATCTTTCTCTGACTGGCTATTTCGCTTAGCATATTACTCTCCAGGTCCATCCATGCTGTTGCAAATGATAAGATTTTTTTCTTTCTTATAGTTGCATAGTATTCCATTTGTATAAATGCAGCACAGCTTTTTTATCCACTCATCTGCTGTTGGGTACTTGGGCTGTTTCCAAATCTTAGCTGCACAGGTTGTTCCAAATAAATCAGGCAAATCCTTACTATTTTGGTCAGTAGATTTTCATGAGAGAGAAGACAGAAAAATGAATTAAAAGCCTATTAATAAAGTCAGTTTTAAATGGTTATCTGTTGTAAACAAAACAATCTAAAATAAATACCATAAGGAGTGATTGGCAGAATGTAGTACAAATAAGGTGGTCAGGAAGGCCTGTCTGCCAAGAAAGACACAATAGGGAGGGGTTAGAGGAAATCATTTCAGGCAGGTAGGATAGAAAGTGCAAGACCTAAGTATATAGAATTCAAAAAATTTTCTTTTCCTATTATTTATATTATTTCTATTATCCATGGTTAGGGAGATTTGGAAAATTCTCTAGGGTAGCAATTTTCAACCAGTGTGCCATAGCAGGCATAATGAAGTGCCACAAGAACTTTAAAACCTGCAATAACTTGACTATTTTGGCAGGGACACTGACCTCTTTTTTCGTAGATTGTCAAATAAAAAAATGACAACAGCCAACACAATAGCCACGAGGTAAGAATGAATCAAAACTATACCTAATTTTTTGGTCAGATGGGCAACAAATATATATTTTGGTATGCTGCAGAATTTTAATAATAAATTTATGTGTTATGAGATGAAAAAGGTTGAAAAAAAGCTGAAACTCAGAGGAAGGCAGGAGTGGGTAGGTAGGTGGGAAGAGATCTAAGGAAGGAGCTTTATGCATATATGTGTAACCCATGGACATAGACAATAGGGAGGTGGAGGCCTGCAGCAGGGTGGAGGTGGGGGGGGCAGGCTATAAAGGGTCAATGGGAGAAAAAAAGTAACATATGTAATACTTTCAACAATAAAGATTAAAAAATAAAAGAAAACCGCTGCTTTAGGACTTCTCTGTCTTCTTTGGCCCTTTCTAAGAAAACTTTGATCACTTTTCATGAAGTGATAGTTGTAATTATGTGTTTCTTATCTGCAGAAAGAATTATTGTTCATCCTTCCCACTGTTTAAAACTGTATGCTTAAGATCTTAGGAAAAATAAATACTCATGGCTTAGCTTGCACAGATCTATGAAGTTTTTTTTAATGAGTTATCACTACAGAAATTGAATGAATGAGCACTTAAAAAGCCACATTGTGTGATATTTTCTTTAATAGGATTTCATTTTAGGACTAATGATCTGAATTTTATCATTTATATTGCTTCTAACAGGTGTCGGTAAAAAAATTTAGGCAAGACAATACACATTACATTGAACTCAACCTGGTTCATTTTTCTGGTTTAACTTTTTTCAAGATTTTGCATTTTTATGATTCATCTGTCGTTTTTTCACTTAAACTTGTGGACATCTGGAAAACTGCTTTGCAGACAAGCAACTGTATTTTAAGTTACAGGAAAACAGGAGGAAAAGAAAAGACAATAGTAGGGCTCTAGTTAGCTAAGTCCCAAAACTTTTAGCAGAGAATTATCAAGGCTGATTTTCCTGATGGATTGAAAAGGATGAGGAATCTTTGAACTATTTTCAGATATTATCCTATCTAATAAAAGAGTAATATACAAATTGACCATCACTCTAACACACAAGAAGGCTGTCCCATGTGACCAAAGATGGCCACCCCCATGTGGACACAAGATGGCCACCACAAGATGGCCAGCAGGGGAGGTTTTTACAAGATGGCCTGTAGGAGGAGGACAGTTAAGGGTGAACGGGGCAGTTGGGAGTGACCAGGTCTGCAGGGTATGGCAGTTAGGAGTGACCAGGCTTACAAGGGAGGGCAGTTAGGGGTGACCAGGCGAGAAGGGGAGGGCAGTTAGGGATAATCAGACAGAAGGGGATGGAAGTTAGGGGCAATTCTGGCCAGTAGGGGGGCAGTTAGGGATCAACCACTTGCCTGCCTGCCTGTCTGATTGCCCCTAACCCCTTCCCTGCTGTCTGAAGGGAAGGGGTTAGGGGCAATCAGACAGGCAGGCAGAAGGGGTTAGGGGCAATCAGACAGGCAGGCAGGCGAGTGGTTGGGAGCCAGCCCTACCAGAATCAGCTCTAAACAGGCAGTTGGACATCCCTCGAGGAGTCCCAGATTGGAGAGGGTGCAGGCTGGGCTGAAGGACACACTCATCCTCCATGCACGAATTTCATGCTCAGGGCCTCTAGTGCTTTAATAAAGCTGAACTGCTTAGAAATAAAACACATAAAAATAAATAATTTCTGTAAAGAAAATTACAAAGAATTAATAACCACCCTCCAAACCACATTTTCATATAATTATTTTAAAGTATATCTAAATAATGTTTTTAAAATATAATTTTAGGAAAATAAAATTACTGAAAATAACACATTTCAATAGATACTCTCAGTATTTTTAGCTTATTCCTTTCATTGACATTTTTTACTTTAAAATGTTTCATTTAAGTAACCTTATGAGAGCCTAAGATTATCCAAGTTTACAATTTATGCTTTCTTAAAATCTTTTAAGTATCCAGTCCTAAATCTCAGGTATGCATTCTAACCAAGGTAATAAACTATACCACAGAAAACTGCTTATGTAACTAGAGGACAACAATTTTCTCAAGAGCACATCAAAGAGAAAAATTCAAATATTTGCATACAGTGTTTTGAAAATAACCTGAAGATAATGCAATAGCTATCAATATTTTTCAGTTTTTAAAATAAATTTTCTTTCATGTGAAATTTTCAAAAAAAAATTGGCTCAAACTTCAAGAATTTTATTAAGCGCACATAATGTTATTTATATTGCTGCACTTTGTAATAATATGGTCAATATTTTTGAAGATGCTTTAATTCTTGTGTTTATTAAGTGAAAATTTAGTCCATTTTGAAATAAAATTTATATCATTTTTATTAGGTACGATTCTTATTTAAAAACAACATATTTTTTCTATTGCAAAGCAAAAAAAGTAATTCTTATCACACTTACCTTGGACCCATAGATATAGTTTTTAGCAAAGTAGACAAAATGTGTATTGTCATGGAGCATATGATATAGTGTTTAATATAATGTTCAACAATATGTAGTTACAAAAATATCATAGCACACCATGATAAAGTGTATGTAGAAAAAAATGGGTCGTACTTTGGGACAATGTCGTAGAAGAACATAATTTAGATTGAGAAGATGCTGCATAAAGATTTTTGAGAAAGTGACATTTATGGTTCAAGCTCGACACCGAGTAGAAGTTAACCTTCATCAACACTGAAATAAGAAGGGGGTGGGAGAAGGGCATCCCAGACAGAGAACCCAGCATCTGGGAAGGCTCTGGGTCACGAAAGGGCTTGATGTACTGGAAGCTGGCAAGAACACTAGATGCCTGGAGTTTTCAGTGAGGGAGAAAGGTGAACCAAATGAAGCCACAGAGATGAGCATGGGGCCAACAGCACATTTCTAAGTCATATTAAGGTTAGTGAGTTGGCAGAATTGGATAATGGTTCCTCTATATTTAAGCAGTGGTGAGGGAATACTAAGATTTACTAGTAAACTAATACATCTGGTTTGAATAGAAATTTAGACGAGTGGAGATAGCATTAGTGAGAGTAGAAATCACTGCAGTGTGGAAGGAGCAAGAGATTAGTTTTGAACATATTTTTGAGATGTTCCTAAGAAGATGTTAAGAGGCATGATGAACTGATTTTTAGAAGTCATATGACTCTGAATGAGAAATATTATATTAATATTTGAAGCCATGGAAATGAGTGAGAAAGCCTGGGGACAAGAGTGTTGGATAATTAGAATTGAGAACTGGAATTTTAATAATTAGAGGTAGAATGAAGATGCAAAAAATTGAAAAGTTTTTTGGAGAGCATGTATAAAATGGATGGCTTTACACATTAATAGGTAACTTGTTTGGAATTGTTTACCTATGCTTATTACCAAGGTAGATATGAAAATTTTAAGCACATAATTGTTTTTTTGTGTTTTTTTTTTTAAGAAAACCAAATAGATTCAAATTTAGGTTTTCTTAATTCATTTGTTAAATGTGAAACATTGAAAAGTTATTGGTCAAATTGTACCTTTGTTCCCACTTCTATGTAATGGTTCTAATAATAATAACTGCCTAACAAGATTGTCATGATGATTAAATAAAAAATATTACATAAAAATACTCGACCTTGTGCAGATAATTTTGCACATGTTTGTGTGTATTATTGTTAACATCATTCTGAAATAAACCAAATGAAGGTATAATTAAAATATTTTAGAAACAATATCTGCATTTTTATTTTTTCAATGCTGAATCAATGCTAAAAACTGAGTTTAAATCAAATATAAAAAGAGAAAAGGTATCAATGTCTTACACTATTTAAAATTTATCTGTTAAGAACTCCAGAAAGTAGTAAAACTTTTGAAAAGAGAACAAAGTTTTACATGTTTAAAATTTTGTATATTTATGTACCTAATTGGCCTGGTGCACAAATTCGTGAAAGGAATTCATTAGAAAAACATTTTAATTTTAATATCACTGTTTGCCCTTTCTCTATAATAGAAGGGTCAACCAAATTTACAATGGACAATGACAGATTGAAACACATGCCTGTGATTGGCATCAGTGAGTGCTTTATATAGAGAGATAAACTTCTTTAATTAGACCTGCTTAATTAGACTTGCTTTCTGATTTAACTAAACTCTTCACAGCTTAGTGAAGCACCCCAACTCCACTTTCAGGTAATTGTCAGCAACACAGCATTAAATATCAACACTAAGAGATTGTTATTGTAGGTCATGCAGGGAGAACAAAGGGTAAAATATTTAACTGCAGCAGTGTTTGACTATATTCTGTGCAGTGAGAAAACCTCAAGTCATTTTCAAGGCCCACCATTTCTTTTTTCTTTTCAGTTTGGTCAAATTTCTAAGCTTCCTAAATCTCCATTTTCCAGCTAATGAAAAGAAAATAGGATTCCATCGAGTCTCCTATCTACCTACTCCAGGACTTCTGTGAGGATCAAATGAGATGAGGTAAGGGAAAACACTTCACAGATATTTGGTTAAAGTGTGAAATGTTTCCACCTGGCTATAAAGCAGGTTGTACTCCTGGGCTGAAGAAATGCCAAAGAGGCTAGTTGTTGCTAGGAAGAGGAAGCCAGGCATAGCTAAGTGATGTCATTATCTGGTGCCCACAGCCAGTTTCTGGGCTGGGCTTTGAGCCATATTTTGCACCATGGGGTCTATGTAGCATCAGCTGAAATTTGGTGAGCTGTTGCTCTGGGGTGGTGGCTGGACCTGTGTCCCACTTGTGGGGAGCCAAGTGCTGCATTGTGGGTGCCCGGTCTGCAGTGCTGTTTATTGTTAAATGGTTTGTCTCTAGAGAGAGGAAGCCAGGCATTGCTAAGTGATGTCATTACCTGGTGCACACAGCCACCATTTCGGGGCTAGGCTGGGCTGTGGGCCGCATTTTGTGCAATGGGGTCTCTGCAGCGTCGGTTGTGATTTGGTGGGCTGTCTCTCTGGGGTGGTGGTAGGGCCTGTGTCCCACTTGGGGGAAGTCGAATGTTGCTTTGTGGACACTAGGTCCATGGTGCTGTTTCTCTGTAAATGGCCAGTGCATGTCACAGCAGTTCCTGCATTGAGCATCTGTCCCCTAGTGGTCAATGTGTGTCATAGCAACCGGTTGGACTGTTGGACACTTAGCATATTTGCCTTTTCTATCTATAGATAATAGCATTACCTCTAATAATGTCACTAAAATTAAGTTTATAAAGTTCATTTTCATTCTACTATAAATCTCTGATTTAATAAAGTACTTGCTATTTTTAAAAATATTTGAATATATGCATATATATATATATATATATATATACACACACACACACAATCATATCAGTGATTTAGCTCATTCTTATTTATTATAAAAATGGATTTTCAGCATCATTTCTTGAGTTTGGAAATACTCTCAACACTTACGTAGAACAAAATATCTTAGAACAGAATTACTAACTGTAATTTTAAAATATTTAAGTTATAATGGAGCACAGCTACATGATGTGAATGCCAAATACAACATAAGAAATGTCTTCATGTAGTCATTAAGGCATATGAAATATGCATTTACAACTGTTTAAATATTTATTTTGAATATAATATATATCTTTTAGAATTCTACTTACATTTTATAAAGCATAGCATTGCATTTAAAGTGCAAAAATAAGTTTGTTTGAAATTCTTGGCTAAAGAAAGTGAACTCGGACCAATTTTTAAAGTAATGTTTCAATCTTGTTCTAATTATGTTGATTGTGCTCAGGTACTGGCTACTGTAAAAGATAAGTTGTCATTCTAATTATTGGCATTGTTTTCTCGGGAGTTTTGAATATGTCTAAGATTGCTGCAGTAATCAAAGTAGGAACAGTTATTGCCCACCATAGAAAAGAAACAAAATCAATTTCTGTGCAATTCTAAGCACTTTCCATTAAAGAAATTGCCAGTTACAACAAATAGAGGTCACATCACATACAGCTACACTCAGCAATCTTTTTATGTTAAGCTACTCTATAGTAGTTGATACTCTGTGGGATAGAGTGGCAAAGAAAGCTACTTAGTAATAAATTAAACTATTGGTATGAGTAGAAGTTTGTTTGATTATCTTTAACATAAATATACATATATTCAGTGGTGTGACTTCCACCAGAGTTGCTCTTATGGTTGTAACAGTGTGCAGTTTCAATCAATATGGCAAACAAAGTTGGTAAGGTAACTCTTCTTAAATTTCAAAGATGAAATTATACTCCACTTTATATCTTTTCATTCCCTAAAATCCTGGCTCAAGAATCTCACTTTTGTTAGAAAGAAGTATTCAAGTCACTTGAGTTACATCAAATGTAAAATAACTAAATAACATTTAACTCATTCAAATCAGGTCGTTTTAATGGATTCAATGTATAATAAAACTAGAGGCCTGATGCATGAAATTCATGCAGGGCGCTCGGCCTCCACAGCTGCAGCAGCTGCCTCAGCCACTGCCACCACAGAGGCTGACTGCCTCTGCCCCAGCCTCAGCCTGCCGAAGTGGCCACCTCAACCCTCACAGCCCCGGGTTGGTCTAATTAGCGTATTATGCTTTTATTATTATAGATAGATAGATAGATAGATAGATAGATAGATAGATAGATAGAACATATATTTATAAGATTGGATTTTAATCAGATATGTTCTAATCAGTATGGTCATAGATGCATTCATGTATCACAAAGCACAGAATAATTGCTTAATAAGTAATCATAAACATAGTCAGCATGTATGTTTTGTTAGTAATCTCTTCACCTATATTTCTTTATAAAATAATAATGCTATCTTCTTATCATGCACCATTCTACATTTTTCTATAACGTTTGTGACCTTCTGGGTTACTATAGTATAATCCCTTCATTATTTTCATTGTTTATGCTATATCCCTTCTTCACTAGACTGCAACTTCAATGAAGGCAGAGATTTTCATATGCATTGCTCACTGTCATATCCTAAGTATCTGAAACAGAGCATGGCTTATAACAGATATACAATAAATATTGGTTAAATGAATGCTTGAATAAAATAACTTAAGTCACTCTATTCTGACAATATTTTCAGATCTTGATGAGATAAATAGATTTTGGAAGTATATTTTCATATTTGATATAAATAATATAAAAACTGAACAAACCAATACCATTATAGAAAAATTAAAATATCTATATTACATTCTATTTAAAATAGTACCAGGGGAATGTGGTAAATAACATATTTATTTCAAACTCCGCCAAAACCTTCATTTAACTGACAGAAAATGAATAATAATCATATTACTAGTAGTAGCAATCATAATAGCAACAACAATAATAAAATTCAAACCCAGCTAGACAAGGTAAACAAGAGAAAAAAAATAGCAGCTGAGAGATGGCTACATTTTAGGACTAACATTTATGGATGGAAAAGTGAGACAGCTGAGCACTGAGTGCCTACAGCAAAGGCATCTCATTGGGTTTCTCTGACAGAAACCTTTGTCTACGACGGTGCCTTAAGACTTTTGTCTTGGGAAGGTGATAAAAATGAAAAGAATGGTTAAAGAAACTAGAATCTTCTACATAGATTTTTTATTTTATGCTGCCAGGTCAGTAACTACACCTCTGAAATCAGGGTTACTGGACGTTTGCATCCTAAAAAAAACTACTCCTGTCCTAGAAAACAGAGTGTCTAAGATAGCAAGCACAGCTGAGTAACAAAGAAAATAAAGAAATGAAAAGGAGAGATTCTATGTAGTATTAGTTGTAGATATGCCACTAGTTGAGAAAAATGACTAGAAGGACTCTGACAGGCCTCCTGAAGTCTAAAGAAAGCATATATGGGGTTGCTTAAAAATAAATCTTCATTCTCAGGATCCGAGTATTAAGAGTGTGAGCAGTTAGCCCTGACCAGTGTGGCTCAGTTGATTGAGCATTGTCCTCTGTCCCTAAAAACTGCAGGTTCAATTTTAAGTCAACCGATCAATATTTCTCTTTCTCTCTTGCTCTCTCTCTAAAACCAATAAAAACATATTTTAAATTAAAAAAAATATGAGCAGTTATCAAGAGCATTGAAATATCTATTAATGTAAAAATAAAACATGCCATTGGGCAGATACATCAGTGATGAGCTGCTGAACTAGTCTATTAATGTGTAATAGCTCTGGCAAATGGCATATTTTATTGGTCTACTAACTAATTATACAAGCAGGGTCTTCCTCTAACAACTCTGATAAGCATTTAGCACGGATTTAGATTTCTGAAATTCATGTATACTAGTTTATTGCTTCTTTTCAACTATCTGCTGTAGCTTATAAATCTACTTAAACTCTTTTAGAGTTTTACGCTATCAGAGGAGACTATTTTAACACAAGAGACTTTTAAGAAGATGTGATAGTAGTGCCAAAGCCCATAGAAAGAGAGCCATGACATTCTTTAATTACTATAAATTCTATATGAGAATTAGAAATATAAAAATTACAATAATTTAAGCCGAAACCGGTTTGGCTCAGTGGATAGAGCGTCGGCATGGGGACTGAAGGGTCCCGGGTTCGATTCCAGTCAGGGGCATGTACCTGGGTTGCGGGCACATCCCCAGTAGGGGTGTGCAGGAGGCGGCTGATCAATGACTCTCTCTCATCGATGTTTCTAACTCTCTATCTCTCTCCCTTCTTCTCTGTACAAAATCAATAAAATCTATTTAAAAAATTACAATAATTTAAAATGAAAATTTGTCATATATTTTCTTTAATTGCCCTCATTAGGTTGCTATGAATCACTTTATGTTAGTATACTGGTTTTCAATCACTTCATTTATTGACAGTTATGTGTGTGTCTGTTCATGTATGTGCAAGTTTGTGTACATAAAAAAACACTAAGGCCAAACATTATACTTGATTATTTACATTGGAAAACCCTGTAAAGGAATAAGAACAACTTTGTGTCTGTCAGGTGTTGTACCGTAGTCCATATCCAGTGCTCACCAAATTAAAAAAAAATAATAATAATAAATGTATGTAATCAAAATGGCCACAGAGGGAAGGCTGGTAGCAGGAGACTTGAGGGCCATAATAATAATTGGTGTAATCTAGTCTATGGGTGAATATGTGATTTTCCGTCTCTTTTGCCCCCAGGAGCCTCTTAAAATTATTCAGGTGAGGTCTCTCACAGAACTCCAAGGATATGCAAATGCAAGAATTTATAGTCTAAGTTTGATATAAGTAATGGGTCAGTGCGCAGCGAGGAGAACAGCATAAAAGAACAGTCAGGTTGAAGCATTTTATTTTAAATTTATTATCATTTACTTGCACATTTATTAAATCTACATTGGGTGGCTAACTCACACTAAGGATGAGAGTTGGCAGCCCCCAGGAGAGTGTCTGCCCCAGAGAGGGGACATTATGAGAGTCCACTTTGGGGATAGTGACAAAGAAATAAAACCGCTCAAAACCTGCAAGACAGACCTTGCTCTGCATAGTTGTATAACATCCCTGGACTTTCCCCACTACTCAGTGTCTTTTTTCTACCAAACTGAGTGTAATTTTAGATATCTGTGCACACTATCTGTATACATTCCTAAGGCACCACCTGAGCTCACGTCAGGGTTCTCAATGCAAGGTTTTAAAGTGCCAGCCTAGACACTTTTGGCCAAATTGGGAGAAAAGAATAAAACAGGCCATTGTTAATATGGTTATATTGTGAACAGGTTTAAAAAATAAATGTGGAAAAAATAGCAAGACAGACATTGATTTCACTTATGTTGGCTTGGTGCTGGTAAGGGAAGCTGGGAGAATTTACAGTTCTTCTGGGTAATTATAGGTACCTAAAAAGCAGAGGATAGAAAAGGCATACCTGACTAAAGACACAGGACGTGTGCATGCTGTATAACTACAAATGAGTCAGGAGCATTAGAATATTGCATATATCCAAAGAAACAATTGCAGATGAGTCTGGGGGAAAAAAAGTTTCAAATCAAATTAATAAAGCCCTAAATGGCAGGCTCCAGAGTTTATAATAAATAGAGTGTCATTGCTAAAATTTAATTAAGAGACTATTATGGTCATATGTAAATCTTGATAATGTATTTCTGACAAAATATAAGAGATGAATGGAAGCAGAGCAGGCAGGGATTAAGAATATAGGAGGTGAGGAGGACAGAATATGTTTTGGGAGGCAAAGGGTGGAATGGGCAGGACTTGAAAGGATTGGGCTGGAAGATGAGGTAGATTGAAGAGCCAGAGATAAGTTCATATCTCTACCCTCTGTGTGTGAAACCATCACTAAAATAGACAACAAAGTGATAGGAAGTGGGAGAGGAAAGTAAGTTTATTTATTAGGCTTTGTCAGATTGTTTTGCAACACACTTAGATAACCTGAAATAAGAGGGTGCCCTGAAGAAATAAAGAACGGAAACCATATCATCCGACCCATCAACAAAAGGGGATTGGTGATCTGGTTGTAAAGAAGCGAAACGGTGTACTTGATTCAGTCCATTAAAGCTCCTCTTTGAAGATCTGGTTTATCTGTTTACTCCCTTCATTCCTTTCATGGTTCTTATTTTCTTTTCTTGATACCTACTTATATGACAGCTATCGTCATTATATATTTTTGACTAATTTTTATTTATTTTTAATTTTTATTTTATTTTAAATTCTTTGTTTAAAGTAGTACATGAGTCTCCTTTCTCCCCCCTCACCCCCATGCATTAACCTCCCAGTCACTCCCATTTCCCAGCACATGCCCTCACCCCTATACTATGTCCATTGGTTATGCTCATTTGCATGCATACAAGTCCTTTGGTTGATCTTTTACCTACCTCATCCCCCCCCTCCCCCCATCTTCCCTGATAGGTTGGACAATCCGTTCCATGCTTCTATGTCTCTGGTTCTATTTTTGTTCATCAGTTTATGTTCATTGTATTCCACAAATGAGTGAGATCATGTGATATTTATCTTCCTTTGACTAGCTTATTTTGTTTAGCATAATGCTTTCCAGTTCCATCCATGCTACTGAAAATGGTAAGAATTCCTTCCTTTTTTACAGTAGCATAGTATTCCATCATTATATTTTAAGAAAAAACAACAGAGGAAATATAACTGGTGGACTGTGGCAATCAACTAAGGAAAATGCACTCTAAGGAGAGTCCATGTTCAGAGGGTTTTCCATAGGACGTATCAGGCACTTGATCTCCTCTGCCTCAGTGGGGGAGACTCAGCCTCCTTTGACATTGTATAGCAGACTCAACAACTTGAGCTGATGAATATGTACTGACTTATTCATTTAACAGTTAAACAAACACAAATCTGCTCTGAAGTTACTAAAAGAATTTCACAAGGTATTATGTAATTAAAAATGTGTAAATGTATGCTAACGCCTACTACAATGAAGTCCTACATTTCAATATGTGGTAGGCAGAAAAATGGCCCCAAAGTTGTTTACATCCTAATTCCCATAACCTATGAATATGTTATGTGACATGGCAAAGGAAATTAAAGTTGCAGATGGCATTAATTTTGCTAATCAGCAGATTGAGAGGAGGTGATTATCCCAGGTTATCCAGGTAGACCCAATATAATTTCAAGGTTTATATAATAAGTAAAAGAGGGAGATGAGAGAGTCAGTGTTAGAATGATACAGTGTGAGATGGACTTAAACACCCATTGCTGGCTTTTAAGACGAAAGGAAACAGGCCACAAGTCATGGAAAACAGACAACTTCTAGAAACTGGAAAAGGAAAAACAAAACAAAACACCACCAACAACAACAACAGCAAAAAAAAAAAAAAAAAAACAAAACACAGACTTTAGCCTGGAACCTTAAGACAGGAATGCAATCATACCAAACCCTTACTTTTTGTCCAGTGAGACCTATTTTGAACTTCTGACCACTAGAACTAAGATAATAAATTTGTGTTTTTTAAATCATTCAGTGTGTGGTAATTTGTTATAGAAGCATTAGGACACTACTACATTTTAAAAAATTACATTTTCCCACTAGTTTCTGTTTGTTTTGTTGTTTCACCCATTCATTGGATGGCTGAAATTGAGTAAGTTGGCAGATGACTTAATGTTGTTTAATAAAATATCTGTATACCAAATGGCAAGCTGTTTCTTTAAGTTAAATTTTTCAGTGGAAAGGCCTTCTTCTCACCTTCAGTAATCTCGCATACCTTCAAATACTGGACAGGAGGAATTATTTAATACCTAAATTCTACACAGAATTTTAAAACAGATATTATTTAACTTTCTATCCCCTGAGACTGACACAGTTTGTGCTGCTCTAAAAATGCCCATTCATGTATAAAAATATATGAAGACTAATGAATGATAAATGATTAACCATGGTAGAGAGCATTTTAAATGGCCCCCAATGAGCCTCACCTTTTGGTTTCATAAGCTTGGGCAAGCTTGTGTGAAAGCTAGACCTAATGACTCACTTCTAATGAATAGAATATGGCAGAAGTGAAGGGATGTCAAATATCTTGCTAAATACTTTTCTTGATCACAGGGAAGAATCTGTCAAGTCTCTTACACAGCCTCATAAGAAATCCTGCAACAGAAAACCCAGTTTAGCTGTGTCCTAAACCCCGGGCCACAGAAACTGTAAAATCATCTTCATTGTTTTAAACAGTAATGCTTGTAGGTAATTTGTAGTAATATGTTAGTAATGTGTTCATTGAAATACTTGAATAACAGAAGCTATAGCATATGTAGGCATTCAGGTGGGATTTGGGAGCCCAATACTTTGACTCTGTGCTATGTTACAAAGTTTTGGCTCTGTAGACAGAACTGTAACCAAGCCATACATGTAGAGGTACTAATTATTAGAATAAATCATGTGGGGAATATCCAAATAATATTTTCATCCTATTATTACACTTTGATAAACTCAGAGCCAAACAATATATTTGGATATAGTTTTTTGAATAAGCAATTTACAGATAACTTTGTACCTGTCAGCATGACCCAACCACGGACATATTTTGAGTCTCAGCATTAGTTAGCTTTGTCTTCTGAAGTAAAAATCAATAGAGTTCATGATAATAATGATTCTCTTCTTTCTCTGAGTTATTTGAAGCAAAAGAGATAATGAATGGCAGCTGATTTTTGAATAAAGTAAATTTGGGAGAGAAGTCCTACCTACCCTAAGGTATAGGGCTGTGCAGTTCAGGGTGGGAAATCTGAAAACAAAAAGGACCTACTAGGTTTGTTCTCACTAATTGGCTAGGCAGGACCTCATATTTAAAGGATTAGGGCTTCCACCGAAACCAGTTTGGCTCAGTGGATAGAGTGTCGGCCTGCGGACTGAAAGGTCCCAGGTTTAATTCTGGTTGCAGGCACATCCCCAGTGCGGGGTGTGCAGAAGGCAGCTGATCGGTGTTTCTCTCTCATCGATGTTTCTGACTCTCTATCTCTCTCCTTTTCTCTCTGTAAAAAATCAATAAAATATATTTTAAAAAATAAAAAATAAATAAATAAAGGATTAGGACTCTTTATTTTTATCTAATCAGGAGACAAGTGTCATATTTTTCTGTGTATAAGAGGCCCCCCACTTTTCTAACCCAAAATTAAGAAGTAAATATTTTAAAAATAAACCAGAACACATTTTTTATTTAGTAATTATCTCAGGTAATGTTTATATACCAATACTATGATATTATGCATCATATCACCTTATTCAGCCTTTGTTGCATCACTGCTCTCTTCTTCATTACTATTAGTTCCAAATATATCAGTTTCTTCAACTTCCATCCCATCACTGCTGTCTTCTGAGTCACTGTCTATATATGAGATCATCCTCATAAACTGGTGGCATTTTCTGAGGTAACTTTGTTCTTGTTCCTTCCTCATGAAATTGAAGCTCCATTTTAACTTTCCTGTAAAATCAACAATGTTCATTTTACTTGCAAACATTCTTTCCTGATCTTGAATAAGCATGGTTGACACACATGAGCCACTCTGGCGCTGCTCCATAATCCAGTTTTAAACCTCTCTTCCAAGTTTGCCCATTTTGCTGGTTTTCCTCTTAAGGCCTTCTTCTTTTCTGCATCTTTCGGAGTTGTTCTTCCTGTTATTCCACTGTCTGATCATACACTCAGTGGAAGGAGGTCCAGATTGTCTCTCTGCAGCTCTATTTCCCTGCTCTGCTCTTTTTGCATAGCTGATTACATTCAGTTTGAGTTTTGCAGAGCAAGACAATAGCTTACTAGTATTTATTTATTTATTTATTTATTTATTTATTTATTTATTTATTTTACATATTTATGGGCTCAGAAAACTCTGGTCCCTGTTGCATCTGCACACTTTCCACCTCCACATCCAATTATGGCATCAGCTAATGTCATTAACAGTAAGGCTACTGATTAGAGGAAGCCTGTTTGACATGGTATGGACAGCTATGCATCTTCATGGCTCCCTCCTAGGCTGACTAGCTGACTTCCGTGAATAAGATGTCCCCCTCAATTTTCAGTCTAATGATATTAGATAAAAGTAGTGTCTCATACACAGGAAATTATGCTAATTCTACAATATCAAAATGTGGGACTATGAAACCAGAAGGTGGGTGGTTGAGTCCAAGTTCATTGTCTCTTGAAATTGAAGAATAAAGTCGTGGACAAAAATAGCGATCTGCAGTTTATTGAGAACATCCATGCTAATAAAAGTCTCTTAGTTCATGTGCTGTGGATGTAGGGATGTGCTCTCCCACCCGAATCCATTGTGTGCAGGGGAGGAGAGAAAGGAAGTGCGGGTACTTTTTTGTATGTATACTTGTTGGTTCCTTATTGGTCCTTTCAAAGAATTTTGCCTTACCAACATCCATGGGATTAATTTTTATGCCTTACTATCTTGTGATTGGTTATCTGCAAGCTGTCTGTCTTAGCAACATTCATACATTTTAAAGTTCATGCTTCTTACAGGTACCCATCCTAACCCACCCAGTTGGGGTGCCTTAGTAACTTTACCTACTTGGGTTCCCAGTTTCACTTCTTCCTCCCATGGTCCTGCTCCTGTCTACCTAACTGTTCTATCTCAGCTAGATTATCGAGAAGAAGAAGAAAAAAAAGCTACACATAAATATTTTTTAACAAGTGATATGCATCTTACATCTTTGCAAGTCTTAGCAATATTTGATGTGTAGAACTGGCCAGAGAACGATATGATTTGTTTGGGGAATGTTACCTCCAATGGGTAAACCCAGGTCAACTGATAAACCCCTTGGAAAGCTTAATGTAGTTCTTTATGATTTAAGGACCACAGTTGACTGATCTCTTATTCAACCTCAAAAAATGTAAAGCCACAAGATTGGCTAGAATGTACTTTGGGAGCTAAATAGTGAAAGTAGGACAAAGATAGGTTTATTTCCCCATGGATCTATGCTGACCCCAGGAAGAAGTTCAACTAATTTACTTAAGTCTGTATTTACTTAAGTCAATTCACTAGCATTGGGGTATCACATGACACAATGTGACTTTAAATTCAACTAGGTACAGGAGTCTGCAACCTTTAAGACATAAAGAGCCACTTGGACCCATTTCCGAAGGAAAAAAAAAACCTGGGAGCCGCAAAACCATTGCGACATTTAAAACAAATATAACACTGCATATATTGTTTCTTACCTTAATGCTATATACCGGATCGTGCAGTTAGCTGTCAATCTGAAGAAAAAAAGGACTTTTTCACTTAACAATGTAAAATATATTTTTGCAAATTAATAGCTAATTAAAATATTTAATTTACCTGGTTAATGGGATTTTTGCTCCTGAACCTCAGTGCACAGTGTCAGCACATCAGGGCTGTAAGACGTTACCTTCATTTTCACACAGGCTTGCAAGTTGTCGGAGCAGCGGTAAAGCTTCAAAAGAGCCGCATGCGGCTCTGGAGTTGCAGGTTGCTGACACCTGAACTAGGTCATTTTTTAAAAGAACCATAACCCAAGATGGCTTTCTTCTCAAGTTAGTCACCTCGGCATAAGGAGTTAGATTAAGATACACCAAAACAAAAAAAATGAACCAATTTAAAAGAAGCATTACGTGTCAAAAAAAGGACTCTTCAAGTACTGAAGTGAAACTTCTGTTTGAGGTATTTTTTTTATCTGAAACTGACTAAAACAACTCTGAAATATTAATATAACAACAACAAAAATAAAAAGTGCCATTCTTTTAACTGGGTACAACCATATTATATAATTTGTTGGTATTATTTGGCAGTCCTTCAAAGTTCAATCTTGATATTTTAGTCACTCCCGATTTTATTTTGTCAACTTTTTTTGATATCTTAACTCTTTAATATGGATTTCGTTAAGGTCGAGCAGATTTTAATAGCATTATGTAAAACTTACCAAGCCTCAGGTTTAAGAGTCTAAAACTATAGTGGAAAATTTATAAATGCATTGTTTCCTGTAAATAGATGTTTACAGGAATAGACCATCTTGCAGACCGAAAAATAAAAAGCTTCCAACTACAAATGGTCAATATTTGACCTTTTTTACACTGATATGGCTGGAAAGAATCAATATTTTTCATTTTCTTTACCTGAAAGGAAAGCACTATGTTAGCACCCAGAGACATGCTGTCTGGATCTATTATTATGGTTGCATTCCTAAAGTACAGTTTAGTATTAATAATTTAAAAATTTTTAAGAAATACTTCTCTTTTAAGTGAGGAAAGGAAAATCATGAACATGAACATGATTAGATTTTTGGATAAAGAACTCTGCTGAAGCTGTGGAATATGAAACATTTGTTTAAAAAATATTGTACGAAAACAGGAATATTTCACTCAGTTGCTACAGAATGATAAATGGTTGTTGTCTGAAAATATACTCTTTGATTATTTTAAATATTCAGAAACAATTATGACAACCACAAAGCTCACTCACCCCCCCGCCACACACACACATCTATCTGTGAATTGCCATTATTCTCATGTAGTCATCTCTTTATATTAAACAGAGAACACATGTTAATCAATTTGGAAAATTTTAATTGATTGGCCTGAGTCTTTAAAATGGAATGCTGAGACTAATATTCCTATTATTTAAGTCAATTCACTAGCATTGGAGTATCACATGATATAATGTGATTTTAAATTCAGAATAATAAATGGTACAGGCACAATGATCCTATTTTGTCAATGTGTGCATATAGATTTATATGTGAGTACTTTGGATAACTGTGAGCTAAGTATTTACACTTTGTATGGCTTGCGACTTATAAATTTTTATTTTACATTTTAGAATGTTTGTTACATTCTACCATTTCTACATTTACTATATGCATACACATACATATAACTTTATTATTTTAAAAATCTGCATTTTCAAAAGGAATAGATAGAACTAGGGAGTTTTCAGATAGAGAAAAATATAAACCAACTTTAATTATCATGATAATCAAATGAATAGTATTAAAACTCTACTTAGGACATATTTTTTAAATAGTGACATATATTAATACGTATTAGTAATGTGAACATTTTCTGGATTTGGCAGAAGTCATACATGTGTTTTCATGTCTCTTCTGTAGATATAGGGATGTGTCCTCCCACCTGAACCCATTAATTATGCCTTCAAACGAGGTACTAATCAAATTATTAGTAGTATTTTAACAGTGTAGCAAACCAAAGTGTTTGGCTTTATCTAAGATATATAAACTGAGAAAACTACAGAGATACTATTTAATAGCAAATACTCCTTTAAAAGAAAAATACAATTATGTAGTTAACACAAATCCATTGCCTTCATTTACCACACTTAAACCATGAAACGTTCCACAGAGAACAAGACCAGTTCTTGTTAAGTAGCATTTTTGAACGTATTTGATACATTCTGCATTGTACAGTCTTGTTAATTTTTTTTAACATGTCAGTAGTACTGGTCATTTTATTTTATTTATATATTGATTTTTTACAGATAGGAAGAAAGAGGGATAGAGAGTTAGAAACATGGATGATAGAGAAACATCAATCAGCTCCCTCTTGCACATCCCCTTACTGGGATTGTGCCCGAAACCAAGGTACATGCCCTTGACCAGAATCGAACCTGGGACTTTTCAGTCCACAGGCCAACGCTCTATCCACTGAACCAAATCAGTTTCAGCAGTACTGGTCATTTTATTTATGGACCATTATTCTATCTGTCTTGACTTAGGTAGCATTATTTAGTATAAATTCAGACACTTCACCAATTTTTAATATGTCCCCAAATAATTTCAAATCAATAAACCATTCTAGCACAAACCAAGTAGCTCCCTAACATTATACTTCCATTAGATTTCTAACCTCAGGAGCTGCTATTTCTTTCCATTTGATAATGATGATGGTAGAAGGAAGAGAAGGAAAAGAAAAAGGAGAAGTAGAGGCAGATGAATGGGAGGAGAGGAAATAGGATTAGGGAAAAGGGGAAGAAGGAAGATAAGAAGGAAGAAAGAAGAGAAGAAACAAAACAACTATTTACTGAAATGTGCCTCACATTATAGTAGGCTATTTATAGAAATTATCTTGTTCAATCCAGATAATAACCATGTGAAGATTGCATTAGTTTCTGCATTTCACAGATGGGGGATTCAGCTTTCACAGAAGCTAAATAACTTAGTAAAACTCACATACACATTAGATTAAAAAAAAAAAAAAAAAAAAAAGCAACCAGAATCTAGGTTTTCTGACTCACAAGTACATGTAACTTTATTGCCTGAATTTTCCTTCTGTCTCCTCCAATATTTTCTTGTTTCCCCCCACTTGAAATAATTTAAGCTACCCTTAGGGAGGAACATAATCACAGGGTCACAGCTCTCTTAAATGACTGATTTTTTTCTATTTATTCTTGATTTCCTCCTCACCAAATGCTAGAAGCATTTTGTTGTTGTTAGATCATATAATATGTGTGCATATTTTTGTGCATGCTTAAAATAAAATACAAAAATATCCCATTTAGAAATTAGTGTTACATTCCATATTTACAAATAAATATTGCTAGTGTTAAACAGAGAATTTAACCACTATTTCACCATGTAAGATAAAATGGACAATTTAGGTCTAGTAATTACTAGTGTGATATGTAAAAATACAAATTATTTTCGCTTTCTGGAATCGAGTTTAGGGGAAACCTTGATTAAATTCACAACATATTTACTTAATTCACTATGTTACACATCTTAATGTGTAGATTTTTATTTCATTCTAGGCAAGTACAAAAAAGACAAATGTTGAAGATAAAATTAATACAATATGAAGTAATATAGATTATTTATTTATTTATTTATTTATTTATTTTTTTTAAGCCTACGGCACCCGGTATTCCCAGGCAGTCTCCCATCCAAGTAATATAGATGATTTAGCTGAAATGTTTTTGGTTTAAATTATCTTATTAATATTTATTTGAAGAACTACATTAAATATTTAACATATCTGTGATAAAACTTTTAATTATGCAAATATGTTATATTTTAAATGTTAAAAAAAAAAAAAAAAACATGCACAGTCCGGTCAGAGTGTCAACTTATGAGCTCGGAGGTCATGGTTGGATTCCCAGTCAGGGCACATGAGTGGGTTGTGGGCTCGATCTCCAGTGGGGGGCATGCAGGAAGCAGCAGATGATGATTCTCTCTCATCATTGATGTATTTATCTCTCCTTCTCCATTCTTCTCTGAAAGCAATAAAAAATATATATAAAAAGGAAAATATGCACATACATAGATTGAATTAGTATAATTAAATGTTTATATTTATTGCCTGTAAAAGATATATTTTTTGGTAAAATATGCCATTTTCACACACCAGTCACACCCTACTATGGTATTTAATCGAGCTAATCCAAGAGATTGTAATTAAAATGACTAAGTGACCCTAGTCTCTTTGACTCAGTGGATAGAGCATCGGCCTTCAGGCGGAAGGATCCCAAGTTCCATTCTGGTCAAGGGCACATGCCTGGGCTTCAGGTTTGGTCCCCAGTGTGGGGCATGCAGGAGGCAGCCGATCAATGATTCTCTCTCATTACTGATATTTCTATCTCTCTCTCCCTCTCCTTTCCTCTCTAAAATCAATAAAAAATGTAATTAAAAATAAAAATTAATAAGTAAATAAAGGAAATAACTAAGTGGTGTGCCTTCTTCAGCTTAATTCTATTTCAAACCATCAAATTCTTTGAAGGAAATAAAGTATATAGATAACATTATAATAACAAACTTTTGCTTACTAGAGAATTCAATCAACATTGAGTTTTGGCTATGATTATATTGATATATTAACTATTACAGTTATTGATTAATTAAAGACAATGCATATTCTTCTTCTATATTTTAGATTCATTTACTGAACTTTGATATATCAAGTTATTATCTGAGCTGCTTTTTATAAAGTTTAAGTTTTATCTCCTCAGTTATTTATTAAATAAAATAAAAATTTACATTAAAGCTTAATTAAGCATTTCAGTTGCTAATTAATAGTGAAGGAAGCATGAAATAAAACTTATTTAAGAATCATTTATTTGTTTTATAAGAAGAATATAAAAAATAAATAATAATTTACTTTAAAATTTGCTAGAATTGTTTTTAGATCTGCTACTAATATTGAATAAAATAAATAGAAATCTGGAATACAATTTGTAATAATTAGCTGGCTTAATGAATTATTGCATTGTCATTTTGTCATCAGGAAACTAAGTTTGCTTTTGTATTAAGTCAATCTGCAGAATTGTGAAAATTAATGAGTTTAGAGTGCATATCAATAATTGAAATAAAAGATAATTCAGGAAAGAAAAAGTAAGCACTGAATATATGATAAAAATTAAGACTCAAGCAAGTTCTGTTTAAATATAAAACATTTGGTTCAAAAATTACAAACTAAAACATTTCTTAGCCTGTACAAATATATCTCTTCAATTGTGTTCTATGATATTTTTGTGGGGTTTTTTTTTGTTTGTTTGTTTGTTTTGTTTTGTTTTGTTTTGTTCTTGGCTACCATATGATTACCTCCAAAATTTAACACAAGTAACATAAAATATATACATGTACTCATATATCTATACATATAAAACACATTCTAATTGTCAGCTGTAGGAAGAACACAGTCACCTGGTAACAAATTCCATTTAGTTTTAAATATTTATATCATTAACAAAAGTCAAGGATATCACAATTTAATATTTCTGGAACTAGAAAACCCCTGTAAATCAATGAATGTAAATCTGAAACAAAACCAAACCAAACTATTTTGGTTGTTTCAATTGGAAGCCAAGAACAGCGAGCCTCCTTTAGACACTACCACACCAATAAAAGCTTCTGTGAAACTGTTGAAGCTTCACTTGGGAAGAGCTGAGCAGCAGGAGTGTTAGAATCACACCAGGAGACTCAATTTAGTCCAATTTATCCTGGTGCTTTAAAGATGGCACTGATCTCATGCAGCAGATGTGCTTCTTGGTTATTCTAGGCTTCCCTGACTTTAATGAAAACTTCCACATTGAAAGCCCTATTGTGACTGACCCTACCTATCTTTCCAATGCCTTCACTGTCAACAGAGTTCCTGGCTCTCCCTACTTTCGCTGCTTATATTCCTACTGTGTGTTTTCAAATTATTGCCCGAGGCATTGAGAGTCTTAAGTGTTCTTTTTTTCATTATGCATTGAAGCTATCATGCCTATTTTCTCCAGTACTTCTAGAGATTTCTTTAGCATATGCTTTTATGTGTAGCATTTGAAAGTGAGGGTTAAAGCAGAATTAATAGTAAGATGTAATATTTGCTGGTATACAATTACAAGTTGGTAAGGTTTCCCTTCTCTGCTGCTAGTAAGAGTGGGGTTCTTGGCCCGAGCCAGTTTGGCTCCATGGATAGAGAATCGGCCTGCAGACTAATGCCTGGGTTGTGGGTTTGACCCCCAGTGGGGGGCATGCAGGAGGCAGCCGGTCAATGATTATCTCATCATTTCTTCCTCTCTGAAATCAATAAAGAAATATATATATATATATATATATATATATATATATATATATATATATATATATATATATAATTTTCTTTTTAAGTGGGGTTCTTAGAGTGCAGTTGGAATAAGGATTTTTGGAGGCCCCCACAGGAGGATGAGATGTGGTAGAAAGCTTTGTTTGAAAATTCCATCCCTTGAGTTGTAAGGTCCTATTTTCCTTAGTCCAGTCTTGGAAGAAGTGCAGCTGGAGACTCAGCAGAGCTAAAAGCAAAACCAGTGTCCAGAGTTTCCAGTCAATAGTGGAGTTGAATCCCACACAGCATCAGGCTAATTTTAGTCCATCGGTCCATTGTAACTGGGGTTCACATGGCTGTGGGCAATGTGGGTGAGTGTAGAGTGTGAGAACCCCACAAACCAGAGTCAAGGGTGTGCAGCAAGAGAGCCAAGAGAGGGAACCCCTTAGTTTAGGATCTTATCTCAGACTTTGAACCCTTGCAGTGGCCATGCCCATTCTGCCCAATTACCTGCTCTCAGGTGGGACTGACAGATAATCATCTTCCCTAACATCACCCAGACCTCACTAGGCATCAGTCTATTTGAGTCTCCCTTTTTCGTTTCCAGTTAATTAATAACTGGGTTAAATACAATGACACCAGTTTGACTCAGAGGAAACTGCAAAGAGGATACATATGTTTGGGTTTATTCATTCTTTCACTGTGAAGAATGTTCTCTCGCCTCCGCTCTCCACCTGCACTCCCACCTCTTTCTCTCTAGAAGAACCTGGCATAATCACACTCCAACTCTGCTCGACTGAACTGTCACAAACCCACAGGCACAGCCTAAGTGTTGTTTTAGCCTTCTGCATATGCCGGTATTAACACTTATCTCACTCATTAGCAATTACTGGTGTGCATTTCTGCCTCCACCACATGATTTAAAGCACAAGAAATTTTTCTCACTCTCTCAAGTCATTAATAAAACAGTGATAAATGAATGCTCAAGTGAATGATTGTGGAGAGAACTGCAATTTGAGGATAAAAATCTATAAAGGTGATCGTCATTTCTTTCTATGTGCTACCACATATTTGTTACTAAACAGTATGTTTTATCCCTATAGATTGGTTGACAATGCTCATACTCAAAATGCTTTAATCGTTGAGTATTACACTGATATTTTGAGTCTGTATATTGGACTGTAATTACATATCTGTCATACTTTTCGTTCCATAATCACTCACTTACTATCTGACACAACTTTGCAATAGGATCAGATTTTATTTTTTACAAAAGAAGGAATTAAAGAATCTGGATTTATTATTGCACTTACGAAGTTCAACCTGCCAGGAAAAAGGAAATATAACTTCATTACAAACTACTTTAAGATTTACTAATCTTAAAGCAAATCATGGCTCTACATGTCCTTTTTTTTTTTTTTTAACATAAATACATGTAGCATAAAGTACTAGAAGTAGCTACACTGCTACATATATCAAAGCAACCAAATATGTAGCAAGGTTTTTTTTTTAATCATTTATATTAAGTTATTAACTTGATCAAGTTATTAACTTTTTAATATCAATTTCATCATCTGTAAAATTTAGATAAAAACATCTCCATTTTATGTGTCAAATGTGATTATGTACATTAAGCTTAGGATAAAGTAAATAGTAGAATACAAGTATTACCTATTATTATTTTATATGAGAACTAGAGGCCTGGTACACAAAATTTGTGCGTCGGCAGGGTTCCTAGGTCTGGCTGGCTGATGGTCAGTGCAGATCAGGCCCTTCCAGCTGCTGGCTGTATCCTTTCTTCATTCCGCGCCACCCTCTGGTGGACAGCACACCTCATAGCGCATAGCGAGGGGTCAAACTCCCGAGAGGACATTTTGCACATATATATATAGCTGAATACCTTCTGTGAGGATATGGGGATGGATATATATGAATACCTTCTGTGAGGATATGGGGATGGATATATATATATCCATCCCCATATCCTCACAGAAGGTATTCATATATATCCATCCCCATATCCTCACAGAAGGTATTCATATATATCCATCCCCATATCCTCACAGAAGGTATTCAGCTATTATTTATTGGTTTGTATTTTTATCAGGTATTACTTTTGTTACGTACCATGACTATTTTATTATTGTTCCCCACTATTTGCACTCCTCTTCCTTATTGCCATGTGGCAAGGAGTGCCTTCTTTGTCACCTGCACCCCTCACAGCAGTGTTGGGCATGTGACCAATGAATGTGAGCAAAAGTGACAATGTGCCGTTTTCCAGCAGAAGCTGTAAACCCATTATGTTCCTTTGATGTCTTTTTGCTCATTCCCCTCTGTCCTAGAATAACATATCTTACTGGGAGCTGCTCCTTCAGCCTGGGTCCTGGAATAAATGAAAAGCAAGGAGCATTAGTGCAACCGCCAATGACCCCAGCATTTAACATAAACTCCTTTCCTAGGCCATAGTGACACCATCTTTTATTATCTAGAGCAGGGATTGTTTGAAGGGTAGAAAGGTATACTATGCTAATTATACCAAGGCTACAGACATAAACAGAGAGAGTCCTTGGCAAACAAGTAGAATGTGCACCTTAGTTACTTAAACAGAGTTTAAGGACTTAAAACTTCTATAAGACATATAACCAAAAAAATTCATTACCCCCAATCTTCTCTCCCTTCACATATATTCCCAATAAGGCCTTATCATGCTTTTGGTTGCATGCAGTATGGAAAAACAGTATGTTAATATTACTTTGATTATTCTATAAAGACTTTTCTATTTGAGAATATATGTTACAGTTGATTTTCACTTTTCATATTTCTCCCTGCAATTATTATTTTTAAACCTTTGCTGATTTTTCTAGGAACATGTCACTAATTCAGTTCCCAAATTCAATTGTCTAAATATTTTATCAATATTCATATATAACAAAAATTATCAATTAAATCTTCTTGAAGAAATTGAAAATTATTGAAGAACTCCCAGAGGCATCTGACTCTCTGTAGACCAAACTACATTTCTTGTAAATCTGGTAAGCATTTGTCATCAGTCATTTTCCCTTTACTAGTAGCTTATGTATTTCTTGGTTTATTTCCCTCCTGAAATGGAATTGTGCTTTATGTAGTTTTTCTTTTTTCTTTTTTTCCCCAGTCTAAGTTACTCCCTTATTTTGGTTGAAGCATATCACATAGATTCCTGGAAAAGATAATGAGAGATAATTTTTTGACATTTTTTATGTCTGAAAAGACCTTCATTCTGACTTTAGTCATAATTGATGCAAAGCTAAGCAAATAATTTTAGGTAGACACAATTTTCTATGAAATTTGTTTCTAAGTATTTTTAGTGCACTAACTGCAATAGGAACAAAGGAAGGATAATGACTGAGATTCTGCCACTTGGAGGAGGGAAGGGACAAA
The DNA here is from genome assembly GCF_964339955.1 of Pipistrellus hanaki. NCBI lineage: Eukaryota > Metazoa > Chordata > Mammalia > Chiroptera > Vespertilionidae > Pipistrellus > Pipistrellus hanaki. The sequence continues at coordinate 41,390,378 of NC_140506.1, read as the reverse complement.
TTGTAGTGACCTTTCAAAGACCTCCATCCTAGAAGATGGGTTTTCTGTCTAATGGTCATTTGCCACCAATTTATAATATAAAAAATGTGAAATAACCCCAAATATTTCAGAATAAGTAGCAGGCAAGATCAATTATCATATAACCACAGGAACATAAGTATTTATCAAATGTAAAGAGGTCATGTGTCTGATGCCATCACAGAACAACCAGGCCTAATCAGGAATATGTGAAAGAACCTATAGCCAATTGCTGGAAATGTTAAGGAAAATATTAAATACTGGCCTTTCTTCAGTCAAGTAATGAAGCTATTCAGAGCAGGTGAGATTTGCTTAGTTAAGATTACTACATTATCAGTCATGACCTGCCATCATGATGGCAGAAAACTATATATTATACCATTTAGGCCATGGCATTAACAGAAATGTCACCCCTAAAGACTGGTTTGAGAGTAAAATTACTTCTTTTTTTGGTCCACATAAAGTTTTGAAATTGCAGTGGTCATTTCCCCAACTCAAATCCTTATACCTCAATTTTAAAATTTCATGAATAGTAAGAAATATAGACAGCAAAAATAATCAGAACAAATTTAAGGAAGAAATAAAATGTGACTTAGACATGTGCATTGGTTGATTTATGAATACTATTAAGTTTGCTAAATATTGCCTTCTCTCATCTGTGCACAAATATGTACCACTCTAAAGAATGGAATTTGGAAGAGTTATCTAACATTCATATACTTACCATACTGTCTTTATCACCGGCAATTATTCTTTACATTATAACCAAAAATAGTGTGGCTGACCTTCCCAAAGGGAAAATGATTTATCATACCTTGAGGAAATGGAAACAAAAGCAAGATAATAGCCATGATATTATCTGAGAACTACATAGTTTCCAGAGATAAACTGTCTTCTCTTTAGAGTATATAGCCAAGTTGCAGTTAAGTAGAAGGAAAACTAAGTTGGGAAGTTCCATTATGGGAACTTGTTTTAAATTCCTTGGAAATGGTCAATACCCTGCAGGAACACTAGTTCACCAAGGTTGGCCCTCATAATATGGATGTGCAGAGGATAGCATACTGCCTTCTCCAAGCACTCTCCTGTTGTAAAAAATGTTCACATGGCCAAAAGAAGAGGCAGAATTTTGGCTCCTACAAATCTCTGAAATATAGTAATATACGCATATTAGCTGTAACTAATATAACTGTGGTTGTAGTAGATATTCTGTAAGAATTAAAAAAGAGCATAAGTGCAAAAGACTATGGGAAAAGTTAGAATTTATTTATCAGTCAGGTGGTACACATAAGAAATCTGATTTTGACCATCCCAAGAATTCTGGAGAGTTTAATGGAGAGAAGTGCAGGGAAGTGCAGTTAGGGACAAATAGGCTGTCAGGGGAGCAGTTAGGCATCAATCAGGCTGTCAGGGGACTGGTTAGGGAGTGATCAGGCTGGCAGGCAGAATCAGGAAGTCAGTCAGGCGAGCAGTTGGGAGCCAGCAGTCCTGGATTGTGAGAGGGATGTCCGACTGCCCATTTAGGCCTGATCCCTGATAGGATGGGGCTGTAAAGGGCAGTCAGACATTCCTCGAGGGGTCCCAGATTGGAGATGGTGCAGGCTAGACTGAGGGACACCCCTTCCTCCGTGCATGGATTTCATGCACTGGGCCTCTAGTGTTATATAATTGTGAGTGTATGTGTCAAGGAGGGTATCCAGGAATGTGTGCCACTGCAGTGGGCTTGGATACCACACACACCATGATGCAATGAATTACAGCACAGTTTTCTGGAAATTTCCCCCGCTCTGGGTGAGGAGTGATTAGTGAGGCAGAACCCAAGACTGGAAGACATCAGAAATGCTCATCTTTTTGTTATGGTTCTAGGGAAGCAAGGTTTTCTAGGCTAAAGGCACCCTTGTGCTGCTAGGTATTCAGTGATAGGTGGTGTTTTTTTGTTTGTTTGTTTGTTTGTTTTTTATTGACCACCAGCACTGTGCTAATGCTGAGTCAGGAGTACTTATGACAATGAACCCTGGATGCTTAAAAATATATATTTTATTGATTTTGTACAGAGAGGAAGAGAGAGAGATAGAGTTAGAAACATCGATGAGAGAGTCATCGATCAGCTGCCTCTTGCACACCCCCTACTGGGGATATGCCCGCAACCAAGGTACATGTCCTTGAGCGGAATTGAACCGGGGACTCTTCAGTCCCCAAGCCGACGCTCTATCCATTGAGCCAAACCGGTTTTGGCAAGCCCTGGATGTTTAGAATCAGAAATGACCATCCTTTAGTTTGGCAACTGATAATCTGAAATTTCCAGATAAAATGCAACTATAGTAATTAATGAATGCATTTTTTTTCATAATTTAACATATTTTAATTTTAGTGACATAATTGTCACCCAAGAGCAGGTGTGCTGTAAATGTTATTGCTTGCACCTGTGTATTAAAATCATAGAATGGTGTCAGCTGCTTAGAAAATAATTCTGGAGAAAATAGTATAGCATCCTTTTAGGAAATAATGAATCAGCAATGCTTGTGTTGCCACAGAGGATAATTATGTGTGGAAAGAACAAACGCACACCAATGATCCCAAGTAAAAAGCGGTACTCTGAATGCAATGTAAAGAAATTTTGGTTTAAAAATAATTAATTTTAATTATTTAACTTACATTTTATTTTTTATGATTTCACAAAAGTGATATATAAGAAAAGATGCATTTCAATAAGAATACAATGAAAGCAGTAAGTGATAAAAGCATATTGTGTCAGTGTTAAATTGGCAGAGCTTTTCTCCCCTTTCTTTTAATGGTACATATAATAATGGTGCATATATTATAAATGGTAAATTAGATCCAATAGAATCACTATTCTGAAAATAGAATCACTATTTTGAAAAATTTGCCCTGATCATGCAGAAGTTAAAGCTTATTTGCAGGTGCTAAGGACGGAATTGGAAAGTTAGTGACACCTACAGCAAAGAAGCAGAAGCCCTAGCCTGAGGGTCTAAGGGAGCCAGGGTAATAATCTAATTTCCTAACATCTGTGTATGGAACCAGACCTGCATACACTGTCTAAGGATTCAGTCTGATTTCTCATCAGCTGAAATCTCTTATGCTGAAAATATTGTGGCATTAACAGCTATTTATCCACCGATTACACTATGCCTAACATAGACTCGGTGATGCATAGACCTTTTGCCTGGCACAGTCAATCCAGCTTTAAAAAGGCTGCACAATGGCTGAGATTTCGTGTGAAGAGCTAACATATTAGGGGAAAGTTGAATAGCATTCCTCCACCTATGTACATGAATAGAATTCACCACCAACTGGAAGATAAAGGGGCAGAGGTGAAAGATGCAAAAGTAAAAAAAAATATATATTTTTTTAAGCTTAAAAAATAAATAAAAACCAAATTTATATCTACAGAAGCCTAATTTCTGAGAATCTTTGAATTTTTATAGCAATAAATATTTTATTTTAAGCATTCTTTTTATCAGCCATCTTAAGTTTGGCATGTAGACAAAATGAAAATAAAATGTTATGAAATTATATTAAAAGTTATTCTAATACCTCATTTTAAAAAGGAATAATTGGAACACATTTCAAAGTGATTCTGTTATACCTATTATTTCTCTATTGGAGAATATTCTTTAGTGTGGGTAACAATGAAAATGTTAACTTATTCAAGGAATTTTCAAACATGTTTTTCTTTTCTCTCGAGGTTCATGCAACTCCTTTTTCCCTTATTGAACAAGTTAAAGAACACCTTGTTCTCAGCTTTCTCCCTTTTCATAGTACAGAGTAAGTCCATTTTTTCTAAGTGAAATTGAGATCTCAGGACCGACAGTCCATTCATTTTACAGCAGTCAGTGGCAAGATTCTAGAGTGTATCAGGTTGCAAGGCCTTCCTGTAAGGCCACGCTGTAGGAACAGTATATGGATACCTGTGAGTGTGAGGCGGTGCAGCTTCCAGGTCAGTTCCTGGAACTGGCACAGAGATTCTTTCTCAGTCATTTTGGTTGAAGCCCATAATTGCAGTTAAGCCACTTAATTTTCTTGTTTACTGATTTATTGACTGTTTTTGCCTAGCAGAGGTGGAGCAAAATCATATGTATGACATTTAACCAATTTAATCAGATAAAAATCCAGTCAGGGAAATAAAATTATTTTGAGGTAATAAAAAACTTCAGTCATGTAAAGGTACCTTTTGAAATATCCATGGTATTACGAAAAAAGGGAGCTGAATATTGGGCATCACAAAACTTGTCTCCTACTTATTTTATTTTTATTAAAACACTAGAGGCCTGATACACGAAATTCGTGCAAGAGTAGGCCTTTCTTCCCCTGACTGCTGGCACCGGCTTCCCTCTGGCATCTGGCACCCGGGATTCCCCACAGCCCAGGCTTCCTCCAGAAGATTGTGTGGAAGGATGTCTGGTCTAATTAGCATATCATGCTTTTATTATTATAGATTATTTAATATTGATGTTATTGCAGTATTCCCTATCACCCCCTCCTTTGCCTACTTTCACCCTCCCCCACCTCCTCCTTCCTTGGCCTTCACCAAATCATTGTCTGTGTCCATGAGGTATGCATATATTCTTTAGCTATTTCCTTCATCTTTAAGTTCTTACTCTACCATTTTTAAGTTTGTATGTAGCGCAAGGGAATTAGCTTCTCTAAACTCATGTTTTCTCATCTATAAAATGAGAATACTCTCATAAGTTGAAGCAAGCCTTGAAGAAAGGAGGGAAAAACTATTCTTATCACTGTTTCATAAAGAGGACCCAAATATAGAAGTCAACAGGGTTAACTTACTTTGCCTCTGAAAGACGACCATCAGACATATGCAGGATCCAAGGATATTCAGAAAGATACAGATTTGGTCACATGTGTTTGGAGGATACTCTGACCTGAAAGCAAGTACAAGGTTAACTTTCTGGCTTGAATGGTCACAGAGCGCACTGAATCAGCCACGGGGGGAAAGGACTAAAATTTCAGAGGTCTAAAATATCTTTAGGGAGCCTGGCTGAGTCCTCCATCTCCTACAGAATGTCGTTGTCAAGCTCCTGGATATTGGTAGCCTGTCTTGGTGATGTCTCTTGCCTTTCTACTCCTCCTGAATTCCATAATCAAAATATATTACTTCAGGTGTATTGTATCCTAGGGTCAGTGACTATCATGTATTCTGCCTTGTCCTTTGCTGCCCACAGTGGAGACTGCTGAGATTAATCTTTAGGACACTTTTTCCCTCTATTGTGTTTTATTCATCTAACTGAGAGTTCTTGGATGTTTCACTCCTCTGGGAACCAGACAGCCAGAAAAAAAAAAAAACAAGTAATTTTCTAACAGACCTGCTCATATCTGGTAAGATAAACACTGAGTATATACTGAAAAAAAGAAAGAAAATTGAAAGCATTTTATTCAATCTAAAGATTGAGAAACACTTGGAGCAGGCTATATAGATATGTTTGCAGAACATCTATATATATATAGTGACCTTTATGAATGGAGGACCTGATGACTGCCAGTAAGCTATGATATGCACTGGCCACTAGGGGGCAGATGCTCAATGCAGGAGCTGCCCCCTGATGGTCAGTGCGCTCCCACACCCAACCTCCAGTGGCAGGCCAACCTCCAGTGGTCCCTACCCCTTATTCACCTCTGGGGCTGGCCAGGCCAGGGGACAACACCCATGCATGAGTTTGTGCACCAGACTTCTAATGTAATCATAAAGATATGAGAGGTAATATGAGCACCTTCAATAAAATAATTAAAAATATAGGAAAATGACTCCAGGTAAGAAATTTAATAATTATGAGATTATAGAAATAGAAATAAATGTAAACTCATCTGATCAAGTTCAAGGGCTTGGGTAGCCATCCCTTTCATAATAAGGAATCTTTCACTTCATAATATTCCTCATATTTTCAGAACTGCTTAATGAAGTTTCTAATATTTTAGAAAAGTTAAGAGCTTAGAATAGTCCAAATACCACTGTGATTATATACATTGGTAAATGCTCATGGCCGTCATCAAATGGCTGGGACCCAGGAACTTTGACATGGATCAGAGCCCCAAGGCAGAAAAAACCTAGGCACAGGAAAATTAGTGTGCGTTATAATACATTTTCAAAATTCCTCATCTGCAATTCCAGTATTCAAAGAACTCTGATAGAGGGATTTTCAGATAATAAGAGAACTATACCTATCTCAGTGTATGGTTTATTTATTGATCTTTTTTATACTTAAATAAAATATTCACATTATGTATATATTTTGAAGTATTGACATGTCTGATTAGGAGGTGCTTCCCACATGCAAAAGATTACCTTAAAAATTTCAAACAAAACTCCATCTGGGATACATCTGTCCACTGACATTGGAAAAGGATTTGTAGACCTGATCGTATTTCATAAGCAATTTATTTCTACATCTTTTTTTTAACACATCTGACTTATATTGGGGGATGTATTCCTTAACATATGTTTATCTTGATTTCAAGTAATTGAATCAAATAATAAGTTCAGTATTTTTTTTTTTTACCAATTGAATTATTATAAGCTCCCTTTGGATAGATTCTAATAATTTGAAATTATTTTCTTTATTTTCAGAAGCATGTGCCCAAATGAAAAGATTACACTGAAATCATGTTTTAACTCTAAATAACTTTAACAATGGGACATTTTAAAATTTGTTTCTATTAATTGTTTTATCTAAAATTAGAAAATACATATTTGCATATGCTTATCTATATATCTTAGGAATGTGCTTCATACACAACATAGAAGTCTATACATATAAAGTTATGGTGACTGTTATTATAATAATGACACAAAGGAAACCAACTTGCACTCCTTTGTTGTGAATTTCCCATGATATTATACAAGATATTTTGAATGCAGTGATTTATGAGGCACACTTACATGACAACTATGAATGCTCTCATTTTAAGGGAAATATTTAAGTCATGAATTACATCCAGAAAGTTAAATGCAGTAATTTAAACAATTCAAGTGTAAAGATATTCTCTTAGGAAGAAAATAATTTCATTACTTCCCAGAAATATGTAACTTGATTGATTATTTTATCTTTAGTAACAAGAAAATTGTAATCTTTACACTCATTTTGCCTGTTTTGTATGTTTGGCCAGTCAATTAAGGTATCAAACCTGAGTTATCACTGCTATTTCAGATCGGTACCCAAGCCCCATTTTTATGAATTACAAATTTGAATTCAATGTCACAATTACAGAAGACATAACTTAAATCAGGTGGAATATAAAAGTGGACTTAATTTTCTCAAAAATAGCAGGTCAGAAAAACTGACACAGATGCAGCTGTGCTGCCGCATATTTTTAGTATCCTCTTTATTGTCTCCTGTTCACCGAAACATCTGCTTCATTTTCCAAACTAGTAAAAAGTCTTCAAGCCCTTAATAGACTCCACACTGAGTTTTATGGATCGTATTACTTGCATTCTTTCCCTTTATTCATCCTATGAAGATCTTTCTGATAAATCAGTGCTTAACTAGACAACTTGGTAGGGAAATTGTTGAGATTCTTGTTTATAAATTTCTCAAACTTTTATTTAAAATAATTATTTTCTTTTTTAAAATTTAAAATTACTTGTATAAGAAAACACCCACTTATTAGAATAATAAAATATTTAAAGGAGCAAACTCTTCAAATGCAAAGAATAAGTTTTCATTGCAAAATCCAATGAATTGGCATCGAAGTGCATGTGAAAATGTAAATCACTGAAAATACGGAAATATTTAATTAAGAACATTTACTAATTTATTACAGTAATTATAGATGTTTTATTGTGGGACTGTGGAGTTTCTCATATTACATTGAACTGTAATAATTGTACCTATGAGTTGATGTTATTTTGGAAAGTACACAGTTACCACAAAACTTGAAAATGTCATACCAATGAAATGAAAAAGGATGAGTGAATAGCCACTAGAAGATTATATCTACACACACATTTTTTTTTCTCTTTAATAAGAGATAAATAACATGATCTGTACAAGTGTCTGCATAGGTATTCTACAAAGGGAAAACAAATTAGATTCACTCCATCTCCTCTCTTAGTGTGGGAAATAAATAGTTGCCACAACATATTTCCCATGAAATCGCCAGTTGGACTGTCTTCTATATATTTTGAAAAAGCCAGGAAGTTTGGAAAAGTTGACCTGTCCCCTAGCTGTAGTAGCATTGGTATCAATCCCCTTGCCATAATGATTGAATCAGTGGTGAACACATGAATACATCACTGCACTGGCTGATATGTTTATCTTTTAGGTGATATCTTATTGGGCACAGTGTTTATTTCCAAAATGGGCTTGTGAACTACATTGGTGAATCAGAGAGATGGTCAAGACGTTTTTTTTTTGTTTTGTTTTGTTTTTGTTTTTTTGTGAACAGAAATATTAAAAAATGAGCACTAGCTGGTTTCACTCAGTATTTGGAACGTCTGCCCGTACGTAGACTGAAGGGTAGGGCATCTATCTAGTCAAAGGCACATATCTTTTTTTTTTTTTTAATATATTTTATTGATTTTTCACAGAGTGGAAGGGACAGGGAAGAGAGCTAGAAACATCGATGAGAGAAAATCATCGATCAGCTGCCTCCTGCACACCCCCTACTGGGGATGTGCCTGCAACCAATGTACATAACCTTCACCAGAATCAAACCTGGGACCTTTCAGTCCACTGAGCCAAACCGGTTTTGGCAAAGGCACATATCTTGGTTTCAGGATCAATCCATGGTCCCAGTAAGTGTGTGTGCAGGAGACAGCCAATCAATGTGGCTTTCTTTCATACCTCTCTCTCTCTCTCTCTCTCTCTCTCTCTCTCTCTCTCTCTCTCTCCCTCCCTCCACTAAAAATCAATGAAAAAAATATCCTCAGGTGAAGATGAACAAGAAAAAAAGAAGAAAAGTTTTCATTGGAAAGTGTAAAATACAGGTCTGAAAAGCATGAAAGTGATTGAATAAGGTCATCAAAAAATTGAAACCAAGAAAACCAGCAAGATTTAATAGAACAAAAAGTACACTCAGAGAGACGCTGGGCAGTAGCTGCATGGACTCTGGAAATGAAGTTACAAAGGCTAAGGAGAATCTTCTGCCACTGCTCATTGCTCCCCTTGTTGCATGTCTTGTGTGGACCCTTAGGATTTAGGAGAAAAGAAGGCAAAAAGTGCAAAGTTAGTGCCTGAAAGGAGGAAGGGCACTTCAGCACCCCAACTAGGGTGTGCTGTGTTCTCTGTTTAGCTTCCATATATTTCCTTGGATTTGGGAAAGAATAGGCTTTCTTTCAAACTACCCAGTCTCTTTACTGGCCTTTCCTCTAGTTTGTGCCTACACCCTCCTCCTATCCAATCTCCTGGATTTTCCAGGGCTCCTGCCCTTACCCTATTCGATCTTTTCCCCAGATTTCGCTCTCCCCACTTTATGGTTACCACTTTGGCTTCTACTGTGCACATACTCAGGAAAAGGAATTCCCCCCTCTCCCTTTTCTCCTGTCCCACCCCCCCACCCCATAATCACAGGGAAGGATGCTGGTTACCTCACCCTGGGTTGACCATTTTGTTTCCTCCTTTTTTGTTAATTATATAACCACGTGCTTAGTCTAACACTACCTCTGACTCATTTTGAAGGGAGCTGTGGGATCTGTGACTTTTACTTGGCTCTACTAAAAAGAAAGGAAAGATGCATGTCTAATGAAATGTCAATAATATAACATCTCTAAGTGTTTGTCTCATTTATTTTATTTTATTTTCCCCCATCACCATTCATCCCTTCTATGCCCTCTCCCACCCTCCCTTCACCCCGCACCACGTTCACCACACTGTTGTTCATGAGTTCTCTCTCTCTTAATTTTCTTTTTTTCTCAATCCTTCCACACAGTCCTGCCTGCTCTCTGATTTCACTCATATGTGGAATTTAATGAACTGACTGAACTACAAAGCAAAATAAAGACAGGCTCATTCCTTTAGAGTGCACCAGAGCCAGCATCAAGCTTAAACTTAAGTCCCTACACAAGCTGAAAGCTTTGAGAGGTGACGGATATTCAAATTTCTTTTTCTTTCTGTCAGTCTTTTTTTTTTTTTTCCTGCTTTCCTAAACTAAAATTATTTCTTCCTTTAAGAAATAATTGCATTCATGGGACTTGTTTTTACAGTGACTTGATTCATATTTGTGCTGTCATTTTATTCATCTGCACAATGACATGCATATGTGACTTTTGTCAGATAGCTAGTATGGTCCTGAGTGGCACTAGTGAAATTGCATGTGTTATGGCCTGTCACAATTTATTAGCTTTAATTATTTAAATCCTTATTTTATATATAAAAGTATTTCTAATTCAATTTTAACACAACTTATGGTTTTATTGCTCTTCTAAAGAGATCTAATCAGGGAGAATAATCAATTGAGTAAGCATGCCTTAAAAAGATGTCCTAGGATGGGGACGGGGAGGAAAATCTTTACCTATCTTAGGTCTTGGGATTCTGTAACAAATAGATTAACAAAAGAAAAGCATACAAATTTATTTAATAGGTTTCACATTACAAGGGAGGCTTCATAAGAAGGGGAAGACCCAAAGCAGTGACAAACCTAAATACTTATATATGAAACTAGAGGCCTGATGCAAGAAGATTTGTGCAAGAATGAGCCTTCCTTCCCCTGGCTGCTGGCACTGCCTTTGCTCCAGCCTAGAGCTGCCTTTCCACCTTCCCATGCTGCCCAGAAGCCCAGGAATGCTTGCATTGTCGCCATGGCAATGACTCAAGGGTCCCACCCCCAGCTGCTAGGTACCTGTGTATATAAATTAAGGCATCATCTTTGTTGAGTTGCATACTCACTCTTAATTGGCTAGTGGGCATTATGAAAGTATAGTCAATTTGCATATTTCTCTTTTATTAATGTAAATTACATATAAAGAGGCAATTTTGGGAAGTTAAGGAAAACATATAGGGATACTGAAAAAAGGTAAGAGTCATTTTAATGATGTTTAGACACAATTTTCTCAGCCCAGATTCCCCATTACTGATGAAAATGTTTCTTTCCGTCTGGTATTGGGAGGGCATCTTTAATACGGGAGTTTTGTCTCCTGCTCTAAGAGGAAAGAGGGAAAGTCAGAGCTTTCTTCTTGCAGCTGCTGTGGATCAAGTTCCTTGGATCATAATCATCCTCATGTCAAAGTGGCATGTTTTGGAGCTACGTATTCTACCACCCTTCAGTGACATGATCAACAGACAGGAATTGAGATTGAATTTTCATGATTTTAGTTACAGATCTTTTTCTCATATTTGAATAAAAATGAGAAATCCCTTAAATTTTTTGGAGCCTAAGCTTCCCCATCTATTAAACCAAATAGGAACTCCTACTAAAAGTATTATCATAATGTAAATTAAGTAATATTTTAGGTGAAAGCACTTAAAAACACTGAAGTTCAGCAAATATCAGTTTTAAAAACATTCCTTATAAAATAATAAATAATGAAAGGGAGATAATGCAGGTTGTCATGGTAAAATGAAAGTCATTATTATTATGAAGCATGTTCTAGTTTGGCATTTTTATAATAAAGCATATGACTGTTTAAAAATGCTCTCCCTAAATAGCTATTGAATGTGCATAACAATGAAAATGAGCTTTTCAATGTATTTTCTAAAATTTCACTATTTTTTTCTATACTAATCGAAGGAAAACATTACAAGGATAAATGAAGGTCCAAGAAAATATGCATGGGCAATGTTTAATTTTAACTATTAGAAATTTCAAATCAGAAAGAAAAACTGCCGAGACTGGTTTGGCTCAGTGGATAGAGCGTCAGCCTGCGGACTGAAAGGTCCTGGGTTCGATTCCGGTCAAGGGCATGTATCTTGGTGGCGGGCACATCCCCAGTAGGGGGTATGCAAGAGGCAGCTGGTTGATGTTTCTCTCTCATCGACATTTCTAACTCTCTATCCCTCTCAATTCCTCTCTGTGTAAAATCAATAAAATATTTAAAAAAAAAGAAAAAAAAAGAAAAAAGAAAAACTATTTCCTTGAACAGTAGATTCATTATATGTGGCATCCCGTTAAAAAATGTAAATTCATCATTGAACAAATAACTTCATATTAGGTGTTAATATCTGGCTCAAAAAAACTCCACCTATATTATAATGAATTGATTTGTTATATATACATAAACATTTTATTTCAGACAACCTATATGACTTAAAACAAAACAAAACACACACACACAACAAGGTCTCCATTCCAAATAAATCAAGGTAAAATAAATGAAGAGCTCAAGATAACATCAGTCCCATTTGTCCTAGTTTGCATGTGTTAATTTTTACATCTCTAAATATCAGTAATAGCAATGTGGAATATCTGATTCAGAATTGATTTAGATTGCAAGATTATCATTGATAGCAATTCCATCTAAATGTCTTTAATGTATGTCCAAGTTTAATTCCTTTAGTTTATAAAAACTGATTTGCTCTTTATTAGATTATTAAAACATCAGGTAATATTAATTGTTAAAGTTATCTTTCTATAGTAAGCACTCTATATAAGTTAGCTATTAAAAATCTATGAGATTAGAAAATTGTACTTCTACTAATTTGACAGATAGAAACTAAACACAATTTTATTATGAAAGTCATTTTTATGACAAATATCTAACAGTTTTATTGTGCGAAAGAAGATGAAATATTACTTTTTTGACTTTTATTATTGTTCTCTTTGACTTTTGAAAAGCATAGATTGAATTTTGTTTTACAAAAGTAAAAATATAATGTATAACTTTAAATACTAGTAGGATCTTATTACTAGATGTGGAGGAAAAGAACCAAAATCATTATCCACTGGGGCACTGGAGTCACATCCTTCCAGTTTTTGTCATGACATTGTTTGGCATTGGAGAACTAAGGGTGATTTATTGTAAATATCAGTTTTATTTTCTGATATGGCCTCTCAAAAATTTTCCTGGTATTTCTGGAAAAGTAAGAAAAAATGCTATTTGTCATGTAAAATGCTTATTTTTTACGAAAAAAAAGTTCTGTATACAATCTAAAATTTAACCCTGAATTTATATATTTGAAAGAAGGCTTGACATAGAATAGAAATGAAAATATGGTATTTCCAATTAAATTTGAAAAAAAGTAAAGATCCAAGCCCAAAGCACAGAGATCTTTTATAGCCACATACTAATGGAGGGGAAAAGAGAAAACATATATTCAGTCCCCAAACTGAAGACAAGGCTAAAGAAGTATTATGACTTTAAACTCTCATCTGCAGTGCTTCTACCTCAAAGCATTATCACATATCACGATTTCATGTTCTGAAACAGTAATGATGCAGTTTCAGATATAACGGTAGAAGAAAATGAGTGATATGAAAAAGCAGCAGGAAATTGTTGTGCTGAAATCTAACTTCTTTTAGAAAAAGGACTTAATAGGAATCTCACTGCATAAAAACAAGTTATTTAGACATAGGTAAATTCACATTTACATCATTTAAGTTCTTTGTAGTTAGGCATAGATAGTATCTCACATGGGAACTGACTTTTTACAGCTTTTTGCATAATTCTGTGTTGGGATTGGGATATATGATTAAACAGAGTCCATATTCGGAATTATAAAAATAATGACTCAACTGTATTCTTGCATTGCAGTAACAACTACATTAAACTCTTTGTAGCTATTAAAAGCTGTATATCATCATATCAGGACCATGCAATGTATTTAACAACTAATGATAAATAAATTCAACTTTTGAAATAATATGCTTCAAATCTGTTACCCTAACTAATATGACTTGAAGCTTACATCTCCTTCTGCTGCCATTAGCAGTTTTTTTCTTCTTCTCACTTAACTATTGTGTACAAAACTCAACACTCTACACAAAATTTCACAATAGTTCCGCTTATACCAAGTATGGTTATAACTAAAAGGACCCATCATCCACCTCAAGGCCTAAGATATTCAATGTCTCTCAATGTCTTTATTTCCATTCTTTTCTCACATGCCTGCTTAGGTCCCTAGAAGCAATACAAACCTCTCCTTTGGCCTTGCACACAGCAGAGTTTACCAAAGGTTTTTTTATTCCAAACAATTAGAAATGTTGAATAAATGATTCTCTACCACATTTCACACAATATATTCAATTTACTTAGTAATAAGAAAAGCAGAGGGAACAAAGCATAAAACACTGTTTCTTCAGTCTTTAGACTTTGAACATAAGGCTAAAAGTAAAAAAAAAAAAAATTTAAAAATAGGGGATTAATATTTGTGACCCACAGTGTCTCAGAGAGAATTCAAGGCCTTGGTAATTATTCTGCCTATTGCAAACACACCACAGAAGAGAGCGTTTTAGGCCTTTATCTACATGGATCCAAGCAAACTCACCACAGAAGAGAGAGTTTTCTGATGACTCTAAAGACATTCTAAGTTAGTACACAATTTGCTGAAGTGAATATGTCTTGGGAAATCTTATAGTTGGGCCTTAGCAAACTATTCTGATAAAATGCACGGTGTCCTGGTTCGTTTGATTTGTTATATATACATAGACAGAGGGTTTAAATTCACTAAAAGATTCTTTGAAAGACATTAAAAGTTTGAAAAGAAACAAGACGAGTTTCTAAATATTTAGTTTCCCAAATTTTTAGTAGGCCTACTCAAATTATTATTATTTCTACTACTGATATAAAGGAAAGTCCAGGTAAAAGAATCCAGTTTCCAATAAAACATCATGTAAGGCCAAAAAGAACACTGCACATAGGACTAGCATAATAGAATCTATGCTTCTCCAGTCACTGGTCCAGTGAACTGGGAAAATGCACAGAACCTTTCCATTAAGTCGCATCTACTTCACAGGTTATTGTTGAATAATAAATGTAAGAATATAAATAAAATAATTTTCAGCCCTGATCAGTTTGGCTCAATGGAAAGAGTGTCGGCCTGTGGACTGAAGAGTCCCAGGTTGGATTCCAGTTAAAGGTATGTACCTTGGTTGCAGGCACATCCCCAGTAGTAGGTGTGTAGGAGGCAGCTGATTGATGTTTCTCTCTCATCAATATTTCTAACTCTCTGTCCCTCTCCCTTTCTCTCTGTAAAAAATTTTAAAAAAATCAATAAAATATATATATTTTAAATATAAAAGAATTCTCAAAGTGCAAAAAGGATGAACTTCAAGGAAGTATCATTCCATCCATTCTTGCATATTTTTAAGAGTGTTTTCTTTTCTCATGACCAAACATACATACTTGCATTTGTGTCATTGCTAATATAAATGTCACTAACCCCTTTACCTTGTTTACCTTGCTTTAAACCTCAATAGTGGATGTGCCTATTTAGTTTACCTCTCTAGGGGATGAAAGAGTGCAAATATTCTGGTTGCTCTCTGTAAAAAATGGTAAATTACTTTGCTAGTGAGAGTTTACTGGGCTTGTAGTGAATTATTAAAGTGATTCAGGCATCACAAATGTAGAACGTTTGAATTTTATAATCTCTAAATTACTAAAAGAATAGCTGAAAGAATACTCAGTACTTATTATCTAACTTAATTTATGTAATTATAATTTTGAATTATTACATATTGTTTAGAAATTATTGGTATACCTATTATAATAGTGTGATTAATGCAAATAATGTATTTGTAAGTTTGTGAGTTCGCTTATATAAACATATGGTTTTTAGACAGACAATTTAGAACACAAAGTCCTAATGACACACACACATGCATAACACATAAATGTATACAAGTGTACACATACATACATATGCATTTATATATATAATAAATACATACTTTTAAAATGCATATATGATTTATTAATCAAGTACCATACCATAATATTGAAATTTTGTCCAAATAAAATTAAATTTTGCTTCATAATGAAGAAGCAAATAAAATTAAACATCAACTGTAACATTAAGGGGAAAATAGAGAGACACATATAGGATATACCAATATTTTCTTAACTATTTGAACAATTTGGATACTGGTTTCTACATGCTTAAATAATTACTCTTTTATAAGTTGGTTCTTTATAGTCAATAGCATTAAAGCACACTTAAGAACAGCAATGGAGTGATTGCAGAGGTCTACAGAACCTCATGTCTTGAAGAAAACTTTGTTGCAGAGAACCCCTGCTAAAGTCTGCTAATGATAAAATCAAACAAATACACACCAGCCTCTGAAAATACACAATAAAAATTATTGTTAGGAAGTAGCAGAGATTGAAATAATTTTATAAAGTAAGTTTTGAAGTAACATGATTTTTGCTACTTCTATTTTCTGTCAATAAACAATAGAGAACAGTATCTTAAATTATGATACAATTTCTCTGTTAAATTTTCAATTTATTTAAAGCCAGACAAATGGCAGAAGTAAAATCACCAAAGCACCCTTCCCCCCCCCCACACACACAGATTATAAACACAAATTATTCCTTTTTTGTTTTTTAACTTTTTTTCTATCACAGAGATTGTTCTACAACATAGAAATTTCTCCTTACAGTCTGTGTGAAACCTAGCCTTGATGAGACATTCCATAGTTCACAAGTGGCTTTTATCCAGGCGGTTTTCTTCAGGACTTCTGAAATACTGCCAATTGTTAAATCATCTGTATAGCATGTGGATACTGAAAATATACTACAAGTTTCTGAAAGTCCCATAAAAATTAAAGCCAATTAGTAACCCCAATAATTGTGCACTGACCTTTAGAATACAATAAACCTGTATTTGGCTTGCCCATAAACAATTGAATAATACTTCCTACAGACTTCCTACAGAAATACTTGCCCAGTAGCAGTAATGATGAAAGTACCTGTGTTAGTTATGAGGAAAAACAAAAATAGAAATTAGGAAAAGATTCAGTTTTTCCTGGATGGAAATGTTAATGATGTACTTACACTTTAGCAATAAGGTCACATTGGAGGAGGGGAAATGTTAGAGCAGCAAGAAAGCCCTTCATAAATACTGCACCACTCAGGCGAAGGAAAACAAACAAATGTTGGAATCTAAGATATACCACCCACAAAAATCAGTTCTTACAGTTCTACAAATCTCAAATTTCCTGTTGCTCTTGTAACAAATTACCACAAATTTAGTGGCTTAAAACAGTATAAATTTATAATCTCACAATTCTAGAGCTGGCAAATGTTAAAGTCAAGGCGGGGCAGTACTGCCTTCCCCCTGGAGGCTCACTGAGGGAATCCATTTCCTTGTCTTTTCCTCTTCCTAGAGTTCACCTGTATTCTTTGGCCTGTGGTCCCTTCCTCCATGGTCAAAGCCAACAGTACAGCATCTTCTTTCTTCTCTGACCTCTTTGTATCTTCGCATCTTTTTTTCTGACTTACTTCCCAACTGCTTTCTTGTTAAGGACCTATATAATTAGGCTGAGCACACCTGGATAATTAAGAATAATATCATCATTACAAGATCTTAATTTAATCACATCTATAAAATCATACACAGTAACATATTCATAGGTTCCAGGGATAAGTGCCTGGACATATTGGAGGGACTGTTATTCTGCCTACCACACTACGTAAGGAACTATGGTGGTTTAAATGTAACCAAGGTAATATTACTTCTTTACTTTCTAGCATACATTTCCCATCAGAATTATGTATTTTCAGTTCTGATACTGAATCCCATGGAAATCTGGGGTCTACAATTAGCTACAATTCAGCCTATTTAATTTGTGTCATTTAATGGAGAAACTCTTTGAATTAAAAAGTTCTGTGGTAATGATTCTGAGAGATTGGGAGAAGGATTTTGAAATGATTTGTTGTTGGAGTTCCACCGATAGGAACTTTAAGCTTTAAACTATAGGGTGCCCCCCCAAAATGTATGCACACACTTTGAATAATTATAAAGTCAGTGTTTATTAAAGTAGAATTCATTTTCAAAATTGAGCTATCAGCTGTTAAAGTGTGTATTCACTTTTGGGGGACAAAAGTTAATGGATATAGGAAGCAATAGATCATCATTGAATGCTTTCTACACTATTAAATATTTCATGATTCTAATCACAACAAATAAAATGAAGAAACCTTTAAAGGTTTTCAATGATAAATTTTAAGAATCTCCTTTAGCTAGCCTATAGAATTACTGAAATCACCAAGAAAACTAAATGTTTTTAATTTTCAAAAAATATAATTGTTTTGGTTTTTTTTTTGGACAAATTAGACATTGGTTACAAATGCCTTTGAGAATGAGAGGATCACTCTAGAGACAAGGAAATGTCTTTGTTTACTTGATTGTATTTAATTTAATGTTATAATTCAATAAAATATAGTAATGTTGACAAAACTAATATAAAATAGTATGTTTCACTTCTAAAGGTATATGAATAATGAAATACCTCCATAATTTGAAAACTCTGAATGGTAGATTTACTGCGACAGGCACAACGACTGGCTATCCAAAGTCATCCATAGCCCTGGCCTACCTTGGGTTTCTTTATTCTAACACTAGAGGCCCTTTGCAGGAAGAGATTCCTGCAATAGGCCTTCCTTCCCTTGGCTTCCAGCACCAGTTTTCCTCCGGCATCTGGGACCCAGGCCTTCATCTGGCTAGAGTCTGCCTTCTTTGTCTTTGCTGCAGACTCCAGAGTTTACAATCTTGTCTTCCCTGCGGCCCTTTGCCGCCCCCGCCCTCCCTCTCATAGCAGAAATCCTGCCCCACCTGGCCACTCTGCGCCTGGAGCAGCTGGGCGACTGCCATCTTTGGCCTTCTCATTTGCACACTCACTCTGATTGGCTGTGGATGTAGCTGAGGTACAGTCAATTTACATGTTTGTCTATTATTAGGTGAGATTGTAAAATGCTAACCCTAACCCTGACCTCCACCTATTCTCCCAGCGTGGGTCCCCAAGGGCCCAGTTCTAAAAGATGAACTGTAAGCAGAAGTGCTTGGTGAAACTCCCGGTAATCACTTTAAAGATGGATGGGATCAGAAGAACACTTGTTTCCCCCTCTATTTAGCTTTATCACTTTTTTGCCTGGATTCGAGATCTGATCCCTGGAAGCCAGCTTTACTGGTAGATCATGGTGATATGTGAAGGCAGCAGAGTAGGAAAAGGAAAGAACCTGGATCCTGAGATCCACTTAATCCACGGTACTAGCTTGAGTTTCCTACATCAACCTTTCTGTGTGAGATAAACAGATCCATTTTTTATTTAAATTGATATTTTGTTTTGCTTGATTTAGAATGAATCTTGTGATTTTTAATTTATTCCTTATTATTTCCCCCAATTCCATATGCATATGTATAGGTGTATGTGTGTACGCACACATGCATATTACATAACTATATGTAATTGCCAGATAAAAATAAGCAATAAAAATAAACAAAAATGCTTTTTTGTATTTCATATATTTTTGTGATAACTTTCTGAAAAGGAAAGTCAAATGTTATATGTGATATCATAAAAAGAAACATGCTCATTTAAATTGAAGTTACCTGTAAGGATGATATTCCTGAATATTACTTCTGTGAGCCTCAAGCTACTTCATCCAAATCCCTAGTGCTCTAATGAAATCTAAACCACAGCTCTGGACACATGAGCATGGCCTAATTTCCAGCTTTCAATTCAGCGCCCACAGGATATACAGAAGGACAAACTGACTTCAACTAACTTTAATAAATAATTTGATTTACCTGTACTGGCACTTGTATGTAGAACTAAACTTAGTGTCTCACAACCATTTACATTTATTCAGGCCATTTAGTAAGAAATGTCTAGAAGTACCCATTATGATTTAGCTGCAGTGATTGCTAAGGTAACTGCCTTTTAAATCTTCAGGGAGTTCTGTATTTGAACTCAAATGGTATTCTGAAATGAAATGTGCCTTATACTGAACGGAATTTTAAGATCCTCTACTATTACTGTTTCTTAAAGGACTTATTTATTTCTTAGTAAACTCCAAAAGAACACATTAACTTTACCACATCAGCTTTTACTAGTTCCAATGTCACTATTTATTGTTGGGAGGGGGGATCACATACTATGTGTCAAAAACCATGTTAAATATTTTACTTGCCATTTGTTTTAATTTTTAAAGTTATATATAAATGAAGCTTAGTGAATTTAAGCAATCTTCCCATTTTATCATGACTAATAAGGGGCTAATTCATGATGTTAGTGGGATCTGACTCCAGAGGCAACCTTCTTAAATTCTCCAGCAAAACAGCTCTGTCATGCAAAAATTGCTTTCTTCCTTCCATAGGAAGCCACACATGTGATCACAGGTATATTACACAAGGCCTGTGCTCTACTTTCTCACTGCTTCAATAAAAAAAAAATTGTTTTGGCGCTTTAGAGAAATATTGAATTCTTCTTTCCTCAAATGTCTTCATCCAATTTGGAGTTTTATAAAAGAGGGTGCCTTCAATAACTTTCTCTTTGATGACCTAATCTTCATTGCTGTTCTGATGCTAAAACAGGCTTGTCAAGTAACGTCTACCCACTCAAATCATTTATAGCAACAGAGAAGTACACATTGCATTAAAGCAGGATAGCTGTGGTAATTTAAAACTTTCTCCTAACATGCTTTTTCAGGCTTAGGCTTTGGCATTTTATAACAATATAGTGTTCTTTCAGAAATGCTGTCAATTTTTGCTGCTCTCCTGGTTTCATCTTATCTGCAAATTAAATTATTGACAGGTTTTGTATAAAGTTCCTTGAAATATTTCATATTTTGAGACTGTTGGCAGTGATTGTGCTGAGCCTACAAGAAAGCAAATGCAAAGGAGTTAGACTTCAGAGGCCCTTATTTATCATTCAGAAAGTCAAGATCCATGGTTGTGTCTATTATTTTTACATTTTGGAGGAAAATTACTATGCATTCTGGGAGTTTTTAAATCACTTAATAGTTCTAAGCATGCTTTGATATTTCTTTAGAAATAAAGCCAACTAAGTTATTTTTTTTAATTTTGAATAACATTTGAAACTTAGAATAACAGCTTCACTAATTCTGAAATAAAATTACATAAACTAACTTTGGGGTTAAGCAGAAATAGTCATTTAGGCATATACACTTTGGAAATTATCCAATTTGTTAGCAACATGTAGTTACACACAAACACACCTACTTATAAAATGTGTATATTTACATGAATGTGTGTACAATTACACACTCCCAATCAAATATTAAGTTTCATTTACTTCAAATTATATCCCAGTGCGAAGTATAAGGTACCTAAGAAGACAGATCTTGCAGCAGTCTCTGATCCATAAAACAAATTATCTACCCATCTAATCTTGACTTTAAATAAACTTGTGTTGACCGATTAATGTATACACTGGAAATTTAAATTCTCAACTAATTTTAAAACACCATCTCACACATACTGGTTGTCAGAGGCAGCAGGAGCACTGCTTAGCACTCTTGCTCTAGTTCTGAGTTCATGTATTCCTCTAAATTCTTCCTGAGTATGCCAGGGTAGGTGTTTCTTGAACCCTGCCCACCATACTAACTATTGGGAACTTAGTCCAAATTCCTCCTTTAGGCTCTGCTCACCAGTGACAGGTGCTGAGTCCGAGCCCCTCTGCCCGGGGCTGGATCTCCTAGGACGCTGGGTCTTAGAGAAGCTACAAGAAGCTGTGAGTGTTTAAGAATGAGTCTTTTTTGCAGAAGCCAGTGGCCACACAGCCATCAGACAAGACAATCCTTCACAGCAAAGTCCATGCAGGCAGGCAGCCAGCCAGTGGCTGGCGAATACATATCTTTCCTACAAAGCAGCATTAGTGTCTGTACCCACAGTCTTATCTGAGTAGTTGCACACTGCCCCCCTAGACTCAGAGCCTCACCTCATAGCGGTACCCAAGCTCTCTGTCTCAGTAGCTTCTCTCGCCTCTCTGTCTCAGCAGCCTTTCCTGTCTCTGTTGCCCAGCACACTGGCTGGTTAATATGGTAGCTACTCGTATATTTAAACTCAATGAGCTCTTCACCTTACGACGTATCAGGAGCAGCTCTCAGCTCCTTTTGAGCTCTCTAGCCTCTCCTGCACACATAGGAGCTGCCTTCTCTGTGCCTACCACCTCTGCTTCACTTCATACTCTTCTGCTTGTGGCAGACTCCTGGTCAGTAACCTGTATATATTCTGAGACAAAGAAGGGTTCGTGTGAGTAACTACATCAATCATATTTGGTTACAGAAGGGCATAGTGTACGGTGTGATCAATGTAGCCTTGTAGCTGTTTATACCTTGGCCTTGGGCACCCCAATTAGGCTCATGCTCTGAGCAGCCTTGACCATTCTGGTGTGTTGACAACAAGGCCTCTGTGCTCCCACAGGCCTTGACTATCTGGGGACCCAGGTGTGCTTCCCACACTGGTATAAAGGAAAACCTTCACACACTGAAAGGCACCATAATATAGTGACTTCCAGCATGGATTCTAGAATTTGGAACATGTTTGTTATTTACTGATTATATGGCATTTAATAAATTATTTAAACTCAGTTTCTTTTTCTGTAAAACAGAAACATAACTGACTTATTTCTAAAGCCATATTCTGAAAGGTATTTCCATGACTTCTACCCACAACTCATTGGTCAGGCATTGTCTAGGCCAGTGGTCAGCAAACCGTGGCTCGCGAGCTATTAATACATGCGGCTCTTTGGCACCTTGAGTGTGGCTCTTCCACAAAATACCCTGGGCAGGCACACATGGACAGTGCGATTGAAACATGCGCAGAAGTCTGTTTTGGGCCTGGGCAAGTCTATTTAAAGAAGTGGCATTAGAACACTAAGAGCCTCATGTGGCTCACAAACGACCATTTGCCGACCACTGGTCTACGCAATGTGTTTATTTTTTTTATGTAGAGTTTTATACAATTTAAAAATACAGGGTAAGTGATATTAGGTAATGGTCATCAATCTATTATCAATACGATAGGAGAAAATTATTCTTATAAACTATTAGTCAGACCTTGCCATTCTTCTATTCAACACTTTATAACAGCTCCAATTTTTCCTAGATAAAAAACAAGAGTTGGCAGTAATAATTCTGTCATTAAAGCTTATTTTTTCAGCTGATAAATATTTAAAAATTAGGTCTGAGGATATGAATATATACATATATTGGTTTATTATAAAATTTACTAATATAAGGGACATGTAAAACACTACAAAATAATAATAAAATATGCAGTAATCTTTATCAAAAATTTTATTGACATAACTTCAAATTGAATTGCTATTTCTTTAAAAATCTACCATTTAGTACTTCTATTATGAACACTAGTCTCTCAAAATCAGGTTATGAATAAATGTTTATCACTAGCCTACTCAACAAAGTTGCCTTTCACATCAATTGCCTTTTAATATCTAACATTCCTTAGATTTAATGACTAGTGAGATGATAATTTTATACTTCCCAGCATCAAATATATAATTGTAGAGAATGTGAGCAAACACATGGATAAAAATTTCAAATTTGTTTCTTAAAACAAGATTCTCTTTAGAGTTCAAACCCATAAATGAACATGTATTCATTTTTATTTTTTATTTGTATTTAATTATTTTTAATTTATCTCTAAAGAAAGATGAAGGCAGAGGGGGAGAGAAACATCTATGTAAGAGCAGGACCTGGCCAGGGATGGGGAATTGGAATTGAACAGGCAACCTCAGTGTACTGGATGATGCCCAACCAACTGAACACAGAGGCCAGGGAGTTTTTAAAGGATGGCATTTCTCACATTAGCTTTCTTGGCCTCTTAGTCTTCTAAGTCAGAATGTCTCATTCTTATTTTTAGCCTTAAGCAGTGCCTCACATTTTTTATTCTGCCTCATAAAATCCAGCAGATTAGATTATAAATATTAAACGATTGCATCTGCAGATAAATTCTGAAGTTTATACCTACTTTTGAATTTCTGACTATTTATTTTCAGAGGACTTCTAACTTACTATTGTCTTTTTGTCTCCTCCTCCTCCTCCTTTTCCTCCTCCTTCTTACCACTGATACAGTGTCTCCACAGTCACCAACACTCACACTTTCCTACAGTGGTGAAAATCAAATACAAGTTATGCGAATGTTATGATTAATATGTAAACCACAAGGACTGTACTGTAGCTAGTTTATTTTGAAGAAGATTCTGAACTTGAAAATGGCTGAGTCATTGTAGTTTTGCAAGATTAATCATTTGGTATTAGGATTTAGGATTTATAACAGGCGCTGGAGAGTGAAAGGGAATTAGATCTTAGCCAATCAATGCTAGCATGCTAGAAGGAATGGAGAGCTTTGACTTTATGCTTCTCTGAATGAAACTATTTATGAGACCATCAGAAAGTCATGAATTGCTCTATCTCAGTTATTTTATTAGCTAAAAATATTTGGAACTAGATGTTCTAGACTATTTATCTTTGTAGTTTTATTATTTTTCTATTAATATAAAAATAAATAGTGGTATGATTGGGGCTAAGGGGAGTTTCTTGCCCTCCAGAATTTTAGAGTAAATTATTCCAGTCATATTGTTAAAAACATGAATTTAATGCAAGATTATGCTATCATGATACTTTTGTAACCAGAGAAATCCCTTAGAAATTTTTGATCAGGCAAAATTTGCTTTTGTAATGCTCTTCATCTTCTTTTTAATGGCATCATCCCCAAATGACACTATGTTTTTGTTACTTTTTAAAGGTCTTGTACTCAGCTAACAATTAGTCATTCTAATGTTATCTAACAATAAGTCATTAGAATGATTTATCTGAATAATAACTTACATACATATAGCATGCAAATGTTAACAATGTAAGTTTTATCATTGCTTAATATAGAATTATTATCATTTGCAAGAAATGCCAGGATCAGAAATATCAAGAGAATACACATGATTATGTAACTTATGAAGGTCAAAACTGGAAATGAACCCTAAGTCTTACAACAACTGCAGTTGATGTTTCTATTTCTTCTCTAGTATGCTGCCTCTAGGTTCAAAGTGCCTTTGATGGCTTTGGTACAGAGCAGGTTGGATCCCTGAACTATTATAGATGCAGGGTCTTTATAGTACTACATGGAAAATGAGCTTCAGTTATTTTTATGATGAAGGTTTGGGAAAATATAAGATGGCAATTTCAATTGCTTAAGAAATCCTAAAAGACAAGACTGAAAGTACAGGCCATCTGACATGGCTCAGTGTTTGAGTGTCAACCTATGAACCAGGAGGTCAGGGTTCGATTACCTGTAAGAGGCACATCTCTGGGTTGCATGTTTGATTACTAGTATGAAGCATGCAGTAGGCAGCCGATCAATAACTTGCTCTCATCATTGATGTTTCTACCTACCTCTCCCTCTCCCTTCCTCTCTGAAATCAATAAAATATTTTTAAAAATTAAAAACAAAATAAATGCAAAATTACAAATGCAGGGTTAAAATTATACTAAAAACAGAAAGTAGTATACACTTAAAAGTATATTAATTCAGAAAGGTTTTGTTCCTGCTCACATATGTAACTTTATTGCATGTTGAATTTCTTATTAAACTAGAGTTGAATAATTATTTTTCTTAAGAAAAATCATCTTATTAAAGACAATAAAAGACAGAGGAAAGATACACCAAAGTATCTAATCATACTAAGTAAAGCATGCCTTCTACTAGGACCATGATATCATATATGAAAGAATTCTTACACCTAGCTTGAAAATAAATCTTACAGTGTTTTTAATTATGGCTTATCTTATCTTTTCACCTTGGCCTAAAAATAATGTAGCATATGAAACCCAGAGACATACATCAACCCATGACCCAAGACAAAGATGTTACAATTATCTAGGAAAATAAATGGAGACATAGTGGCTAGGCTTATTAATAACTATTTTTGTCAGATCTTGAAATATATTTAATAGCTTCACTTAGGCATTGCTAGAAGTGGTCCTGGATTAATGATGTTCCTGATGTTCCTTGATGTTTCTTACTTCTTGAATTAATGAGATGGAACAAAGTGCTGGAGTCAGCAATTGGAGTAAATATTGTAAATCAGTTCCAGAGAAAACCCAACAAGTTTTCCTATAAGGAAGGGATGCCTGAGCTGTTGTAACTATCTTTTGTTTTGTAATGTTATTTTTATCCAGAGCTTAGGAAATAGAATAATCATATTTTTGCTTATATTTAATTTCTTAATAAATTTACAATATACCTATGTTTGTTAGGTAGGTAGATGATAGATAAATAGGTATAGATATAGATATAGATATAGATATAGATATAGATATAGATATAGATATAGATATGATATAGATATAGATATATATATAGATATAGATATAGATATAGATATAGATATAGATATAGATATAGATATAGATATAGATATAGATATAGATATGATATAGATAGGTTCCTTAAATTTTGAACACCATTAGAATTTATTTTTTCTGTTGTATTCTGAGGTCTCATGGTGAGATATCTACATGTGAATTCTTTTTTATTTACCAACTTGGATTCACTCCAATCCCTGAAATTAAAGTGTAATGTGTTTCATTAATTAATTCTGCAAACTTCTTAGTTAATATTTTTCTCTCCTGACGTCTCTCCTTTTCTTTCCGCAGCATCCTCCGTGGCCCTCAGTTGCTCTTGCATAGTTTCTGCCTCTTTCTTATTCTACTGCTGGATAGGTTCTTCAGAATGTATTTTCCAGTTTTTAAATTATTATTACAGCTATGTCTAAACTTATCATTATATCATCACTTTTTTCTTCAAGTTCTGCTTTTTTCCAAGTTTACTTAGTTATCTTCTCTACTTTCTTCCTTTTTTGCCATTATTCATAATTGAAATCCCATTTTACTTAAGTTCCTAAAGTTTCTTCAAGGTGAAATATACTACACATATAGGAAAATGCATAAAATATAAATGTAGAGATCAATAAGTTATTACAGAGTGAGCACTTACATAATTTATACTGGGGTCAAAAGAAAGTATATTCCCAGAAGTTATTTCTTTATATCCCTTTTGAAATTATGACTTCTTTCATGCCATGCAAAGGTAATTACTATCTTGAATTTTATAGCTACTATTTCCTTATTTTCTATCTTTTTACCTTTAACACACACCCACTATGTGTACAAATTATATTCCTGTTTTTTGAAACTACATAAGTGGAATCCTTCAAGTTTATTTTCTTTCACTTAAAATATGTCTTTATGTTGTTCATTTATCTTGCTTTGTTTTAGTAATACAGTGGAAATATAACATTTTATTTATACATTCTAATCTTGTTGGACATTAGATTGTTTCCTCTTTGTGGGGAGAGGTATTACATAAAAATGTCATTATAAACATTCTTGATATGCAGTTGGTTCTGTTAAATTCCAGGAGTACAATTATTTGGTCACTAAATTTATGGAACTTCAACTTTATTAGATGATGCCACTGTCTCCCAGATTGGGAGCACTCTTCACTCCTATCAGAGTGTACATGTATTTCCACTGTCACCAAAGGATTGCACTATCAGTGCTATTTAAGTTTAGCCATCTGAATTGTAAATTCTGATTTGGTTTCAATTTACGTTTTTTAGGTCATGAATGACATTGAGTAGCTTTTCATATAATTACTCTATATATTGGGTAACTTCTCTCAAAGTGCCATAGACATTGGTATCGTGTCTGTTAGAGTAAATATTCATATTTCATTCTAATTTTTTATTTGTGATTTCTTAAGATTTAAATACATATTTTCCTTATTATTTAACTGGTTTGCATATCTTCTACTGTCTGACTTGCCTTTTTTCTCTCTCAATGATGCTTTTGATGAACTGAGTTCTTAATTTTAATGTCCAAATAATCATTTATTTTGCAATAAAAGACAGAGGAAAGATACACCAAACTCTCTAATGATACTAAGTAAAGCATGCCTTCTATTCCTCTCCTCAAGAACACTTTCTCTCCCATAGTCAATGATGCTATTTTTTAATATTATGTTCTAGGGACTTTATTATTAACCTTTTATAAAAGCCTACAATGTAACTGATATTGAAATTTGGATGTGTTGTGTTTTAGAAGTACTGTTTTCCGTGTGAATATCCAGTTTCCCTAATTCCATTTATTAAAAGGACGAGTGCTTCTTCACTGTCCTGCAATGCGGACTTGGTTTCACATCAACTCTCAAACATGACTGGGATCAAGTTCTACACTGGCTAATGCTGCTACCCTAAGCTTTTCTGTGTTGTCTAGTAAGTTTTAATGTCCATTAGAATAAATTCTCTTACCTAGTTCTTTAAAAAGGTCTTGACTCTGACAGACCCTTTCTTTATATTTCCATGTAAATTTTAGAATTAATTTGTGTACCTTCTTTAAAACCTGTGGAGGTTTTTATTTGTACCACATTGCATGAATAGATGAGCATGGAGGATTGATGTCTCTACAGTTGTATATTCACCTGTATATCTAGGTTTTCTTTTTTGTTTAATGTTTTATATATATATCTATATATAAACTATATTTATTTGCAGAAAAGTCTTGTACACATTTTTTAGATCTAATAATATATATTTGGTGTTATTTAATATTATAAATGGTATTTTGTTAAAATTTTATTTCTAGAAAATTTTATTGGTGTATGGTAACACAAATGAATTTTGACATTCTGAGCTTTTTCTGGAGAAAGTTGTTAATCTCATATATTTATTTCAATAATTTATCAGAACCTTTTGATTTTTTTATAGTCAAGCCATCTATAAATAGTTAATCATGTATATCTGCCTCTCTTATCCTTAACCCATTTATTTTTCCTGCCATCTGTACTGGTTGGTACTACCAGTTCAATGTTTAATAAAAGCGGTGAGAGAGAGCAGGACTGTCTTCTCAATTCCAAAGAAAAAGTTTTCAAGATTTTTATCATTATATTTAATCACATTTCTGTAAGTTTTTGTAGATCATCTCATTCAGATTAATGATGTTTTATTGTATTTCATATTTTACACACTTTAAAATTATGAATACATGTTTATTTTATCAAAAAGTTTTCTGCACTGCCGGAGCCAGTTTGGCTCAATGGTAGAGCGTCCGTCTGCGGACTGAAATGTCCCAGGTTCGATTCTGGTCAGGGGCATGTACTTTGGTTGCGGGCACATCCCCACTGGGGCGGGTGTGCAGGAGGCGGCTGGTCGATGTTTCTCTCTCATCTACGTTTATGGCTCTCTATCTCTCTCCCTTCCTCTCTGTAAAAAATCAATAAAATATATTTTAAAAAAAGTTTTCTGCACCTATTAAGATGATCAGATATAATCTCTCCTACATTTATTAATGTGGTAAATAATATAAAATGATTTTCTAATGTCATGCTGACCTTACATTACTAAAAAGCAAATCCAATGTTTTCATTAACCTTTGTATTATCTTTTCTAGGTTTTGTTTTTAAATATTTTCAGATCTGTGGATCTGTATTTATTAATGATATTGGCATGTAATTTTCCTTTCTTAAAATGTTCTCTTTGAGCCTAGTATTCAATCCAATTTTACTAGGCTCAATTTTTTAAAATGTATTTTATTCTTCCAGAAGAGTTTTGTAAAATTTGTAATTTTTAAAAAAATAATTTTATACTTGCATTCACTAGTGAACTCAAATGAGCTTAGATATTATGATGAGATGGCTTTATTAATAATTGATTTGAGTTTTTTAATGGTTATAGGTCCATGAAGATTTCCTATTCCTTGCTGTGCCAGTTTCCATAAACTTTAGTATTCCTTTGATTTTTGCCTATCCCATGAATATTTTATAATTTCTTGACTTAAAATTATTGATATTTTCTTATAACTAACACCAACTTCTGCAGAATCTGTGGTAATCCTCCCCTTCTCATTCTTGTATCTTATTTGTGCCATCTCTCTATTTTCTTAATCACTCTTTCTTTAAATATATTTTTGCTGCTTCATTAATTTTAGCTTTATATTATTTTCTTCTCTATTCCTTGTGTATTATTATTTTTAATTTTTTTTTCTGAGAGAGTCCATTAATTTTTATCTTTCCTTCTTTCCTATAATTAGAACTATAAATTCTTCTCCAAGGATGGCTTTAATTTTATCTCAGTGGTTTGATTTGTAGTATTTTCATTATCATTGAGCTCAAATCATTTTTTTAAATTTTTACCTGTGACCTTCTTTTGACCCATATATTATTTAAAAGCATGTGTGGGGTTTATGCTGTCTTTTTTTATTTTATTTCTCAACATATGGAAAATGTGTTTCTAAGTTAATGGCAATGCATTTAGAGAATATTGTCTGTATAAATTCAGTCTCTTAAATTTTACTGAAATATGCTAGCATATGGTCATTTCTGTAAAAGGCCATATGTGCTTTAAAAGACTCTTGATTTTGTTGTTAGGATCAGAATTCTACATATGTAAATAGATATATATTATAGCATATGGAAATTAATATATGCTAGAATTTACATAAGTTAATTTATTAATATTGTTGTTCAAAATGAATACATTATTTCTATGAATATGTCCGATTCTCCCTTCGGTAACTAAAATATCCCATTATACTTCTGTGTTTGTTTACATTTCCTTTCAGATCTGCCAATTTGTTTTGTATATTTTGATACCATATTTGTTTTGTATATTTTGTTTTGTATATTAGTTTGTATATTTTGATATTATATTTTAAAAGTCTATACATTTTTTTATTATTTTTCAGAATGTAACTTTTTTCAAGATGAAAAGTCCACTTTTATATATGATGTACTTTCTTCACTTTTAAAATTCTATCTTTATAATATTGTAATATAGCTCCATCAACTTTCTTTGGATTAGTATTTGCAAGTATACTATTTTTCTGCCATTCTACATTTTTTATAATCTTTTGTTTTCTTTCCTATAAATAACACATTGTTTGGTTTCGGTTTTGTGTTTCTGAAGCATGAAATAATTTACGGCACATAAAACGAGTAAAAAAATTCATGGATTCTGCCTTGACTGAAGGTAGTTAAAGCCAAAACAAGGCATCTCCCCATTAAAAAGAGTTTCTGATGTGCAACAAGGGTTAAGAAATGGAGGCTTGAAAGTCAGAGTCAGGTAGCTGGAGCATGTGTGAGTAAACACTGTTTCACATGAAGTAGATGGCATGTCATATAAAAGAGGGAGCGTGGTGTTTCAGGAAGCCAAAGGTAATTTAGTGTAGCTTCAGCCCGGGCTGCATTTGGAACCACGATGACAAATAAAGCTGTAGAAGTCAGCAGCGATGTACTTGTAAGTTACAGGTGGATGTTATTATAGGCAAACGTATTTTTTTTATTTGAAAGATTTCTAACAAAGGAGTCATAATCTGATATACATTTTAGAAAGCCTTTGGTGAGAGCTCTGAAGAAAACCTAGAGGAAAAAGCTCCTCTGCAGTCACTCCTTCACAGTAATTTATTGGATATAACAACCAAATTATATTTTCTAAATTTAATGTAACTTTATTTTTTCTGTCACCATTTATCCTCTCTGTGCCATCTTCCTCCTCCACCGCCCCCCAGCAATCACTCTTGTCCATGTCCATGAGTTCTCTGTTTTTCTTTTCTTTTTTTGCTGACATCCTGCACACACACACCAACATGTCCACCTGCCAGAGCTGTCTGCATGCTCTGTATCTATGAGTCTATTTCTGTTTTGTCTGATAGTTCAGTTTGTTCATTAAGTTCCACATATGACTGGGATCATAAGGTACTTGTGTGTCTCTGACTGGCTTACGTAGCATGTTTTCCAGGCCCACCCCTGAAGATGTCCCCAAAATAGATATCCAACAGGTAAAAGGACGTTTAAATGTTTTAAGCAGGTTGGCTGGCTGGCAGCAGAGTTGTGGGAGTTCACCTAAACAGGGTTCAGTGTCGGATAATGTAATCCAATCTCGCTGATTTTTGTAAAAAGGATTTTATTACACACTGTTTTATTTTGCATGCCTAATTGATAAATTGTCTAAAATGAACAGACTCTGGACTGAGCTTCTAGGGACGAGTTATTCAGGCGTAATCAGAAAACTACTGGATCAGGCAGTCACTGTACCATGGCTTGTAACAGAGCCGCACTCCCTCTGCCAGGATGAAAAGCTGCCACCAGGATTATTCACTACGGACCATGCTGGTGTGACCAGTGCTCATGGCACCAAAACTAAGGCTTATTACCCAGCCTGCTCCTAACTTACTGTTGGGGGAAGAAGGATAACCTCCCAAATCCTATCCCATAATCCTTGGACCCTGTGAATGTATCCCTCACATGACAAATAATAGGAAAGGCTTTAGGGATGGTGATTAAGGGTGTGGACCTTGAGGGGGGAGATTATTCCAGTTACCAGGTGGTCACCGAGGGAATGTGACCTCCGGTTGACCTGCAAGCCTGACCTGGGCAATCAAAGGCTCCTTCCCCCTCCCCTGTCCTTGAAATGTATGTTTCACCCACCATCCCTGCAGTCGGAGCTGCCTCAAGGACCTAGAATTGAGACAGTAACGGGTTATTGAGACCAGCTGAATGAATCCCGGACTGAGCCCAGTTAAGGCCTCTGTATAGACTTGAAGATGTTGGAAAGCAGGCGTGAAGATCAGCTTTTCTCTGGACCACTTTCTTAGGTACATCCCCTGGCTCATTAAAACTGTCTGCCTTGCTTCAGGTTCTCCTCCCTCTTTAAATGGGGCCAGTTTCAGATTTCACCCAAAGAACTCCTGAGTTTGCCAACCAACACTCATCTAGTCATGTGGATTCTTAGAAGTGCAGACCCTTTCTCAGCTGCAAGCAGTCAGAGTCAACAAGAGAAGACTCAACCCACCTGCTGCCGGCTTTGGAAACTTGGAAACAGAAGAAGGCGGCCACAGACAGGAAGGTGAAGGTCTCCGGAAGCTGTTTCTGGAGGAAACATTCCCCCCTGGAACCTCCATCGAGGAACCAAGACCCGCTGCCCCTCGATTTTCCCCCGGGGAGACCTAGGATGGGACTTCCAACCTAAAGAACTCGAAGGTAAATTTAAAAAACGGGGGCGTGTGTCTATTATCTGTTATTGTTTTAATTTTTAATTGTGGTAAAATATACACAGTACAGACTTTACCATCTTCGTTATATTTTAAGTGTACAGTTCATTGGTGTTTAGTGTATTCACAGTATAATGCTGTGCAACCGAGCTCCAGAACTCCCTCCATCTTACAAACTGAGACTCTGTACCCATTAACACTACCTCCCCATCCCTTCTCTCCACTCACCTCCCGGCAACAACCATTCTACTTTCTGTCTCCGTGATTTGACTACTTTAGAGACTTCATGTAAGTGAAATCATACAGTATTTGTCTTTTTTTTTATGACTGGCTTATTTCATCTTACCTTAAGATATTTCCTTGTTATATATATCAGAATGCCCTCCCCTTTTTGAGGCTGAATAGTAATTCCATTGTACGAATACACTATTTTTTGTTTACATATTGACCTGATGAGCTTCTATATATCATGTTCATGTATCTAGCTGTAATAGAATCTGATAAATGTAGCATTTAGCTTTTGAATCTCTATACCCAAGAAGGCTTACTAAAATAGGGTTTGAATGGATGCTAAAATGCCACTCCATAATAGCATCACCGGCATGATTGCTGTAAATGTGGTAATCGATACCATGGGTGTCCATTAAGAATAAAACATTTTCATGTGTTACTCTTCATGGATTAAAGAGAGAAAAAGCAGTACACAGAGAAAAAGGACCAAATTTATGTGACTAATGAAAATTGTCAAGATTAAAAATAAAAACATAGGAGATGGGAATATAGCATGCAGTAAAAAGAACGATTTTGAGGAAGGGTCAAATGGCCGATAATGGGAGCTGGCATAGAGAGGACACAAGGCTAAGATTTAGAAAGGTAGAGGTAATGATGTCAGTGAGAGCAGTTTCTGGAATTTGTAGAAGCAGAAAAGGAATTATAGTGAAGTGAGGAGTGAGTGAGGGATAGGATTTTTCTTTTTTCTTTTTCATAATTACATAGATTGATTATTGGACATTTCTTCCCAGTCAGCAATTTTCTATATCTTGGAGAATTTTGAAACAAGATATGCACTCTGCACATACCTGAAGAGAAATTGTAAGCAATCACAAGTAAAAGAGCAACAACACCCAAATGACACAGAGAGGAGAAATTTTAGTCTCACCTTTTTCAAAAGGGAGGTGTCTGGTGGAAGAAGATAAGAAACAATCTCACATACACACGAGTTGGAGACGCTCATAGGTCATAAACAGCTTGAACGGTTTTGTTCCTGTTTTTTCCCTCTCAGTTACAGAATGTCTCAAAATCTACTCTGACCTCAGCTGTAGAAAGCATTTTTTGGTAGGATTCTTTTATGCGGAGTTTGCTGCAGGCATTTTGCAGAGCACAGAGGGTACTTGAATTCATCACTGCAGTACTGGGAGAGAGAAGAGAAACAGAAATACCTAAAATGAAATAAATATAATTGAAGGCACTGTCTAGTCAAACAGAAAGTGTGTGTATTTTAAGAATAATCCTGAAGCAAAATCAGACAGTGAGATGATGAGTATTTTTTGCAATGTACTCCTTGGGGCCTGCTTACCTCATAACAATACCTGAGAAATAGTTCCAGGGCCCAAATTGAGGTGCTAGACCATCTATTCAGCACATGCAAAGCAGGTGCCTACAATCTTTTGTGCCCATTGGCCCTAAACACCAGGGTCATAAAGAATCACATTAGAAAAGGATTGGAACCTCGCCTGCCACGATGGAGGAAGGCTGGCAGCTTCTCATCTTTTACCTCTTGCTAATGAGATTAGCTCCCTAGTGACAGAGTCTTCAGCAAAAGGCAAATACAATGGCTGTAAACATATTCCATCGAACCTGCAGCTACTCAAACCAGTGCAGTAGGGCTCTTTCCTTCCCTCTCTATGGCTGGGAAAGCAGGAAAAGCTGAGTACGGTCCCTTCCTCACTTCCCATTTCTATACTGCACCAGATTTGAGAATTTTTGAGACTTGAGAGGAGGAATTATCATGGAATAATTTCAGAATTTTGATTATCATACTGGTCTGGATACATTAGTTACAAAACTGAACCTTTAAAAAATATTTAATTTATTGGGATGATTTTGGTTAATAGGATCATATAGGTTTCAAGTGTTCATTTAAGTTTCAAGTGTACATTTCTATGATACAAGATCTATATATCGCACTGTGTGCCGACTACCCTAAGGCAAACCATCATCTGTCACCATATGTTGGGCCCCTCAATCCCCTAACCCCCATCCCTTTCCCCTCTGTAACCTGAAGTCATTTCCAAGGTCCACCACTTCTTTTCAGTCAGATCAAGTTACTAAGCTTTCTAAATCTGCATTTTCCATCTAATGAAAGGAAAAGAGGATTCCACTGAGTCTATCTACCTACTCCAGGACTTCTGTGAGGATCAAATGAGATGAGGCATGGGAAAAACACTTCACAGACGTTTGGTTAAAGTGGAAATGTTTGCACCTGGCTATAAAACAAGTCGTGTTCCTGGGCTGAAGAAACTACAAGGAGGCTAGTCACTGGGGAGAGGAAGCCTGGTGTTGCTACGTGAAGTGGCATCCACAGTGACTATTTCCAGGCTGGTCATGGGGTCTTGGCATCACCCGCTGCAATTTGGTGGGGTGTTGGTCTGGGATGATGGTGGGGCCTGTGTCCCACTTGGGAGAAGCCAAGTGTTGCTTTGTGAGTGCCAGGTCTGCAGTGCTGTTTCTTTGTACATGGCTAGTGCACATCACAGCAGCTTCTGCATTGAGCATCTGCCCCTTGAAGATCAGTGTGTCATAATGACCAGTCGGATGGGCAGAGGAACACTTAGCATTATATATATATGTAATAAAAGAGTCCTGGTGTATATATAAACTGAGTGGCCAGATTATTATGATCTTTGAACACATAACAATCTGGCTACTCAAGGTATATCCTATATAATAACAGGCTAATATGCAAATTGTCCCCTCAACCAGGAGTCAGGCCAGCAGGCTGGCTGGCCAACTGCTCATGTCCCCTTCCCCTGGCCAGGCTGGCCGGACCCCACCCATGCATGAATTCATGCACCAGGCCTCTAATATATACACATATATACACATATATACATATGCACATACATACACTGAGTGGCCAGATTATTATGTGTTCAGGGATCATAATAATCTGGCCACTCAGTGTATACTAAGCCTTCCCCTTGCCTAAGAACAAACACATGTATATACTGAGGAAAAGCTTTTCATCTCCCATATTTCCTCAGACTTTTCTCTCACTAGCCTGTCTGTGTTGATCTTCTGTAGTTGTCTACTTTCTTGATTAAACGTTGACTTATTGCAAATACCTGATTTGTTCTGATCTTTGCCAGCTGTGGTGGGTTCCTGATTACCACAACTCTTCAGCCACAAATGTATGTCATTGTAGAAGAGCAATGTTCCAACAGAGTCCTTGCTTTACTGACCAGACCCCAACTCTGCAAATGGAGCACCCTTCACAAAGTATGTTGACCCACAAATATCTAATCCCAAACCTCGGTTTAGGAACATTAATCTGGTCAAGAAAAGCTACACATCTGGCCAATAAATGATTTATGCTCTCTTACTTAACCTGGTCACCAACCTCTGATACAGGACTAAAGGGAAGGCTGTCCTTCACACAGTTGCTTAATTTTTTGTCCTATTGGATTTTATTTTATTTGCTGGCTTAGAAAAAAATAAAATAAAAGGACAGCTCTGGATGTAAGTTATAGGAGATATTTTTCCAATAAAAGAAATTTGTTCAAGTGTTTTGTAACACATAGCATTAAACTGTCAAGATTGCCTCACCTAACAGTACATTGCATTCAGCTCACCACTTACACCTGTATTGAGAATGCACATTCACAGAATAGCCAGCCAGGACAAGTGCACACAAAAATGATGGTGTCACATTGAAAACAGGAGCGTTTATTAAATTTACTGTGAAAATTTTTACATTATCTGCAAGAAGCCATAATTACTGTCCTAATCTTATACTTAAAATAATGAATTGTTTTTTGGTAGCTTCAATGCACATTAATATATTTATAAAGGGTTAGAAAGGGCACTCACTATCTACTGTAAAATGGAAATATGAGAAGGTGATTTCAGTTTGTCCTGGTCAATATTCACACATTTCTATTTATGCAGTGGGATTGAAACCCTGACTCTTTTGTATATTGACAGACGTTTTTAGTTTCTGAACCACATGGCAAGCAATCTGTGGAAAGCTTATTCTGATTATTGCTTCAGAATAAATGTTTGGAATGAGTTAAATTATCTGTTTCCTTTTATGATAATTTATTCTCTTGGATTATTATCTACTTTGCTCTTTTCATATTTCCCTGCCTCTTTTTACACAATTAGTGGTATAGATCTTCTTTCCATATTCTTTTAAAAGATACAACCCTAGCTGGTTTGGCTCAGTGGACAGAGAGTTGGCCAGTGGACTGAAGGGTCCCCAGTTTGATTCTGGTCAAGGGGACATGCCTGGGTTACTGGCTCAATCCCCAGTGAGGGATGTGGAGGAGGCAGCCAATCAGTGATTCTGTCTCATCATTGATGTTTCTCTCACTCTTTTCCTCTCCCTCTTCTCTGAAATCAATAAAATATATATTGAAAAATAAAGGATACATAGTATTCTATTGGTGAACATAACATAGGGCCTGGTCTTTTTTTTTTCTTTCTATGAATGATGCAACATTTTTATATTTTATATTTTTAATTGTATGTTAGAGTAGGTTCCTAGAAAATGGATTTATACCTAATTTAGCTAGGTATTGCAGGACATTAGTGATTGTACCATTTTGCATCTCCATCAACAATGTGAGAAAGTTTCAGTCTCCCTGGGAACAACCTCAAAATCATAGTATATTATTCAAGTTTGAACATTCTGAATTTGATATATGGTAAATGGCATATCAATGCAGTTTTTTAATTTGTATCATATTATAAATATGAGCTAGACTAACCACCTTTTCATAATCTTGGGAATATTTTCACTACTTATTCTTTGAATTGTACATTTATACACTAAACCCATTTTTTTTTTATCAAGTTGTTGGTCTCAATATTTAGGAACATTGCATATATTAGGAATATTAAACCTTTCTATGTTGTAAATACATCTTTTCTTTTTGTCATTTTTTATTTTATTTTTTAATGCATTATTTTATAATTTTGTCAAAAATTTTTAATTTTAATGAATGCATTTAACATAATATATATACATGTATATATAGAGATGTGTGTGTATAAAGCCTTTTCTTTATGGATTTTGAACTTTAACTCATAGAGAAGTTTTCTACATTCCCAAACTACAACCTAATAGGTTATTTGCATAGTTTGATTTTTATCTTACTTTTTGACTTTAAATGCATTTGATATTTATATTATTATAGGATTTAGTACAGTTTTATACTTCCCTGACTGGATATACATTTGTCCCTACTGTACTTATCAATATTACCTCCTCCCCACTTTTGCCATAATATAAACTCCTTTATGCATTTAAATCTATTTTTAATCTTTTAAAATATGTCTCTTGTGTATTAATGTACTAATTTTTAACTTATAAGCACACTTGTTAATTTATAGTCTATACCCGTGGTCAGCAAACTGTGGCTTGTGAGCCACATGCGGCTCTTTGGCCTCTTGAATGTGGCTCTTCCACAAAATACCCTGGCCTGGGTGAGTCTATTTTGAAGAAGTGGCATTAGAAGAAGTTTAAGTTTAAGAATTTGGCTCTCAAAAGAAATTTCAATCATTGTACTATTGATATTTGGCTCTGTTGACTAATGAGTTTGCCGACCACTTGTCTATACATTAATATATCACTCTCCATCTGTTCTCAGTGTTTCCAAGGCTAT
Organism: Pipistrellus hanaki; assembly: GCF_964339955.1. Lineage (NCBI taxonomy): Eukaryota > Metazoa > Chordata > Mammalia > Chiroptera > Vespertilionidae > Pipistrellus > Pipistrellus hanaki. Next base: position 41,351,549 of record NC_140506.1, on the reverse strand, counting down.
TCTTGCATATTTATTCTTCCAAATAAATTTTAAAAATCAACTTGTTCAGCTTTTTAAAATGCAGTTTTTAATGATTGATCATATTTATAATTTAGTAGAATAATACTGGGGACCTTTGATATTCTATGATCTTTGAATCATTTTATCCAAGAACATTGTCTTTCTTGACAATGCTTTCTTTCAGTGAACTATGCTCAAAGTTTCTTTCAGGAGTGTTGAATTAAATTTGTCACTCATTGCTTCTTCTCTCCCATGTATTTCTTATTATGTTTCTCTCTAGTTGATTTTTTTTCAGTACGTAGAATATTCTATATTCTAATTGCTGCTATCAGAGTATATAAATATCCTGCATTTTAAAGAATCCAAATTATCTCTAAGCACAATCTATATTGAATCATAAATTAACTTTTGCAAAGTTACAGATAATTAAAGCCCTTCTGTATGATTACTTTCTCTTCAGTGTGCATATTAAAAATATCCATATGTAAATTGGTTATTTCCCATTTTAATATACAGTTATGCACATACCAGTAGATACTTCAGGATGGAAGATTATTTAGGTCTATGAAAACAGGCTGAACAAATTCCTTATTAACATCTTTAATAACATTCTAAAGTTGATGTAATACATTAAACTGAATTACAGGCCTGAATTTACTTTAAGTAAGAAAAAGTAAGTAGAAAAAAAGTATTGAAAAAAAGGAAAAATAGTTCATAGTTTCACAATTGTCACCAACTAGGCAACATTGATGTTTTCTGATAATAAGAATAATATCTAAACAACTTGGATCATGAATCAGGAAATACAGACTTAACAATTTAACAAGCCACATTACATTGGGTATATTGGGTCTCCAGGCCTGCCCATCATTAACAAAATTAGAGTAAAACTCTGGAAAAGGCCAAACATTGCTTTTGTTTTATTTTGCTTTATTATTTTTTTGTCTTCCAAAACTTGCCATTGATGGAAATAATCTATGTACAAACAACATTTTATTTGGTGTTCACCTTAACCTAGTGCTCTTTTTCCCTCACTCATTAAAAATTCAGTCTGTATTCAGGTAACTTCAAAGAAGCCTCTTTGTCCTTATAGGAATATAACCATCAGATAATTCCTAATATCTCCTGGATTCCATACACAGAGTTCACTATGCACTTTTGCTTACAATAGCAGCCTCAAGTTCTCTGTGGCTTGATTAGTATATCAAGGTCATGTTCACAACTAAATTCCATTGTAATAAATGAAGTGAGGGCAGGGGGTGCCTGTGGTATCGGTATTAATGGATTAAGTGCCAGAGTTCTTGTCTTCTAGAAAATCATTATCTCTGGTTAATGAAAATAAAATATATACATAGGCAAAATATTTTTGAAATATAAAATACACATGAAAAAATAAAATACAGCTGTTAATTACTATAAAAAATGATGTCACCTTACACCTGGAAATAAATTATGATTTGCCTTTTGAGCATTCTCAGAGGTTGTATCTTTGAGATTTAAGAGATTTCAAAGTGTAAGTCTGACTATGAAAGCTGTCCAAAATTAGTTCCTAATTCATACATAAGAAACGCTTTTATTGTATATGGAAACTGAAAGTACACAGTTTAGAAGGGAAAGAAGTGGATTTGTATGCAGAAGATCCATTAGAAAACAGTACTTTCTCTCCATAGGCTCCTAGCTTTCCCTGTGGTCCCTACTTTGGGAGCTGCTCTAGACTATTGGGCATAGAAGTCATTGGACTGTTGTAAATCATCTCATTCATATTCCATAGGTAGAGGATGGAAGACAATTTAGCTGAAGGGTGCCTCTGTTCATTTATTCCACAAGAGCCACTGCTTGATAAATTAAGCTAATCCTCTGTAGAAATGTTCCAATCACCTCTGTAATTACTTGTTGTATAGAAACACAATAGATATAGCCTTAGTTATTCTGCTATAGGATACAAAGTCTGCCACACATTGTACAGAAAGTGGAAAGACACTGTGCATTCATGAAATCTAAGATTATATTTAGTGTGAAATAGTTTTAAAGGTCGTAAGCAAACTTGCAAATTAAAAGTCACTGGTAAGACCTAGTGTCACATTTTCCTTTCCATGTAATGGCACAAACAGGTTCTATAGAAGAGCCACATTTCCACAGTAAGAACTTGGAATCTGTTAAATTTATTATTCTGAAATTTCTGGTCACATGAAAATTTTAAATTAGGTTATTATTATTAACATTTCTCCCTTAAACAGTCTACATAATTCACTCTATCATAGCAAATGAAGAAGCTCTAAATTAAGGCCAGTAGATTAATAATTCTGACTTAGAGCAGAGGCAATTTTAGCCTGGCTAATTTTTCATATCTGCTCAATTAACCTCATAGAGCTTTGAAACAAAAGGCAGCATGATGACTGTCATTTAAATTAAACAAATGCCATTTATCTGTCAAGGTACTGACTTATATCAGCTGCTTCAAGCCAAGACCACAGTAGCAAATGGGGTGGACAAGCAGTGAGTGTTGAGATTGAATTTTCCAGCATTTCAGAAATCATTCTTAGTATAATATGTGAATGTTTTCATTTAATGAGTACTTTGAGATTATCCAGAAAAGCAGGACTAAGTTACCTACCCAGAAGCATTTGTAAAAATACCTAGTTTACACTCTACTGTGACCCCCGTCACTGGAGAGAAGCACTGTCTTCTGGGAGTGATGTCAAAGATTTATATTTAAACATAATACCCCTCATTTTACTTTCAAGCCATTTATTTTCAGAGATTGGACAACAGGTATCACACTGGTCTTCTGAATAACTTTCTGTTTAGCAACTGCAGTCTCCAATGATGCTTTCCTAATAACTTATTTCAGTTCTAATCAGAAACAAATTTTGAAAAGTAATTAATTAAATATCATAATTTATGAAACAAGGAGTTACTTTGACTTACACTCCTTCAGCATGAAATATTTTTAAGTCATTGTGCTTTTTCTTTTTCTTTTTTTTTAGTCAATTGTTTATTTTATCTGATCTGCTTCAATAATTTAAAGAAGGAAGTCTATCAAATCAAACTTCGAATAAACATGAATTCAGTAATCACTTTGGATAAACCCAATATATTTTGCATTTTAGCATGAAGTATCAAAATGCACTTTTGAGACAAAGCCTTTTTGGTCTTTGTTCAATAATCATGAAATTTCAGCTTGTTGCAGTTTTAGTGTTCAGGTGTGATACACAGCAGGAGGTTTCCTTTACGATACCTTTCCAAAGAATATTCCTGAACTCTATCATCACTCTTCACATTTGATGGCATCTATCTATACTATTTTCTTCTGGAGACAATTTCTTGAGTGTAGGAACTATTAATAGCATTTTAATAATTGCAGTAGTGGCAGGTACAAAGAATGCTTTACATTTACAGGGTTTTCTTTTTTCCTGATAAACCAATATTAATGAACTTATTTATTTTTAGCAAATATACATGGTTCTAGGTTATCTCTTAGATTTATGGAAGTTGAAAAATATGTTTACTATACTTATAATTAAAATTTAAAATGTATATGATTCTTAAATGTTTTTCTTCTATTTCGGACCTTTGTAAGGTCTTAGGGTCTGTTTCTATTAATTTTTTTTTCTTTAATGGAGCACATGTGTTTGCCTATTTGTATATCTTTCATATATGGTGACATGTTGTTTATGGTATCTTAAGTGAGTCATCTTTTTTTTTTTAAAAAAGAGGTTTGAATATTTTCTGAAAAAAGTCACTACTCCCTTTGTAATAGTTAAAGATTGGTTTTAAGCTTTGCAAAGGTAAGTCAAGAGTAGCACTTATTCCGAGGCATAACCCTCATTCCAACACTGGGCTCTTCGGTGTCTTATCTAAATGACAGGCTGTTAGTGAGGCTCCTCTACTCTGCCTGGAGGAGAACTTTGAGTTTCCCACCGGTGTTAAGACCTCTACTGTTTTCAGTTCTTGAAGCAGCTGCTCTTTTCCAGGGCTCAAAGTAAGGCATCCTGAGCACTAGCCCTGCCCTTACTCTGGTGCCCACAGGAATCCCCACACAAACTTTGGGCTGCTCTTCTGCTTGGCTCTCTCTTTTCATCACAAGTTCCCACTCCTCAGCAGCCCCAAGCTCCAGTCTCTGCCTGCACAGCTCCGTGAGGCTCCTCCTAGGTTCTACCTCCAGGTGCCATGGTCCAGATCTAAAATGAATACGGAGCTCATCTCATGCTTCCCTTCACTCAACAGCTTCGGTCCTGTACTTCCTATTATTCAGTGCCTGAAAATGGTAACTTCATATATTTCATCTAGTTTTGTATTTGTTTAGGGTAGCAGGACAAGTCCAATTCTAATTACTTCTTAATCAGAATTGAAGAAATTCATTAAGAAATATGAAAATATGTAATTTTCCAAGTTCACAGAACTATGGAAACCATAAGGTAATTATACTTAGATGATTAATACTTAATAAATAAGTGAATAAGTGAATTATTCTGGATGAACACACAAGTATTCAATTTTCTATCCTGCCCCTCTTTCTAATTTATGAAATTCCTCTGTCCCATTTCTACATTTCATTATAGCTCAGGCAAGTAAAAAGTATCTGTCATCATATTTACTACTAAATTTTCTTGTTGCAAATGTTCCTTCAGTAGAAAGTATATAAACTAACAGATTATTTTGTAAGACTTTATCATCTGATTCTGACTGTATAAACAAATATTTATACTGATTGGAATGAGTTCCTGAAACCCTTTTTTAAATGATTGGAAATTTGCCCCACACATTCATTCTCTTTTTCCAAAAACACTACTTAAATTTATTCTTTGAAAGCCTTATATGAAAATTTATTTTCATGTTATAATTGAGATTCACTTTGAGGTCTACATTTATAAACTATAATTTGCATACTTAAAGCGTTTCTGGAATGTGGACTTTCTATGAATATTTAAATGTATTATATAAAACCAGGTTCAATTTGTGTTCTATATTTGAAAATATATCTATTTAAAGTACCTAAGCTCTCAAAAACATTTATTTTTCTGGCTTTCTAGAAAGCAGCTGCACTATAAATGATAAATGTATATATAAATACATACCACAGAATTTTCAGATATTGTCCCTACTTTTGTAGGCTGTTTCCTTTAAAAAAAAACTTCCCTCTGTCCTATTTATTTTCTTTATTAAAATAACTTTATTGTTGCAGCCTACAATCTCCTGAGAAATTGCAAAGTTCTAGCTCATTAACCCTTAGAATAAATCAATACGTTGTATCTTTTATTGGAAACACAGTTCGGCATCTATACTGTTGAGATCTATGATTTCCCACAAACAAAATATACTTAGAAAACTACAAAAGTCTAAGGGCTCTTTTAAAAGTGATATCAAATCTGTCTATATTTTACACAAATTCCTAGGGATCATTTTAATTTAAGAACATTTCTTGGGGAGGGAGGGGGAAGAACTGAGTTAAAGAAGACCCAGATTGAAGCTAAAATTTTAACTCATTTGGACAATCCCTTGGAGGAGCCATCCATTTTATGTTACAGTGGTTATACTAGAAATAACACTAAATGTGAAAGCTAAAACTTGCTTTAGTGAGTCAACTTGATTTTTCAGAGATTTTTTATATTTGCAGGTCATTTATTTTTCAGTAGAATATATAACATTTATTTGAGTGGGAATTTCAAATGGCTTTTGTCAACAATGGAAAAGACAGGTCCTCTTCACCAAAACTCACCTATAAATGAGCCTGAAATAGGGACATTTAAGGTTCATTCGCTTGAGTCTTAAAGATTATATCAATCTTTGTTTTAATTAATTTATCAGTAAAAATTACCTCTTGCCCAGAATGTGTTGCTCAGTGGTTGTGGTGAGCATCAACTTATAAACAGGAGGTCACTGTTGATTCCTGGTGAGGGCAGATGCCCAGATTGCAGGCTCAATCTTCTGAATGGGAGTACAGGAGGCAGCCGATCAATGATTCTCTCTCATCATTGATGTTTCTACCACTCTTTCCCTCTTCCTTCTTCTCTGAAGTCAATAAAAGTAATAATAATTAAAAACCTAAGTTGGTGTTTTCCAATATGCATGATCATAAAGAAAAACTGTTGAACTCCAAATCCTGTGTCCCACCCCCAAACCACTGGGTCATAAACTTAAGAGCCAGGGCCCTGAGTAACTACTATTCATTAAACTAGTGCTTTAGCTAAATATTATGACCAGAGACGCTTGAAGATTACTCTTATAAATATTCTTCCTGCTTGTTTCCTAGAACTTTAGTCATTTTTTTCTAAATTCCTACCAGATTTATTATTCCCTCTACCCTCCAAAAAAATTCAAATTTTATAGCTTTTTGGTTCTTCCCTTACTTAAATACTTCAATAAATAAGATGTTATAGTTCTTCGATATTTGTGTAATTATTTTTGATTTTTGTTATTAATTGAGATCTCTGCCACCATCTCCTGAACCTTCTGAATGAATACACATGCACATACACACTTATCTGTGTCTTTCATTGACTGATCAACTAAACTCTAGAATGTTCTCAGAAGTTCTCAGATACTTTAATAGTTTGATTCTTTTATGCACATATACGTCTTCTGTTTTGACAACTATTTGATCTTTCAGTCAGCTGGAAAAAAACAATCATTAAGAATCAGTCAACACCTCAGAGGGAAGGTAGGGGAGGGTGGGGGTAAGGGTGAGAAATCAACCAAAAGACTTGTATTTGTGCATATAAGCAAAACCAATGGACAGAGACAGCAGGGGGGCGAGGGCATGTATGCGAGTGGGGTGGGGAGCAATAGGGAGATATGGACACATATGTGATACCTTAATCAATAAACAAAATGTAAAGAGAAACATATTGTTAGACTGACAATAAGAAAAATATGGGCTTTAATTTTATTTTTATCTTGGTGTCCACATCAAATGAGGAAACTCAACCAGGTGATTTCTAAAGTCCTGTTAAATATAATCCTCTCTGAGTTACATGGACATAGAACTAAAGCTGGCATTGCAGGTTTGGTTTTGTGTTATAACACTGGAAGAGAATATTTTTGGAGATGAATAAAAACAGTGGAAAGTTGAAAAAAATAAAAAGAATCAGGTCAACATTCTTTTCCACTTAGACCTCATTTTTTTCTTTTGCATTTGACAAATTTAGTTGAGCTCCTCTGTGTTCCACATCTGTTGTAGCACTTGTGACATTGTCTCAGTAAATTATGTAAATTAAATATTAATATTACATATGGAATGTTAAATTAAATATGTAATATTTAATAATTAAATTAGTCTTCCCTTAGTGTGAATTTCTTGAAAACAAGACATATTTTATGAATTTTGGTTTACAATTATAGGAGAATTCGTGAAACCGCTACAGAATCATGAAATGTTTACTAAATAAGGGAATGAGTTGAGTAGATTAAGGAGGCAAAAATATGAGGTGCTAAAATTTAGGCACTATTTTTAGGAGTCTATAAGCATTTTAAATTTAAAATGGTCTTTTAGACTCATATTAATTTTAAAATTCTATTTTTTAAAATTTTACTTTTGGGAAAAATACATTAATTTTCTATACACCGCGTGGAAAATACTTTCTGATTGTTCAGTTTGATCCAGTTTTGAACTCAACTGTAATTCAATAGCTTTTTAAAAAAAAGGCCTCTCTTTTATATTGGTGGGTTTCACCTACTACTTTCAATTCAGGCATTCTGTTTTCCAAATTGTGCTCCATTTATTTAGGAGCAATTTCATATATTCAGCTTATCTTTAAAGTGCTGCTTGAAGGACAAATAGAGTAATCAGGGGTGAGACAAGCTGAGGAGAAACAGAATGATAGAAGAAAACATCCGAGAAAGTGGAGTTTTCTAGCCACTGAAAGAGATACTATCTAGAATCACATTGACCAGTGTTTCAGAACAGATTGAGATCAGATTATTATGTGTATGGCATAAATAAATATGTCAATACTTCAAGAAACATAATTGTGAAGATGGAAGAGATAAGGTAGTAAATTAGAGGCAGAATTGAGGATTTTATTAATATTAAGAGAGGTTAGTTGTGTTTTTTTTGCTTTGTTTTTAGGCATGCATGATTTGAATAATTTTTATACAAAGAGCAGGAAATATGTGTCAAAGCAGGAAGTTAAAGATGCACCAGTGAGAAGGAAAAACTAAAGGTACCAAATTTTGGAGGAATGAGATGTGTTTGTGAAGGATTGTGACCAGGGAAGGAAATCATTTTCGAAAACCGTGGACAGGAGATTTACAGAGCAAAACCAAAACTAAAACAAACAAAGAAAACAATTACTTTTACTCATCATCATATATCATAATTATTTTTGCTATATGATAAAGTAGATTGTTCTTGGGTTGGTCAGGATTACCAAATGTTTTATATATAATTCAGCCAAACATGAATCTACTCAATGTGCCTATTTATGTTTTGATGCATATTTCTGGAGTTATTTTGTTCTACTTAAATTTTAAAATCCTCTCATATAGTCAGATCTTTAAGAATAACCCCAAAAAATTATTATCTGAGACACATTTTACTATATTATAAAGTGCCATTGGGTTTGGAACCAATAAACTTGAGGCATAGACATCTATTAGTTGGAAGATACAGTATCTGATCTTAAAGCGTATTATAAAGCTACAGAAATCAAGACAGTATAAAACTACTAGGAGAATAGGAAAGACCAGAGTAAAAAAACAGATGGTTCAGACATACTTTGATACATATTCAGTAAATTAATGTTTTAACAAAGTTGCCAACATAATTTAAAGTTTAAGGAGATTTCTTTCCATTTTCATTATGTCCCCAGAGAAAAAATGAACTTTGACCCCTACCTTATACCATATGCTATTATTGGAGATGGATCATAGACAGAAATGTAGAGAATAAAACTGTTATGGGCTTCTAAAAGAAACGGAAAATATATTTTTACAATCTTTTTTGTTTGATGTAATTCATTACTATACCATTTGAGAGTTGTTATATCTAATCTTTCTGTGAAAACCATATCATTTCATACAGATTTCTAATGGAATGTTACAGAAGAAAAAGTTATTATTATAAATATAGATACTTTATGAGATAGTAAAATATGCATTTGTGTATAACTATAACTATAATTATATACAGGGTGTCCCCCAAAATATATTATACTTTGAAAATTTGCAAGGTCATTTTTTATTAAAACACATTTCATTTTCAAAATGTAATAGAAACCCTAACTGGCTTGGCTCAGTGGATAGAGCATCAGCCTGCATACTGAAAGGTCCCAGGTTCAATTCCGGTCAAGGACATGTACCTTGGTTTTTGTTTGTTTGTTTGTTTGTTTTTTTGTTTGTTTTTTTAAAAAAATATACTTTATTGATCTTTTACAGAGAGGAAGAGAGAGGGATAGAGAGTTAGAAACATCGATGAGAGAGAATCATCGATCAGCTGCCTCCTGCACACCTCCTACTGGGGATGTGCCTGCAACCCAGGTACATGCTTCATATATATATATGGTGTCACAAAAAATATATACACACACACATATATATATATACACACACACACATGCACATGTATAGTAAACTTTCATATATGTATGAAACCCATATATGTACACATACACATATATATACATGAAACAAGGAATCATTTCCTTTTTAGAATTTAAAGTATGATAATAAATATACCAGTGATGCCAATTAATGTAATGAGCTCAGATTTAAAAAAAAGAATTGTAAATAGACATCAATTATTTCTTCATTTTTTTTGTTTTGTAGATGCATGTGAAAAAATACACTGGAGATCTTTACAGAGGTTCATCCATAAAACTGAATAAGAACTTAGTACATAAACTAAGGGTTGAGAAATGTTGGTGAATGAGCTGCTACTATTATCTGAATGGAAGTCTCTCTTAGCTTTTTGTTATTGATCCATTTCTAAAAATAAATTTTGCTGTATATAGAATGGTTCATTAACTTTAGGGCTATTTTTTACAAAATCAAGAAATTTCTGTTCTATAATTTAAACTAAGCAATATTTATCTCCTTTCAGTGTTCATTTAAAATAAGAGTTATCTACTTGAATTATTTACAATAATGCACTGTGGTGAAATGATAGCTAAAAATCAATCAATCAAACAAATAAACAAAAAAAAACCTTCTCTTTAATTTCTGAGATTTATTTTCAAACTCCAGAATAAACTAACTTCCTCCCAGCTTTTCATTAACAAGCAAAATATAATGCTTCATGTGAAAGAAAAAAATTTCCTTAGTGAAGAAAGTAAATATAGCAGTAGATAATCTTTTAAATTAATTTTCATATTAACCTTACATGGTATTTTGACAGAAGTACAAAGTTTATCAAGAAAAGTAATGAAATATTGAGATAAGATGACCCAATATGCAGTAAATCCTATGCTCTTTTTTGTTTAAGTCACAAGAGTTATTCATATTAAAGGACTAAAACTCCATATAAAGGAAAGTGGAATGGCTGAGACCAATTTGGCTCAGTGGATAGAGTGTAGGCCTGCGGACTGAAAGGTCCCGGGTTCGATTCCGGTCAAGGGCATGTACTTGGTTGCAGGCACATCCCCAGTGGGGGTGATGTAAGAGGCAGCTGATCGATGATTCTTTCTCATCGATGTTTCTAACTCTCTATCCCTCTCTCTTCCTCTCTGTAAAAAATCAATAAAATATATATTTAAAAAAATACAATTATAAAAAAGGTGGAATGGAATCTTTCCTAATGATTTCAACCCCAAATTCAGGACATTCAGTCCTCTCAGAGAGCATTCCTCTCTCGAAACTAAAATTGAAGCTTAATCCAAAATTTGACATGTCGATTGAGATATATCAACAATCATATATGGAGCACTCACTTAAATAATTATATAGATCCCACTTCGGTGTTTTCTAAATCATTAGGAAGTAGTAAAATATTCAAATAATAGATAAATGGTTTGAATTGTTTTCAACCCCAAGTGTAAATCACATCTTCTTATGAAATTGCATAGTACTTTTTTGGATTATTCTTGCATTTTTGCTGTGCTATTACCTTTTACAGCCGCCCTTTTGTCTATGATTCCTAAATATGAGTGTCCCTTTCTGTTTTGTTTTTTTCTTTTCTTTTTTTGTCCTTCAATCCTGACATAGCAGTCATTTAATGAATGTATAATAAACAACCAAACCTTGAAAACAAGAAAAGCAACATAAATATAATTTACCACATTCTCAGGAACACAAAACATACACCACTTAGAGCTAACACAAATGGCTACCTAAAAATTAGTGAACAGAAGTTAAAGGGGAAGGAGAAATTGCCTAAACTCCATAGCTTGCATCCTATGGAGTTTAGCTAGTGGAGTTTTGACGTTTGATAGATATACAGACACATGAACATACATAGTACTTGGTGTAGTCTGTAAATTAATATTTATAAGGGAAGCCTGAAAGATTTATTCTACTTCTTCCCAGATCTGGCTGGATTCCACTACTTTATTCATTGTTCAGGCATGTCTGAATATCACTCAATTACTCAAATGCTTTGTTTTTATCAGGTCCTCAGGTCCTCCCAACCTTAACTTAGATTAAAACCATAAAAAAGTCCATTTTTAAAGCTATGCATAGAAAACACTACATCACAACTGCTAATATACACTCCAAACAGAAAACATGCATATCTCCATTTGTCTTTCACCTCATTTATGTCAGCCTATATCTTACTGGCAAAAATTGCTTCCCAGCTCTAGACAATCTAATTTGACTGTGATGCTGTCTGGCATTTGAGTATTATAGTTTTTCTTGGGTTAAAGTAAAAGATTTGCAAAACCAGTCCAAAAACTTTATTATCAGGGCAGAGCATCAGTGCATCTCTTGAACATTCATCACAAACAGCACATACGAGAGCAGGAGAAGAATGAATCATCCTAGATTACCTATCTGGTACTTGAGAGGCCTACCACAAAACAGCAACAGCAGAGATTAACTTGCTGGATTCCCCAGGAAATTTACAGAGGCTGTTCCATGGAGAAATAGAAACCCCATTTGCAACATCCTTTACCTGTGAAGGGTGTCTTAAATCACAGGAAGTCTGCGCTTGAAAGTTCTGTGAGGGTGCCCCATAGGTCAAGGTAATCGTGATAATCTCCCCAACTATCTCCATTTCACTGGGTGTTTTTAATCTTCAAAAATGTATGTGAATTTAGATACAGAGTAGTTCGACATAGGAACAAACATTTAAAACTGATGTAACCCAGGAGAGTTTCACAGTCCTGTAAAGATTATTCTGATAGGAACCCTAAATCTCATGTTTCTGCTCAGAGAAGTGAACCGTGAACTGAGTTATGTGTGCAGCCTCTTTCTAGCCACCAATTTTCTGCAATCACTACTAGCAAGTTGGTTTTCCAAGACATGGAACCATTAATCCATGTGGCCTCTAGGGTTATACAGTAGAACTCTTGACTGGTTAAAATGTCAGCCTTTGTCTATGCTGGTCATCCTTTCCATTTCTACTTTAGTGACTTCACTCCCGGCCATCTTACATTGACCTTGGAAGAATCCAAAGCGGCTACTCTTCAGGAAAAGATCTCGGTACTTCTCTTTCCATGTAAACAGAATAGGCACCAAAACCACAACATTCCTCCTCTGTCTGCCAGGGATATGTCTTTGCATCTAACATTCTCATTTGAGACCTTCATTTGGATGAAGGCACCAAGAACTCAGGATAAAACAATATTTAAACCGATTTCACTGATTTTTGCTCTAATTCTTATTATTTCTCTTCTTCTACCCCTGTTATTTTTTCAGTTTTCTAAGGTGGAAATTATGCAGTAAGTTTTCTATTAAGCACTGCTTTTATTACATCCCACAAATTCAAATAACTATATTTTTATTTTCATTTAGTTAAAAATATTTTGAAATTTCTTTCGAGATTTCCCTTTTGACCCATGTACTAAGCAGAGGTTGATAGTAATAAAAATAAAACTATGGAATAATATTACTTGGTTAACTTTTTTCTCTATATGGTTAAAAACAAAACAAAACATTTTCTATTTACAAATCACCTCTACTAATGTTTTTTGTTGTTGCTGTTGTTGAAAACTAAACTATGCATTTCTTTTACATATTTATTTGTAATGTTTCTATATTGTATTTTTTCTTCCTCATTTGTTTTTTTAAATGACTTTATATTTCCCTAGTTTTTAATAACTCTAATAATTAGAATAAATGGCTCTAATTCACACTTCATTGATGGCATATCAGTGTATATCCAAATTTTTAAAATATTTTTGTATTTATTAGAGGTAAACTGGCCATTTATGGTTTAGCTCCATGGTTAGAGCTTCAGCCAGAAGACCAAGGGGTTCCTGAGTTCAATTTTGATCAAGGGCATGTACCTCAGTTGCAGGCTATTACCCTGGCCCTGGTAGAGAAACACACAGCATTCAATGTGTCTCTCTCACATCAATGTTTCTCTCTCTCTGTCCCTCTCCCGTCCATTCTCTCTAAAAAAAAATAATAGAAAATATCCTCTGGTAAGGATTAAAAACAAAAAAGTTATCTTTATTTTAATGCATTTTGTTTTTAGCTCCTTAATACATAAATGCATCTCTTCCATGACTCTCTACTGTCATGCTAATGTAACATGCTGCATGCACAGAAAGAAATACACCTTGTAATAGTACTCTGTTCAAGTTTTCTGTGAACTAAAATAGGCTGCTGGGATCCACCCAATTCACATGTTTATAAATAAGCATATTCTAAAGGGATTTTTTTTGTCTTAGTGTCTTTATAAAAATGCTCCCCAATTAGAATCAAATGAGTAAAATGAGCTTTCTAAACATCCTGCTCCATGGCACATGATTTCCAGTATCAATGGGAAGCTTCTTTTCCTGATTGAACTTGTGATGAACTTGAATGGGGAGATTAAAAGGAATATTGAGATGGTATTCTTCCAGGGTCTGAGGATCAGAAACCATGCATGCTGAATCTGCTGCTTTTCTTAGAACTTCGCTCTTGGACTTTACTTTTGCAGTTTCTCAATGTTTTACTTTTTTTAAACAAAATCATTAAATTTCTCTGAAAATGTTGCTTTCTGTAAAAAAAAAAAAAAAGGGGCAAATATTGTCTGCTTCCTTTCCTTGTTAAATGGTTGAAGAGTACTGGTCCTCTGTATATTTAAAGAGTAGCTCTTGGGGCCTCTATTTTACTTGCAGCATTTACTCTGACACATTTTGGTTTGGGGTTACAAATGGGACACGGTAAATCCCTTTTGAATTACCTAAAGGACTAGACTTGCTATTAACAGAAAGCCACTTAATGCCTCTAGTGTTTAATCATTTTCTCAGAAACAAAGGTGATAAGCGTTAGCATTTAATTATCTCTTTTCCCATATTGTTAAAGTTACATTTAAACAGCTTTATTTATACACATTTAACTCATTGCTTCTATGTTTAACATCTGCCAAATGCTTCTATAACTAGTTCACTCCAAATTTTACCACTTTTTATTTAAACTTTTCCCCCAAATCTGAATGGATCTAAAGCTGTGGTCCTCTAACTTGACATTTTACTTTTCTAGCAAGTGCTCGGATAAAGTAAACGATGCTCTATCTGGAGGCCCATTTTGGAAATGCACCTCTGGAAAAAGCCAAAGCAGATCTCTTCTTTGAAGATAAAAACATCTCTGCCAACATGAAATTAAAGACTGGTTATTATTTTTACTGTGTTGTTAAACTTACGCTCCATAAATTATAAATATTCATAGGCTCTTGGAGTTTTACAAAATCTTATGTTTTATATTTTCTCATTTGTTTTGCTTAAGAGAGCTAGGATGTCTTCAGTAGCCACTTACATAGCTGAGCTTAAGATCAAGGTTTCTTGACTCTGAGTTCATTGGTCTTTCCTCCTATAGATTTCTCTTTATGGTTAGTATGTAATATCAATATGTAAAATGCCAATTCTAATTTCTATGATCCCTCGATTTCCTAGACTCCTAGAATGCAGTTTACAGTAGAGTCTGTTTAGGCAAAGTCACAACAAAGCTTATCGTAAATCTTATGCTTTCTTGGAATGAAAAAAATAGTGACTTTTACTAAAATAGTTTTATATAGGCTTTACACTGCAAATAGAAGGTCATGGAAAAAATATCATTGTGCAGGGAGTAAGGAAACTATATTGCACATTGTCTGAGATTTTGAGTGATTAAATTTATTTCACCTGGACAGTTTTACTTTTAGACTCTGCTCTGGGACACTAGCATCACAGGCATTTAAATGCCTCAAAGAAATCCAGAAACACTTCACAACATTTCTTGCCCTGTAACTTTAGCACAGGACAACAGTATGCAAATGAGGTGAAGATGTGCAGGTTGTTCCACTGCTTCAGAGTGTAGGAAGGGCAGAGATAGGAGAGGTGCACAGATAAAAGGCTAATTTGTCAAATTCCTCCTTTCAGAGAGTGTGAATGCAGAAGTATCTTCCATAAAAGAAGTGTAATTTTCTAGTAGTGCTGTGTCCATTTTTTTTTTTTTTTTGCCTTATTTTTATGGTCCTGGAGGAACAACAAATCCATGCACATTCTCAGTGGCAGCATATGATGGCTAAGGGATGTTTGGTATTGTTGAGTAATTTGTATAATTCTTAAATGTGTATATATGTAGGTAGTTTTAACATGCATGAAGAATGATACCAATCTTTACATTGGTAACTAGATGAATGTTGAACACTGGAAATGAAAACTAATTTGTATCTGATAAAATTAAATTTAATTATAATCGACTGAAAAAACCCAGAACTTATTTAAATCATTTAAAATATAATTAACCACAATTTATGGCAATGTCATTGGCTTTGTAGACATTTTGGCTCCAAATCAAAAGAATATTTTACATGTATGTATGTGCCATGTATAGCATTTAGTTTAAACTTTCTCTTAGGAGTCATGGCCTCAGTTGTGCATATAAATGATAATATTTTCTGGAACAATTCATAGACTGAATTCAATGCAATATGAACCAGTCCAAAGGTAAAATACCTTAATGAACAAAACACATATAAAACTTGACCTTACAGACACTTTCAGACACAAAATATGAAGCTTTTAAAGCAATTTATGTTTATCAAATGGCATAAGAAAAGTTATAGAAATTACAGGTGACAAATAAGAGCAAATTGTGGTTCTGTAACTGGGAAATTAGGCTCATTATTAATTTACTAGAGTCCTGATGCATGAAATTCATGTATGGGTAGTATACCTAGGCCTGGCCGGCACTCAGGGCGCATCTGGAGGGGCGATGGGGCGAGGGGGGTCTGGCACTCACCTTGGCTGACCTGGAGCCTGCGGGCTGGGGGCAGCTCCTGCATTGAGCATCTGCCCCCTGATGGTCAGTGTGCATTATAACAACAGGTCATTCGTCAGTCATTCCACTATTCAGTCAATTTGCATATTAGGCTTTTGTTATATAGGATGCTAATTTTTATTCTATTCACACCCATAGTCATTGGATGTGAACTTCTACTTGCTATTAATATTAGTAAAAACCTATGTGATCAGAGAGCTATTTTTGACAATTGTACTTAAAATAATTTTAAAATAATTATAAAATGTTTCATAAGTTAGGTTGTTTTAGAAAAATAGAATACATGACAAATTTCCTTCCAATATAAGGAGAACAGAGCAAGGACACAAATATGTCTGACTGTATTGGAGAAAATTCTCATATGAGTAATGCTAAAATTAATTACTATATACACAAATCATTTTGCCATTATATATTATTAAGAAAAATCCAGTTGCGTTCCCCTCTATAGGCTAGTACCACTCTCAGTAGCTCACTTTTGGCCACCAAATGTGTGATTTTTCCACACCAAGCCATTTTCCAACTCTGACATCAGCTGGGTCAATTCAGTTCACTTCTGACGTTGTCTACCTTGACGTTGTCTATCAGATCCCACAGCTTAAGGGATCCCACAAGACTGTCCCCACCACTTCGGATGCCAGTTACAAGTCCAGCTTGTGACCTGTACTTCTGGTGGACTGCTTATAAATTGGAGGTTCCCATATTCCGTAATATGTAAGCAGATAAAATTCAGAAATAGCCAGATGAGAGAGATTGGACCTCTCATGTCCTCTCTTAGAACACTAAATAATTCTTTCACATATTCACCAATGCAAAAGCTCTCTAAACCCTGTCCTTAATGGATTTTTGTGGAGGCTTTGTTAAGTAGGCCTGATTGAATCACTGGCCATTGGTGAGCGAGTTAATCTCCAGCTCCTCTCCCCTTCCCAATTGTGAGAGGTGGTGCTGAAAGTTCCAGCCCTCTAATCAAAAGGTAGGTTCCCCTGACAATCAGTCCCCATCTGTAGCGGGTATCTAAAATTCACCTCATTAACATAAATTCAGGTGTGGTTGAAAGGGGCTTGATATGAATATAAAGAACACCTTTAAGGCTCTTATCTTTTAGGAAATTCCAAGGGTTGTAGGAAGTCCGGCCAGAAAAGGGATGAAAGTTATGTATGTATTTCTTATTACAAATCATATCACATATATTAAGGCATATTCCTGGCTGAAGAGAAATTTGAATGAAGTGATTAACGTACTGCATTTTAATTTTTTCTTTATAAGGTCCCAGCATTAAAGTTTGAAAGAAGAGGTTCAGAAATAACATATGGTTCTTTAAGCAACATAAACATTATTGGAAAATATTAAAATGTTTTCTTTAATAATGAATGTATCATATAGGAGCTCATTACAATGTTTACACCTTATAATGTTTGACAGTCTTGTAGGACTGAGCCCTTAACATCCATTACAAAATGAATGGCTTTTTCCTAATGCTACTTTTAGATTACTTTCAGTTGCAGTTTTCAGTAGAACATAGTTTTGCTGTACTGAAATTAACATTTAAAAACTAATAACTAGTCACTCAGGAAAGTTTTCATTATATGATATCTTCAACAAAGCATGAGTTATATAAAAATCTTAATTATCACAAAAATTTGAATTTTTTCTGAAATTGATGCAAAGGCATCTAAATTTAATAGAAATATACAATTATAATATGAATTATTAATTTTATTACTCATCCAGACCCCAACAGAATACCCATACACATGTGCAGTAATCATTAAATTCAAATGTTTAGAATATTTTACCAAGTTTAATTTACATTAAAGTCATAGGTTTTAGAAGATTATTTTAGTATTTTTAGATTGTCTAGGAAGGAGAATAAAACATGTTATACTTAAAATTTGTGGATTACCTCATAACTCTTAAATATTTAAATATATGTGAATTTCTACTTACCTTTTTGCCCAAGGCCCTGCAAATACTAACAGTAAACCTTCCTTATGTCTCAGTTGCTTCAGTAAGAGTAGTGAGTTCAATAATCTCCAACTTTATTACATACTTGTTCCTATGGTGAGCAAGACAAGAGAATTACCACTGGCCTGTCCTGGAGAGGCCAGCAGACTCTCAGGACCTCAAGGCTCTTATGGACTTAGTAGAGTTTTTGTTAGTGCCAACTGGACAATAGTGGCTCAGCTCTCATAATCTTGTACACTTCTGGTTCTTCAAAACAGCTTTTAGTACAACTGTCTTCTTCCCTGACAACCATTTAACTAATTGAAAACAAAAAATTAAAATTGCAGGTAACAATTATAGTAAATACCCTGATTTTTCTGTCTTAGCATTATCTTTTTATCTACATTTGAATAATCTCTAAATATTTTTAAATATTTTAAGTATTCGCAAATAACTTGGGTTTGAGTTATTTCAGGCTCAATATACAAACACAGCTTTAGATTCCTGCCCTATACTGTGCCTGCTGATAATGACTATATGTAGAACAGGATGTAATTTCACTTAAGTATTTTATTAGAAGTAGTAATAACAAATATGGACTTTTGCAGCTCAGTGATAAATAAAATGACCTAAATGGGGTGTTTTCTGCCAGAGACTAAAGCTCATTCTTCAGCTTTCCAAATAATCAATGAGATTTCCTTTCTCCAGACTTACTGAATTCTCCTGGGTTATATTTGCATAGTTTTACTATCAAATGAATTGCAGGGATAAGCCATTTTCTTTAGTAATGTCAATAAAGAAATAAGAAACTTCTGATTGTGGCATAGCTTCTGGACTCTTGATGCAAATGAAATTCTCTGATTTGCTGCCAAGAATAGCATCCCCAAATTACTACCCACTGAAAGAATCCCGTAGTTGTGTTTTTGTTTTTATTGTCTCCATTTTTAATAGCATTGATATATTACAAATATATATTTTTCTTTGAGATTATTGGATGTTCTGAGGATAGATATCTCTTACACTTCAGTCTTCATGTTTGTAAATGTTCTATGGAGACCAAAAAGACACTTGCTATTGAAGTCTTATTGCTCAAAAATGAAGCAGAGAAAATGCCTTTTCATGGGTATTACAAAAACAAAATGGGCTCATACAAAATAAACCAGGAAACACTTTTACTGGTGTTGGCAAATCTCACAAAAGAAAAATTGTAGATTTATTGTTTCCTCAGAGAATCGGAACATTTTATTAATGGATTTTGAAAATGAGTAAATCTGTATTGGTACTGCAACACTGATAGATGTATCATTTACTAAAATGACACTTACATTAACAGTTAGGCTCACTAAAGAATCATATTAAAAAAGATGTAAAAGAGAAAAATGATATTTAAAAAGATGAATTCACATCTCACTTTAATTACAATAAACTATATCACAAAGACAGCCAGGCTCTCAACATCAGAGCAATTATCATCTAAAAATCTAAAATTCTGCTTTGCATACTGCCTAAGAGAGAACTTCTGGAGTGGAAAATAGTCTTCTTCCAGTGAGTTCTTTCTATGAATTCAGATAGAATCTTATTTATGGCCTTATTATTCCATGTTTGGCCTGAAGCAACCTCCTAGAGAACAATTTCAACTGATTTTTTTTTCTATCATGCTCAAAAAGATAATGAAAATTTCTTTTAAAATAATGTAAATTATTGGAGACCTGCAGGTGTTTTATTTTTTAGTCCAGACATAATTAAGCTTAGCCTAAAATGAATTATGTTACAAAAGTTATCATAACAACTGATATTATGACTCAGGAATCTTTATTCAAGTTATCGGTTTCTTTGCTGACACATCATCCTTCAATATTTTACATAAGTCAAACTAATTATATAATAGTCAGCATTTTTCCCATAGCCCTTGTCAGGATCATGTTGTTGTTGCTGTTTTATTGTTGATTGTCCCATCCAATAAAATGTAAGCTCACTGTCTGTGTATTCATACCAAGCTCATGGCACTAGGCACAATGCCTGTCAGTGATACAGTGAATAAAGAAGAAAACAAGCAGGCTTGTTAAAAATTGAAGCACGATATTTTCCTTAATTTTTTTAAAAATATATTTTATTGATTTTGTACAGAAAGGAAGGGAGAGAGATAGAGAGTTAGAAACATCGATGAGAGAGTCATCGATCAGCTGCCTCTTGCACACCCCCTACTGGGGATATGCCCGCAACCAAGGTACATGCCCTTGACTGGAATCGAACCCGGGACTTTTCAGTCCCCAAGCCGACACTCTATCCATTGAGCCAAACCGGTTTGGGCGATATTTTCCTTAATTTTTATCACTTCCATTATACTAAGATTAAAGCTATGTTTTACTTTGAGAAAATGAATCCAAAGTTTATGTTTGACAGTGTTCCTAGATCTAATATGCTTTTTTGTTTCAATATTTACAATTGGGTTGTTTCAAGGCTTAGACATTTCATGAGGGGAGGGGAAATTCGCTCTGGTATTGCAGGATAAAGATACCATATGCAGAATGTGAATTTCTCCTACTTACCAAGACAGTGTCTTCTTTCATATAGATGAAAGCAGGTAAAAATAATAGAAATGTTTATATTTTTTTTTCATAGCGTTTAGAAGAATGGGGATTTAGAATTTATTTATTTATTTATTGACTGAAGCTATTATGTTTCACACAAATGAAGCATAAATGACATTGATCAATAATGACAGCATACCCTCACCCAGTAAGAGGATCTTCCACATGAGGAGTTTTCTCTGCCTCTTGAGATATACCGCTGTACTCAGCTCCTCCAATTCGTTTGATAAACTTCACCTTATCCTTGGATAAGGCGACACCATTAAATAGCGGTAGTTTTGGGTTGCACCATTTGAGCCTTTTTTGATAAAAGCAATTAGTATCAAATTGAGTTCTGATTTCATACTACCAACCAACACTGAAAAACATATGAATAGTAAAAGCTATAAACTTGTAATTTGGTCTGTTTTGTTAGATGCTGATGAGAATATCCTGCAGTGTGTTGTACGTCTTTTTTTGAAGAAGGCTTTCCGGAGAAATTTTTGCTCCCATATTTTAGAAAATGCTCATTTGTAGTAGCTATTTGCTTTCTACTCTTTGGACTTAGAATCATGCAACTGACTGCCTTTTCTTCTCTCTCTCTCTCTCTCTCTCTCTCTCTTTTTTTTTTTTTTTTTTTTTTTTTAATCTAAGAGTCTCTTTATCTCCTGGATATTTGGAATTTTGCAATTGTCTGTCTTTCTCTGCTTTGTATTCAGGAAGCTTAAAATCAAACTTTAAAAACTTTTTTAAAAAAAGAATCAGGCACTTGACATAAAAATGTAAATAAAAAATAGGGAGCAAATTTGCTGCAAAACTACACTGTATCAAATTATCAAGAACATGTTTTTTAACATTTCTATTTCAAACTAGAAATTTTATTAATTCTAGCCTCCCTGGAAATAATTATAAAAGTTAATAAAAATTTGACAGTTTTTGATAATTTCTTACATTAATGTTCTTCCAGAGAAGGATTGTATGACAGGGAACTCTGAAAACAGTATTGATAATGAAAGAAAATTCAAAGCAAAGTGTGGTGTTTAAAACTATACTTTCTTTGACCTTACCTTTCTAACTCTAATTGACAAGAGTTAAATCTAATTTACTAGCAATTATAACCTCCTTTCACATCCTTACAGCCATTTTAAAAACATTTCATTTGCAAATAGATTTTAATGCAAAAAATGTACTGTAAAACATGCTTAAATAAAAGTGAAACCTCTGTGTGTCCATAATGGAGGTCATTGCTTCTAAGAAAATCTTTATATTTTTAATCTTCCAATGTGAGTCTATGCAAGCTATTTTGATTAGTGCTAGTACTTATTAATAAATTGAGTAGCCGCATGTTAATTCAGACTTCTTGTATCTTTATATATTTATTTTCTGTAGAACAAAGATAAACTTTTCTTTTAAAGTAAGAGGAAACCCACACCATACTTTTTGTAATCTTTGATTTCTTACTTTTGGTGTACAGTGTATTTTCAGAATTCAGTTACTTACAAAGTGGTCTAGGAAAAGTTAAGTGATATTATAAAAAGGAAATAAACCTGGGCACCTGAGTAAATGGTGCAGAGGAGCTCACACTTCCTAGAACTCTTCCTTTGCCATCATCTTAGAATACAGATTTTGTCTCTTCATGATCCAGTTATTCCCTTAAGAAATATTTGAAGCCATCCTTTACCTCTATTAGCAAGCCATTAGAGGGAACTCATCACTCCCATGCCTTTAGATAATAAGCCACGGGCCACTTAAAGGTACTACTGAGTGAAGTGTAGCATTAGAATATCTAGTCACAGATGGTAAATTACATTTTCACTGTCTACTGCATCTGAGATATGGAGATTAAATTTCTCTCTCACATTTGTCTCCACATCTTTTAAACCATTTTTGTTGTTGTTGTTGTTCTACAAAGTCTATTTTTTCTGCAATATTTTAAGTTTGAGTTTCTGATGAGATGGATGCTTTCTCATTTTCTGGAGAGGAAATGTAATAGATGGCTTTTGTAAGGGAACACTCATGCTGTTATTGTCTGCAGCTCATAGTAGTCATGTTTGATTAAACAACATTCGTGTGGGCTCCTTATTAATTATGGTGCGTCCTGCTGCCATGCTGATTCTGCCTTTCCTGAGGCTTCACCATGGAGAAACACAGCTCCATTCAGAGAGGCCCACCGCTATGCAAGTAGTTCATTCTCTCCTGCCTGCCTCCCTTTTCCCATGACAAGCTGAAGAACCTTCCCTAGCTAACTTTACAGAGAGAGACTAAAGTTTTATTTCCCTTTCACAACATTTCAAGGGCAGTTTATCATGTTCTTTCCTTCTAAACAGAATTTGAACAGAAGCAGAGAGACTCAGAACCAAATTCCAAAATTCCACCATTGTACCTGTCCTTTGGTTGTAAATATCTTTGGAAGGGGTACATACCTGGGTGATTTAGTAAATATGTTTGATACGGTCTGAATGTCTGTGCTATGCTACAACAATAGACAACCTCTACCATCTTAGTGACCAAGCATCACAAAAACTGTGTTTATCTCTCACGGTACAAGTCTGGTGTAGCAGAGGGCTTTGTACATTTAGGGATAATGCTTTCCATGACTGCTGTAACTGGAAGAAGGAAGACATTGGAGTCAAAATTCCTTTGAGAAGTGGCACCTGATACTGCTCATAATTGGCCAGTCAAAGTGAGTCCCAGTGTTGGCAGCAAAGCATTACTGGTCTCATAGTAAATGCCATTTTTAGGATTTAAAACCATAGCTTCCTTAGGAGGAAACACTATGTATTAGTCCCCTTTTGTCCACGGTTTTGCTTTCCATGGTTTCATTTACCTGCGGTCAATCACAGTCTGAAAATATTAACTGAAAAATTCCATAAATAAGCAATTCATGACTTATAAACTGCATGCCATTCTAAGTAGAGTGATAAAATTTTGTGCCACCCCACATTGTTTGACTAGCATGAATCATCCCTTTGTCCAGAATATACATACCAGCCCATTAGTTGCTTAGTAGCAGTCTTGGTTTTCAGGTCAACTGTCTCAGTATCATAGTGCTTGTGTGTATTCAAGTAACCCTTATTTTACTAAATAATGTCCCCAAAGTGCAAGAGTAGTGATGATGGGTATTTGGATAAGCCATGGAGAAACCTTAAAGTGTTTCCTTTAAATAAAAGAGTAAATGTATGCTGAGGTTGCTAAGATCTATAGTAAGAACAAATCTTCTACCAGTGAAATTGTGAAGAAGTAAAAAAAAAAAAAAAAAAAAAAAAGTCTGTTAGTTTTGCTGTATACCTCAGCCTGCAAAACTTATGGTCACGGTGAGTGATAAGTACTGAAAATGGAAAAGGCATTTAGTTTATAGGTGGAAGAATGAACAAAGGTCATATTCACATTTTATTTCATTATATTGTTATATTTACTCTATTTTATTATTAGCTATTATTAATCTCTTACTCGGCCAAATTTATTAATTAAATTTTATTGTAAGTATGTATTAATATGTGTAGAAAAAACATAGTGTATACAGGGATTGATGCTATTTGTGGTTTAGGCATCCACTGGGGGTCTTGAAACGTATTTCCTGTGAATAAGAGCAACTACTATAAATTGTGGATGATGAAATGGTTGAGAATTACTGACTTGCAACTTAAGATTTGTGGTTCCCTAGGAAGAAGGGCTCTGTGTCTTACATCTCTCTCTGTCTTCAGTTGCTAAGTTACAGTTGACAACATTGTTGTAGACCATAAAAAAGCAAAGAGTGGGAACTAAATGGCCTAAGTTTTTAGTTCCTGCAAGACTATTATTTGCTAAGTAACTATGAGAAATAGCTATTGTTTTAGCTTGTTAGCATCCATTTTTCCTTTGGTAACAGTTCCCTAATCCCCCATTTGCACCTCTTAGACAACTTCAAAAATTTAGTCTATGAGATTCCATTGGGGTTCCATCTTCACATCTCAACATAACCCAACCCTAGGGTCACAGTGCTTATTTCAGAAGAGGTGCATGTTCAATATTTTCCATGGGAGAGTTTATTGAACCATTGGCAAAGAAATTCTATTTTTATCTAATTGCTACTGAACGGAGGTGATACAAATCTAAAGCATTTGGGTCTATATTGCCCCCCAAAAGGTTGAACATCTATTTTACAAAGGAGGCAATATAGAAAACCTAAACTGAACGGTAGAGATAAATGAACACATATAAATAATAAACTAAAATAATTATCTGGGTCCCTAGGGATTTGAACTTAACCTTTCAAATATAAGATACAATTCATGTCCCTTTTACTAAATAAGAGTTGGAGTTTTTGAAATACCAACCATCAATACAAACCTTCCTGAGCCTGTTTTCACACGTATAAAATGAAGTATTGCTATAATTTGTAGATTTTCCTAAAATAACTACAAATCCTTTAAAGTGCTATATGTTGTAGATTTGTAGATTATAAATCCAGTTTGTAGAAATGTTGAGTCTGAGATGTCTGTGGTACATGTTAGAAATCAGCAGTTGAGTTGGATATCCTTGTCTGGAGTCCAGGAAATATGTACTGGAGGGAGTTACAGATTTAGAATCATCAACATAGAAATGGTAATCAAAACCAAGGTGATAAATAGAAATGCCCTGTCAGAGTGTGTGTTTAGTACAAGGAGAAGAAAGGAGCACTGTATATTTCAAATTTGATAGAGCATAAACCTTAGTGGGGGCCCAGAATGTTTTAATCTAAAGTTGGATAGGAATGCAGTGGACACTTTATGTAGGACGTGGACCTGGAGTGGTTTGCTAAGGAACTTAGGCTAGTAAATGGGAGTTGATGAAGGATTTCAAGCAAGAGAGAATAGCACTTCAACTTTTATTAAGATCACTCTTGTGGGAGAGGGGAAGATGGATTATAAGTGGAAGTGAATGATGTCCCAGATACTAATCAATTATTCTAATTCTTTAAGCAAAAGATATTAAGGACCTCCATTAAAGTAAGGGCAGTGAGAATTAAGATGAGGATAAGATTGAAAAGAGATTTAAGAGAGTCTTACATGACTTAAGGTATTTGAGAGATGAAGGAAACAATTTCAGTATAAAGTTTTTTTACTGAAATAATGGAGATAATAGTGACAATGCAATTAAAAGAGGCAATACAAAATGAAGAATGAGTTTGGAGGAAATTTTGGTTTTGAGCATGATGATATTAAGATCTGAAGCCAAGAGAAGAATTGGAATTGATTTGCCCACAATTAGGAATTTAAACCCATAATGTGGATAAGATAACAAAATGTTAAACTTTGAAGTTACTGCCCTGGAAAAATCGAGGGCTTTGAGAAGACTTAAGAATGAAAGACCATAAATGCAGAAGGAAAACCATAAAAGGCTTTAGATATCTTCCATAAAGGAGAGAATATCAAATATGAGATAGTGGCTGGCTGGCTTCTATCTATCTAGGTTCTGTGTAAGATAAAAATTGGGGGGGAAATTGAGAAACTAAGTATTAACCAATATGGTAATTCAAGTATTCTTTAGGGTAACAACATTTTCAAATACAAGTTTTTGTTTATATAAATTTCTTTACAATTTCAATATCCTGCGTATCAATGAGAAAGGGCTATGCTTTTATTATTTACAAGGTTTTAGATCATATTACTTAAGATATTGCTCATTTTAAATCCTCTTCAAACCACATTCTTATTCCTGCCCACCAGATGTTCAGTGTCCCATTCTATAAGCTCTAATAATTCTTGGTGCATACCACCTTCTTCATATTTACAACAGTTCATTTTAATAATTGATTATATTATTTACTTTACTAACAAACTGTAATGTATTTGAGGACAGTATTTCTTTTCTCTTCCCGTGTATTCATTTCACTAAGCCTGGCCTGGTTCAGAAGAATGTTTATTTAATGCGTCACTCTAATATCCACCATTCTCTTTTCTAAGTGTAGTCTTCCCTAGCCTACCAGTCAACTAGACGTTTTATCGAATAATTCCCTTGTCTCTCCTCCATATTTGCCCTCTGATGCTTTCCAGGCTGTAAGTCTTCCCACCACTAATGATATAGCCACTAGTCTTCATGTTGTAGACCACTGACTAGGTGAATATCCCTTCTTCCATTGAGTCCTGAAGGAAATTGGATGGAGCAGAAGCAAGCCGTTTTATCGCATCAACATTCACAATACCAATGATTGGACTGCAATTTAAATATAAAACTCATTGCTAATACATGAAAGAGAACTATAATATTGGAGAAACTATGTGGAAATTCTAATTAACTTAAACTTTTCCTAGTAGCACATCAGGAGAGAGGATAAGAGCCATAAAAGAAGGGTGGATTCACCCTTCCTTTGATTTACATGTCTCTACCAATGCACCTAACTCTTCAAATGTCTTTGTCCAATAGAATACATTCTCTTACTTTGGGAAAATATCTACCTTTTTTATAGGAACATTTATTGGGTCTCTCCTGAATTCTCATTTCAGACCAGTACTTAGAATTCACCTGCATATGCAATGACATGTTCCTCTGCTCATTTAATAAATTCCTTGGAGATTTTAGGCTGTGGACAAGCAGTAAGTAGGATCTCAGATTCTAGTCCAATTTTTCCACCAGCAAGAGTATGACTCACTGATTTTTTACTTGGTAAATAATTCACTTTTTCCAAATTAAATTGTATTATTTTCCTATGAGACATCATAATCTAATTTATTTTTAAAGAAAGAATATTTTTCACATTGACAAAACTCTGGACATGACATCATAGAACAAGGAATATGAATGGCTTGTGGTCTACATCTTCTCTTCACTAACATTTAATGCCTACTCTATTTATTGGTCAATTTTTATCAAAATTGTTTCCAATTAAATTGTTTTGAATCAGAATCTTGCTATGATGTAGTCAGGTTGCCAAATCTGCTCTCTGAGAATGAATGAATGAATGAATGAATGAATGGGTTTTGTTTATATTAGATACATTTGATCACATTCCTGCATCCACTGGTCTTCTGTTTGGTTGCACATGACATTGGCAAATGTAGGAATAATTTACCATAAGGATTCTGTCTCTAATAAAACATGTCTTGGCTCTTTATAGACAATTTGTGGCCTGGTCCATGAATTCATGCACATTGAAAGGAAAATAATTAGAAGAAATAATTTAATATTGCTATTTGCCCTTTCTACCTCGGTGCCTGCCCGGCTCCCCACTGCCAACACTGGTCGCAGTATGCAGGGTGATCTGCAGGGTGCAGGGCTGCAGCCCTGAACCCCCACTGCCTCTGTCTGCAGGGTGATTGGCTCCCCACTCTCACCCGCCTTGGCCTGGCACTGCCCACTTACCTACTCCACCACCCCACCTTGGGCCTGCTCTCACTGGGGCCATGGGAGCCAGTAGCATCCCCACTGCTGCCCTCAGCCATGCTGATGTCCACCATGTTCTGCGCCGCCTCCAGGAGGTCAGCACACATTATAGCAAGTGGTCAAATTCCCGTCTCTGGGTCAAACTACCCTTCGAACTCCTGGTCAAGTGGACAATTTGCATATTAGGCTTTTGTTATATAGTATGATATAATGGGAGAGGACATTTACTACACTTGCAAACACTAGGATTAAGTATTTAAAAAGAAGGGGCAGCTATAATTTTTTGCATGCTAATTTACCATGAAATGTTTTTTCAACCTTAAGGATACAAAAGCTTTGTGTTTAATGTCTTAGTCCAGTATAGCAGATAATTTTAAAAAATCATTATTAGGACCACAAGTATTTTTTTTATTTTTTTCTTCAGTTATTTCTTATTGCATTTATTATGAACAGCACCAACTCTTAAATACAAGACAGAAACCTAGAATTTATCCTTCGCCCTTTGCTCTCCTTCAACCCAGCTAGATGATTACATCAGGTTTATTTTCTTTTCTTTATGTCTCAGCTGTTGTCCCATCCCGCAGTACTTGTAATAATCACTCCTACCCTGATGATCTGTGGCAACAGCCACTTGGTTCACAAATGCTTCCTTTCTAGTAGATACTTCATTCCAGGTGATCACAAATAATTTAAGAAAGCCATCAGCCCATCTCTTTCTGTGGACCTCCAGTGTACCATTTTCACATGAAAAATGATTCAACATTATCTGCTGCTAGAAAACACACAGTCATGATCATTCTATTAGTGCAAGGATGTAGGAAGAAGACAGCTTGATTTTGTAAAGCTCGACTGCTGAGCATCAAAATAGCTATGCTTTAGCTCATGATTATATCTAAATGGAATCAGAAGTTAGAGAATAAGCAAATCAGGCTATTTCTAAAAAGATGGCTTCAAAAAATATTCACTCCTGGACACCTTTAGAACACCATGTGAAGTCATTACTATAAAGGCCAGTATACTGAAGGATACTGGCCTTTATAGTATGCTAGTCTTGATTGTCCCTTCCTATTGCATATGATGACATAAAGAACTTACAACATGTTTTTAAGTTGCCTGTGTGGAACATATTAGAGGTTAATGAAGTTAAAGGTAGCCTGAGAATTAAAATACAATCAAAGAGTTTTAAGACCTTTCACTTTAAAATCTCACAATATAGTAGCAGAAAATTAAAGTGATTGTTATCTATGTTTTAGCATACATGTATATTTAATAGAAATATTTCCCCCAAATATGCATGAACATATTAACAAATGTTATTCATTAGCTGTTCTCATGTAACTGTTGGTTTATTACAGAAAAAAGTGATATGTTTAGAATGTTTCAAGCAACATTTGAGGCTATTCAGTTTACATTGATTACCTATTACCTCCTCTCAGTAACTATGCATCCATAAGAATGGATCCAGTGAAATCTAGAGTAAATCTAGTGTTTACAGAAATAAAAGTATGTGTAAGAGTGGTTGAGAAAGTTGAAGCCATAGATTAAAAACATTCCATCTGCCATTAGCAATCTTGAGGAAGTCGATGTCTTCCTGAAAGATATCATGAAATGTTGGACAAAGTAGTTACCACACTGGAAAAGGGAGAGGCCAAGAAGCTTATGAAGTTAATAAAGGATGTTTAAAGTTATTTTCAAATACAAAAGGCAGTTGTAAATATTTACATGATTGGAATTACTAAGCCCAGAATGAATATACATTTATTGTAATCAGTAATTGTAATTTATTCATTACATCTTTTTTTTTCAAAACATGAGGCCCCATAATTTTTTATATTATGCCTTTTGTCTTATGACATATATTATCCACACTTTTCTTGCTCATTTGTATAATTGGATTATTCAGCTTTGACTTATCCCCACTATTTCTTTCCATAAATATTCATATT
The DNA here is from genome assembly GCF_964339955.1 of Pipistrellus hanaki. Classification (NCBI taxonomy): domain Eukaryota; kingdom Metazoa; phylum Chordata; class Mammalia; order Chiroptera; family Vespertilionidae; genus Pipistrellus; species Pipistrellus hanaki. The sequence continues at coordinate 41,321,404 of NC_140506.1, read as the reverse complement.
AGAACCCTATGTTCCATTGTCTTTTCTCAGTTTCAAAATTCTTGGTTACTGAAAATGAATTTGATGATTATATGGTTTACTTTCCTGTACATAAAAAGAAAGATAAACATTTCAGCTCCCTATAGTAAAATAGTCCACATTGGAGCAGCTGATGATGCTACCACATGCTGGGAAAAATATTTTACTGACAGACTCTGTCATCTGGATTATTGCAAATGACAATGAGGCAATTGACCTGGTAAGTTTCCAAATAACATTTCTGACAAAGCCAATCATGTGAATATGTCAAATCTATTGTGGCATTATTTTAAATTAGATCCCGATCCTAAAATAAATTCCTACCATTAGGATTTTGTAGTGTATACACAACTCGTAAATAAAGATTCATGGAGCTGTTGGGAAGGCTAATTTGCAATAATATGCTGTTACTTGTTGAGGAGTTTTTGTCAACTTACCTTCCATCAACTATTAGTAAAATTGATCTTTAATGACATTTATTATACAAATCACTTTTTCTGTTTCAGGTTAATTTATAATTCTGTGTCAGAATATTAATTTTTAGTCCCCTTTAAGTAATGTTCTCTGGATTCTATATCCTGATTTACTACCACTAAGTTTCTTTCATCAGATGGGAGTTGTTGACAAAATAAATGTGTGTTCATTGTGGTAAACAATATACTCGTAGTATTTAAAAGTCTGGAAGAGGCCGAGACCAGTTTGGCTCAGTGGATAGAGCGTCAGCCTGTGGACTGAAAGGTCCCGGGTTCGATTCCGGTCAAGGTCATGTACCTTGGTTGTGGGCACATCCCCAGTGTGGGGTGTGCAGGAGGCAGCTGATGGGTGATTCTCTCTCATAGATGTTTCTAACTCTCTATCCCTCTCTCTTCATCTCTGTAAAAAATCAATAAAATATATTTTAAAAAAATAAAAGTCTGGAAGAGGAACATAAAGGATTTATTCTCACACCTATAAAATATGTCAATTAAAGGTATACAGTGCAACTGTGTAAGTAGAGAAAATAAAGCCCTACAGAACTGAGTTTGAAGTACAAGGAAACAGAACTGAACAATAAAAAAATAAAGAGACCTGTGAAGCTGATGAAGAAAATAAACCTAAAGACCTATTTTTAATTAGATGTTGAAAATTTAAGGCATACATTACTAATTAAGAAAATCATTAGACTTCCTCGAATTCAAAAGGGGATATAAGGTCAGTTTGTGTTACACTTGTGTATTCATATGCTACAAACTAACTTCACCACATACCCTTATATGATATGTTATGAGTTTTTATATTTCAGCACATTTTTTCTCTTAAAATTAAAATAACTTCTCTTTCTTCCCTCAGAATTCTCACTAAATGTTCATAGTTTTTCCTTTCTTCTATAAGCACATGTTCTAATCTCTATTGGAACATCTCTCCGAGGATACCATGGTGTGTATCTTGCTCCCTCATTTAGCTGTGAATTTCTCCAGAGGCAGTCCCTGTCTTATTTATGTTTGCATTTCATTCTTTCCTCTACCCCCTGACAAAAGGTCTAACATAACAAAATCCTCCAATAATTTAGTTCCATTTCCTTCATAAGGGGAGAATGTAGGGAACCTTTACCTTTCAGAGAGACAGCCTATAAAAAATTTTATCATAACTGGCATGTATAAATGTAGAGACACAAGTGAGTAATTGGAGTCTGAAGTTGGTGGCACCATGTATTTTGCCTCTTGGCCTCAGCCTCCAAAAAACTTGGGAATGTGTTATATAATATACAGGGAAACCATTTAGAAAATATTCGCGGTATGATTTTTAACCACAACCTTTGATTCAAGGCAACATGCCCAGGACCTGCTTTGAATTAACAGTGTGTCAACTCAGTACTGAACTATTAGGGAAAATTTTTCAAGATCTGAGTAGAAATATTTCTCAGAAATTCTAATAAGGAGGGAAAATAATTTTTAAAAATAAGTCTTGTGAGTTGAGATTAATAAAATATTGACTAACCTAAATTTCTAAGCAAGATTACTAAGAGTCCCAAACTCTCCTCTGAAAAAGCTAATTTTTTTAGTTTAAATATTTTTTGATAAAGCTAAAATTTTTATAAAGAAATGAAAATTATACAACTAATGGATCTTGGTTCAGAAAAATAAAATAATTAATTTGATACTGTTTAAGGCTAAAAAAAATGCTAATATGCCAGAAGGGACTTGTTTTAGGGAAGTTTAAACAGGTCATGGAAAATAAACTATGGAAAGAGAATAAAAAACATAGTAATGTGCCAGTTCTTCTCCTTACTTTCTTCAAAACTGAGGTGGTCTAATTGAATAATTAATTATGGCAATTCCAGAGGTTCATTGGAAATAAATCTTATGTGACTTATGTATTTTTCTTTATTCTCATACCTCACATTATGTTAAGTGCTGCCTGCTAAAAACAGAATTATAAAGAAAACAATGATTTTTTTGACAACTGATCTATTAGTGTATTTAGCATTAGAGCATTTGTTTTCTCTAGAAGACAATCAACATATAATAAATAATAAGATAGTTTCTTATCTTTTTTCCTATGTCTTCTGAGTAGAAATATCAGCTGTTAGATCTTCAGTTGATAAATCTGGTTCTCACAAAAGGGCTTCTAATTCCTACAAAGCTGTTACTGAGAGATGTGACAGAAACCCCTTGGACTGATAATTGGGTGAGATAAAAATATATCTATCAGAAGGATCTAGTATCCACTGACATTCCCTGCATGCAAACTGATGTCATAGAAGAAAGGCTAAGATGATCACCACTTCCAGCCTCCTGGGTGCACTAAAAGGAATACGTAATGATGTGGTGGGATGAGAGAAGGTACAAAGTGACTAATATGCCTTGACACCAAACCACAACATTTCTTGCTATTAAGCATGTTAGTTCCTTTTTTCTGATTAATATTTGTCTTAGTGAGGACAGAAAGGTCTAATGCTTACTGGAATCATATGATTTTCAACCATGGCATAAAGCAGATGAAAGAGAACTGTGGCTGTTTCATTAGAGCAATAACAAATGGCTGATCTAGTCATCTATTGTACAACTAGCTAACCTAAAATTTAGTGGCTTTTAAAAGAACTGTAAGTATTTATTTTTCTTATGAAAACTGCAATTTGGTCAGACCTCAGTGGTCTGTTCCATTCAGCATTAACTGGGGCTGCTCAACTGAGAACTGAAAGATCTACTTCCAAGATGATCCACTAACATGGTTGCCAAGTTGGTGTAGGATGTGGCTGAGAACTCAGATTGCACTGAGGGATATGTCTTAGTTCTTCTCATGTGGTTCTCACTATGTGGCTTGGGCTACCTCACAGCATTTGATCATAAGATTTGAGAAATAATTAAATACAATGCAGGATCCTCCAGAACAGTGGTTCTCAACCTTTCTAATGCCTTTAGTACAGTTCCTCATGTTGTAGTGGCCCCAGCCATAAAATTATTTTGTTGCTACTTCATAACTGTAATTTTGCTACTGTTAATGAATCATAACATAAATATCTGTGTTTCCCGATGGTCTTAGGAGACCCTGCTAGGCGACCTGCTGCTGTAGAGCCTAAGACCATCGGAAAACACAGATATTTACATTACGATTTACATTTAATTAATCTTAATAATTTTTAAATATACAATATAATATTATTAATGCCGTAAGGAACATTAATATTGGAAATTAAGCTCTTTCTAAAATTGAATCTGTTATTGTACTTCTTGGAAAAGAAGTCACACTTATTTCTGTAATCACTATGTACTCTTGTGTACTATGTAATTATCCATAGAAAATGGGGAAAAGTTATTATTTACTCTGCCATATCTAGCAAAAATGTTTGTATTTGTTCATATTGTCGCATTTGTTTTATTCTCTCCTCTGTACTCCTCATAACACTTTTATTTATAGAACAGGCCTCCACTGATCCCATTGTCCGCAGTGTTTTAAGAGGAAATGCTATTTGAACATAGTGCGGTCCAATCCTCTACCCACAGTTGATTGAATCAGGTGTGGGAATATGATCCAGCCCAGGGCAAGGAGTCCATTTCATATGAACGTAAACTTGGTATTCAGGAAGCCAACGTAGTCCTGGGGATTCTGGGCTGCAGTGTGAAAAATAGCAATGCACAGAGCCTCTTCAGATTGGCCAAGGTAGATTGTTTTCTTTATCACATAATAGATGTATAACCAGAGGTTGTTATGAGCATCTCTCAGTTTTTACTTGTGTACATTGCTGATAATAAAATTATGTATCTCTTTGGGTTCCTGTGAGGGTTACATAGGATAAACTATAAGTAGAATACCTGGCACTTAGGACATACTCAGTAACTGTTGTTATTTTTGTTTCACTGTTGCTTAGATATATGATAAGTACAACCAATGGACACAAAACTCTGAGGAGGGAAGGTATTTACGGGGGGAGGGGGCATTGGTATATGTACAAAAATAATAATTTAATAAAAAAAAAGAAGCAAGAAAAATTAGAGCAAGCCTGCCTGCCTATAGAGAAGATAAATCAAGAAATAAGTAAGCCAATAGCATGGAGCCTTTGTCTTCAATTGTCTTCAATGTCTAGTGACTTCCTTCACTCAATTTCTATGAGTTGTTCCACTGATCTCATTCTAAAATTTATTTTTGCTTAACACTCTTTGCAATATATCTACTTTCAAGAAGAAATGCCATACCTGATATGAGAAACTTACATATATCTAGAATATTATGTACATTATTAATTCATCATAATGAATAGTCCTTGACTTAGAAAGTTTCATCATATTTAAGTGAGATAAAACTAAAACTCTAAGTCACCATTGGCCATGGCTGTTTGCTGTCCCTTTGAAGTAAACACGCACTTTCTACTTAGACACTCGAGTTGTTTGTTATTCTGCCTAGCCACCTTCAAATTTCATCGACCCTGTCTCAGTGGATCAGCTAATGAACAGACGCTTGTGATGGTGAGAAATTACTCGGCAGCCTACATGATTTTAATAAACATATCATTTTAAACCTTTACCATCTGTCCTTTGCTCTAATTACAATTTCAGGATGAGTATAATTATGAATTATATTACAGAATGAGGCGCAAGTGATTTAAATGTTTCACATTTTTAATCAGGGATTATCAACTAGTATATTTTTCATCTTTTATAAGTAGACAACAAGAGCCTATAAATGACATTTTAAATTTCTCTTCAAAAAAGGGGATGATGTTTAAACACATTATTATACATTCAAATAATAGAATTAGTAAATAATGATGCTATATACATAGATATTTTTGAAAATTATTCAAAATACATTAATGATAAAAATAAGCCTTATTACCAATGATTCATATGTATATTATGAAAAATCCATATATGCACAGAATATTATCTACATTATATAGATATATGTTTGTGAGTATGTGTGTGTATTCCTCCAGAAGCTAATCCTGAGAAAGGAATTTGAGTACAGGTGGTAAATTTAAGGCTGTATTACCTATCTGTCTTATAACAAATTACTAAAAACAAATCACCTCAAGCAGCACATGATTATTATATCATAGTTTCTGAGAGTTGGGAGTATAACAGTGGCTTAATTGAACAGTTCTGATTCAGGGTGTCTCCTGAAGCGGCAGTCACGATATCTGGCCATCATCAAAGCGCTTCACTGAGACAGAAGACCTGCTTCAAAAGTGCTCACATGATAGATACAGAGACAGTAAAGCAACAAACAGACTGTCAAATTACAGCGGGGAAGATAGGGAGATATGAGGGAGATCAGAGATCAATCAAAGGACTTGTATGCATGCATATAAGCAAAACCAATGGATGAAAAACTCTCAGGGGAAGGGCATATATGGGCATGGGGGGGGGCAATAGAAAGATATGTACACATATAATACCTTAATTTAAAAAATAAAAATAAATAAAAATCAAAGGGCTCACATGGGTAGCCATAGGTTGGAGGCCTTAGTTTCCTTGCTGGCTATTAGCAGAATGTACCATCATTTCCGTTATCATTAAACTTGGGTGATTAATTCCAGCTCACACTTAAGGGGAGAGAAATTAGGCTCCACCCCTTGAAATTAGTATCAAAACTGGGTGAATTTATTTTAAAACCACTTGCATCCGTTTAATTTCAGGAGGGACTGTTTAGAGGAATAAGGCTATGAACCATGGGATGGGAAGTATTCAAAACAGGATATGTTAATGTGTTAACAGGACATGTTCATAATTACTGTAGACAACTGGGTCTGTTCCTCCTGAGAATCCTGGGAGAGGATGTAGAACATGCCGAGGGTAGTTTGAGTACTCTGAGAAGCAAACAGCAGGTTGAGATTAGATGCATCATACTTGTATTGGGGAAACTATGATGAAGGATAAACAAAGGAAGAATAGGCAGGGAGAGCATTTAGGATACAATGCAGGTATGATGCCTGTGGAAGGAGAGGAAAAGGAAATAGGATTCAACAGAAGAGTTTCTAGTAGCAGTACAGTTCTAAGAGTGGCAGGCCAATTGGGAGTGCTAGATACTACCAGAGATGGCAGGTGGAGCTGTAAGTTCTCTACAGCCTAAGATTCCAGCAGTGTGTTTTCTACAGTCCACCCACTTCACTGCACAGATCTAATTCTCAATGCAGGCTCAAAGAATAGCTCTACCGTGGTGGTTATTGCCCTCCCTCCTTGCAAACTTAGGAGAGAGAGATTGCTGATGCCAGCTATAGCACTCACTACTCAGTTGGTCTCAGGGTCATATTCATCCTCTCCTCCATTATCCATTCTAAAATCACCTTATCTTAAGCTACCACCATGTTGGGTTTTCATAACTAATCTTGTGTTGTGACCCAAATCTTTTTTTCCTGCAGCCTACGCCTGTGGCAATTATTTGACCATAGTTGTTGCAAATGTCCATTCACAGTCGCAGTAGGCAATTAAGAGCAGATATGGATCACCCAAATTCCATATATACTTCCACCTTCTCCATTGTGTAAAAAAAAAAAAACACAACCCTACCACTTCCTGTTTGTGAGCATTGATTACTCTGGCTAAGAGTTAATCCTTTCTTCACTGGAGTCCACAGTGCCCTGGTGGCCCCTTCAGCTTATAGTTCAATGGATTTCTTGCTATGCCAATAACATCCTTGATGATCAGTTGGCCAATCCCAAAACTCCATTTTATCTCTTGTTTTTTCAAATGACTCTTGGCACTATTTTTGTTAATTTGGAAATTTTGAAAATCAGCCAAGAAAGAATTAGATATAAAATAGATTTAATGGCGAACCACCTGTGAAGAATAAAGGGGAGGCTGAAGGGAGAGTCTTCAGACCACAGTGCAGGTGAAAGCAAGGAAAAGAAAGAGGATTGAATAAGAAGAGACACAGTGGGCTCCCACATCTCATAGGAATGGGCTACCACAATATCTTAGACTTAGAGTCATTCCACCTGTATTTCAGGGAGGCTAAACTCATCTTTTAATTTCCATAATTACTGGACAAAGACTGTACACTGGGGGGAAAAGTTCCAAAACCTTAAATAAAAATGTTCACAATGATATCTGGGTGGTTGTATTTGGGGGTTCTGTTAAGCTTTTCAATATTTTTGGCTTCTTGGATAATCTAACATTTAATAATAAAATGTAATGAGAGAATTGAGTTTAAGTTCTGATTATGATGCTATAGAGCAAAATGGAAACTGCTTATGATATATTGCCCAGAGCTGTGGTCGACAAACTGCGGCTCCTGAGCCACATGCAGCTCTTTGGTCTTTTGAGTATGGCTCTTCCACAAAATACCACAGCCTGGGTGAGTCTATTTTGAAGAAGTGGTGTTAGAAGAAGTTAAAATTTAAAAAATGTGGCTCTCAAAAGAAATTTCAATCATTATACTGTTGATATGTGGCTCTGTTGACTAATGAGTTTGCTGACCACTGGCCCAGAGGAATCAGAAGAATAAAAAGGACAGGTTATAACTATGCAAAAAATATTTAAGCAAACATGTAAGGAGGAAACACAAAAATGATAGTTATATTGCATTATTATGGTTATTGTTTTATTATTACAAATTATTGGCCCTTTGCACAAAATTCATGCACATAGGTGGAGTGTCCCTCAGCCTGGCCTGCACCCTCTCTAATCTGGGATCCCTCAGGGGATGTCAGACTGCTGGTCGGACATCCCTCTTGCAATCCGGGTCTGTTGGCTCCTAACCGCTCACCTGCCTGCCTGCCTGATGGGCCCTAACCACTCTGCCTGCCGGCCAACTCACCCCCAACTAACCCCCAACAACCTGATTACCCCAACTAGCCCCCTGCCAGCCTGCTCACCCTGCTCATCCCCTCCTGCCCTCTCCACTGGCCTGATCTCTCCCAACTGTTCCTTGTGTGGCCTGATCACCCACAACTGCCATCCCATCCTGGCCTGATCATCCCTTCCTTCTTGGCCTCTATCCTCAATTAAAATGCATTTTGGAACTAGACTTGTCCAGTGAAATGTTTGAAAATTGAATTTGCTTTAAATTGTAATATTAATCCAAATATCAACCTAATATTTACATTTTGAAAAAAGAATTTTAAAAAGAATCTGGTAGAACTCTAGTAATGAATAATGATATTACTACAAAAATTCCATATTAAACCACAAATTAATTAGCATTCCTAAAGCCATGGAAGAAAAACACCAGTGTAGGCTACTCTAGAGATAACCTTCCTGCTTTAAACACCCTGAAGGCTGTATCTGCATATCAAAGGACAAAGACTTGCCTGCCAAACAAAACTAAAATCCCAAAAAAAAAAAATTTTGAACATAATTGACCTTTCCTTCCCACTTTGATTTTTTGGGGATTCTGAATTGATTAGAAGCAGCATACTCTTCCTTGAGCACTAGTTATTGTGCATTTGATCCTAACCCCAGGCCACCTTCACTTAATAGCACCCTCCTTTCAGCATTATCCCGGAAATGAGCATGTGTTTGTGTTTTTGTTTTGTTTTCTTTCTAAAGTAAAAAAAAAAAAAAAAAGCCTGACTGAATGTCTCAGTGGTTGAATGTTAACCTATGAACCAGGAGGTCATAGTTCAGTTTTTGGTCAGGGCACTTGATGGGTTTGGAGATCAATCCCCAGTGTAGGATATGTAGGAAGCAGCTGATAATGATTCTCATCTTCAGTGTTTCTATATCTCTCTCCCTCTCCCTTCCTCTATGAAATAAATAAACATATTTTTTAAAAATAAAATAAAAATAAATGAACCTGCATTATAATTGCTATTTTATAGTTTTCATTTTTATATATTCAGTTTTATTTTATATATTTTTCTAAATTTGTATTTTATTTTGATACTATAACTTTATGTTTGGAGAATTTTCCATTTTGTTTTTCATTTTATTGTGGCATTATCTATTGACATGTATTTAGTCTGATAAATGATAATTTTAGAAGTATTTTTTTCTCTATCTTGTTTATAACTGATTTAACAATCCTGCACTGAGGTCTGAGGTGCTCTGAGATTTTCCAAGCATATTTTTGGAGATTCCCGAGTTGTCAATATTAAAACCCTAAAATTTATTATAACTGTATATTGGATCATCTGGAGGCCTAGTACCAAATATCAGTCTAGTTAGGGCTATGTTTATGTTTGTTATATAATTGAGTTGGCAATAGTACTACTTTGTCACAAGCTAATAAGGAGTGGACACAATAACACAATTCATATCAAGAGAAAAGTAAATGGTGTCACTGTTTTACACATAAAAATCTTTGTGAGGTTTGAAATTAAAATTTTATGACAGTTTGGAAGAGCCAATGTCTAAGAAGCTATTACATTATGAAAGGCAATTCAGTTCAGCAAAACATTATTTGTCAAACAAAATTGATATTACTAATTTGAATTTTATTATTTTTATAGTTTACATTTTTAATTTGTAAGATTGTTTTGCTTTATGATTTTACAAGAGCTATAAGCATAAGGGAGTTACTGCTTTCATAGTTCTATTTTAAGTATCATTAGAATTAAAATATTTTATATTAATACTGTGGGTTTATGATTGTTTTCCTTTAAAAGTTATAACTTTATTTTTCAAGTATAAGAAACAGTGGATTAGGGTGCAGATATAAGTGAAAACTTTCAAAAACTCACTGGTGATGAAGATAGTCACAACTTGAAGGTAGTCGTACATTAAATATATTGATGTTCATTGTGTTTATCCCCTGCTACAGCTTCAAGGTTATCAGGTTGTTTTATGATTCACAGGAACATTTCAGTATACAATTGACCTCTATTTTTTCTCTGAAAAATATAAAAGAAAGGACAATTCTTTTTATAAAAAAATATGTATTCATATATTAAATAATTATTTTGCTTTCCAAATATAAAGTAATAGATATGTAATCTCTTTAAAGAAAATTATATAAAATTGAATCATCTTTATATTAGCAGAAGAGCATAAAAATGATTTTGAAAGGGTAAATTAATGCAAAAGATTGTGATCAATGTGAGCCCATTAGGTTCTGTCAGAGAACAAAATACTATTGCTATATCTTTTCTCAAAATACTTTAATCTTGATTGAGCCCATCTCATTGAATTTTTCTTTGTTAAGCACAAAGCATGCATCTCTCATGAACATATTCGGCATTGTGTTTTCTGTAAATCATAAGGTTCAACAACAAGAAAAAATGAAAATAGAAAAATAGCATCATTGCCTAAATCATAATCAATTTGGGGTTTCAGGGAAAAATTAAAATCAACAAAGAAAGGTCAGTAACAAGAATCTTACCCATTTGAAAGCATGATTTAGAAAATAAGGTAGTTATTTTAATATAAAATGTTCTCCAAGTTAAAAATTGATACAAGTAGAACATAATCATTTATATGGAAAATATATAAAAATGCAATTATTGCCGAAACCGGTTTGGCTCAGTGGATAGAGCATCAGTCTGCGGACTGAAAGGTCCCAGGTTCAATTCCGGTCAAGGGCATGTACATTGGTTGCAGGCACATCCCCAATAGGGGGTGTGTGCAGGAGGCAGCTGGTCAATGATTCTCTCTCATTGATGTTTCTAACTATATATTTTTAAATGCAATTATTAAAATGAAAGATATAAAGCTTCCTATCAAATATTGGGGAAAAGCAGTAAATATTGGCACATACAGAAAACAAAGATTTAAATACTTCTATGAATTGTTTTGTTTGTTTTACTCTAGAGACATAATAATAAAAGTAAATTACTGACCATCTATGTAGTTCCAGGTCCTTTACATGCTGTCATAATAATGAAAGCTAAATAAATGTTCTTGGCTTCTTGAATTATAATAGGATAATTCATGCTTATAACAGTAACCCATCAAGCATTCCAAGAGCCTAAATTGTAATTCTAATCATACCTTCCATGCTATAATTTTACTATTAAATGTATTCTGTTGTATATATAATATGTGAAAAGTCATTAATATATAGCTAGTTTTGCATTAAAATAATTGAGAAACTGAAATGCTCTCTCTCTGATTTTTCTGATAAAATTAGCATATAATGACTTGTAGATCTGGGAAGGTTGATGGCAAATAATAAATAAATTTATTAGATGCTTTACTGAGAAAAAACTAATTCAATTGGCCTCCGTCAGGGTGGGCCAGCTGGCCCCCCACCTCTGCACAATTCTGTGCACCAGGCCTCTAGTTTTATAATAAAACAGCCAATCATTTCTATTTAAATTTAATTTGTAGTAGATGTTAAACATGTGTAGTCAAATCATCATGGACATGAGTCATAAGTTTATTTTAAGAATTTCTTTCTTTAAAGGGGACTGTATGTAAATAGGAGATACTGCTTATTCCTCTTTGGAAATATTATAAAAAAAAAAAAAAAAAGAAAGAAAGAAAGAAAAAAGGAGGGAGGGAGAGAAAGGAAACAAGAGAGAAATTATATTTGGAATTCATGTTTTTCCTGAGCCTATAAGCCTCACATATAATACAATTATATATTAGGAGCCAAGTAAAATGAATATTACTAGCAAGCTTCATTCAATTAAAACATTCAATACTGAGTTACCAAAATAAATACTAAAATCACTAATGTTCAACAAATTAACAGTATTCTATCTAGTCTCATACACCTGGGCTTACCAATGCCAGGAATATATCTTTATTTTTATGTACTACACTAAAAGGCAAACTAAATTCTAGTATCAAACAAAACATTTTTAAAGGATAACATAAAAATAAAGTATATATATGATCTATCTTCATCCCATGTTCTATATGATGATCTTCCTTTATTTTCATCTGGAGAGAAGAATTATTTCAATTTTTTTTCCAAGTTGGAGAGTCTATAATAAAAAATAAATGCCAATTAAACTCAAATTTTTTCTTCTAATGCTTACCATAGACTTTGTTTGAAGGTGATTTTTTTTTTTTTTGCTTTTAAACTAAGCTTCAAATCCATAAAACAGTGATAAATACCATTATTATCCACTGTATACATGTTGCAATTTGCCCTCTTACCTTATTATTCTGTCACTTATTTAGCCATATGTTCACACTTCACCAAATGAATAATAATCTTATCACTGGTTATTTTCATTCTATCTACAAAAAATTTTATAATACCTGCGGCATTCATTATTTATTATGAGTCTTCTTTTACTCATTTGTACAGATGATAGAGTTTTTTTCTCTTTTATTTATCTGTAAAAATCATGGAAATTAAGTCGTGGCAAAATAGAAACAGTTTTTTCATTAACTTAGCAATAAAATGTATTTTTTTGTTTTTCTATGAGTTTTTAGAGTATGGGAAACATTTTATTATTTTCACTGTACTACCTGAACATGGTACCATACTTGATAAGAAACTAAGACTAAAAGTGATGACGTAAATATTCTTGTTTGCTCATCTCCTGACATATGGAGCTGGTTGTAAAGCCTGTGGCTCCAGTATTTGAACTTGTATCACTGTTCCTATGCCTCCTGCAACATTTAAAGTTGTGGGTCAGATTCATCTAATCCTTTGTCAAATGCAGGGATCATATCTTTTTTCTCAGTACATCTTCCACGATAATTAACATATGCTGTGCAATAGCTTTCTTTTCTTTTTTTAAAATTTGTTTTAATCCTCACCTGAGGAGTGAATATTTTTTTATTGATTTTTAGAAAGACTAGAAGGGAGGGGAGAGAGAGAGAAGGAGAAAGTGGAGAGACAGAAATATTGAGGTGAGAGAGACAATTGGATTGGTTGCCTTCTACATGAACCCCTATTGAACCTGCAACTGAGGTATGCGCCCTTGACTGGAATTGAACCCATGACCTTTTGGTCTACAGGCTGATACTCTAACCCACATGTGTCAAACACAAGGCCCGGGGCCAAATCCAGCCCGCCAGGCCTTGCAATGTGGCCCGCACCACGCTGTCATCACTGCACTCCGCTGTCAGTTTATGACATTGTCAGTTTATGACTGTTCAGTAAACTATTCGGCCCGCGATTTAGGCTGGATTTTAGATTTTGGCCCCTTCTCTGATTGAGTTCGACACCCCTACTCTAACCACTGAGCAGAACTAGCCAGGGCACTGTGAAATAACTTTCAAATAACTCTCACACTTGGCAGCAGATCTTTAGAGGAGCTTGGTTATTGCTCTCAAAGGTCTTTAGAAAATTGCCTTTCGGATTTTTTTCACATGTTTTATAATATTTTTTTCATTTAGAATATATATTATTTGCATAGAAAACTTATCTAAATACAGGTTTCACAAATAAACCTGGAAGCCTCAAACAATAACAGCAAATAACCCTGAGCAATACTTGGTATAGCACATCTCTTAGCTTAGGAAATTATAACAGATTTTTATTTCATTCTTTGTTGTATAAATTTGTATTAAAACTTAAATGATCTTAAAATGTTAAAGTTTTCATTTTTACAAATCAGGTATCTATGCAGGCCATAAGGGGTTAATTGAGCATAGGCAGCACACACTTGTGACTCCAAATTGAATAATTTGATGTGTAAACAGGTACTTAGCATATAAGAAGCCATTACATGTGCAATTATCTGTCTTCAATTAATTGTGTGCATCTCTAAGAAGCAGCTTAAGTATATTTGTTTTCATCTTACTGGCTATAAGGCATGATATCTATATACATTTATTTTATTTATGCTATAACTTGAACTTTGGAAAAGTACATTGCTAACAGCAATTATTATGTGCCTATGAGGAAACATTGGGACTGAAACAATCATACTTCTTCCAATCAGCTCCCTTTCTCACCACACACAAACATACATGCCAGGAAGAAAATCAACTTCAGGCTTCTCACTAGGATGGCAAGCCATCACAAAACCTATATTTGTATGAACAACTATATGCCAACAAATTGGACAATCTGGATGAAATGGATAATTTTCTAGAAACCTACAAACTTCCAAAACTGAATCAGGAAGAATCAGAGAATCTAAACATACAGATTACAAGTAGTGAAATTGAAGCAGTAATAAAAAAATAACACATACAAAATAAAACTCCCAATAAACAAATGTCCTGGACCTGATGGCTTCACATGTGAATCTTACCAAACATTCAAAGAAGAACTAACACTTGTCATTCTCAAACTATCCCAAAAATATTCAAGAGGAGGGAAGACCTCCCCCCGCAAGCTCATTTTACAAGGCCAGCATTATCCTAATACCATAACCAGATAAAGACACTACAAAGAAAAAAAATTATAGGGCAATATCGCTGGAGAATTTAGATGCTAGATTCCTCAACAAAATATTAGCATGCAATACACAGATCTTGTCACATAGAAATCCACATCTGAAAGCTATATGTTCATGTTGACCAATGTCACCTCAATCTAATAATTACATACATACATACTACATACCTAAATAAAGGATCATACATCATGATTAGATGGGATTTAATTCAGGGATGCAACGTTGGTGCAATATCTGCAAAGCAATAAACATGATGCACCACATAAACAAATAGAAGGATAAAACCACATTCTCATATCAATAGATACAGAAGAAGTTTTTGATAAAATCCAGCACCCATTTATATACACTGGTATAAAAGCCTAAATGACTGTCCAATTGTTCAACCGTCCAACCATTTGACCATCCAACTGGTAGCTATGATGTGCACTGACCACCAGGAGGCAAACAACACAGAAGCAGAAACCACAGACATGGAAACATGGAACAGACTGATGAATCTCAGAGGGAAGGGGGAGGTGGAAGGGTGGGAAGAGATTAACCAAAGATCTTATATGCATACTAGAGGCGTGGTGCATGGATTCGTGCACCAGTGGGATCCCTCAGCTTGGCCTGTGCCCTCTTGTAATTCAGGACCGATCCCTAGGGGGATGTTGGAGAGCTGGTTTTGGCCTCATTCCTGCAGTGCTCGTATTCATGTACTGGGCCTCTAATTTATGATAAAAACTCTCAGCAAAGTGGGAATAAAGGGAACATACCTCACATAATAAAAGCCATATATAACAAACCCATAGTCAACACCATACTCAATGGGCAAGAACTCTAAAGTGTTCTCCTTAAGATTGGGAACACGACAGGAATGTCTGCTTTCACCATTTGGAAATGTCATTAAGCCTGGATTTCATAGATGACTGCTAAGGAAGGAGTGAAAGCATTGTCAGCATAACACATAGCGTGTCGATTTTAACCCAAACAGTAGACAAAAGAAAGAATTGAGAAAATGAATCTCCTTATGAGGTAGCTAAATTTGAGTCATAATGTGTACTGTTTAACTAAAGATAAATCAAAGTGTTGGTTCCACATTTACTAACAAAAAAAAAAAATATGACTTTGTGTAATAAGATCAAAAGGCCAAATTCTGTCATCTTTATTAAATATTAGAATTACAGCCATTAATCCTCCCTCAATGATCAAGCTTTAAAAATTACAGACTATAATCTCAAAAGGATTTTGTAAAGGATTTGTTTATTACTTTATTAGAAGCTCGGTTGTTTAAAAATGGATTAATTCTAATGATTCAAATCAAGATGTATATACATCCCTGCCATCAATACTCATAAGTACTCAACAGGAAAAGAAGTCTGAAGTGCTGCATGCACAAATCTGACCAAATGTGAATCGTTTTCTATAATAGATCGCCTCAGAAGAAATTTACTTCACATGCTAATTTCAATAGAATCTTATAAGAATTAAACACATTTTAATGTAAAAAATGTTTAAGCAGCTTAGAACTTTAAGATAACATATAAGTTCTAATGCTTGAGCAAATGGGCTCCAAATAGATTACTGCGGCCCTAACTATATTAAAGTCACAAATAGTAACACTAAATGCATGAAAAATAGCTTAGAGACAAAATTCTAAAATATATAGATGAAAATTGACCTGCTGAGAAAATGAAAATACTACATCTTTTTTCACTTACGTGCCAAAATTGGGCATTGTTTACAACAACCACACACACGCATACTTAACTTGGCAAGTTAGAAATTGAAATAAAATGTTCACCTTCAGACAGCTCCATATTGCCATTTTCTTGTGTAAAATGGAAGCTGAGGAAGATTTGGAAAATCACTAGAACCCTTTGGAGATTTACCATTGGAAAACAACCCATATCTGTATTGCTTTCTGCCTATAACAGTGAATGTGGGCAAAAGAAAAAGGGTGATCTGATCATAAATTCCTAACTGGGCAAGTCCATGGTGGGTAGTCACACCCTAGGCTTGTAACTTTTTAGTAAAAGGTTTATTTTGCCTTAGCTCTGTTCATGTAGGTCTGTGGTCGGCAAACCGAAGCTCTCAAGCCACATGTGGCTCTTTGGCCCCTTGAGTGTGGCTCATCCACAAAATACCACATGCGGGTGCGCACGTACAATGTGATTGAAACTTCGTGGCCCATATGCAGAAGTCAGTTTTTGGCCTGAGAGAGTCTATTTTGAAGAAGTGGTGTTAGAAGAAGTGGGGGTGTCAGTTGTCCACGACCTAGGTTAACACACCTCTGACAAAAGTGTAACCACTCTCAAGAGGGCACCTACTCTTATTAACTATCCTGTAGTCCAATCCCCACCTTGCTTATTCCTACCCTCATGCAAGCTTCCTTCCCTTCCCTCTTTAATCTCAAACACATAAAAAGAAGCTGGAGAACTCGGGAGCATTTCACATCCTCCCCTCTGGCATATGTAGCTAGTTTAGTTCAAATAAGCTCTTGGACAGTGTACCTACGTATTTGAATGTTTCTTACTTCAGTATAAATAGTGACATAATGCTCATTTTATTATATCTCTTTATTACAAATTGCTTTCCAATGAATGTATAATTTGAGCTTCACATTAGATGGGGGAGTAATATCCCTAAAGAAATTGAGGTTTCAATGTTTGACTTGTCCAAGGAAACAAAGCTGGTACATTTTGAGGTTTATATCATTTGTAGATCAAGAAATTTGCAATGCGATCTGTATGCCAATGAAAGGAGCCAGGTTTATTGCAGTGGGAACTGCATTGGCACCTCTTTTATATTCAGAGACAAGAGCTGTGAACGGGATGGCTAATGCTCTCAGGGATCTCTACAGAAAAGGTTTCCAGAGTGGAAAGCATCACTATAAACTAAAGGAGGAAGACACAAAACAACCTATAAATGAGAAGTTAGAAGTGGGTGTAGAGGCATTTCATTCTTTAGGAACAAAGAGAAATAAAAAAGAAAACAACGAGTATGGGTTATAGAGTTGTACATGTAATAAGCAATGCAATTTAATAAAAGCAATAAATAAAAGCAGCATGACCTGTGGATGCAATTATCTCTGCCTGGGAACTCTAGAACATTACCTGTAGCGATGAAATACAGCTCACTTTATTTTAATTGAATGAGGCTGCCTTGTTGGAAACAACTTCTCTGACAGTTATTCTGTTGAAGTCCCAATATGCTTATGAGTTAACAATGCTGTATCCTAGAAGAAGAAACAATGAGACAAGAAAAGGAGAGATTTTGGAAAGTGTAAAAAAACACACACACACACACAAAAGAAAAAAACAAAAACAAAAACAAATACTGCCTAGATGTATTAATAACTATTGGACAATTTAGAAAGAAATGTAATTATAACAAGATCTTCCTATTATATTACTTTGGGCAAATACAGATTCAACTTAAGAAGCTGCCTGTCTCCTTATAGTTCTACTATAAATCACTTTCTAGAGATCTTGGGGCAAAACATCTAATCCTATCTCTAGCCTTCAATAAAGAACTAAATGCAATTTAACTAAGTTTAAAGTGATAGCTAAAGAAGGCTAAATAGGTCTAAATACCAGTGTGCATGTTAGTCAACAAGTAGCAATTATACAGGAAGACAGTGAGGATTGCTAAAGACGGGAACTAAATAATAAAAAATGTCTCAAGCTTAGTGAAAACCAATTACAGAAAAGAGACACTGGATTCCGTTTTGCTGAGAAGCATTTTTAGCTACCACCAGAACATATGAATTAAGATAACTCTGTAACTGAGAACCTTATTAAAGCCCTCTGTCATCATCCTATCTTATAAAGAGGGAACATGCTAATTGACCTTCATGCCATTGCAGAGATGGCAGTGCCCACAGCCAATAAGAGGGAATATACGAATTGACTACCCTGCCCTCAAAGATATCAGTGCTCACAGCCACAAGATGGCGGCACCCAATCCCCTTAGCCCCGCCAGGGCAGCAGGTGCGTGGCAAGGCCTGACCTGCCCCCTGGAGAGCCTGGCTGCTCTGCACGCCTGCCTCTAGAGACTTCCATCCCTTTAGCTCCCCAGCCACCCAGGGCCGCCCGAGGCTCAGGTAACCAGGGCCAGCCAAGGCTTGCGCTGCCGGCAGTGGCAGCAGCAGAGCTGTGATGGGGGTGTCACCTTCCCCTGATCACAGGGTCACCTCCTGCCCCTGAAGGCTCCCAGACTGTAAGAGGGGGCAGGCCAGGCTGAGGGACACCCCTTCCAGTGCATGAACTTTCATGCCCCAGGCCTCTAGTATTTTTAATAAGTAGCTGAGTAAATCTAAACAACTTCTAGAAGATTTTTACATTCTGTTTTATTAAAAGGAATATTTTATTTTTTAATCTTTATTAGTGAAAGTATTATAGACGTTGCCTTTCCCTCCCTACCCCATTGACCCCCTTCTAGCCTGCCCCTGCCCACCACCCTAGGCCTTCACCACACTATCGTCTGTGTCCATGGGTACATACAAGCTCTTTGGTTATTCTCTTTCCACCCACCCACCTACCCCCACCTTTCTTCTGAGATTCAGCAGTCTGTTCCATGCTTCTATGTCTCTGGATCTATTTTGTTCATCAGTTTATTTTTTTCTTTAGATTCCACATATGAGTCAGATCATGTGATATTTATCTTTCTCTGACTTAGTTCACACCTGTCAGACTGGCTACCACCAACAAATATGGTGAGATGAATGAATGTATATAAGAAAAATCTTGCCGGGACCGGTTTGGCTCAGTGGATAGAGTGTCGGCCTACGGACTGAAAGATCCAGGGTTGGATTCCCGGCAAGGGCAAGTACCTTGGTTGCAGGCACATCCCCAGTAGGGGGTGTGCAAGAGGCAGCTGATCGATGATTCTCTCTCATCAATGTTTCTAACTCTCTATCCCTCTCTCTTCCTCTCTGAAAAATCAATAAAATATATTTTTTTTAAAAAAGAAAAAAGAAAAATCTTGTGATTCAGATAATTAAATTCAAATGGATATGAGGCCCAATTTCATAATTAAAATATGCTGAAGTCTATAATATTATATGCATAAAAGTTAGTCAAGTGGATGGCAAAATGCGGCTCATGAGCCATATGCAGCTCTTTGGCCCCTTTAGTGTGGCTCTTCCACAAAATACCATGTGTGGGCGTGGACGTACAGTGTGATTAAAACTTCATGGCCCATGCACAGAAGTTGGTTTTGGCCTGGGCAAGTCTATTTTGAAGAAGTGGCATTAGAACACTAAAGGGGCCAAAGAGCCGTATGTGGCTCACAAGCCAAGGTTTGCCGACCACTTAGTCCTTTCAGAATTAGTTTTCCTGCCCATAAGCCACCAACTCTTAAATATAAACAATATATACCATTTATCTTTGACCACGTTGTGATGAATGCCTTTTCTATGCTTATTTGCTATCCATACAACTTTTCAGGTGAGGTGTCTGTTCACATCTTTTACCCATTGTTCAGTCGTTTGTTTGTTTTTTCTTCTTTTTTAAAATACATTTTTATTGATTTCAGAGAGGAAGGGAGAAGGAGAAAGATAGAAACATCAATGATGAGAGATAATCATTGATTGGCTGCCTCCTGCACGCCTCACCCTGGGGAACAAGTCCACAATCTGGGTATGTGCCCTGACCAGAATCCAACCGTGACCTCCTGGTCCAGCTGGGCAGTTTTTGTTTTCTTATTATGATGTGAAAACAGGTGTTATATATATATATATATATATATATATATATATATATATATATATATATTGACATTCATTTATCAGATATGTCTGTTGTAAATATGGGAAGTAGTCTATAGCTTGTGTTCTCATTCTATTAGAATTGTCTTTTTGAAAGCATACATTTTTAATTTTAATGAAGCCCAGCTTATCAATTATTTCTTTCATAGCTTGAGCCTTTGGTGATGTATCAATAAAAGCCCTGCCCATATTCAAGGTCATCTAGGATTTCTCCTGCTATCTTCTAGGAGTTATAGATTTTCATTTTACATTTAGGTGTGTGATCAGTCAGTTATTTTTAGCAAAGGATACAAGGTCCCTGTCTAGATTTATTTATTTTGTTATGTGTATAACCAATTGTTACAACACAATTTGTAGGGGAAAAAGCTATATTTGCTCCTTTGTCAAATATCAGTTGACTATATATTTATGAATATATTTCTGAGATGTCTGTTCTGTCCCACTGATACATTCATCTAGTATTTTGTAAACACCACACCATCTTGAATACTGTAGCTTTATATGTATTCTTAAAGTTGGATTGTGTCAGTCCTCTGATTTTGTTCTTCTTTAAAATTGTGTTGGCTATTCTGAGTCTTTTGAATCTCCCTATAAAATTTAGAATCAGTTTGTTAAAATCCATAAAAATAACTTTCTGAGATTTTGATTGGGAAAACATTAAATCTATAGAATAAGTTAGAGGAAGAACTGACATGTTGAATCTTTCTATTCAGGAACATGGAGGGGAAAATAACTTTATTTTATTATTTTTACTAGAGTTCTGTAGCTTTCCTAAGAATTTAGATGTTTAATATGTTTTGTTAGGTTTCAATCTAACCATTTCACTTTGGGGGATGCTAATATAAATGGTATTGCATTTTTAATTTCAAATTGCAATTGTTTTTCCTGGCATACAGGTGGTATATTAATCTTGTATCTCTGTTATCCTACAGCACTGCTCTAATTGCTTATTAGTTCCAGGTGGGAATTTTTGTTAATTCTTTGATTTTTCAACATATATAACATTATCTGCAAACAAAAATAGTTTTTTCTTTTCTCCCAGTCTGTATATTTTTGTTGCCCCTTTCTGTGGGAGAACTACTTGTCAGGGCACTATGGTGAGAGTCCATGTGTTATTTAGAGGGATGTTATTTAATATCCATGAATTTGGGGGGGATTCTAGTTTAATTCCACTGTGGTCTGAGGGCAAACACTGTATGATTTATTTTCTCTTTAAATTTGTTAATGTGTGTTTTATGGTGCAGAATACGGTTTATCTTGGTGAATGTTCCATGTGAGCTTAAGAAAAATGTGTATTCTGCTGTTGTTGGATGATGTAGTCTATAGATGTCAATTATATCCACCTGATTAATGGTACTATTGGATTCAGTGATGTCCTTACTGATTCTCTAAGAGAGGGGTATTGCGTTGAAGTTCCAAACTATGCTAATGGATTTGTCTGTTTCTCCTTGTAGTTCTATCAGATTTTGTCTCAGAGTGTTTGGCATTCTATCGCTAGACTCAAACACATTCAGGACTGTTATGTCTTCTTGGAAATTTGGAAACTTTATCATTATGCAATGTCCTTCTTGTCCCTGATAACTTTCCTTGCTTTGAAGTCTTCTCTGAAATTAATACAGCTACTCCTGCTTTCTTTTCATTAGTGTTTATATAGTTTTTGTTTTGTTTTGTTTGTTTGTTTGTTTTGTGTGTGTGAGTGTGTTTTTTTTTTGCTGGTCACTTATTTTTAATAATTTTGTGTCTTGTATTTAAAGTGGGTTTCTTACTGAAACCGGTTTGGCTTAGTGGATAGAGAGTTGGCTTGTGGACTGAAAGGTCCCAGGTTCGATTCCGGTCAAGGACATGTACCTTGGTTGCAGGCACAACCCCTGTAACAGGGAGCTGGCTGCTGGCTTCTGGAACATATGGAGACCCTGTCGGTCACTGCCATGTGTGGCCCAGGGGTCCCTGCATGCACCCCAGCGGCCACGACAGGGGACTGGCTGCCAGTCTCTGGGGTGTGCAGAGACCCCGGTGGCCACCACTAGGTGGCAGGGACACCCTCCTAGCCCAGTGGATACAACACAGGGGCTGCATGAGCTACAGAGGAAACACTATTTTAAACAAATATCCACTGAGGATGTGCCTCCAATCAAGGTACATGCCCTTAACAAGAATCAAATCTGGGACCGTTCAGTCTGCAGGGCCACGGTCTATCCACTGAGCCAAACCAGTTCCAGCTTAAAAACCTTTACTGACCACTCATTGGCTAAACTCTTCTACACCACCACCACTTGCAGTGTTCTTGGTAACTTGGGTTATAAGAATCCAAGAAAGTGATCAAGAGTTTTTCCACCTCACTCTTGGAGGAAAAAACGAATGTCCACTGCTGGAGGAGCTAAGTAATGTCATATCCTGCCATAACTGGTTTGACTCAGTGGATAGAGCCTTGGCCTGCTGACCGCAGGATCCAGGTTCAATTCTGATCAAGGGTATGTACCTAGGTTACAGGCTCCTCCCTGGCTGGGGCCCAGGTCAGGGCTCATGCAGGAGGCAACCAATCAAAGTGTCC
This sequence comes from Pipistrellus hanaki, assembly GCF_964339955.1. Taxonomy (NCBI): domain Eukaryota; kingdom Metazoa; phylum Chordata; class Mammalia; order Chiroptera; family Vespertilionidae; genus Pipistrellus; species Pipistrellus hanaki. Next base: position 41,298,418 of record NC_140506.1, on the reverse strand, counting down.
CTCTCACATTGATGTTTCTCTCTGTCTCTCCCTCTCTCTTCAACACTCTTTAAAAATCTATGGAAACATATCCTCAGGTAAGGATAAAAGAAAGAAAGAGAAAGAAAGAGAGAGAGGGAGAGAGAGAGAGAGAGAGAGAGAGAGAGAGAGAGAGAGAGAGAGAGAGAGAGAGAAAGAAATGTAATATCCTATGAAAGAGGCATCTTGAAAATGCCTAAAGAAAGTTATCATTTTTCACAGTGAAGGGACTAGAGTCCGTGTTGATGAAAACATCTTGGCAGCTGCCAAACATCTGGTAGTGGCTGCAGCAGTGGGGTAATGGGGCTGGCTCCTTCTCTTGAGCAGCCTGGTCACCTCCCACAGAGGGTGGCCAGACTGCAACTTAGGCCTGCTCCCCATGGGTGATTTTCCAGTCATTATTATTTCAAAAATTTCTTCTGTTTCCCTGGGGAGCAGGCCTCAGCTGTCAGTAGGACATCTTCTGAGGGATCCCAGTCTGTGAGAGGGGGCAGGCTGGGCTGAGGGAACCCTCACGGTGCATGAATTTCATGCACCTGATCTCTAGTATGCTAATGATATGCTAAGGCTGCTCAATTGCTTGCTATGATGTGCACTGACCACCAGCGTGGGGGGCAGACTACCAAGCAAGATAGGCAGGACATGTCCTGGAGCCCTCCTATGGTTCCTCCACAGTTGGCCAGCCTTCCACATCTCTCCCAGGCCCTGGTCATGCAACAGTGGGGTCCTCGGCCTGGCCTGTGCCCTCCCATAATCTGGGATCCCTCAGGAGCTGCTGGAGAGTTGATTTTGGCCTGATCCCACCAACAAGGCCAAGGAACCCCACTGGTGCATGAATTCATGCACCGGGCTTCTAGTATTTAAATAACACTATAATCCTTCATGGGTATTGTCTATACTTTATAATAATAAAAATTATGCTAATTAATCTTTACCATCCTTTGTACCATTGCAATCATTTATTTCACTTACACAAAAGCAGGCATGCATATTATAGATACACAGAGATATGTGTTCATAGTTAATATTATTTTAAATAAACTGCTTTCTGTTATATCAATAATAAGAAAAATAAGTTTTTTTTTATTTTACCTTCACTATTCATTCTTCAATGATATTCCTTACTTTATATAAAGCTAATTTTTTACATATATTATTTTCTTTCTCTCTTGTGTCTATTATAGTTGTTACTCATTTCTAGGATTGGCCTACTGATAATTTTTTTTTTTTTCAATTTTGGTTTGTTTGACAATAGCTTTATTTTTCCTTCACTTTTGAAGGATAATTTCACCGAGTACAGAACTCAAGCTGGTGAAGTTTTTTTTTTTTTTTTTTTCTCACAATACTTAAATATTTCTCTACACTTTTTCTTTCTTGCAAAATTTCTGAGGAGAAATTGGCTATGTTTGTTTCTCTATATTTAAGGTTCCCAACCCCAGCTTCTTTCAGGGAATTTTCTGTATCTTTGACTTTTTATAGTTTTAAAATGATATGTGAAGGTATAGTTTTTTTTCTTTCGGCATTTTTCATGAGTGGTGATTACTGAGTTTTCAGGATTTGTTGGCTGATGTTTAATGTTAATTTGGGGGATTTTTCAGTCATTATTATTTCAAATATTTCTTCTGTTCTTTTTTTCTCTCTCTTTTTAGTAGTTGTATTATGCATGTTACACATTTGATAGTTATCACAAAATTTTTAGATATGCTGTATAGTAGTTTGGGGTGGTGTTTTTTTCAGTCTTTATTCTCTGGCATTTTTTAGATTTTCCATTTTTCTGCTTATATCACCCATTTGTTCTTGCATGCTATCTATTTTATCCCTTAGAGCCCTTAGTCTAATAATGGTTGTTTTAAATACTCAGTCTTATAATTTCAACATCTCTGCCATATCTGGTTTTGATGCTCCTCTGTCTCTTCAACTTGTTTTATACATTTTAGTATACCTTTTGTTTTAGCCCAACATGATGTATTGGTTTAAAAAAAAATCTGCTGTAAATCAGGCTTTAGTAATTTGGTGCTGAGGTATGGGGCAAGATCAAGCATTCTGTAGTCCTATATGTAGGCCTCAGTCTTTCATGTCCCTATGCCTCTTGACTGGGAACTTCCCAAGTGTTAACCAGTTTTTCTTCCTCTATAGAGGGGAAGTGATGGCCAGGGTGGGTTAAAGTTGGGTATTTCCTCAGGTCAGTTAGGCTCTGACAAAACCTTAGGAGGTTAGGTTCTTTTTAACTAGTTTCTCCTGAGTTTAGGCCTTGTTAAGAACAGAGTGCTCTGGAGGATTTCAAATGTTCCCTTTCCCACCTCTCTTCTTCCTCCCAAGGGAAGTATGATGCGATTTTTCTTCAATATCTACTGTGGGACTTGGTTGAGCTCCTTGAAGTAAATCTCACAATATTTTAGTGCCTTCTCTATGTCTGGGTTCCTTAATTTTCACTCCTTATTTAAATTTCTATCTATTCTCAGTTGTGTCAGGTATTATTCTCCTTCCATAAGAATAGAATCCCTTAATTGTAATCTTGAAGATAACATACACCAACTGTCTTGCAGCTAGACATGCCTAATTACTATAGTCTGGACATTGAGTCATAAAGAAAGCAAAATGATATACAATGACTCCCAGAAACCATTCTCAAGAGACAGTGAGCATACACCTACATCCTGCCTCCTCTGTTCTTTCTACCCTGCTGCTTAAAATGCAATAGCGGTTGTCTTCATACTAAGGTTAAGGTCAGAGTATGAAAATACCGGATCCTAAATCCCTGATACGATAGTGCAGCCTACAATCCCTAGGGCTGCTCAGTTGACTTTTAATAGAGAGAGGGATTGCTTCTCTGCCTTTTGGATAAGATCAAGTGTAATTGAAATTTGTGAAAAGTATCTGTTTATTCTTATTTTATGTTAGATATTTTATTTAGTCACATACAATTTTAACCTAAACTGATTTAAAACAAATGTTTCTATTTGAAAACTACATACACCCCCATTACACACACACACACACACACACACACACACACACACACACATACACACACACACACACAATGAAAGAACTCTATAAAATAAACCATCAAACTACATTTTTATTTTTAAACAGGGTAACCCTGGGAAACTATTTTTTTTCTTAATTTTAATATTGGTGTGTACTCATTGTAGCTGTGATACCTGCCCTGTCTTGCCTGATGATTTTATTTCTATGACATCTGACCTCTACTACTCTCGATCAAGAACTTTCCAAACAACATCAGTATACTCTGAGACAAATACCGAGTATCTATGGAATCAGTCCTGTAGGATACTCTCCCTTAAGCCAAAACTACTCTGAGTTTTCAGGGCTTGTAAAATGTTGACCAAGTGACCTCTAGACAGGTGGATTATTGGGTTTTACAAGATGTGTTATAAAAGTTTGAATCTCAGTCCCTATCTGCTTTAGGCCACAGAATGCTCAGTTCCTTTATAATTCACAAGGTATTGGGCTCCAGACATTCACATATTAAAAAAGAATAAAGTGATAAAAATGGTATCTTGATTATTAACTTGGAGGCGTTAGGAAGAAGGTGAAAATTAAATTGAAAACCAACACATTAACTTTTCCTATATGTCTGCAACTCTAAATGGTGAGTGTAGACGCAATGCCTTCAATGCAAGGAGACCATTTTATGGGCCTTTAAATTTAAAACTCCATATATACTCTGGTTTCTCTTCAGATCCTATAAATCTTTAGCCTTTTGAAAAACTCCGTATGAATTGAAGAGGAATGTCAAGGAAAAAATGCATCTGTTTAGCAACTTGCAGTTTGGGGAATATTCTTCAGAAAAACCACATTAGCATAAAAATGGCAGTGTGGAGATTGGAAGGACATAATCCTTTGCAAAGTCTCACCCTCCTTAATTTAAGTACATGAAGGCAGCTCCAAAAGTCATCTGGTTTGAGAGCTCCTGGCTGTCTGTGCGCTGATATTGCTGCTGCTGACGGCAGAGAAAAAAGAAAAGGGGGGAAAAAAGAGGTTTCTTATATTTGCCCTCCAGCTGAAGACAACACTAAACTTGACAAGTCAGAGTGATAGCATTGAATTATAGGCATTCAAAGCCCACTTAATAAGTAAGTGGGATTAGTGCTGTCTCTTAAAAATGCTGCTTTGAGTTCAGGGCTGTATTGGTGAAAGAGAAATGAAGAATAACAGGAGCTGCTCAGTAAATGATAAAGAAATCGAAAATAAGGGGGGAGAAAAAGCCTAGAGCCCAAGAAAGCTGGCTTAAGGCTAAATCATAACTTTCATAACTAGTGAAATGCATAAAAGACATTTCTCAATGTTTCTATGTATAAAATGTGCTGATGTTATGCCAGGCTATGTATTTATAACCAAAGGTACATATGATAGCATGATGATCTTGAGGTTGATTTTACTTTGCATAGCAGAAAAACACATTTAATTAAGATCACTGTTTAATATATTAGATTTTTCTGGAATATTGGGCATCCGCAGATGCAGTGTTCTCTCCCCAGGTCAGTACATTGATTAAGTGGAGAGCAAAGATTCCGTATCATGCTACTGATAAAGTGAGTCTTGAGGGAAGCTTCTTAAGAATCTGACTTGCTTTCCATTAACCTTTTGACCCAGCTCCCAGTATGCTTGATTTTAACCATAATACACTTTAATCCAGAGAGTCCTGGGACACTTCCACCAGAATCTATAAAAGTACAAAACCAATATACATAATAATTGATTATTTCAAATAATCATAACTCACTTTTTAACAGATATTTACAGTTTACATTGTGCTATCATTTGCATTATCTCATTTGATGATAGAGTGGGTTGCCACCATGTGACTTGCATGTAATAAGAACCCAGGAAGTGCTTATGGATTGATTAACCGTATAATCTTCTTGCTAATGCAAGCAGTGAAATGTTCGGTAACTCTGGCTACATCATTACCTCAGCTGTCTGGCCCATCATGATAATTTCCACAGGGACACTGCTTCCAAACACAAACATACACACAGCTTTCCTGAAAAAAAAAAAAAAGGAGGGCAATTAGGCCAGCTGGTTAGATAAGGGTGTGGTTTTCTGTGTCCCACAAAGACAAAAGCAGCTGCTTTGTTTACCTGGTGCAAGGAATTCTCCACCCACAGCTGCTTTAAAGTCATGACTTGTCCCATAAAAACCCAGTCACAGTGATTTGTTCTCAACACATTTTTCATCATGCTAAGCAATACTTGAGTATGCTCTGGCATTAGATTGTTTTGGGGTTTTGTTCCATAATGTTTTCATTAAATGTGCATGCTAAAAGAGGAATGAGTAAGGGAATAGAAATTGCCACTGGAACATTCTAGCCAGGCAGGCTTTATAAATAATGCTTTGTTTCTGCTCTTGATGTCAATCCAGCCAAGTCTTTCAGTGCCTATCTTTGTTATTCTGAATACTGCAGGTGCCAGCGCTAGCCCTCTCTCTCCCTTTCTCCCCTTTTTTGGTAAGGAAACAGAAATAGAATGATTGTAGATAAAACCATTATGAAGATCAAAAATATGTTTTGCTACAAAAAGAGAAGACCTCAGGATATGAATAAATGCAAAATGGAGCAAATTATATGCTCATTTACTGTTCCATAATACTAAAAGGGAGGGGGGGGGCTGGAAGAGAAGAAATTATAAACTAAAAGGAATGTTTTTCTTAGAAAATGCAGTAAATAAATGGCTTTGTAATATTGGTATTCAAATAGGTAAAAAATGATGAGAGCAAAAGTTATTTAATATGAATGAAACCATTAAGGCATGCATACTTTCATACAAAAAAATTTACAAGCCATATGGGGAGTTCATTAAATAATGTGTGCTTAGTTTCCGGGTGGTTGGATCATGTCATTTAATCATGAAATTGTAACGATGCTCCTTAGGCCAACATGGCAGACATGCCTATGGTGACCCTTCAGTGAGTCATTTTCTTGGGTCCCTTCAGATAGAGTGCAGAAAGACCTGTAACTTCTTCTAGACAATATATCATATGGAAAAAATTATATTTTTGACATAAGATACCATCTTAGCAGACTTGAGCTAGAGAGCCTCCTACTGGCCTTGAAGAAGCAAGCTGCTGAGTGTGGAGTTGGGCAGGTTCTCCTCAGGGTAGAGACTAGCCCTTGCTGGGGACCTGGGGAGTCTAGGGAAGTAGATGACACCTACTTTGGAACCATAAGGCAGGGCTATGATGCCAGTGTCCGGAGGGCACGAGAGTGTCTGCTAGCAGTCAACATGAGCTTGTTTCTTACTGCTATCGCACCCCACACAGACAGACACACATGCACATACACCAAAAAAAAAACCCAAAAAACAAAACAAGACCAAAAAAAAAAAAAAAAACTCCCAATTTTTGCTTCCAAAACTTTTTGGTGATACATTTTAAAGCATACTTTGGTCTATCTCAATGTTTTGAAATTTGTTATTTCTTCTTTACTGATAATGTTTGTTTCTTGAGATTTTGGTTTTATCTGTGGCTTTGAGTGACCTTGATAAGCTTCTCTTTCACAGCATCCTTATTTATCTTCCTGCCTTTCTTGATTTCAGAATCTTTTCCAGGTTTTTGTAGCTCTGTTATTTTGGATAAAGCACCTATCCCATTTATCTTTTCTCAAGCACCTCTTCTGAAAATGGGGATAAGATCTCAGACAAATATCAGGACAAAACAGGGTCATATAGTTAGTATTCAACCTTCCTCCTTTTTCTCTCCTATAAATATACAGCTTTATTTTTTATTGTGCTCTCCTCAAAAGGTCTAAAGTTTCATTTCTAAAAAAAAAAAAAAAATTGTGAGAGAAACTCCAGCTCTCTTTTAGGAGTTTATAGGAATAAATGTTTTACTGTAAATTCAATAAAATGTGAACTCACATATTTTCCAGACTGACATCTTTTGAACTTTTCTAAAATTACCTGTTAGTATAAAAAAACACACAAAACTGCTGTTGACCTTTGCTTGGACCTCAAATTTACAGCTAAAGGTTTAGCAGGTCAACGGTCTTTTATTTTCCCACCTTTTATATTTCACTGGATGGACAACTATAGGGTCCTAAAAGTGTTAAAATAACAGAACAAGTAAGTGTCTGAGAGTCCTCTGATGCACTGACTTCCACAAAATCAATGTGTGAAGCACTATATTTAGTTGAAAGGCTAACTACATCCTTTCTCCAAAGCACTCACTGTTCTCCCACCACTTTTAATTCTCTTAAGCAGATGTTTATATAAGTGCATCTTTTAGTAATCTTTTAGGTTTTTTGTTATAGTTTATGTTTTAATTTTTTCCACTTTCATCATAAAGTTGGTAATGAGATGGTTAGACAAAAAAAACTTTGTTCTCCATAAAGTGTAAAGTAGACTGTCATTAACCAACTAAGTGATAATATAGGAGTTAATATCCTATGTCAGGAGAAAGTTTTATATTATAGCTTCAGATAATGAAGATTAGCAAAGCACTTTTTCAAGTTGTAATTCTGATTAGATTAGATGAGGGGAAATTGTTGTTGTTATTTCAATGGAGTTTCTTGAGAAGAGCCATCTCAAAAGTCTAATAAAATGTCTCAAAATTCAGTTGGAACCATTTCTCATTACCTCAGACCAAGAAGTTTTGATTGCATTCCTGTGGCTTTTATCTGGCTTGGAAGTTATGCCAATGATTTCTGTAATATAGAATAAAGATGTAATTGAAAACATTTTTCTTTTATGTAATTTAGAAATAATTTGTTTGGGTTTCTACTCTTAAATATAGTCTCTCAACTCTTAAAGCTGGCCATGGACCTGAAGCACAGATAGAGAGTGACAGACTGAGGATAAGTTGTTCTTTTCATTGGTCATGGCTATGATTTGGGTAAGGAGGAAATAAAATACCATGAAAGTAACTAGATTGACAAAAGTTAAAATGACAAGGATAAAATTCTGACTTTAGCAATACCACTTCCCCAAATTAAAGCTTTCTTCATTGTTGAAACTTTCAGTCCATGAATTCATTATTTACACTGAGCCCATCTGTTTTCCTGGCATTGGTTTGGCTATTATTTTCTGTAATAAAGACATGTTCAATTTTGAAAACAAATACTCAAGTTCCTTAAATCTTTTGTTCAATACATTTTTTAATTCTTTGACTATTCATTTTTTATATGCATTGTATATTCTTTGGTATCATCATTAGTTTCACATTTATCCCTTCACATATCAACTTAATTTCCTAATTAAACAGGGTGAAAAGGGGATAAGAGGAAGAAAGAAAGAAGAGAGAGACGGGAGAAGGGAGGGAGAGAGACCTATGTTAGGCAGTGGGAAAGTTCCCACTTTATAATAAGTTGCTAAGTATTTTTAATCTATGTTACAGATGGATAGATCATTAACAACAATCCATGTAGAAAAAAAATACATAAGGTGTTTAAAATTTGTATATATTACTAGGCTAATAATTAAGGTGCCTCCTTCTCAGTTTTCATTGCTTGCTCATGAATAATAAAGATTATATTTATTTTTACCAACTCCAGAAAACTACTAGAAGTAGTTTTCTAAAAGATATGAATGAAGAACATATAAGTAGAGAAGGAAGCAAGATTCTATGGAAAATGAAGAAGGAAAAAATACTGGTCAGGTCAGGAGTAAAACAAGTTCTCATACATATCTTTTAAAAAATATATTTTATTGATTTTTTACAGAGAGGAAGGAGAGAGGATAGAGAGATAGAAATATTGATGAGAGAGAAACATTGATCAGCTGCCTCTTGCACACCTCCTACTGGGGATGTGCCCATAACCAAGGTACATGCCCTTGACCGGAATCGAACCTGGGAACCTTGAGTCCACAGGCCGAAGCTCTATCCACTGAGCCAAACCAGTTTTGGCACATAATACATATCTTAACTTGATTGATTGCTAGACATCTTTCTCTCTGAGTTTGGAATACACCTGCTTACTGTTAAGAGCCAGAATGAATTTTACTTTCAATTTTTGCTAATTTAAATGAAGCCATTCTCTATCCATTCAACAATCATCAAGGATTTATTGAGCATTCCTATATGTCAACCTCTATTTTAAGACTGGACACAGCAATCAGGTTATGTCAAATCTCTCATAGAACTTAATTCAAGTAACATAAATAGCTGTTCTGAAGAAAGACTTTTTTTTTTTTTGACCTTTTCATTCGCCACAAGAACATGGGACACTGGGCTAGATGCTGGCAACAGACAGAAGCATAAGATGTGGTTCCTGCTTTCAAAGAGCTGATAGCTTATCAAAACAGGCAGAAATGGAGGAAGACAGCTGCCCTTGGCATTGATAGATGCTGGGAAGGATGGTGCCCACAGGAGAAACTCTAATTAAGACTAGGAAGTCAAACACCTTCCTGATACCTCTGTCCAACAGGATTAAAGATATGTGAAGTAACTAGCCCACAAAAGGTGAGAAGTTAAACATTTTTTAAATGCAAGTTCAAAGGCTACAAAGCAAGAGAGTAAATAGTATAATATAGTGGTTGTATTTGAGGTCATTGTGGAGAAATCCAGAGGAATTAGAAACATGAAATTTGAAGATTAAGAAATATCTGCCTATATAGATAATAATGTTCTTTTCTTAAACAAAACCTCAAGTGTTAACTCTAAATGATTGGCTCCTTTATTGCATTCAGTTTTCAGATTAAATATAATTTCTTCAGAGAGTCCTTAACTTTATCATCCAATCTAAAGTAGCTATTCAATTATACTGTTGCATGTTTTGAATTCACTTAATATCTTTGTTCTCTGTATATGTGTTCATTTTCCTCTTATATTCTTTTTTTTGCCTGGCTTATCATAAGCCTGCGGGATTGCTAACATGCAATTATCTATGTCCTGAGAACCCATGACTTCTCTATGTTCTTTAGGAGTTGCTAGATGATCCTGCCTTCACTAAGGAAGTGAGAATTGCAGTAGCGATGGTGGTACCAGCATCATACGATGTTCGTTAGGAGCTGCCATCTGGAGGTTGGCAGTGATGGCAGGGCTGTTGCTATCAAATATCAGAGTCTAATGATAAAGCAGAATGGGAGAGTCTAGTAGGTTTCTCATAACAATAAGCCACAAGGTAGATATGATTCCATCAGTGGACAAGAAGACAAAAGTGACAATCAATTATCAAGGAAAAATCCACAAACATCTATGGCAATGGGTCAAATGATCCACAAACACCTATGGCAATGGGTCAAATGATCCTAAGAGCAACCATATTTACATAATTAGAAGTAGTCATGAGTGAGCAAACAGAAGGCTAATGCCAGCTGCTACAGTGGACTACTGCAGCTCCTCACCCAGTTGCCATATTTAAAGTTTGGTCTCAAGTGGTCTCCCTTCACCAGCAAACACACAGTGAGGATATGGGCGATCTAGGATAAATTTGCAAAAAGAGTTCAGAAAAATAGATGTAGTATGGAACATTTGAAAACTAAGCAAAAAGTAAAAGGAAAAAAAAATAATGGAAAAGCAAGAGCACAAACTATGTCCTAAAATTTAGATAAAAATTTGGCAGAAGTGCAGGACTATGTTTTAAGCTTAGAAAAATAATTTTAGCATAGTTCTAGCATAGAAGAAAGTCAAGGAGCCACATTCCTGCAACAGGTTGTATGAAGTAGAGCAAGCATGTCAAACTCAAAGGCTAACACAAGCCAAAGAAACAAGATTTATGTGTATGTGGGCCGCAAAGAAAAGCTTTAATTTTCATAGAAATGTAGATTTATTTTGATAGAGACATGCCGAATACAAAGGGCTGAAATAGATGAGTAATCATTATTATAAAGTAATAGAACATTTTAATAAAAATTAATATTTTTTCTTGAACATTAACTTACCAGACACTGAATAACTGCACAAATTTATAAGCGTAACACAAATAAACCTATTTTTCTTGTTCTCCGAAAGCGAAATATTTCTTGTTGTACACACCAAACAAGTCAAACCAAGACTAATGACGTGGCAATCGGCTGCTAAAATATCAGTGGAGAGAAATGGTGTGCCTGCACGTAAGGCATGTAAGGGAAATGAATGCAACAGGATTATAGTAATCAGCCATTAGTGAACATTGTAGTTCCTTATTAATAATTATGTACAACAGGATATTATAAAAATTAAGTTACGGAATTTTTATTAAAAAGTTTCTTACATACTATTATATTGGTTGGACCGCAAAAATATTCGTTGTGGGCCACATGTGGCCTGCAGGCCAGGAGTTTGACATGCTTGGTGTAGAGTATTTTTAAAACAAAATTGGATAAACTCAAATGTTGGGAATTGCTCTATATTGTCTAAAATTAAAAAGCATAACCTGGTATAGTAAATTGCATATGGTTACAAAGACTTTGTTTTCTCTCCCATTGGATGGTAGAGGTTAATTCACTTATCTTTGAATTTTGGCTGTTATTAATTTCCCTGGACAGTAGAATGCAATTGAAATGATGTCTTGGATTGCTGAGGTTAGCTAGCATTTCAGTGCCACTTAGGCTTCTGGGAATCTCACTCTTACTGGTAGGTTCTCTTGGGACATTCCCTTCAGGAATTCAGCTGCCATGCTGTCTGAGGCTGACGCCACATGGAGAGGCTCTGTCTATTGCTCTAGCTGAGCTCCAAGACCATAGCCAGCATTAATTATCAGCCGTGTAAGCGAGCCAGCCTGGAGCCCAGCCCGGTCAAACGTTAATTCAGTATAGCCCCAGCCCATCTGACTGCAACTTCATGAAAGACCCCAAGCAAGAATTGCCGAATTGAGCCCATTCAATGCATGGGTTTATGAAAGATAAAATTTGCAGCCCTTGTCTCAGTTTCCTGAGGTTGTTGTAACAAATTACTACAAAGTGAGTGGCCTTTTGGCTTTCATAGATACTTTTTGTAACATGTAAAGACATGTATGTATAACAGAGGTTTGGGTAGCATTAGCTGGGTAACTGACTGGGGAGATGGTACCTTCTGATGAAGTCAATCCGTACCTGCTGCTACTGGCAGAAGAACAGGTGCAGTTCTTATGGACCAGCAAAGGCAACTGATTCAAATGACCACTAGGCAGGGTACTAACTAGGGTGGCCATGTATCTTGATTATATGGTAATAAAAGTGATAATTTCATACCCATTTGCTCCTGAGCTTCAAAACACTGACCTTCATAGTCATCTTGTAATAGATTCAATCACTGGGCATTCATTTACAAAGGGATACTCTTTCTTACTCTGTTTCAAATAAAAAATTTTTATCTTTTGCTCTTTCAAAATAGAGTTTGATGTCTATTGGTTTCATAATCTAAAACATTCAGAAAATTTGCTTCCATCTCTTAAGAGTTGGCAATTCTTAATCTTAATTGTTTTCAATGCATCTAAGATGAAGAAAATGCCTTTTATCTTAAGATATTCTAAGCATTTATATACTGCAACAAAAGTCTTGAAATAAATGATCATGAATCACTTATTCTTATATTTTCACTATAAAAAAGTGAGAAGTAAATAAAGCAAGCTAGGACAACAACATTATAGGACAACAAAATCCAAATTTATCTTTCTATATGGGAAATAAGAATTTACAGGTACTTAAATCAATACCCTATCTCCTTAGCTTATAACATCCTCAAATAAATTACAGACAACTAGAAAGCAAAGTATTAAAAATGGAGTTTTCCAGTGCTCTGTGCTTAAAATAAAGGTAGAAAATGGAAAAGTTTTTAAATAACTTTTAAATAAAATGTCTTTAATAATTTTTCTTTTCCATTTATAATGAAAGGAAGAATTTTAAACCCAAGGAAAATGAGAAAAAAGGCTGGCATCCACCTCTCCTTTTCCCGGCAAAGTTCAGTCTCCCCCTTCCTTTTTGTCTAATCTTTCTGAGTTGTTATTCATGAATAAAATATTTGGTTGTGCTTTTTTAAAAACAGGGATGATTCCATAAGTAAAAAGTAAATATTTCTTTTCCTCTTCTTTTGTTGATATCTTGAATTGTTTGCTACGGTAATAAAATATTTAATGGATGAAAAAAAGATTCAATTGCAATTTCTGACCTTTTCTTTTGGGAATGAGAACAATCTTTTAACCATTTTTTTTTGCCTAAACAGCGCTAGAATAATCATCTCTAGATTCAACTATATTACACACTGTATACAGTTTCAATTTGTGCAATATTTTGCTAAAAGATCAAGTTAATCAAGGTAGTCTTCCATAACAATGTGTCTATTCAATGTTAAGTACATTCAAGCCCAGGTCAAATAAAGTCAAAATTGAATGTAAGCTAAAATGAAATCAATTTCAATGCAGCCTTCTGTAAGAATGAAATGTTTTCAATTCTCAAGACAACTTAATGTCAAATGGAGAAAACTTTAGATGAAAGCCTCCAAATTACGTCTAGGAAGAATGATTGTCAGGGGAAACTAGAGGCAAGGACAGAGAGCCACATTACTTGTTTGACTTCCCTGCCACAGTGACTTTAAACCTTACACTTTTGCTCTTGTTAAATATCCTATGTCTCAAAGTTTTGCAAGAACAGCTTTAGATATTATGGTGGAAGGCTAATTTCTTTTTCATTTTTAATATGTTTTTTATTTATTTCAGAGAGAAGAAGGGAGTGGGAGAGAGAGAGAAACATCAGTGATGAAAGAGAATAATTGATTGGCTGCCTCCTGCATACCCTCTACTGGGGTGAGAGCCTGCAACTCAGGCATCTGCCCTGATCTGTAATTAAACCTTAACCTTCCGGTTCATAAGTCGATGCTCAACCACTGAACCACACTACCCAGGCAAGAAAGACTAATTTCTTAATGCAACACTCAATACTCAAAATCCTTCTCTTTTTCTGTCATTCCAGTAAGTCTTCCTTATAAGTTACTGGAGAGGCAATTTTGTCTTCAGATTGTTCTCCACTTTTGTAATTTATTTTAAAAATAGGTTAATGAGCAATCAAAATAGTAAACATATTCATCACCCTACTGACGTTTCCTTTTGCCTCATATAATCTCTCTCTCCTATACCCCACCTTCCCCTTCTAATCAACTACTAGTCTGCTTTATGTCACTATGGATTACTTTGCATTTTCTAGAACTTTACACAAAGAGTTACTCATTGGGGGTGAGGGGGTCTAGCTTCTTTCATTCACTAGCTGATGGATGATTCTCTCTCATCATTGAAGTTTCTATATATCTTTCTCACCCTCTCTCTGAAATCAATAAAACACATTTTTAAAAATGCAAGCCACATGGAATTAGTCTAGTCTGGCAAATTCTATCTGAAATATAATTTTAGTTAGTTCAATATTAAATATGTTTCAATTAATTTATAGCCTTTCCTGAGTTTTTAGAGAAGTCATAAATAGTATATTTCTAAGCACTTTATTTCATTGCTTTTAACATTTATGATACATAGCACAGTGTTCAAATCTTGCATATATTTGTTAGCTAAATATATTGTATATATTTATTAGCTAAAATACAAAACAAAAAAGAAAAACTTTTCCTAATATGCATAAAAGAATTTTTAAAGTAAACAAGAAAATACATTTAGTAAGTAAAATTATTAAATTACATGAATGTTAACCCATACATTTAAACTGTTTCTAAAATGACAGCTTAAGACAATAAAAAGTCAATGAAGTTGTACAAATAATAAGGAAATAAAGCTATGTTTTGACTATCAATGTCTTAATTCATGTCAATGTAAAAGAAATATTAGAGAAGCAAAAATAATAACATACAGATATTTCAAAAAGCTCCAAAAGGGAATACAGTAATAGAAAAATGAAGAAATTACAATATTTTTCTTCATGGTTATATTTTCTTATTTATCTACCCTTAATATCTTTTTAGGAAGCTTTATTTCTTTTCTCCAATCTCAATTTTATGTAAGTAAAAACTAAGAGTTAGTATGATTAAATAATTTATTCAACATCTCAAAACTTGTACCTAAGATGGTGGGTCTTCTTATCATATTATAACTATATCTTATTACAAATGAATACCAGTGTTCTTAATCACTCTACTGGCAAATGCCCTGTGCTCAGGGGATTTTCTCATTTTGATTATACAATCATCTTTAACAAGTTGTTGCTTTATATAGTTTGGCCTTGTTTTTCTTTTCTTTTTTTAATTTAAAACTTTATTGTTCAAAGTATTACACAGGTCTCCTTTTTTCTCCCATTGACCTCTTATAACTTGTTTTTCTTATCTGTTAAATGAAAGAGTTTGATTAGATAAGGTTTAACATTTTTTAGTGTTAAAAGCACTGTGACTGTTGTTAGTGTATACGATGATTTAAATCATTGTATAATCTTAATAGGGATTACGACTACATTTTTAATAGCTTATAGATTATCTGATCATTGTTCATAACAGTTTATAAGTGTTATAATGGACATTCAGGACCACTATACATTTTTTCTGGGTCTACTCTCATCTTCCTCACAAACCTGGCATTTGAATTGCAGAATTTCATTTCATGGTTAGATAAATTAGACAACTCCTATTTTTAGAACTACATTTTTTTATGTAAAATTAATTCTGTTTATCAGTGCTATGCATTGATTTACTATATTTTTTTCTCTAAAGGAGCCATGCAAAAGGAATATAATTCCTATTTCATACAGTAGAGTTGAACATTTCTTTTTCATTCTAAGCTGCTTTGCTGATAATTTTTAGTATAACATAGATTCTAGATTTTAGTCTATGGTTTTATTCCTTCTAGGAGGTGTCTTAGATTATCTAACATCTTTGGGCTACATGGCTCCCAGAACAACATGCAATATGCCTAGCCATAGTCAATAACTGCTTATTTTAAGTAATATAAATGAATTTGACAGAGTGCATTATATTAAATGAGGAAAAACAAACAAACATTATTTTGAGGAGTTTACTAGTATTATAATGCTGTACACCTGTATTTCAATGTAAAATAATTTTTAAATTAGAATAAAGTCTAAGGTGCAAAATAAGTAAGCAGTAGCTTTAGCATTAGCATGTTAAAATATTTAGTCTTGTGTTCTGCTTCATAAAAAAACAGATTACTATAGGATTACCTTGTTTTATTGCATTTCACTTTATTGTGCTTCACAAATGTGATTTTTACAAATTGAAGGCAAGACCCTCCACCAGCAAAAATATTATGGCACGCTTTCTTGTGACACTCGCTTCATTGCAGTGGTCTAGAACCGAATTTGCAGTGTATCTGAGGTATGCCTGTGATATTTCAATACAGGACAGGGTTTGGCAGATCTGTAGGTGATCAGCTAGTTGCTTGGCTGTGGGATAGCTAGCTTAGAATGTATCAACTGACTTGATGGAACTATTCCATGAGGCTTGCTAGCCCATGATGGCTTCCTGGTAGTGGCATAGTTTGAAGAGAAAAATTAGATGCATGCAAGTGTAAGAATTCTATATTATTCCACTGGCTCTATTGGCAAAAGACATCACAAGGTCAGTTGAATGCAAGTGATAGAGAAAGAAACTACCTCTTGAAGAGAGGAACTACAAATTCAAATTAAAAGGGGAGGATATAGAAAACTGGAGCCATTTTTTTGTAATCAATCTACCCTTTTGTACTCTTGATGTAAGTCTACACATGTTAGGATCAGCTTTCTTCTAGTTAGTGGAAAATCCTCCCAGAGTCTGCCAATAAATTGACTCTCAGTCCTAGCTTTTGGATTTGCTACTGTGATTCTTCTGTTTTGTGTCTTCATGGTTATTTTTAATGAAGTCCAAATGTCTTATCTCAGGCAACTAGCACGAATTTATTTAAATAGGTAACTTCATCTATTTGTTTAATATGAAAATGTAAGTACAATAAAAAGAGGAGCTACTTATTTACATTATGGTAATAATTTTAAACACGTACGCATTATTTATAGTCATCCATAGACTGCTATTTTACACTTTAAATGTATACTTAATTTAAGGAATGCCTATATTTATCTTGTAATGTTTGCCATTCTTTCTGTGTTCTTAGCAAATAGTTCTTTGATGTTGCGCTTTGAGCAATTCATTTTTTTGTCTTCATAATGGACATTAATAGAGTGAAGGTCAGCACAGATGCTTTGCTATAAAAGGTGTAGCCCAAGGGATCAGAGATATAAGTGAGTCTAAGAGCACAAGTCAGTGTTGAGGAAGAAATTATTCCTAAGTCCGTGCTGCTTTTACAGAGAAACTATCAGTTAATAATCCTTTATTTTCTAATGTCCGACAAGTCTGAGAGTAGATTAATAATAAATAAGAATAAAATACTGTGAAATTCAATGAGGAAAAATTTAATCAACATTTCCAGAAACCTAAGAAAATAAATCTACAGGAATTACTTCAAGTTAATCTAAACAAATCCACTTAAAAAAAAATTCTCCAAGCTATTATTTAAAAGTATTTTATTTACATCAACAGGTATCTATTAGTTGTAAAAGAATCTTAAATAATATAGGTCATTACTTTTTAAAAAATATATATTTTATTGATTTTTTACAGATAGGAAGAGAGAGGGATAGAGAGTTAGAAACATCGATGAGAGAGAATCATTGATCAGCTGCCTCTTGCACAGCCCCTACTGGGGATGTGCCCACAACCAAGGTACATGCCCTTGACTGGAATCAAACCTGGGACCTATCAGTCCGCAGACCGATGCTCTACCCATTGAGCCAAACCGGTTTCGGCAGGTCATTATTTTTTTGATTAATATTTTTATTTGATTATCAAATCTGGGAAGTAAATTCTGCAGAGTAGACTTTTAATTACAGGATTTTCCCATCAATTTGCCTCATATGGAATTAATCTTTCTTATATCTTTTTATTAAAATCTTTTACCATATATATTTATAGTAAGTTATTTTGGTGTTCAAGTATGATAAAAAAAAAGACCATTTGTATTTACTATAATTTTAACATTCATAGATTTGTTATCATTGAGAATTCATAAATCTAGTCAATTTTAAATCTGATATTGAAAGGGAATTTTTGGACTGGACACTGGATTCTTTGTTCGCTGGAATCAAAGAATGAATCCAGGGACAGAAAATGGTATAGCAAAGGTGGAGATTTATTGAAGAACAACTACAGACTCCCACATGGGGAGAGGGAAAAAGTCCACAGAATGGACTCCCATGTAGGGCGGAGAAAAGGGTCCCACTGAGTTCCTTTTCCCTATGGCTTATAAAGTCCACAGATCCTGGTGCCTTGATATCCCCTCTGACTGGTCACTATTCCCTTTGGTTACTGTAGTAACTCCTGGGCTCAAAGGTTGAACCTCACATGGGACAAGTGAGGTTCTCCCCGCCTTCTTCCTTATTGTTTTCCTATTCTCTTTGGGCTTTCTTCTTCTCCTTCTGAATGAAGGGCTTTCTTCTCTTTATTTTGTTTCAGTATCAAAGGGTTGATCTCTTAGCTGCTGTCCCTTTGAGTTAATTTATACTTTACCTAATTTTATTTGAATCTTCAACCTCATTCCCAGATTATAACTATCATTTTCTGTTAATTATTTAGATTTCATTTTCATTTAATTAGCTTTGAGAACATGTTAATGTCTTTTCTCCATTTAAACACTTCTTTCTATTGTACACCTCACAAGCTTATGTCATTGCTTTAAATCATTTTGCACTCTTTTGCCTCATTTATCTAGCAAGCACTCTATCTTACTTTCCATATTTTTTTTCCCTGTCTTGCAAGTCAACAACTTTTACACTTATGGAGATGACCTTCCATTGTATTTCACATATATTCTGTGACTTCTGACTCTGCAAACAATCTGGAATGCTGAATAATACTAACAAATATTCAGTCAGGGTGGAGACTGAGCCTTGCCTGGCATTCAGAGTCTGCTGTGTTACGAGTACTCTAGAGGGGGTATCCTGCCCAAGATTCAAGTTGAATTTATTCCTCTTTTCTAGTAGGAAAAACTGCCAGAAAAATACCTTGGGCTCATTCAAACTAGACTTCCTTAGAATGTTTGAAAAGAAATAGGCATCATTAACCCTTTCATGCTCTGCGGTTGAACATGAAAATCTTTCAAGCCACTAGATAAGGCAGGGGATAAGGGTGAAGTGGAGGAACACCTACAGACCAAACTCATGTCCTGGATCTCTTTGTAGGGGGTATCCTTAGAACCAGTTAGTGTTCTCAAGTATGACTGTCTATGAGAAATAAAGAAGTCACTATATTGAGAACTCCAACTTTGGTTGGAATGGAGGAGGTCCTGTGATCAGTGGAAAGTCACAGCACAATATATAAGGGCCTGTCTAATTATGTCAGGCCAAAAGTTTTTGGATTGTGTGAGTGATTAGGATACCAGACAGATCATGGGTTCTGAAGACAATGTTGATGGATTCTTAAGCAATGAATTAGAAAGATAGAAAGAAGTCAGTCCTCTGTGCCTCAAATTTAACTAATTAATGGATATTAGAATTTGATCTAAGAAACTGCTGTGTTCTAAATATCTTTATCTAACTGTTTAAGGTGTCGACTTAAAATACACCCATACCTGTAGAGGATTTTTTATAAATTTATTTGAGCCAGGCTGGTGCCACTCAGTGGCTGACTGTATACCCATAAACTAAGAGATCACTGGTTCAATTTGCAGTCAGGGTACATGCCCAGGTTGCAGTCTCAATCCCTGGGAGCAGGCATGTAGGAGGCAGTCAATCAGTGCCGTGTGTGTGTGTGTGTGTGTGTGTGTGTGTGTGTGTGTGTGTATGCAAAGGTAAGGCCTGGGGTGTAACTGCCCACTATGACCGGCCCATTTACGAATTGATTATCAGATCACTGTGTGAGGTTACTTTCCATGGAGCACCCCTCCACCTTTTTTTTAATCCACAAAGATGATATAAATGTTGGGAATAAACCTTTCAAAATTTTTGGAGGTGGGTAATGTGTCACAGTAAAAGGGATATTATAAATAATATAATGCCTCCCCTCACTCACACTTCTTTGGGGAAACTTGACTCCCATAGAGAGAATAAATAGGGCAGAAAGTAAAAAAACTTTTTTTCAGAAGGGACATTTTGAAGTGTTTTTTTTTTAATCTTCACCCAGGATATTTTTCCATTGATTTTTTTTATTTATTTTTTTTTTTAGAGGAAGTAGAAGGGAGGGAGGAAGAGACCCAGCTAGAGAGAGAGACAGAGAGAGAGAGAGAGAGAGAGAGAGAGAGAGAGAGAGAGAGAGAACACACAATGTGAGAGAGAGGGAGAGAGACAGAGAGACACTGCTGGGAGAGAGACACATGGATTGGTTACCAGCACATGTGCCCCTGTCCCAGGCTAAGCTCGGGATATGGAACCTGGGACCCTTTGGTCCAGGGGCCGAGGCTCTAATCACTGAGAAAAGCAGTGCTTGTTCAGAGTCCATGTGTTGACATACAGTCCAGAGTTGGGAAGTGACCCTTTTCCCCCTGTATTGCATTTTTTTTGTATATTATGATATTTGACATCTTAAAAAAAACATTTGTGCTGGGCCCAGCTGATATGGCTCAGACATTGAGCAATGAACTATAAGGTTTGAGGCGCAGGAAACTGACCACCACGACATTTTAAAGTTTATTCCCCAGTAATGAGCGGGACTCATTATGGAGGTAGAGAAATCAGAATTGAAGGAATGGGTTGGGGAGAAAGGAATGGGTTGGGGAGATGGACATGGAGGAAAAGCAGCACATGGCTGGTCTGGGGGTCATTTTAAAAGGAGAGGAACAGTGCATGCCCTTGACCGGAATCAAACCTGGGATCTTTCAGTATGCAGACAGACCCTCTACCACTGAGCCAAACTGGTTTCGGTGAACTAGCCAGTTTCTAGAGATAGCAAAGAGACCACTTGGAAGCATGCCTTTGATATGCAAACAAACCAGACCAGAGCCTTCCCTCCTCCAGATGGCCTGGTCATTGCTGGAGGCAATATTCCTAGCCTCAATCATCCCAGGACTGGGTACCAGGCTATTAGAGATCATCTGTAGCCAAACCTACATCTGGAATTATTTAAATTAGCCAATTCTAAACTGTTTTCCCTGCCTTGCCTGAGTTTTTCTGCAGAAACCCCAACAAAGGCTATGCTCTAAGCTTAGTCTTTCTCCTACTCCTTCTGCCTTCTGACCTAAGCTGGTGTCTTGGCCTGTGTTGACTTCCTTCTCTGGGGCCTGTGAGAATAATAAGCATTTTCCTTACAAGCATTGTTCTTGGCTCCTCCTGTGGCTGCACCAACTTTAGCACACTGTCTCTAAACCATAAACTTTTAGAACAGCCCTACTCTGCCCCAGGCATCGCCACAGCTTTGCCTGCAGTGGGAGGGGAGGCATTGCCACTGGAGGACTGGCAGTGGCTAACTGTCCCCAGTATGCCCAGCAAAGCGTTCTGCAAAGGACAGCAGAACCAGAGCACACTTCATTCTGATTCCCCTCAGACATGTTCTAGAGACTCCCCAAAACAACTGGGAGAGATTTAGAAGTAGACATTGATTTCCTCAAATTATGCAGAAAACAAGCCAGCAATATTTTGGAATTTAGATCAGGGTGACCTGCTGGGACCCATAGACAGGGGAGGAGGTACAGGACATTCTGAGTCCAAATCAGTTATTGAATATGTATGTGCAGCTCAAGGTGTGCTTGGTTCCTGCACTTTTCAAGGGTGAATAAATGTTTTGTTTTGCTTTGACTTTTTAAATATAATTATTAAAACTTGATTTAAGGGAGGTCATGAGTATGAACAGTTTGTTATCTCCTCTACTCAGTGTTATAAACTCTATAACCAAGTATTTCCAATGCTGTTTAATAAATGTTTATCTTTAAACTGAGGTGAAATAAATAGGAAAATTCAAGACACCATAGAGAAAATTCCTGTGGGAGAATTTAGGAAATTTAGCAGTTTTAAAAATTGTGGACAAAGGAAGGAGTTTTCTTTTTTTGTTTTGATAGAAAGAGGCTGTGACAATATAACCCTAGTCATATTAAAGCACTATTGGTTTGTGATGTATAAGAGTTAGGTAATAAATACTAAGTAATCTTTATTGTGTTAATGTATGGCAAGCATTAGATTAAGACATTTAAAATTATTATTTCATTTAATCCTCCACAATCTATCTATCTATCTATCTATCTATCTATCTATCTATTGTATCTATCTCCCTCTCTCTCTCTCTCTCTCTCTCTCTCTCTCTCTCTCTCTCTCTCTCTCTCTCTTTTTTCTTTTTTTTTTTTTTTTACAGTAGAATTAGGCAGCTGGATTCAGTTTAGATGATCCCAATTTTGTTGGCAACATCCAAAGCGTCATTGTCAGGAGCCAGTCGAACATATGCCTTCTTTTCTCCATCAGGCCTGATCAGGCTGTTGACCTTGGCCACATCAATGTCATAGAGCTTCGTCACATCCTGTTTGATCTGTTGCTGATCAGCCTTGATATTCATAATGAACACAAGTGTATTATTGTCTTCTACTTCATGGTAGTCAGGGAGAATGCTGGAGGCTAAGTCCAGCAGGTCATAATAAATGCAAGAAGTCCTCAAAAGGTTTAATGGACATATTCAGCAGGGCTGAAAATCTGCATGTTATTACCTGCTGCTCGAACAGCCAAAGGCAATTCCCCCAACCTGATGATCCTTTACTTTTTACCAAACCTTACCTTTGATATGTGTATCTGCTTTACTAGAGGGCAAAATGTATGATTAAAAAGCCCTGAGAGAGCTTAGTCACTAGGACTAAGTTTCTGTCTGGCACCCCAAAAATGCCTTCCAAATTCATATTCCTTCTCTAGTCTCTTCATTCATGTATGCACAGTCCCTTCTCCAGATTCCTAAACCTTCGCAGATACAGAGAAAGATCCCAGCAGGAGAAGTTGATGGCACCATGGTCCAGCCTGTTTCTCCTGGGGGTACTTTCTAGGGGATATTTAGATCTGCAGTGTCTTGGGCCATCAGAAAGTGGGTGGGTGACGTGTGTGTGTGTGTGTGTGTGTGTGTGTGTGTGTGACTGTGAATTCCTTTCATCATTTTTTTTAATTTTCCTTAAAAGCCTTTGCTTTGGCTTCAGCTTTGGGAGGGGCGTGGGGCTTCATTCTTGCCTTTTGGTGCCATCTTCATGAAAAGCTTCCCAATGTCCTTAAGTGTGACTATTTCTACATTCATTTTGATTTTATAAAATAAAATATTGAAGAATACAATGGTTTTAGAATTTCAGTGAGGGACTATGAATGTTCGAATATTGCAAGTCAGCCTGTCACGGTTTTGTAGGTTCTGGCAGAAGACACACATTCTTGGGACAGAGAATATAAAAGGACTTTATTATTTGTTGAACATTAAGCATCATGAGTCTCATATTGGTGACAGTTTCTTTGTCCCCAAGTTCCACTTGGGCAACACAGAGGGATTCAGTTGGATGATGTTCACATAATAGGTTGGTGTTACTATTGAGGAAACACTAATCTAGAGAACCTGGTAATTTATACTGGACAGTCTGATAACCTGCCTGGCCTTTGATCCAGAGAGAGACTTTGCTTTCATTTTACTGACTTTCTTTTTCTTTATTTTATTTTACTCTTCCCCCCAAAAAGACACACACTCTATATTCTAAGGATGTTTACAATATAATCATTATTGGAAGATACTCTTGCCCTAACCAGTTTAGCTCAGCGAATAGAGCATCATATATGTAGTTTCCTAGGAATATTAAAAAGAGAGGTTTTAAGGGACCTCATGTGTTAATTCAGTCATTTCTACCAGTATTAAGGTAGGTGGCTTGCATATGAGCAAGCATGTCCTGAAGGTGGCTAAGAGCAACGCATTTTGGAAGTTGAAGGAAAAAAATGAGAACAGAAATGCTTAAGAAGGTGATTCAGAAGAGAAGCATTTCCTCCACTTCAAGGAGACTCCGGCTTTCAGAAGCTTTGAGTCTCTGGGGCTGACCGGTGGGAGTTTTTTAATGCTGACCCATCTCTGGGGCTTTTGGTGTGGAGAAGACTTTGCTCCCTATAGCACAGCCATTTAAATAGTATCAAACAATGTTCATCTTTGTTTCTTGGCCTTTTATAAAGCTTTTTTTTTTTTAAAGGATAAAGAAGTACTTTGAACACAGCAGTTGTTCTTCCTTTGTGGGTTAAAATAAGAGAAACTTTTTTTGTTTTTTTATTTCAATTTTTTAGTATCTCAACTTGTTTTGAAGTTGGGACTTAGATGTGTTTTGCATTTGATATGCTTTAAATCAATGAATACATACATTGTATTTGTTTTTATGTATTTTCAGAATCTTTTTTCATATATACTCATCTATTTATATATTTATATATACATATATACATATATATATGAATGTATTTCTTCATTGTCCAGTCCCTCTACTGAAATGTACATTCATATTATTTATATGTATACAGAAAAAATGAGTATAATATGTACATATTAAGACACAGGTGATAATGAAATATAAAATGAAGTATGGAATATCCTATATAATAATAGAGGAATATGCAAATTATCCATTATGCCTTGAGGCATAACAACCAACCGCATAACAACCAGATCTGGCATCTGCAGGAGAGTGGGGCAGCAGCTACAAGTGGGTGGTGAAAAGCTACAGGAGGGGGCAGGGCAGCAAGCTCTCCGGTGGGGGTGGGGGGGAGGTGAGAGGGGAGAACACCATGAGGGTGAGGCAGCAAGCTACAAGCAGTAGAGAGCTACCAATGGCAGTGGGCATGTGGCCAGCTGAGGCAAGAGGCAGCAAGCTACTCGTGCATGGATTCATGCACAGATTCGTGCACAGGGCTACTAGTAACATATAAAGAGATGAGGATGTTCCTCTCAATATTGTAAAACACAGACAGAAGGAGCAGATCAGTTTCTGAAGTGACGTACAATGCAGCTCCATATGGCAAGGATGAATTCTGTTTACCGTAATTTATGTTTGGTAAAGCAGTTCTAACTTATACAAACTATCTTTCAACATATAACATAGAACAGCTTCTTATCAGTCCAGAGAGACCGTTTGCTAAGATCCCAAGCAAGAAACACGGGAAAATGAGTTACAGCTGTGAAGCTTATCATTGGCACACAGAAACATGACAAGGAAGAGGAGTACACCCCATCAGCCTCCCAGAGAAGTAACCCCATTTCTCCTAAATGTTGTGCAAAACGGGCTTAATAAAAGCGACCGAAAATGTTGTTTCAAAGTCATCAAGACTGCAGCCTTAATGGAGTAACCTCTACAAATAAGAGGAGTGCTTTAGTTTGATGATAAATAAGGTTTTTGCTTAGAAGTCAAGTCATATTCAGCTAATACTGCACTCCCCAGCCCACTTTCACTGGACCAGGGAAAAAGAGGGCTGAGCTTTCCTTAAGGGGAACATCACAAGAACAGTTACAAAAAGAAAAGTGAAAAAGGCATGTGCTTCAGTGTGGGTGTGGGTGTGAATGAGGTTGACTGGTGATGGGGAAGTGAGTTTTACAAACTCCCTTTCATCTAAAATTAGCAACAAAGGTGGCACAGATAGTGACTTGTGAACTTGTCTTTCAGTCTATCTGTATATACCTATTGGAAGAGACAAGGAGATCTCTACTTTGTTTATATCTATTGTTTCCCTCTTGAATCATGGAAAACTGGATTATTCAAGAGTAATGTGATATAGTGTCCCCAAAAATTTAAGAAAATATTGGAAAGGAGTCATGGTTCTGTAAGGTTCTGAAAGACTACTGATACATTTGGATTTCCAAATCCTATATTTGAAATCTTCTCAGTCCTGTATATTCTTTATAAGAGAACTTTAATGACTTAAAGGAGAATCATTGCTAGTAAGGTAATAGTGAACGAAGTTCTCAAGACTTCAACAAAGCAGGAAAAGGAGTCTTTTAAGATGCAGAATCCTAGAGTATACAAGGTAACTGTGAAATACTAAGAACAAGAAAGTATCTAATTTGAGATGTGTAAAAAGCAAATGAGAAATACTTGTTTCTAACTTAGAAAAGGTAAATAGGGTTGAATTATAAGTAGTAAATTCTCCACTAGGAAATTGTTCATGTTTTAACAAGGTAAGAACTCAACACTTTACACTACTTTAGGTCATTAGAGAATACAAGATCTCTCAAGAAAAATAACAACTTCAATTATGGTGGGTTTTGATGGATGAAGGTATGTTATCACATTTTTTAGGAAGAGATTCTAATTATTTTTCATTGTTTTCTTTTCTTTCTCTTCTGTATTTGTATCCCAGTTTCCTTCAGAACTTCTGAAAACAGAGTAGGCTTTCAATGAAAATATATTGACTGAGTCAATAAATCAGCCTATTCTCACATTATCTCAACAATATATTTGTTTCTTTTGGTGGGACATGAGCAGTATTAAAAGGAACTGTATACAAAATTTAGATTTCACTGAATAAATGTAGAATGGTTAACCAATGTTGTGACTAGACCCCAGTATATTTATTTCAAAAGCTCTGGTTGTATTTTAGCATAAAGGAAATGTTGGCGCATAATTGACTGTGATCATTGACTTCTGTGTGAAGATCAACTGGTTGGCAGAAAATGTGCAAAGCAGAGATCAGCAAGTAGAGCAGAAGGTCGGGCAGACATCTGTCTCTGCTAAAGACATAGCATGTTCTGATGAACTGTAGCAGACTGAGACTGTCAAAAGCATTCCCCCAGAGTTAAAAATCTGGCAAAACTTAGATGATCTCAGTCCTGGATTGAGGGGAATTTTTTTAAGTGATGATTTCTAAGTCATTTCAAATCCTCGATTGCATGTATCATATTTCACCCCCTGCATGCTTTAAAGAAAAACACAAATACCACCAAAATAAAATGATCACAAATTGGGAATGAGCCCTATTGACATAATGTAATTTTCCTTCTGATTCTTAACATGAAGCAGTGAATTGATGCCCAGTTTCCCAATTTGCAGAAACAATGTAGACTGCATTGTATTATGAGTATGAGGTTGATATGCAGATAGTCAAGTGAATATAGACCTTTTATTTTTTTTTAACTAATTGCATCTTATACAAAAATATGAGCTCTTATGTTTTTGTTTCTGTTTTAATCCTCATCCCAGGATATGCTTTTTTATTGATTTTACAGAGACAGAGCAAGGGAGGGGTAGCTGAGGAAGAGAGAGAGAGAGAAATATCTACTGTTTGCCTTGTGTTTGTGCCCTGATCAGGGATCAAACCCACAACCTTTTTGGTGTAGGGGAGGATACTCTAACCAACTGAACCACCCAGCAAGGGCTTGTGTTTTTAAAATTAAATTTATTGGGTATAAATTGGTTAATAACATTGCATGTGTTGTTTTATTTTAAACTGTGGTTACATTTTCTTCCAATACTTCATAAAGCGAGAGTAAAATGGGAGCCAAAATGTTACTTTTGATTATCAGAATATAGGAAGCCTATATTCTAAAATAACAATATTAACTACTATTTGCTCAGATCAAAATTCATGTCAGACATTATGCTAATCCATTTTATTTATCATTTCTGTATTATCTGACATTAGAGATGAAAAACTGGCCTTCAGAAAGATTAAATAACAGGCCAAGGTCATTGCTGGGAGGTGCCTGAGCCACCAGAATTACCTTTAGGTTCTGTTTGTCTCCAATGTCTGTGATCATGGTCGTCAGTACATTCATATGCATTTCAATGCATATTATCACAGAAGTAGACTGGTAAAGGACCACTGTATTAGGTCTTGTATATCTGGTACAGCACAAAAAGAATTTCTATGGCCAGGCTTTCTGCATTGAACTCCATAGTGATGTCAGGAGTCATTCCTAAAACATACATAAGTTAATGTAAAAGTAAATATAATAGAAACTAGGAATCTCTTTCTTCTAAAATGACCAATAGATTCACCTTTAAAAAGTGACGAAACTTGTGATTATACTTTGTTAGTGTTTAGCGAATAAGTGGCTAGAAAGCTACATGTTGTGTATGATACAATAGATGAACAGGAAGCACTAATGCTTTCTTTGTGTATGGGTGCCAGGAAGCATTTCTGATGCTTGAGGGTAGGTATATTATTGGCTTCATTATTATTGTTAATACTAGAGGACAGTGCACAAAATTCGTGCATGGGGGGGGGGGGGAGCATCCCTCAGCCCAGCTTGTGCCCTCTTGCAGTCTGGGACCCCTTGCTCCTTACCATCTGCCTGCTGGCTGCTCCTTACTGCTCAGCTCACTGCTCCTGAGTGCTGCTGCGGAGGTGAGAGAGGCTCCCACCACTGCTGCTGTGCTTGCCAGCTGTGAGCCCAGCATCTGGTTGAATGAAGCTCCCCTTGTGTAAGTGTAATGACCACCAGGGGCAGCTCTGTATTGAGTGTCTGCCCCCTGATGGTCAGTGCACAGCATAGTGACTGGTCATTCTGGTTGTTCCAGTCACTCAGGCTTTTATTATATAGATTTGTTTGGTATTTTCTTTATAATGTCAACATTTGTGACATTTTTATTGTTTACTATATACTTAATGTTTATTTTATAAAAACATAGTCTTCATTGATCCAAGGCACTAAGATATAGTATTTAAATGTGAATTCTTATGGTTCTAAAACTGTGCATATAAGTCAGCATATTTCAAATAAAGGATGCACATTACATCCTCTGATTTCCAACCAATGGTAAGTAAGCAGACTAAGATGAAACAACAAATGACTTTGGGAGCAGCCTAAGTTGAGGGTGTTGCAAATGTCAGTTTGTTGTCTTCCTCCCGAGTGTGAAGGTGCCACGTGAAACTGCTTTCCTGATATGCCACAATAAGAGCAAACTATAGGAACAGCCATACTGCTGTACCTCATGCAACAATTCTGTGCACCAATAATATTGCTCATTTAAAATACCTTCTCATAAAAAAAATCGTTACTATTTTAATTTTTATACCAAAAATAGAAAGTGTGTGTTTCAATGCCTTTTGAACTTTTTTTCTAATTTAAAAAAATGAGTTAAGTTGTATCTCTGTAGCTATAAAGTTTACTAAAAATTATTTCTATTTTTCAAGTAATTTTTGAAGACAGGCAATTTGCTGTATAACTTATTTGAAATAGTATTACTCTCCTCTGATGGTATTATTTCTACATGTTATAAAGTGAAAATGATCCTGGGGAAGCCTCTGTGGTAGACAGAATGCCCTCCTACCTCTAATTCTGGCTCCCTGGAGTTAACATGCACTGTATAACATGCTTGCCTACCAGGGAAAGGTTCAATGGAGAAGGTGAAGAGACTTTGCATGTGGAATTAAAACTGTTGACTTTAAACTAATTAAAAGGGAGATTATTTTGATGGTCCTGACCTAATCAGAATCCACTTGAATAAACCCTTACCAGTCAGAGACAGAAAAGTCTTGAAAGAGCAGAGTCCTTTTCTTATAGAAGTAAACTGACAAATTGTGGGGAGACAAGGAACAGTGGGTGGCTATTATGAGCTGAGGGCCTCAGTCCTTCAGGCTCAAGAAACTCAATTCTTCCAACAGCCAGTAAGCTTAGAAGAGACCCTAAAACTTTAACTGAAATCACAACCCCAGGTGACAACTAGATTTCCACCTCATGAGACCCGGAGCCTATGTTCAGAGTCCTCACCCAGGGAAAATGTAAGATGGTGAATTTGTGTTGATTTTCACCAGTACCTTTCTGGTTATCTGTTACACAGCAGTAGAGAACTCGTAGACCAAGCTACAACTATTTTCTCTGGTGCTAAACAATAAAAGCTTAATGTGTGCTCTTTGTATTAGTGTAAGGAGAAAATCATCACAGGTGAATTTCATACTCCTTTATTGTCATTAAATAGCCACTCTTTTCACCTTCAGTGCTACTTACCCGCTCCCAGTTCACACAACAATATGGCGTAATTGAAATTTTAATTCTCAATCAAGACCCAAATCAGGAAACAGAAATGTTAAAAAAGGATAAGAGAGAGAAACCAAGATGGCGGCATAGGGTAGACACCGGAATGCAGTCTACCACAACAAATTTGAATTTAGAACTGAAAAACAGGGGAGGCATTGCCCTGAAGCACCAGCCGGCTAGCTGAGACGAGGCTCTGCCATCTGGGAAGGAGAGAGAAGGCGCACTGAACCTCAGGAACTGTGAAGGTACAGAGAACTGTGTGCTTGAAAAGGCGCTGGCTTACTCCCGGCGGGCCAGGCTGAGTTCTCTACTGGCTTACTCCCGGTGCGCGGAGAGGACAGACAGCTAACGCGGCTGGCTTTCTTGTTCGAGAGGAAAACAGAATCAGCCTATTGCTCTGATAGACTGCCCCAGACAGGGAGAGGCCAGACTGTCAGGCAGTGGGCAGAGATTTCTCGGAGGTGTGTGAAACCAGAAGCCATTACTGTGGGACTTGAGGAGGAGCCGAAGGGAAAACAAAGCTTGTCTGTACCAACCTGAGACTCCGCCCCATCTGTGGCTGAGCACAGAAGCTCTCCCAGAGGTTGGCTTTCTCTACGGAGGGACTGGCCGGAATCCAAAGTTTG
The DNA here is from genome assembly GCF_964339955.1 of Pipistrellus hanaki. Classification (NCBI taxonomy): domain Eukaryota; kingdom Metazoa; phylum Chordata; class Mammalia; order Chiroptera; family Vespertilionidae; genus Pipistrellus; species Pipistrellus hanaki. Next base: position 41,267,996 of record NC_140506.1, on the reverse strand, counting down.
TCTGCGCCTTTACCAAAGAGGTGTGCGCGCCTGCAACCAATCTTCCGAAACTCACCTCAAACAGGACTTTTCTAAGGCGAGACTGACAGGGAACCAAAGATTGTCTGCGCCACCCTGAGACCCCGCCCTATCCAAGCAGAATACAGAAGCCCTCCTAGCTGAGACACTGCTGATCCTCACAGCCAATTGGCTTGGAGATCAACGCTTCCCAGTGATACCAACAACAAGCAAGGCTTAACAAGAAGACTGCACACACAGCTCACAAAGGGCTACACCAAGACTGTCCACTGCAGGTAACTGGGAAGGCTGTGCTACTGGGCTCTACCAGAACACCTAGCACACAAAGCTATTCCATCAAATCAGGGAAACAACTAAAATGCAGACAAGAGGAAGGACACAAAGGAAGGAGATGAAAGAAAAGAAAAGATTGGACATTGAGTTCAAAACTACAGTTATAAGGTTATTCAACAATATCCTAAAAAAGGCCCATAAAATAAATGAAACCTATGAGGATATGAAAAGGGAGCAACTAGAAATAATAAGGGATCAACTAGAAATGAAGAAAACATTGTCTGAAATAAAAAATATTATACAAAGTCCTAAAAACAGACTGGAAGATTGTAAGAATCAAGACAAAGATTTAGAACAAAAAGAGCCAGAGGACACTCCTCTGCAGAAGGGAGAAGATAAGAGAATCCAGAAAGTTAAAGATAGTGTAAGAAACCTCTGGGACAATTTCAAGCGAACCAACATTAGAATTATGGGGATTCCAGAAGAAGAGAGAGAGCAAGATACCGAAAGAATACTGGAAGAAATAGTGACAGAAAACTTCCCCCACCTGGGGAAAGAAATAGACTTATAAGTCCAGGAAGCCCACAGAACCCCAAACAAAAGGAATCCAAGGAGGACCACACCAAGACACATCATAATTAAAATTCCAAGAGCAAAAGACAAAGAGAGAATATTAAAAGCAACAAGAGAAAAGCAGGTAGTTACCTATAATGGAGCACCCATACGATTATCAGCTGATTTCTCAACAGAAACCATGCAGGCCATACGGCAATGGCAAGAAATATTCAAGGTGATGAATAGCAAGAACCTACAGCCAAAAATAATCTACCCAGCAAAGCTATCACTCAGAATCAAAGGACAGATAAAGAGCTTCACAAATAAAAAAAGCTAAAAGAGTTCATCACCACCAAACAAGAATTATATGAATTGCTGAAGGGGGTTATTTAGGAAGAAGAAGAAGATAAAGATAAAAATTATGATCAACAAATACCTAACTATCAACAAGTGAATCTAAAAACCAAGGGAATTAAAAAATCTGATGAACAATATTAACTGGTGAATATAATAGAATCAGAGGTATGGAAGGGGAGTGGACTGACAATTCTCGGGGAAAAGGGGAGTGCGGGTGCAGGAAGAGACTGAACATAAACTGTGCACCTATGGATGAGGACAATGGGGGATGGGGAAAGGGCAGAGGGTGGGGTGGGAACCTGTGGAGGGGAGCAATTGGGGGGAAGAGGATCACATTTGCAATTATCTGAACAATAAAGATTTATTTTTTAAAAAAATTTAAAAAAAGGATAAGAAGAAAAATATGATCATAAAATCAGTGGTAGTAAGCCAATAATGTATATTAGTCCTCTATCCAGTAGGTTTAGGTCACATCCTGATTTTCCCCTATTTAACTGGAGGTGTTTATTTGTTTTTTTGTTTTTGTTTTTATTTCCAAAATTCCTATAAATATAATATTGTCAAATACATTCATTTCAAACATTCAATTTCAACTAATTCAAATGCCCCAGGAATTGATTACTGAGAGATGATAGGCTAAGGACATGATTAAAAATATGACTGACTTGCTGGGCTGAGAAAAACCACTTGTCCTTCTGTTTTCCAATCATGATAATACCTATGACTCACTCAATAATATGATGAGGGTTATTTTCTGTATGAGGATTTTGATGCTACGAGCCAACTTCTAAAATATTTTTGAATTAAGCAATAAAATATATTTCTCAAAAGATTCCTTTTGTAAAAGCTCAATTTTGTAAATCAAGTATTATTTCTTCATTGATATTTTAAGTGCATTTTCAGAATGGGAAAATGAATATAAAATAATCAGACACTGAAAGATACAGTTGGTGTTAATTTTTTTTAAGTCTTAATTTTAATATAAATAAAAAATTAGAATACATCTTTAAAATAGCCCTAGGTGAATCTAATGTTCTGTATAAGTGACTATATCAAAGTCATATTAAACTATTTAATATGAAAATTTAATCTCAGGCAGAATCAATTAAATTAATTTAGCTGCATTTCATTATGTCTCTATGTGTTAAATGATTTTGACCTGAGGAAAATATTCTTTTGAACCCTGGTCTAGGTCAGGTCCTCTGGTACAAGTTCCTAAACATCTTCCTCTATTTTAATAATTGGCTAACTATATTTTCCTTACTCTATAATGCTTACTGCCATTCTTCGCCATAAACCCTGGGAGGTCCACAAGGATAGAAACTATATTGGTCTTGTTCACTACAGCACCTACCCAAACCAAAGAAGTACTTACTGGGGAAACTGTATGACCCAAGGAGGGGAAAGGGGGTTAGAGGAAGTGAGGGAAGGGAGAAGAAAAGGAGGAAGAAAAGGAAGAAACAAAACAGGGGAGAGGGAAGGGCAGAAAGGAGAAGGAAAGGAGAGAGGGATGGAAAAATGGAGAGAGGAAGGAAAGAAGAAAAACTAGCCCTGGCTATTGGGGCTCAGTTGATTGGAGGTTGTTCCATGCACGCAGAAAGGTTGCCATTTGACATTCTGGTCAGGGACTTTATTATATTGAAGTGCATTCTCACTATGCCCAGTTTGTTTAGAGTTTGTTTGTTTGTTTTTATCACAAATGCATGTTGAATTTTGTCCCATACTTTTTTTCTGCATTTATTGATAGAGTCAACAAGGTCCCTCTAGAATCAACAAGGTCCCGAGATGTCCAAGCATCAAATACAAAAACTAGAAAACATGGTTATTACACACACTCAGTCCAAGAGGAAGGTAATACCTGATTCTAGGTCTGAAGAAATATAGTTATTCCTTGAAAAATATAGTCCTCTTTCTGCACCTCTTTCATAACTAGCTGGGGCTCCTGGTTATTATAATTTCAACAGCATTTAAACCGAGGAGGGGAAAAAAAAACTTTATGGCAAAATAAAACCAGAAGCAAAAGTATACTTTAAATATGTAGACATAAATAGAAGTTGCTATTTCTTAATTATTCTTGCATATTGTATAAAGCAAGGGGTTCAGCCAAATATGAGTCACAACTTAATTTTTCTTCCTTATGATATTTTCTGTTTATAAAAGTAGTATAAAGTTAATTGGTAACTATTGTTTTTCTGCCTGAAAGCCTCAGGTTGATTTGTTACTTTTTGTTGTTATTGTTAATCCTCGCCTGAGGATATTTTTCCATTGATTTTTAAAGAAGTGGAAGGGAGGGGAGAGAAAGAGAAATATCCGTGCGAGAGAGACACATGGATTGGTTGCCTCCTGCACATCCAGACCAAGGCCAGGGATTGAGCCTGCAACTGAGGTATGTGCCCTTGATCAATACCCACTAGGGTGACTTATCATTTTTTATAGCATATTTATTTAATATGTATTGGAGTGGGAAAAAACAACAACAGTATACTAAACAAATTGTTATGGTCCCTAAAATGGTATAACTTTTTAAAAATTGTTATAACTAATTATGGAGAACTGGTCCCTGATCTGAGATAAATTTGATTCAACTACAATAATAGCAAAAATGACAACATTCATACTTTAATAAAGTCTGCCTAGAAAATAAAGATTATCAACATTTACCTGACTATGCCTGTTGTCACACATGTTACAGTATTTGCTTAACTCTCTGGGGTTGACCTGCTGGCCCCTCTCCTCTGTCCCTGAAAGCATTCTCACACTTCTCTAAGGTGGCAGCTTCTAAATGCTAATGATTTTCTGAGATAAATGATATCAAAACGTGGTGTGAAGTAGGCTCCTTGGGCATTTTAACCCTCTAAGGGCTGCACTTAGTGCCTTATCTATGTTCTAAAAACTCCCTCAGTCTCTGAGCCACAGCAGTACCCAAAACCTGTGCTTGTGAGGAGCCGGATGTATTCTCTTCAGAAGCGCCCGGTCCATCTCTGTTTCGCCTCCAGTGGGATTTTGGGCTCCCGACTTGCTACGTAGTAATTTCCCTTGAATAGTAACATTTATAGCGTATTTCCCTATTTCCTAAGAAAACATTTTCAGTTTTCTTCTTCTTCCTTTTCATTCAGCTTTTCTTAGAATGGTCAGACTGTTCTTGTTATATTTTCTTTTTAAATGCATGAACAGTTCAAACATGAGTAAACAATCTTTAGATAATCATAATAGGCTAAATTTCTTGGTGCTATCCCTGATATTTTCCAGAATTCTACGGTGGTCCTTCCATTCTGCTTGTGTTTTTTCCTTTGAGCCTTCCACCGATTTAGCAAGAATGTAGTTTGGTTGCCAAGGCTATCCTATCATATTCATTTTATTCTTCTTCATTTCTTATTGTTTCCATAAAAATCTTGATGAAACCTTCATTATCCACAGTCATGCACCCACAGATGTGAAAGTTACATAAATAGAAGTGGGGTTTTTTTGTTTTTTTCCTATCTGCTTGGCACGATGATCAATCATATTTTGTCAGATGTCAACTTAATAGCTCTTTAAAAGTATATATTTAGTGGTTGTAATTATCAGCTCCTACCAGTTCTCTCTATTCCATCCCTAACCTAATCCTGGTCCAGACATCTTTGGGGAAGATACAGATGCTGATTTCCCACAAAACGGAGTCATTTATTTATGTTAACACACGTGCTTATGAATAATCTCCCTTGTCAGCTATTTGGAGACAATGAACACATTGTTTTAGGGTCATTTACTCTGTGCAGGGCACTGTACTACGCTCCATGAGGGAGAGATAGACTCTCATTGACTTATTAGTTCCATGCAGCTGCCCGCGGAACTGATAGGTTTGCTGTCATGGGTGGAAGAGTGGGGCATGGGAGAGGAGATCTAGGATCAGAGCAGCTCAAAAACCTTCTACTTAAAAAACAAACATTTAATTCATGCATAATAGTGTGTACACTGACTTAACTTGCTCGTGACATTTCTCCTTCTCTGCTCCCATAATTAACTCCCCTTTTACTCCCTCTTATTTTCCCTGGGAAGCTGGGAAACATGAACAATGGAGAAGGAAAAAAATCTTTAACACTCAGCTTTGCTTTCATCTCTCCATCAGGACATATTCTGTTGCAGAGTGTAGGAACTCACTCCCTCAGTTAACCTGCACTGTCACGGAGGAAAAGCATTCTTCAAACTGCTTCTCAGAGATCAAAAAGCAACCTCACTCGATTTCCACCCCATGTTAACACGCTGTCCGGATATCATGCTGTTTTTCTACTCACAATGAGAAGAGCACATAAAACACTTTCACACAAAACACTACATTTGTTTACTGATTCATTCAAAAAGTACAATTGTAATGCCCTGGGATCACCAGCAAGACAAACAAGGTCATAATTTTTATTAAATATTTGTTCCTGAGAGTGAGGCACAATGTTTTTTTTAAAACAAATAAATAAAATAGCAAATAAATATTAAGGGTGCCTGGTTTGTAGAGAGTTTAAACAAAGTGATGTGAGGGTGTGACAGGACGGTTACTTCCAATTCGTGAGAAGAGGGACCTCTCTGAGGGAATAATACTGCACCAGGATCCAGATGGTGGGAGGCAGCCAGTCTTTAACTTTTGCTGTAAGATCATTCTGAGAAGAGGGTGGGGCTAGTGCAAAGGTTCTGAGGTAGAGTGAGCTTATTATTGTTTAAGAATGGAAATAAATTAGTGTCCTTATAAGTAGAACGCTAATCCCACGATGGGGGCCCAACTAAATCGAATCACCTCCCAAAAGTTCCCATCCCTTAATATCATCATGTAGGGGATTAGGACTTCAATATATGAATTTGAGGGGTTCACAATCATTCATTACATAGCACATGCCCTTCAGGTTTTTTACATCTATGTCCATATGGTGGAAAGTCTATTGATAATGGTGTGATACTATGCATTTCCTGAAATTCAATGTTCAATAATGACATTTTGCCAATAACTTGAAATCAGTCAGGGTGAGAGTGTTTATGCCACAGAACAATGCTAAAAGTAGGCTCTTTCCTCTCCCCCAAGTCCCTGGAAAATGTGTTTAACATTGGCTAAGCATGTACTGTATGTACAACACTGGGCCAAAAGAAGTTTTGTTTGCTTTTAGGATGTAACGTACTGCTGGTTATTTATATGTTGATACTTGTAAAACAAGTATTTTTACCTCTCTAGAATAATTCTCAAGCTTACCAGTTTAATTTTATTAAGTTAAAATATAAGTCAGTAGAGATGGGGTTCTTGAGAGAGAGAGAAATCATACAGAATATCACAAAAGCAATGCTTTTCAGAGGGTAAGAGTAGATGGGATTCAGAACCCAAGTGAGATAAGTAAGAGACATCTATAGTGACATTGAGAAGACCAGTGCAAGTCGTTTGATGTCTTGTACAGGTGATGATGGGGATATTTTGCCGGACAAAGAAGATATCCCTGCTAAGACCATATTTTAGAAAGATGTTTCATTTTTTACCTAGTTACAGCTGCTATATCTGCCCTTACCTGGAATCATAATGTCCAACAACTTGCTCACCATTATATTTCCTCATTATACTAGATCTCCAGAGATAAAACTTATTCAATCAAGAGCATTCTTTATAATTATATTTGAAAATTAGATGTCTTAGAAATGAAAATGCCAACCAAGACGTATTGATATTTCCTACACTGCTTCTAAAAATTAATCTCTGAAATTATATGCAAGTCACAGGCCTTACAAATCCTCCAAATGTACATTAGAAATAAACTCATGACAAATTTCTCTAAAGTTTATATAAATCCCAAAATACCCTCAATGTTTACGAGTGGAATGTTTAGGCCTCAATATAGTTGATGCTTAGAAGTTCCATTACAATGTAGAGCACTTGATAAAATACTCTATTTCCTGTATTTAAATATAAAAATTAGAATCTGTTATGTTTAAAATGGAGCAATCTTCAGCCACTGTGTGGCCACCAAGAGGATGTGTAATGTCTGAAATAATTAACCTCTAAATCCCTTAGAGTTTAAGCCTCAGAACTGCAACTGGCTGTCAGATAGAATACGGTAACTCAGTTGAGCACAGGGTAGCCAAAATGCATTTCTATTTCACTAAATCTCTTCCTCTTGCTGATGACTAGAACCCAACATGGATATTATTGTCCTGTGATTACGATATAAATTACCACCAGGAAATGTTCTGATATCTCCAAATCACACACAAGATAAGCAATATAGTCTACATTGATTTTGAACTAATAGAGTTTCACATAACTGGACTGATTTCATTTCTTACCGATTTAATACTGTTAAGAAAAATATGTCATTTCTCTGAGGAGAGGATTTTTAACACTTATCCTGTGTCACAGATATTGTGACACAAGTCACTAAGGGGGAAAGTCATGAATCAAATAAGGTATCCCAGTAGATTGGTTACATTATTTAACTTGAAGACATCCAGTTTAGCTAAAGTGAAGCATATTATACTAGAGATACATATGGGAGAGGAGAGGAGGCAGAAATCTCACAGAAATTAAGTATAGGATATATAATTGGGTTGGGTCTTATAAATAAACAGTTTTCTGTGTTCAAAAGATTTTTCAATGTTAAAGGCAAGAGATTATGATCTTCCTTTGCAATGCAAATAGAATTAACCTAAATCACATATTCTCTGTATGTCAGCCGAGTTCTCTTCACTACCTGCAGGCTTCTTCACTCTCTATGGTGTGTATCTCTTGTGCTTTTTTATAGTTTGCTTTATTCCCTCTCTTTTATGTGGCAGGATTGTGCATGGCAACAGTGAAAAAGACAGATGACTTTTTCCTCACAAAGTTTGCCCATAATGAACAAATGGAGATTAACCAGGAATTTAAGGTAAGTGAGATGGGTATAGGTTATGAAAACTTCTACAGGTTCATATAATAGGTTTCAAGTGTAGATTTCTATGATATAAGATCTGTATATTACACTGTGTCCCCACCACTCAAAGTCACCCCAATAAATTTATCTTAAAAAAAAATGAAAGAAAAGTTGTAGGAAGAAAATAAACTGGATTTGCTGTTTAAGAAGGAGCCTGAGTGGAACAAGATGGAAATGAGTGATGGGGATGTTCAGTACTGCTTCAGATAATAAAGAGGGATTCAAAGAAGTCATCCATTCAGAGAGTTGGGAGTTGAGTAAGAGCAGCAAGGAATGAAGCGGGAAGAATTTTGGCTTAATAATTGTAGCAATGTTTAATCAGAACACTGATGGGCGACACATGCCCTGGAGCCAACCTCCCATGGTCCCTCCCTGGCCAGCCACACCTGGGGTGGTGCTGGAGCTGGAAAGGCATCTTCAGAGTGAGCGGGGTCCCTCCAGCAGGTGGGGTCCCTCGGCCTGGCCTGTGGGGATGGGGCTAAAACTAGCAGTCTGACATCCCCTGTGGGGTTTTGGAGTGCAGGAGGACACTCTCTGCAAAGTTTCTGTCACTTGGCAGCTCCTGAGTTGAGTGTCTGCCCCCTGGTGGTCAGTGTACATCATAGTTACCAGGTGGTTGGCCGGTTGGCCAGTCACTTAGCCTTTTATATATATAGATGGTGATGTGTATCTGGTTTTGTTCACTGCTATATCTTCAATGCCTGGAACACTCAGCACGAGACAGGACTTAATAAATATGTATGGAATTAAGGATTTAATAAATGACCTACTGGCAAATAGGTAGATTAGGGAATGAATTCAAATGTAATCAATCTACATAGTAATAATGGACTAGAGTGTCACCCAAGAGCTTTTTCCATGAGCTAATTTGCTTGAATTGTCTTGGATATGCAGTTTAGATTTGCATGATATAAAAAAAGTTTAATGTTTCAATTATTGTTTGCCTTCACTGAGGTATATATGAAGCCATCAGTTTTCAAAATAAGTCAATGTATAATTCATATTTTAAAATTCTAAACACTGAATACTGTGTCTGTACTTCACTTAAGTAGCTGTTGAATAAATGAATGAAGGTGCATATACTTTTTTATTTCTTCTATTTTAATGTTGGCTTGGAAATTTTATAATATGGATTTCTTGCTACTAAAATATATAGAAAACCTGAGATGGTTCAAGATCAAACATACAAAATTTTTTCAACCATAGAATTAATTATGTTGTTCAATTTGAAGTTATTTCCCTTCCAACCATAACTTTTGAATGTAGCTTTCAGAACTTTTTGCAAAGTTATGTGTCATGTGAAATGAAAAATTAATTATTAGCACAAATGTCACCCACGGAAAAGCAGGCACAGAACAGATGAACATTTAATTAGTTTTTTGATATATTTCTTGCACTATATCTTTTATTTATTATTCAGTTAAAAATAAGTTTTTGATGTTACTCAGACCCCCACACAGTCAAATTTTGGTGGGGATATATGTTTTTCAGACTGACTCAGAAAGTGACATCTATTATAAATATATAAGAAAATGATTTCAAACTCAAACCATGTTTTCTTTTGACAAATTGATATAGGCTTTCTCTACAGACTGAAGATTTCAGGTTGTAAATTATAGCACAATGAGGCAACTTGTCCCCTTATTCTCTGGAGATAAAGATGCTAATTGGACTAATAATGGCTAGCTCCTAATCACAAATAAGCTCAGGACTAAATATGTGTTGCTGCCACCACTGGGAGAGAGGAGATGAGGCATACCAATAACCGTCTGGCTTAAGGAGAATCTTACTGCTCAGACTGTCCCCACAGGGTAAGCACTTGGATACATGTTGTGGTTCCAGGGACAGCACCGTTGCATATTAACAACTTAACTAGCATTAAACTCTGCCTAGCATGGCAGACTTTTAGCAACTTGTTCTAATAATAATTGAGACCATTCCCACTCAGTCATTCACTTTATAAACCTGTTTGGTGTCCAATCAATGTCAGACACTGTTCTAGGTGCTGTCTGGTTTGCTGAACATTTTAATTTTGGTAGTATGTCTGATTTTCACATGTAGAACCTACCACCAGATACCAGTTTATAGCATGGTAAAGATATAGCTATAGACAGATAGATAGATAGATATAGATATAGATATAGACATAGATATAGATATAGATATAGATATAGATATAGATATTCTGAAACCATCATGAAAAATTAAAGTTGTGTAATTACACTATAAAGTCACAAATAGATCAAAAGGAAATTTCCTAAAATAAAATTTTAAAGCACAGATGCCTCCGGCTTTCTTTTACTGAGATACTTTAAATGAACAATTCTTTAGAGCACCATACAGTGTTGATAAGGAAAAGTAAATAGTGATTCTGATTCAATGTCAACGTAATAGAGGGCTAGGTTAACAAAGTTACTGGATATGGAAAGACATTTCTTCTTGACCTAGACTTGGCATTTCTGTGAAGGACAATGTTATCTACCTGGATTCAATTTTAATGCAAAACATTTAAAATTTCATTTGCTGAAAATATTTCAAGAGAAACCCTCAATGAATGATGAAGTAAGTGAAAAAGCGTAGTCTCATTAGACCTGCGTACATCTCAGTTATCTCATGCTACTCAAGGCTTAGCAACTGTGTTCTTACTCAGAAATAAACCACATTTTGTTTTTAAATCTTTGCAGTGTAACTTAGTAGTTGTCATATTTCCAAAGATCATAGGTTAAAATATAAATATTGAATATTTAAATTTGTAAAGAAAATAACTAATATATACTAAAAATATCAAGGTATTGCAGGAAATATATTCTGATATGCTTTTCATTCAATTGACAAATTTACCTTATTTTTTTTTAAATTTATTGCTGTGCCATAACACAGCAAGAAAAAAAAATGATCATAATCAAAGGTCATCATCCAAAGTCATTGGATTTCTTTCTAGAGGATGTGGTATCCATTAGGCTGGGAAAGGAGTGATGAAGTTATGCCTTCTGCTAGGACAAGTTCTGGTGCCTTCTGCTAGGACAAATTCTGGTGCCTTTAAGTTCCTAAAGCTTTTAGTGGTATTGGCAATAGTGGTAATAGTAACAATAATGAAAGCCTATTTACAAGAGATTTTTAGAGTATAAATAGATATTAGAAGTATATTTTCTAACCTTCTTTCTTGACATGTAATGAAAGTGAACCTAAGGAAGTTAATTCACTCTCATGGTAACCTAGAGTTTGAGGTTGACACTTTCTTAGCTTTCTTTCTAAATTCCACATTATTTTAAAAGTTGCATAATCTATTGTCCTCACTTTGAGGACATTTTAGTTATTTTAGAGATGCAATGCTACTCAAGGGGACTCTACAGGGGACACTTTGCATATTAGCCTTTTTATATATATTATAGGAGATTTTATGTCATTTGTATTATGAGAAACAAAACCCCATGAAGAATTTAATAGTAATAAAATGATAAAATATTAAATGTAATATACTCTTTTACTAAAATGCAAATCAGTCCCAACTGGTTTGGTTCAGTGGATAGAGCATTGGCCTGCAGACTGGAAGGTCCTGGGTTTGATTCCAGTCAAGGGCGCATGACCTGGCTGCTAGCTTGATCCCCAGTGTGGGGGCTTGCAAAAGGCAGCCAATCAATGATTCTCTCTCATCATTGATGTTTCAATTTCTTTCTCCCTCTTGCTTCCTCTCTGAAACACATAAAAATATATTTTAAATAAATAAAATGCAAATCAAGGATGATGATATTTCTGTTTATATCATGTCTTATTTTTAATGAATTTCACTTTGTATTTGGGATGAGGATTTCTCATTGCCAAGTATATAAGTTTTAGAAACCCTAAACTCACCTAAGAGTATATTTCCATTCCTTTCTTATCTAGAAAGCTCCTGGCCTATTTGGAAATTATTTTGGTCGACATAAAATAATATCCATTTTTGGGAAAATGAGTCATTAACATACATTATGATATTCTGAAGAGTATGTGGGGAACACAGCATGGCTGTCAAACCCTCTGGCTAACAGGGGTAACATTAATTATACTTTCTAAAATTATGTTATCTAAATTATAACTAAAAATGATCAAATACATTATGTAAAAGAACTTTCAAAATTCTAGTTTTATTTCAAATGCATAATATGCTAAAGCATTTCATACAGCTAAAGAAATGATGATATTAGAGTTATAACATAAATTCTTTAGGATACTTGTATGTGAATTCATCTATTCATTTGTTAAGTATTTATAAAGATACTGTGTGACAGACACAAGGAACATAGAGGATAACCTTTTGAAGGATAAACAATTCTTTTTAGCATAAAATCTTCCTTTAAATTTATGAATACCTGGCTCAGGAAAGATTTGTATAGTCTAGAACAAGTTGTGTAAGAATTTATTAAATGTGAACTTCCAGACCCCATTTGAGAATATTTGTCTATTAAAACCAAGCTTATGGCCATGAATGCATATGGGAAAAATACATGATAGTGTTTTCTAACAATATAGATATGTTTAAATTAAAATTGATGAGATACATTTTCATATTTTATATTGCTTCCCAATAATAAATCATGACAAATTATTTTTCCTTCACAAGGAACTTCTTCTTTCACTGTAAATTTGTGTATGCTAATTAAGTATTTTAGATTTGTATATGAAATCCTAGATTACAAAACATAACACATTTTTGGCATTAAAGGTGTTAAAATTTCAAGAGTCAGTTGCATTGATTTTCTTATTAAAATGGAGATACACTTCTTTAAAAAAAATAAACTGGAATTCCACAACTCACTTGACTTTAAATCCAGTAATTTAGTTTCAAGTAAAATCAATTATTAGTCATAAACCATAAAAAAGTTTTGCTTCAAATTTATTCTACCCTATTTTTAAAAAACAACTGCATTCAGTCATTTAAACACACAAAAAGCTAAAACAAACAAAAACAGCAACACTTATTCTAATCAGAAAGTTCCTTTTTTTCTGAATTCTTATTGCAAACAAGACCAAATAAGTCCATGTACTTATTTCACCATTTCCTGGCACTGTTTATGTCTGCATCCCATAAAGGTAAACAGAGTATTCAGCAAAATGCCTAGAGTAGCAGAAACTAACCATAGTACAGTGTCAAGGACATTTGGTTACTTCCCAGGGACCCACTACTAAATGTAAAAATGAAAGTTAATTTTTTTTTCAGTCTTGTGCATCTCATGTTTTGATGTTTGATGGGTGATAACATAACCTTCAAAAATCCCTCAACTATAACAAATCTTTTTAATGTGGCTCTTTGGTGACTAAGAAATTTATATGCGTCTTTTTCCTCATGTTGAAAATGTTTCAGTCACTCTGCCAAAATTTTCCACAGGACTCTCAGGTTTATAGTGATGCTTGACTTGGTGGTTGGTGCCCTGGAATGATTATTTCTTTCATTGTAGTATTTAAATGATTATTTTTTGTCCTACCTGCTTTGGCTCAGTGGATAGAGTGTCGGCCTGTGGATATAGGAATCCCGAGTTTAATTCCAGTCAAGTCAAGGGCATATGCCCAGGTTGTGGGCTCAGTCCCCAGTAGGGTCATGCAGGAGGCAGTCAATCAATAGTTCTCTCCCACCATTAATGTTTTTATCTCTCTCCCTCTTCCTTCCTCTCTTAAATTTATATATATATATATATATATATATATATATATATATATATATATATATATATATTTATTTTTAATTATTATTTCTCATCCCCCGAGGAAAAATGTAATATCTTGGTTCAATTACTCTCAAAAAGTTGTAGAGTACATGTTAAAAAACAATTCAGAAGAAATAATGTTCAGGACAATAATTGCAAAGAAAATGGATGCACAACTAGATCTGAAAATAATTATTACCTATTTTTTCAAAGAAAACTGGAAATAATCACAACTGCATACAGACCAAATTTCAAATATCAGTCTGATACTCATAATCCATCTGCCTAACCTGGAGCGTACCAAGAAGTTATACATACTGGTCTCGCCTTTCACTGAACTGCTTGACCAGGTGCAATTATTTTTGTTTTTGTTTCTGTTGTGTGTTTTTTTAAATTCATTTTTCTTGATTTCAGAGAGGAAAGGGGAGAGAGAGATAGAAACATGAATAATGAAAGAGAATCATTGATCAGCTGCCTCCTACACACCCCCTACTGGGCTTTGAACATGCAATCTTGGGCCTGTGCCCTGAGCGAGAATCAAATAATGACCTCCTGCTTTATAGGTCAATACTCAACCACTGAGCAACACCAGCTAGGAATGACCAGGAACAAATGTATAAATAGACCATCTCTCTAATTACTCATTAGATGTTTAATCCTTTTAGGTTAGTTTAATGATTTCCAATGGATGGCACCTATTCCTTTGAGATCTAAATATTAGTCTAAGGATATTTAGCAAAATAAGCACCAAGTATGTAGCACACACTTTGTTGTAATGGGTTAAATATAAAATGTCAAGTTTTCCCCAGTGCCAAATTGTAGTGCTCTTTTATGTGCTTAGGGAAGCACAACAAATTTTTCAGGTCACTTGGGTTCATATAGTATATTGTTGCCATAATCATTTAGTGATAATTAAAAGCAATAACCTGAAAGTTTAAAAGGCCTTTGTTCCTATGGACCACCTTTGTGTCAGCCCTCTAATTTTATCTATCTATCTATTTATTTGTTTGTTTGTTTGTTTGTTTATTTATTTAAGTTAAAATAAACTATAACAAAGATAAATCATTGGCATCCTATATATATAACAAATCATGGTATAAATGACTTCCTAACATTTGCACTGCAAGGATAATTCTGTAGTATATACTGTTAAAAATGTATATGTAGAAAAATTTAGTGTTTGGAGGCACAGAAGTACGAGAGATCTAGAGGTATTTTTTTTTTAGTACTAGAGGCCCAGTGCATGAAATTCATGCATGGGTAGGATCCCTAGCCCTGGCCAGCAATCAGGGCATATCAGATTCTCTGCCTCCCCGTCTCCTCTTTCTCTTGCTCCCTCAGTGCCCCTACCATTGGTCACCTGCCATCTCCCACACCACCCCCTGGTGGTCAGTGCATGTCATAGCAAGCAAACTCCTGGTCTCCCAGTCGAACTCTCCAGGTGACACTTTGCATATTAGCCTTTTTATATATATTATAGGATATTTCATGTCATTAGATCTTTATCACGTTATGTAATATAATATTTCTAGTCTTTTAAAGTTTATTTTGACAAAGGAAAAATGTACAACTGTGTATATGGTTCCAGAGATAGTTAATAGAACACAGATCTTTCTGATTTCTGTATAGTCGGGCTTTAATTCCTTTTCATAGTTTAATACACCATTAATTTATTGCTACTTGGAGATGAAATGGAAATAATTACGTTATGAGGTAACAATTTTGATTACAGATGATTTTTTGTTTGGTTTCATTTGGTTGAGTTCTATAAACTGTATCTTATTGATGAGGTAATGACCAAATCTAATAAGCATAAACATTAATCTCAAAGTAAACATGAACCAGGTGGATAGCTTAAGTTATTTACTTATTTCAGACCTAATTCCATGGATTAAATGAATTAAGTCTGATAAGTCTTTAAATCATTAATAAATCTAGGGATGATTGATAAATTTCCTAAAACTTTTAAAATTACATTTTAAAGGTTAGCCCTGGGATAGAATTATGTAATGCCTCAAAGGTCAGTCTAACCTACTGCTGCTTTCCTTTGTAAATGGACAAGCTTAATCTATGTTTATATAAAAAATATTTTTAAAATTAAAAAGTTTCTAACATAATGATATAGTATTATAAAGTAAAAATCAAAATAATAAATATGCTAATGTAGCTGATAATACACATTCTATTTTCAATTTTTTGGAAGATAATGGATGTCTCCTGCTATCACTACATTATCATTCAGCATCCACTAAGGAGCCAGTGTGCCTGCAAGTGCAGTGATCAGTAAAATTTCCTCCTCCCTCTCCTCATTTTCTCCTCCTCCTTTTCCTTGTCATTTTTCTTACTCTCTAATCAAATTAATGCCACACCATCTATCCAGTCACACAAGGGAGAACTCAATAATGATTTGATGTCTCTGTTTGTCTCTGCCCTGCAGCCAGTTAGTATTGGCACTTGCCCCTTGTCTTGTTAGTTTTGTCTCCTAAATATTTATTTAATTTTCCCCCACATCTTCATCACTGGTATTACTGTCCTTGTTGAGGAAAAAAAAAAACAAACCAAAAACACACACACACACACACACACACACACACACAAAACAAACCACATTCCTACCCCAGACTATTTCAACATTCTCCTAATTATCTGTTTTCCCTGCTTCTGATTTTCTGATCTCAAATCTGCTTTCCACACCATTGCCGGGGTGTACTGTTTAAAACAGAACTATCACTTAAAACTCTTTAATGGCTCTGTAATTTATGCAGAATGAAGTTAAAACTACTTCGTATGCCATAGCTAACATACCTTCATCTTGACCCTTTCCTATCTCCCCAGACATGTCTTCACTCTTCTCTGCTTGAACTCTTTTTTTTTTTTTAAGCACATTGAGCTGCTTATAGTTCTCCACTACATTATGTTGCTTTGTGTCTTCATGAGTGTTCAAATGAAGCTCCCAGTGATGGGAATGCTCTCACCCAGTCCTTCATCTTGTAGGATAATTCCCATAAGTTGTTGTTTTTTTTAATTTATTTTGTTTTGTGTTTTTATTTTTATTTTTGCTTTGTTTTGTTTTAAAGATTGTCTATTACTAAGTTTCCATTTTTAAATAATCAATTGTGGATATGTTTTCTACCCCATAATATCTTATCTATCTTGAGCTCTTTAGAACCTAGAATACTGACTACAATAAAAACACTCAGTGCATTATTATGAATGAATGACAAAGTTCAAATGAGTATATCAATTTTAAAATGATTATCCATGTTAATATGAATAATTCAACCTGATCTTCATAATTCAACCAGAATTTAACTATTTGTTTAAAAAGCCAGAGTAGAGCCTAGAGATTACCATAACTCATTTACAACAATTTAAAATGTGGTCACTCTGTGCTAGGTGAAGGAAATGTACTCTAAGGGTGTGTTGAAAGTTTATCTACTTACACACGTGTGTGACATACACTTAATTTGGTTGCGTCTGACTCCTGGCAATTCTATGAATGAGCGATGTCCACAGTGTCCCATCCTCAACAGCCCTGCTCAGCTCCTGTAGACTCATGACTATGGCATCTTTTATGGGATCAGTCCTTCTCATTTTTGGTCTTCCTATTTACCTGCTCCTCTTATCCCCCCTCCCCCCCAGCATTATTGTCCTTTTAAAAGAACCGTACATTCTTATGATGTGCCCGAAATAACACAGCTTCAATTTTGTAATTTTTGCCTGCAGTGATGTTCAGGCTTAATTTGCTGTAGTGCCCACTTGTTTATCTTCTGGTGGTCAGGGGTATCTGTAGACCTTTCCTCCAATGCTGTATTTTAAATGAATTAACTTTTTTCTAATAGCCTTCTTCACTGTCAAACTTTTGCATCCATCTATAGTTAGTGAACATTTCTGTGATCTTAGTAATTTGTTGATGACCTTAGCCATATTATGTATTGATAGAAGTCTTTCAAACTCAATTGCAGATATATAGGGGTTTCATGTTTAAAAATCCTAAAGTTTAATTATCTTTATAAGCAAGAAAATTACCATATTCATTTAACTGTAGCTAAACTATTTGCTGTTTTCTTTCAATCATATATTCTTTATTGAAAACTTAAATTCTCTTCATGAAAAGCTTCAACATGTAAGAAAAGTATTTATATATTTGAAGTCTAATCATACATCCCTTTAATAGTCCCTTTTATATATTTGAAGTCTAATCTTACATCCCTTTAATATTATGATCATCTTATACAGCCTATCAATTCTCTGGTCTCATCACTGCACCACCTTGGTGGCTTAGTAACATGTAAAACCATCACAATATTTGCTAATAGCCTATGGATAAGTCTTCCAGAATCTGTGGATTTGTGTTTTTTTTTTTTTTGTTGTTGTTGTTTTTGTTGTTGTTGTTTTTTTGTTTTTGTTTTTTCCTTTCTGACAGAGGTCTTGCCTTTTCAGATCTTAAAGGCAGCAGAGCTTTCATTAATAGAAAAGTGAGGATTATATAAAATCTTCCTGCCATTGTAACTGCTAAGGTTCTATTCAGGTTAAAACGCTCTTCGACAAGAAGTTAATGTGCCAGCTGAAGCGTTAGTATGACACAGCTTCAGCACAGAGCCTTTCTTTTCAGTTTGCAGACTATCCTGCAGGGAAGGTGTTGATGTTAGGAGAGAAAAAAAATATTTCAATTCAAAGAATAATGTTTAATTCACATAAGAGTTTTATTTCTTATTGAATTATGCATTGTAGGGAACATGAATTGAAAGTTGAATAAACTCTGTTCCAGCTATGTCACTATCTTATTGCTGTAGGTTATGTGAAGTCACCAAAGCAATTATCTTCTCTGTTTTGCCACACGTACAAATAAAGATATTAATTTTCCCACGAGTAACTATAGAGAGAATTAAATTGAGGGATTGAAAATTTAAAAAAAGAGAGAGAACTTGGTAGGAATTCAAAGGAGTTCTACAGGCAACTGCAGAATAATATAAAGGCTGAGAAACTTTCCGGACCTTTTCAAAACAGCAAATAGAGCCCTGGCTGGTGTGGCTCAGTTTGGCCAGCATCGTCCTGCTTACCAAAAGGTTGCAGGCTTAATTCTCTGTCAAGGCACAAGCCTGGGTTGCAGGCTCCATCCCGGGTATGTTTCTCTGTCACATCGATGTTCTTCTCTCTCTCCCTCTCCCTTCCTCTGTCTTTAAACTTCAATAAGAACATTTAAATAGATGGGAATTTTAACCATCTGTACCACTGGACTTGGGCCATTCTGAGAGAGCGTGTTACCTGAGTGACCTCATAGTGCCCCTTGTCTATGTACCCATCTCCAAGTTACGATTCACTGGTTCAGGGATACTTTCCTGATGCAAGTGCTGAACTTACAACTCAAAGTATCTAGTTTGACTTTGTTGGGACCTTGAACTTGGAACTGTGGGCAGCTACATGTGGGTTAGTAAAGCTAAAATTTAATAAAGTTCATTTAGAAAGACAATAAAAGAAGATATTTGATGATTAGCAGAGTTGAGGGACTATTTAGCCTTTGGGCTGCGAGGTGGGAGAGAGAGGTAGGGAAAGAGACAGAGACAGAGACAGAGATAGAGATGACAGAGACTGAGACAGAGACAGAGACAGAGACAGAGATAGAGATAGAGATAGAGATAGAGATAGAGATAGAGATAGAGATAGAGATAGAGATAGAGAATGAATGCCAACTGCCTAACTCTGGGCATGGGAAAATTCTTTTACTTGCAAACAAATAATTTCTGCCTATAGCAATGGACCCTCACCTATTCAGCACTAATTTTTCCATGAAAATGCCAAACTATTTTTAAAAGTCAGTTTAAAATTATGTCATTCAGTGATCAAAACACCTAATTATGAGCTAATAACTTCAAATATATAAATGAATAAGAATTATAACTCATAGCATTAGAGTTAAAAATGAAATATGTACTTCAGTATTGTTTTCTTCTCTGCTTATTTTCTGTTTATCATTTCTCATTAAAACACCTAAGCAGGTATGGGAGAAACATATTAGTATTATTTACTAGGGATTTAGCTTTGTTTAGAAAAATGAAAAGTAATGCCTTGCCTATTGAAATCCTTTTGGCTTTGCAAGTAATTTTTATTAAAAAACAAAAAGGAAAAAAAAAAAAAAACAACGCACAATAACTTTGTCATAGACTTTTGAAAGTTATTTTGTTTATACCCAAAAGTGATGAATGAGGATTTTGATCCTACAATTCAGTTAAATGTTCTTTATTTAATAGATGTATCCAGCCCTGTGTTTTGCATTATATTAAAAAACATGAATGTTTTAAACATTAATATTCTCTCTTGGTTCTGTAAGAGATTGTATCAATTTCTATTCTACCCAGGAATTTTATCCATTGCTTTAGGTATAAATATACAAAATCTCAGAAAAGGTGCAATTTATTGATGTATTACTGGAGTTATAGCAGTGACAGCTTGTCATATGCTTTGCAAAGAGAGTCATTAGCCAAATGGAAATTTAGGTCAGCTAACAATTCTGAATGATATTTAGGAGATCACTGAAATTATTGAAAATGGGCTTCATATTTCATCATGCACATGTCAAACTCGATGCCTTATTCATTTATTTACAGTCATGCTTCCAAACTTACCTGAATATGCAACCAGTGAAGATCTATCATTTAATAAAGCTTGCCTCCCCCACAGTTCTGATTCTTAGCAATTCAGGTAAATCACTCCATCTCATATCCTTGAATAATCTTTCTCACTCTCTGGCACATCCACGTAAATATTTATACATATTATATATACATGAACACAGTGACAGGTACTAAATATATGAAAGTATAAGTACTTACAACATTTTCTCACTGATGCCTTTTAAAGAAAATGTATGATCTGTGCTGTATAATGGGGGGGTGATACAGATGGTGAAAATACCAGGAGCTCCACATTGCCTGAGGGTTTCATCAGGGTGACCATTAAACAAAAGATGTTAGTCAATAGAGAGGGGGGGGGTAAACTAGCATAAGAAGTAAACTAGATTTTCTTAAAGAAAATATAGATTAAAAATATACTGTAATATTCAAGCTTTTCAGAGTCAGAATTCTTTTTTCTTTCTTTTTTTAATATATTTCATTGATTTTTTACAGAGAGGAAGAGAGAGGGATAGAGAGTTAGAAACATCAATGAAAGAGAATCATTGATCAGCTGCCTCCTACACACCCCCTACTGGGGATGTGCCTGCAACCAAGGTACATGCCCTTGACCAGAATCGAACCTGGGACCTTTCAGTCCGCAGGCCAATGCTCCATTCACTGAGCCAAACCGGTTTCTGCTGGAATTCTTTTTTTTTTTTTGCATGTGTTTCCATGGTGATATTATCCTTGACTCACAGAAAGACCACCTAGTATTATTTGGGATATACACCTATGTATATGCATATATATTAATAGGTATGAATGAGCAGTATATTAGAATAATTTTATATGCTTTAATTTGAGTAAAATTATGTAAACGTCAGAAATTTACCTCATCAGTTCTCTCAAAGTATGGTCTAGGATTAGGGCATTATTTCAATCTTTCAGTAACTGATCTCTGCAAAATTCTGCTATTTGGTTACTTTGACTTTCTCATTTCCAATGATATTCTTCTTTCCTCGGTCAACTTATTCCCATGATCAATATTTTACTAATAATTGCAACCCTTCTATACTCTCAATTTTAAGCATCCAACTCTCCATTTATAACCATTTATCATTCAGCTCATTCTCTCTAGAGTTTTGAATACAATAATTCTTTGACTCCATTGGAAACTCCAATTCATTGTTCCTACCCTATTTTCATTCTCCCTCAGCCACATCTTTTCCTCAATCCCCTCTTTATCTGACTTTAAATCCACACCAATCATTATTATTACTCCTGGGCTTAGACCCTCCACACCTTTATTTTTATCCCTCCATAAATTTGCTGAGAAAATCTTGCCATCGTTTAATCTAACTATGCATTTCACATCTGCTTAGAAAAATACATACAAGCACACTCAAAATCAATTTATGGTCACAAACCTTAAATTGATTTTTAGTGTGTCCAGTCAATCCTCCTCTCCTCTCCTAGGTGAGTATTGTCATGCTCCTCCCTATGGTCAAGCTGTCTATCAACAGTCTTCTCCTAGCACACTACTCATTGCTTATCGCATTCTCTACTATATCACTGAGAAGCGGAAATGGTTACAAGAGACATATTTCATCCTCTTGTTATTAAATTAGGTTCTTTAATACAATGTCCTCTGATTCTTTCTTCAGCAGTAAGTTTTATGAAAGTAGTTGGTTCTGTTCACTTTGTTTCTGTGTCCCTAGCACCCCAAACAATGAAGGGCATATAGCAGCCCATAAATAATTGTTGAACCAATTCAATCTAATCTCTGTTGCCCTCTATAACGATGGTACTACTTTTCAGTACCTATTATTTATTCTTTGTGTCATACTTTTAGTACCTAGAACAGTGCCAACACATGGCATTTATTTGCTAAAATTTTTGAAACCCAAACATGTTTGAATATTCAGGATATTTAATCATAGCTATTCCAATAACATCAAGTAACAGCTCTGACCATCTCTTACTGGGGCATTTTCTCATCGCAGTTTAAGAAATTTGCAAAACGTAAAAGTTGATCTTCAATTAATCATAAAATTTAAAGCATTATATTCTATTAGAATGTTTACATATTCAAGTTTAATAATTATGTGTATAATTTATTTTGAAGGAAGCACTTCTTTCTCCAAGAGCCATATTATTTCATTTTATATATCCTACAGTAGAGACTGGAATTTTAATGGCAATAGACAAAAACACAGAAGCATACTGAATAGGGGCCAGCTTCCTCCTTCTGGGTTCTTACTTTTTTTAAAAAATATATTTTTATTGATTTTTTTATAGAGAGGAGGAGAGAGAGATACAGAGCTAGAAACGTCGATGAGAGAGAAACATCAACCAGCTGCCTCTTGCACACCCCCTACTGGGGATGTGCCCGCAACCAATGTACATGCCCTTGACCGGAATTAAACCCGGGACCTTTCAGTCCGCAAACCGACGCTCTACCACTGAGCCAAACCGGTTTCGGCGGGTTCTTACTTCTTCATAGACTATATTTTTTTCTAATAAGAGGCAAAATGGAAGCTCCCAAATCACAAAACTTATTCAGATTCCAGAATTCAAGCTTGAACTCATAACTCAGGCCTTAAAGATATTTTATAGTCTTTAAACTTTTATTTGTTTATGAACATCATAATACAAGATTAAACTTTTGTGGTTGATTTCTCACTGTAGAAAACTTTCTTATCTTTACACTTGATTGTTTCTAACTCAGATTAAATTTTCTATTGAATTCATTGTTGAAAATAGCAGAAAAAGAACCTGTGAGACTATCTTCACATTTATTGACATAAATTGTTCAGAAGATTTGAGTCAATAATTATCATTTGCAATTTTCTTGTTTTTCTCATCCATTTACAGTCCATAATGTTACAGACAATCAACATCATGTTATCTGCACATAAAACTGAGAGCAAAAATGCACACTCTCAATAAACATATTAAAGCAAGGCTGCTTGATTTAATTTATATGTGTATCTAAAAGCAAACTCTACTTTGAGGGCAAAATGAAATCCTGGAAACTATTTTATACTTTATATTGAAAAAAAATTATATCATACTTTTTCATTAAAATATATTCAAAAGTTTTGTATCTTATCAAGGCATGGATATAAATCGCAGACATAAGCAAAAAGGGTGAAAAAGATATGTCATACTCCTGCTGGTTCAAGCAGCATGGAATGCATCTATATCCTCTTCCACATCATAGTGCTTTTCATATTTGAAGCACATTAAAATGCACTATCGCCAAATATTCTGTGCTCCAAATAAAAATTCTTACACCCTTTCTATGCTAGCCTATCATTTTATGTGCTAGGATTTTACTCATCCTTTAAGATTCCAAAGAGTATAGCTCTCTTGTTAAAGTCTTTCACTTTCAAAAAGAAATAATAACCTCTTCTGTGCTTTAATTGGTACAACTCTAAAGTAGATGTTATTTCCCTCTGACTTTGACCTACAATTCCTGATATCTGTGCGGATGCTTTTAAGGCAGATTCTGAATCTCCTCATTCTTGCCCAAGGTTTAGCAGGGCACACGTGGCACATCATAGATACTCAGCAGTGCGGGAGGCAGCCAATCCATGTGTCTTTCTCACAGTGATGTTTCTCTCTCCCACTCTCTCTAAACATTAATGGGGGAAAAATCCTCAGCTGAGGATTAATAACAACAACAAAAAGAAATATGAAAATTTTTTGGATGATATCCCCAAATAGGTTGTACTGAATAAAGAAATGAAAATATTTAAGGTAGTTTAATTTACTCCTCAAATACCACATTGAGTGAGAGTAAGAATACTTGGCTTACATTTTTCAAGGTAAATAACAGGAAGGAAACTACTACATTATAGGTATTTATGTAGTAGCAGCATGGCAGACACTGGTGATCTTGAATGGCATTTCTTATGTGATTTTATGCTGTGTTGTTAAGATGATGATACTCACTGTGATTTTAAAGCCAGATAACCTTCCCTTGTTATAACTTATTCCAATTTTAACAGCTTACATTTTCAGGAACATTTTCTTTATATCTAACTCATATCCCTCATACTGTCCTTACAGTACACAGAGAAAAATATGTGCCTATATGAAGCCACAGTGTTATTTCTTAGACCAAAGATTATGGAACAGCTGATGTGACTAAGAAGTAAATTCTTTTTTTTTTAAAATATATTTTATTGATTTTTCACAGAGAGGAAGAGAGAGGGATAGAGAGTTAGAAACATCGATGAGAGAGAATCATCGATCAGCTGCCTCTTGCACACCCGCTACTGGGGATGTGCCCACAACCAAGGTACATGCCCTTGCCCGGAATCGAACCTGGGACCTTTCAGTCCGCAGGCCAACGCTCTATCCACTGAGCCAAACTGGTCCCGGCAGAAGTAATTTCTCCAAAATATTTTAAAAGAACATAGAACATGATTGGGAGAAGAAGAAACCATGCCTAATATTCATTTGATATAGTGTCACTCTACTCACTTCTGTCACTGTCATTATTTAATTCTTATGCAGAAAGTACTGTTGTGTACTAATAATTCAATTAAGTGTCTGTTAATTATTTAACATGGATATGTAGACTATTACATAAAAATTTACGGTTCTTTACTAACTCAATTTATGACTTTATACTGTTGATACTTTTTAAAGTGTAATATACTAAAATAGTTATATTCCTTCATTATGTTTATATCTGTATATGCATACATATAGTATAAATATGGGGTAGGTAAAATTAGGTTTGGTTTAAGTTATTAAGCCATGATTACCTAAAAAATAAATCATAAGTGCTGATAAGAAATAATAAGACAAATAATACAAATAGATAACAATAATACATTAATAATAACACAAGAATAAACTATTTCATAAACTTATAACTGTAATCCTACTTTTCCCCACTCCTGTATATACATGATAAAGGTAAATTAAATGATTTATGCAGGAAACACATATTAAATACCTTAAATATAGGGTACTTTATTAGGTACCAATATTGGTATAAAGAAAAAACAGGTGTAATTCAGTGTAGTTATCAGTATAGTTGGAACAATTTCATAAAACATTAAAATATACCTGAGAGATCAAGAAACCATAGATAGATATGTAGTGAAGTCCTAATTTTATGAAGTGAGTCCTAATTTTACTTGTAAGAATGGGAGGCTAACGTACTTTATACACAAAAGAAGATAATTCTATAGTATTATTACTTTTTTGTTAAGTAAATTAAAACATGTACT
Organism: Pipistrellus hanaki; assembly: GCF_964339955.1. Taxonomy (NCBI): domain Eukaryota; kingdom Metazoa; phylum Chordata; class Mammalia; order Chiroptera; family Vespertilionidae; genus Pipistrellus; species Pipistrellus hanaki. Next base: position 41,242,335 of record NC_140506.1, on the reverse strand, counting down.
AGTAAAGCATTGAGGACAGAGCCTAGTGTGAAATAGTTACTAAAATTATTTATTAATTGCACTTTCCATTAGTACCTCACACATCTCAAGTTACAAATAGCAAGGGACATTAATACTTTATCTTTCTAGAACATGCTTTTATCATTTTGTTTACAAAATCAAGTTCTTTTTAGATCATTTCTTTTTTTGTCTAAAATCAAAGTGTTTTGGTCAGAACCCACAGCTCCCCATATTCTATTCCTCCCCAGATATCTCACATTATCTCTAATTTGTCTAACATTTGCCCACCTATTCTTTCTTCTTGCTGCTTTCATGAATGCCACATTGATTTCTTCTTCCCCACATTTCTCCACTTCTCCACCTTTACTCATGCTATTTCTGCAACCTGACTTGCGTTCACTGTATAGTACCCATTCATGAAACTGTACTTTTAATCTTGTCAATCACGGTTTCTACCATTGTCGGAGAACCTTTATTAAATATTTCGCTTGTAATCATCAAGATAATATTTAATATTTATTGAGCCATAAACATATGAAGAGGATTTGGGAAGAGAAAATGGGTTAAATAGTAACATATTATTAATTATGATTTTTTAAGTTTTCAGGAGTAGAAGGAAAGAGAGGAGATACTTGGTCATTTATTCACTCAACACCTATTAATTGAATGCCAATTGTGTCAGCAACTATTATAGATACTTGGAATTAAAATATCTGTGTACATAAGACTTCTATGAGATGAGACCAATATCAACTAATAAGTATGAAAATTAATAGTCTAATAAATTACAAATGATAAGTATTATGGGGATAAAAAGAGTAAAGTAGGATATGGGGAATGTAGAGCTGTATCCTGGTTGAGAAATTTGAGCAGTAAATGAGTTATTTAAAAAGTAGAAATAGAATAAACAACTGTTTTAGGAGTTGAACTGTAAAAGCATAAAGAAATAAGACACTGATCAGAAAGAATAAACTTAGAAATAATATGTCTGTTTCTTTGTTAAAGATAGGAATTAACTGAAAATATGGACTAATCTCAATTGTCAATTGGAAGTAGAGACAGGACATATATTGATTAGTTTGACAATCGAAGCATATACCATAGGGGGAACTGACCACACTGAAGCAAATGACTATTTGATATTGAATAAACAAAGCATGATATTCTGACCTTGATTTGATCTTATCAATTTGTAATTGTGCATATACTTAGGTTTTTCCTCCTTTGTTATGTTATAAAAGGTTAATACAAGATAAATGAAGAAATTGAATCTGTGCACTATTCATGTGGACTCAAAGAACTTGTTAAAGGTATTCAGAGCTGCAAGGGCATTTGAATATTTTTCTCAAAGTAGGGATTTTGAGCACATAAAAGCCTACAGGCCAAAGCATTGTTCAACACTGTTCAACACTGTCTGTTGACAGTGTTGAACAATGTAAACAGAAGTTTGCCTAGAATGACAAAGTGTAATGCTTGCATCACTGTGGCAAATTGGGAATCATGACCAATAGGATGGTTTCCAGACTAATAGTTGAATGTGTTGGCAGATTAGCAAAAGGCACTTATGACCCCAAGTTCCAGTATTAAGAATCAAAGTATAAAAGTATTTTTTAATATTTTAATAAATTCTTCAACTATAGCCAAAGAATTTAGGCACACTGAAACCTTAATGAGGGAGTGGATGAGCAATTACACAGACTGTTAAAAAGATCAACCAGTAATTTAAATATTTCTGCGATGTGACTGGAAAATTCAAATTAAATTTAATGAATATGTACATTTCTTTCTGAAAGCTGAAGGGAGGCTTACATATCAATAATTTTAATAAGAATGCCTACACAGGGAAAAATAGAGAATGCACTATTCTTGGAATATTCAAAACTAATATGGAAAAGACTACAGTGTATTATATTTGTTGCAATCAGACAGATTTGAGAACTAGTTCTGACTACAATTTGCTAACTCTAAGACCTTGAGTGAATTACTTGGTGTCTTTGAGGCTGTTTTCTCATCTTAAAATAAGGATACTAATATTAATTGCAATACATATTAGTTATGAGAATGCATTGCAATTAGAATTCAGTAGTGTGGTCTATGTGAAATAATTTAGAGCCATTGTAAATGTATTGATAACTGTACTGACACTGGTGTTGGTATTTGCATTTATAGTAGTGTTAGTGCTCATATTGGTATTGGTGTTGTATTGGTATTTATGTTGGATTGATGCTAAGATAGAAAACTTGCAGATAACCAATCACAAGGCAGTAAGGTGTATAAACCAATCCCAAGGACATTACTAAGGCAGAATTCTTTGAAAAGACCAATCAGGAGCTAGCAAGACTTTCTCTACCCCTAAGGACTTGTGTGCATACATATGGGCCTAGCCAGTGGCCATGGACAACGGGGGTTGGGGTATCTAGACATATCTAGGGAGAGGTTCGGGATGGGAATGGGGGAATAAGGACAATTATGTGAGACCTAATCAATAAAAATAAATAAATAAATAAATAAATAAATAAATGAATGAATGAAAAAAAACCATATAACTCCTCTCACTCTTTCTCTTCTCCCTGGCATTCAATGGGCCCCTGATGTTCGTTCCTGTGGTGGGGAGCACATCCCTGTGCCCATGTGGCTTATGGCCATGTGGGTCTCCACATATGAACTAGCAGACTTTAATTAGATTGGATGCTGCACTACTCCTGACTGTCACATGAAAAGGAAGCTCTGGTGACTAGGCTGCTCCTGGAACCTCAGTTACCCCTTTTCCAGGACTGGCCTCTCCCAATAAACTTTGGTTCCGCTCTTTTTGTCTGTGACTTCATTCTTTATTTCCGTGATACAACAAACTCTGACTCAAACATCCACAAATTTAGTATCACTTCTACACTACTGTACTCACCTGATAAAGAACTTTATTTCAATTTTATCACTACTTCTAAAGAAAGGACATGAGTATTCCTATCTGTTGTATAAGCCTCTCATCTTTCTTAGGCCAGCATTTACCTGAGGCATGTTCTCATGGCCGAAGGCAGCACAAGAAAACAAGCTCAACCTCAACATGATTTTCACTTTTTCTTTCATCATATTCACTAATACCTCACAGGCCAAAGAAAGTCATATAGCCAACTTGACATCTGTAGGGTAGAAAAACATATTCTCTCATGACAGTGAGAAGAAGAGGCATGGTTATTTGCTGCAAAAAATTTTTTAATCTGCCATACTTATTAAGCAAAGAATTGCAGAAAATGAAAGCAAACACATGAAGACTGCCCTTTACTCAACTCCACATACTTGGAGGCTATTCGAATCCATAATGCCTAGTACATGCTTTAGCACAAATGTAAACTCATCTCTTTTTACTCTAAGTTTGTATATGCTTAAACAAGTAGTAAAGCTAAATGAAATAATTTTAAAACGAGATAATTAAGCTCCTCACCGATCACCACATACAAAAAAACCATTTTACCTCTTTGAAAAAACAAGATAAGATCTAACATAAATAGGTTCATAACAAAAGGATAATCAAGTGGTCAGTTCTAAGAAATTTCTCTATTTTTACAAAGATTTTAAAGCTGCATTTAGTCAAATAAATGATTAGATAGAAGAATGATAGTTGGTGTCTATAAAACTTCAAAGTCAAGAAAAGATCCATGCTAAGAGTTTATTTTATTTTATTTTTAATATATTTTATTGATTTTTTACAGAGAGGAAGAGAGAGGGATAGAGAGTTAGAAACATCAATGAGAGAGAATCATTGATCAGCTGCCTCTTGCACTCCCCTTACTGGGGATGTGCCTGCAACCAAGGTACATGCCCTTGACCGGAATCGAACCTGAGACCTTTCAGTCCGCAGGTTGACACTGGATCCACTGAGCCAAACCAGTTTCGACAAGAGTTTATTTCTTTAGTTCATTTCATTAAAGACCATCAGCTCTTAATACAATGGTCTAGTTCAACTTCTTAAATTCTTAATCATTCTAACAATTTTATTTCTACACTCAAAATGAAAAGTGACGCAGAGATTAAGATACACTGCAAGCAATAGATCTCTAAGCTTAACTTTGTGATTAGCTTGTTTTTGTTTCTTTGCAAAACATTATGCCATACTGGGTTTCTGCTACATGTTACTTGATTTCATTACATATGGTAAATTAATAGTTTGTAATTTTCAGTCAGTCAGTATTCATTGAGTTGTTTACCTATCTTATTGCTCAATGATACATGAAAATCCAGGATAAATAATAGTCTCTGCCATCTTCACAGACTCTAAGCAAGTGTTTGAACACATAGGCTTCTTTGGATAAAAAAGTAACCACTTTGATGAGAAGTTTTATTGGGCATATCCAATCTACAGTTTAGATAATTATTTGAAACGTTTAAGCCTGATTGATTTCCATTTTCATGCTATTAAGCAAGCACAAACTTCTGTAATAATATTTCTTCGCATTATTTTTTAAAAACAGTTTCATACAAGAGAGTTGTAAATGCAGTACAAAGAACTTTTCCTTTTACTAAAACACTTCAGTGGAAGCATGCTTCCCCTCAGGACACTCTTACCTGACTCCCCTCGCCTGCCTTCCCCTCCACATGAAAGTCAACATTACTTGGTCCACCTAATGGCTTCAGAATGCAATTACTTAAGAAAGGAAGGGGAGGAAACAACTGTTGTTATTCCTCTGGATTTCCTTTTTTAGTAATTTTGATTAAAGAGTACAGACTATGTCATCGGTGATAGCATCATACAAAGGAATCTACCGGGGATGTGCCCGCAACCAATGTACATGCCCCTGATCGGAATCGAACCCGGGACCTTTCAGTCCGCAGACAGATGCTCTACGACTGAGCCAAACTGGTTTCGGCTATTTTAAATAACAAATCTTAAAAGATATTAGGTCTCAAATGAAATGTAAATACATAGGAGAAAAGAGATAGTCTATTCCCAAATAACTGTGTTTATTTCTAGAAAAATGACCTATTTCTGTAACATCAGGGATAAGGAATAAGCATGTTAATCCTACTAAGGGCATTTTCTACAAGTAAACCACAAAGTGCGTTTGTGAATCAATATGCTCTGAAAGAAAGAGTTCAAAACCTATCCAGAGGGGAAATCATTTTCAAAGTCAAAGGGCAGTAGCAATGGACCATTTTCTTTCTTTCTCTCTGCTCAGATGCCCCTGTGTTCTCTCCCCCTGGAGGCAAAGGCCTTAGGCACATGGACCATGCAGTGGAGGAATAATAGCCCAGGAATCCTGAGGCAGAGAGCATGGCCATGGAAACTGCTACAGCGGTGGAGTAATATCTGGTTTCCCTTTAATCCCTTCCAGACTTTTTACAGAGATTTTTCCACTGTCTTGTATTATAATTTAGAAATACTTTCCTCCCATTTTTTATTCTGATTCTCCCTCAGTAACATATGTGTGTGTGTCACAATTCTTATAAAATCAGCATATATGTTTTGAAAATTTTCCTTCATTGGTTTTTATTAAAAGGCATCCAGGTAATATATTTCACTTTGGGCAAACTGCATGTCGATATTTTTCTTTTTTTGTTGTGAGAAGGACATAAGAGAGGACAGATCACTTTAGTTCAAAATCACCCAGCTACCAAGAATCTGAATTATAAATATTTAGATTGAACCATTATCCTCTGATCATTTATTCAGCAGGCCAGCAGTGATTGAATAGCCGCCTCTGCCACAGGACTGCAAAATGTTCGCCCAGGGAGCCCAGTGATGGATGAAGAAGTACCTAGGCCTTAGAGATACTCAGAGTCTAAATGGTGCCTCCACGGGGTAGCCTTCAAAATGTTTGGAAAATTAAACGTGAAAGTCATTTTATCATGTTCTGTTAATATCTATGAGAAGGGAGCATTCACTTTAGGCAGAAGTAAATTGTAAGAGTCAATGCACCTAGAAAACATTGATTAAATATTTATCGGTTTCCATGATACTTTGGAAAGAAGTATAAGTAAGCATCAACATTTGCTGGTCTAAATCACAAAGGACTTTGAATGTTCAAAAGTGGAGTTATAAATTATCTCAATGTAGACGTCTCTGTCTTAACATATGCAGTTGTATCCCAGCTGTCAAAGAATCCGAGAATTAATGCAATGGATGACGATTGACAACTTGGTTCATTCTAAGTCTCTTTTGTTTCCTTAATGGAGGACATTTTGAAGCACTTGCATTTAACAGAATAATTGCCTACACCCTTTGCTTTACTTTTCCTTTGTAGACATTCTGCATAATTGTCTGAGATAATGGTGTATTTCATTATATGGTTTGTTCATTCAAAAATACTGACAGAATATATATCTTCTATAAATAATAAAACTGTTTACATTCCATTTGGCTGATGGATAGCTTCTCTTTCGCTTTTGCTGTTGTACATCTCTACAGAGTTACAGGTTTATAATGTCACTTTAAAAAATTAATAAACTTAGGAGTGATTTGCAACTACTATAACATCTTCCATCCTATTGTATGATATAGTAAAATTAACAAAATGTATCAGTTATATATTGCTGTATACAAACCCTCCCACCTCTTATAGATTTGAAACAAGAACAGTTTATTATTTCGTATAATTATGTGAGTTGATTGGGAAATTCATCCGCTGATTTTGCCTGGACTCACTTATGTGGCTGAAGTCAGCTGAGGGTGGCTGGCTGGCTGGTCCAAATGGCTTCAGTGGCATGTCTGGGAGTTGGAGCCACCTCTCAGTCTGGGGCACTGGTCTTCTGCCAGTTTGCTTCTCATCCTCAGGTGTGCTTGCCTACTCTCCTTCCAGCATACTGCATTTCTTTTTTCTCTCTCTTTTTTAAAAATAATATATTTTTATTGATTTCAGAGAGGAAGGGAGAGGGAGAGAGAGAGAGAAACATCAGTGATGAGAGAGAATCATTGATTGGCTGCCTCCTGCACGTCCCCTGCAGGGGATAGAGCCCGCAACCCAGGCATGTGCCCTTGACTGGAATCGAACCCAGGATCTTTCAGTACGCAGGCCGACACTCTATCCATTGAGCCAAACCAGCTAGGGCCATACTGCATTTCTTTATGCATCCATCCATTGAATGATGTGTTCTTTTGATATCTTGACTATTGTGAATAATGCTGCAATGAATGTGGGGGTGCAGATACCTCTTCGAGATTGTGATTTCATTTCCTTTGGACATATTACCAAAAGTGGGACCACCAGATCATAAGGTAGCTCTATTATTACTTTTTTGAGGAAACTCCACGATGTTTTCCAAGTGGTTGCTCCAAAGTACATTCCCACCAACAGTGCACAAGGATCCCCTTTCCTCCACATCCTCACCAACACTTATCTCTTGTCTTCTTTGCAAGTGAAACAGCGTTCTGTTTAAATGTAGAAAATTAGTTTTAATCTCATAGCAAATAAAATTGCAAACTTCTTATCTAGTATCATTTTCAAAAATTATACTTTGCCATGTTTGTATTGGACAAATCTTAACAAGAGGATTTTCGTTGTAGGGAAGTAGTGGAACATGTTTAAATATATCAATTCTTTTGTGAAGAGCTGTGTGACCAAAAACTCACCATTTGGGCAGCTCTGAACATTGAAACCTTCTTCCCTTTACTGGAGTGAAATCTGTTTCCCGTTAACTTCTTTTCAATATTCCTCCCCTAAGCACTTTCTAGAATGATATCCAAAATAGGACCCACAGCTCTCTATATTCCACCAGATGTTTCTTCCTTTTCCATGTGAAAAGAATAGTCTTGATGCCCATGCTTATTCAAATGGTTTGAAAACTCTCATGATGGAAGCTGACTTCTGGATATGTCCTTTGCTTTGGGCATATACTTAAAACAACAACTTTATTTTTATTGTTGGCACTATTACATATGTCCCCATTCCTATCCTCCCCCTCTTTTACCCACCTCCCCCATCCTCTGACCCCTTCCCTCTGGCCATCACCACACTGTTGTCTGTGTCTATGGATTATGCATATACGCTCTTTGGCTAATCTCTCACCTTCTTTCCTCAGGACACCCCTCCAACCTCCCCACTGACAGCTGTCAGTTTGTTCCATGTATGCATGCCTCTGCTTCTATTTTGTCTGTTTTGTTCACTAGATTCCATTTGTAAGTGAGAATATATGGTATTGGTCCTTCCCTGACTGGCTTATTTCATCTCCAGGTTCATCCATCCTGTTACAAAAGGTTAAAAAGTCCTTCTTTTTCATGGCCAAGTAGTATTCCATTGTGTAAATGTACTACAGCTTTTTCACCCACTCATCTACTGATAGGCACTTGGACTGTTTCCAGATCTTGGCTATTGTAAATAATGCTGCTATTAACATAGGGGTGCATATATTTTTTTGAATTAGTATTTCAGGATTCTTAGGATACATTCCCAGAAGTGGACTTCCTGGGTCAAAAGGCAGTTCCATGTTTAATATTTTGAGGAAACTCTATACTGTTTTACACAATGGTCTTATGCAGCCTGCATTCCCACCAACAGCACATGAAGATCCCCTTTTACCTACCTCCTCATCAGCACTTGTTTGTTGATTTATTGAGGATAGCCATCCTGTGAGTCTTAATTTGCATTTCTCTGATGATTACTAATGCTAGCATTCTCTTTTAAAGTCTGTTGGCCATCTGCCTGCCCACTTTGGAGAAGTGTCTGTTTAGGTCCTTTGCCCACTTTTTAAATTGGATTATCTTCTGATGTTTAGTTGTATAACTTCTTTATATATTTTAGAAATTAATCTCTCATCACATGCATAATTGGTAGGTTTCCTTTTCATTTTGTTGATGATTTCTTTTCCTATGCAGAAGCTTTTTAGTTTGATGTAGTCCCATTTGTTTGTCTTCCTTTGTTTGCCTTACCATCGGAGATATATCAACAAAAATCTTGCTACAAGAAATGGCTAAGATTTTACTGCCTATGTTTTTTTTCTTCTAGGATTTTTATGGTTTTGCAACTTACATTTAAATATTTTATTCATTTTGAGATTTTTAGTTTCATTTTGGTTTTTTTAATGTTTATCTGAGGTTTGGGCCTATTGTTTGTTTGTTTGTCTTTTGTTCTGTTTTTTATTCTATGGGGCTATATACACCCCTGAGGTGATATTTAGAGCCTGAGAGATATTATCAGTTATATGATAACTGGTTACTGCTCAAGATGATATCTTAAAATAGCCTTTTCTTAAGGAATGGTTTATCAGTAGATAATTTGAGACATGTATTAATTTTTAAAAGTCCTCTCTGAAGGTAAACAGTTATTATTTCATGTGCATTTTTAAATGACAGTGAAAGATCTATTTTAGATAATCCAACTGGATTTAATTAAAAATAAGAAATAAAGCTTATTTGAATGATTATGAAACTTAATGAAAAAAATGCTCATAGAAGCACATCTTCTAGAGAGAATAAGGTCACATATACATTCTAGAAATTCAGACAAAAACATGTTTGACAATTCTTTTATCGTTCCATTTCTTATATTGGCCAATAAAATTTCCCTTTCCATTTGTAATTTTAAACATCATATTCTCTTAAGTATAATAAAGAAGATAACTAAATAGTAAAATGGAGAATTAAGAATCAGCATCTTGTGTCCTGGACAGAATTTCTTGAAGGGTCATCAAAAGTAGAATAATGAAGGCAGTCACCTTCTCAATATTTCTAAAGACATGAGAGATTGATCAGTTTTAATCTGAGCAAGATAGCAAAGCAAGATTGGAAGAGTATGAATAGGACAGTCTATAGTAATCAAAACCTTGTATACACTAGTCTCTTTATACATATTACCTCCAATACATATAAGCCTCATGAACACTCTCAAGTAAACATTAGTCATTTCACTTAACAGCTGAGGAAGTGAGGCCCGGATAACTAGCATGCCCAGCTTACACATTTAACCACTTGTGAGAAAGATCAGCTCATTTGACTCAAAGGATCCTCTGTTTCCTTGACACCACAAGCCAAGTTTTTTGTTTTTCCAGACCCACACTGAGGAAAATCCAACAAATTCTGGGCTCATTTGTGGTTGCCTTAGCAGTGTTGCATGACAGCAAAAGCAACGGGCAGTGAATCAGGTGAACTGATCTTGAATTTTCCTTCACTGAGCTGGAGGTTTCCATGAGTCATTTTGCATCATGGAATCTAGTTTTTTATATTTATGAAATACAAAGTTTAAATTAGATGTTTCTAAGACTTATCCCAGATTAGAAGTTCTGTGATTCTCACACACTTGTAAAGTATATTTTCCTTTTGAAACAAGATTTATCTGCATTTACTGTATTTACTTTTTATGTCAGGTATTATAAATATTTGTCAATGTGATAAAGGTTTTACTCTGCAAGATATTGGCATTGGAGTTGCAATAAACCTTTTAACATCGTCTTATGCTGATACCAGATATTTGATATCAAGCTGAGCGATGCCTGACTGACGGTCTTTTGATGTTAGTAATTCTCTTTTTATTTGGCAATTGCAAGGTCCTTTGGCTTATATATACAGTTAAATTTCTGAAGTAGAATGGCAGTGATCCATTTCATAAAATTTAGTGATTTGGTCATTGGAAGAAAAAGCTGACATTTGGTTAAAACTAATAATATAACATGAAATCTCAAACTTTTTTAGAAAGGGGAGGTTATGCACATGTACAATATATGCACAAATATATGTGTATATACGTATATACACAAGCACACACAAGTAGGCCAAACTCACTTTTTTGGGTCTGAAATACCATATTTCTCATAAATTTTAAAGAAGTAAAACTATACAAACTATTCTAACACTAACATTTTTATGTCATTAAAATTAATTTTTACTTTGTAACTAAAAAGTGAAGAAATTTTTTAGTCTCTATATCATTATTTATTTTAAAATTATAATTTTTTAATTTTACAAAATAGAAAATATAGCTAAACAGAAAGAAAGCTGTCTTTAACCCCATAATATAAATATAACCAATTTTGTTGTTATTTGTTTGATTTTTAATCTTTATTGTTGAAAGTATTACAGATGTCCCCCTCCCCCTACACTGCACCTGTACCCCCAGGCCTTCACCACACTATTGTCTGTGTTCATGGGTTATGCATATATGCATATAAGTTATTTATAGATACAACCAAGTTTTAATTTCTTGATTCATATGCCTGCACTCCCAAACTTTCTCTAAGCATTTATATATATATATATAAATACAATGACTTGATTAATTTTGCATCTATTTCATATGCACAAATAAATACAAATTACAATAGTCAATGTCTTTAAAGCATTTGACAATATGGATATAAGAAAATTTGTTAATTCTTAATTATTCATCATTTAATTATTTTTCTCACTTTTGTATTATTAATTATAAAATAAGTATGAATATATCCATCTGTGTTTGACTAATTTTTCCCTTTAAATTAATTTCAAGACATGAATTTATTAAGCAAAATGGTGAAGCAGTGTTAGAAGTTTTTCAACTTACTGTTAAATTTCCCTACAGGTTTTTTAAAAAAATTACTTTACATTTTTTCAACATTCTTCCAAACACTGAAACCCACTTCTTTAAATACTTTGACTACTTCGTTAACATATTTCCATAATTCCATACAAAACATTCAACTATATGAATATACAAGTATTAAAGACAAAGATCCTCAGTGCCTCAATTGATAATTATTTTGCCCCAGGAAATGCAAGCCTAATACTGTATTTATTATTTGTTTGTTTGTTTGTTGTTTTTGTAAGAGGACATTTATTGGGTAAATTACAGAGGTAGAAAAGGTAATTCCCAGAAGCAATAGGCTTAGGAAACAAGTTATAAAGGTGAAGGAAGGGCCCTTGGAGCTTGTGAGTGAGGAAAAAAGGGTAAGGTGCCTGGGAAGGAGGAGGGGGAAGGAAAAGACTTGGGCATGCTTCCTGAGGGAGAGAGCATTGACAGGTCCTTGTCAAAAGGTTTTAAGAGTGGAGGGTTTAGAGGAGGTCCCAGGAGATCTCAATAGAATATTCAGTAGTTTTCATGTATGTCCATTCAAAGTTGTGGTCTCCACTGATTGATTGGCCAGCACCAGGGCAGGGGGTCATTATCCAGTGCAGCTGGTGCTGACAAAAGCATACTATTTTTTTTTAATCATCAAAAATCCATTTTACCCTCTTTTATTTTCCTATGGGTACTGACCCACCCTAACTTGTAGTTCAGAGGCCTTTGTGGGGCTGGGTTATCCCTTGTTTCAGGCTGTGTATGTGGCCCAAGCCTTTTCATTTACCCTTCACTAGAGATTGGTTCAGGGATGGGCATACTCTTTGACTTAGATAGAACACTGACCATGAGGACTGGGATTTTGTTCAAATCGATAGAAGAGGAGATATAGTTTGCCGTACTATACTATAACTGCCTAATATATTGTAATACAAGGCTGAAAGTTCTGTAGCTATCTTTCAGCACATGGATATATTTGTCTCACTAGAGCCAGTAGAGTGGCAGGCAAAATTAGAATGGGAAAAGTCAGTGCTTACAACCCATACCTGGGTTGTGTAAGATCCCTGGACTTCAACCACTAAAAAAGAAATTACCATTTGGGTTAAGATTTTGGTTGCCTACAAATTAAGGACACCAAAGCAACTGATATATATTCAAATAAAATTTTGAATCTTTAAAAAATATATATGTTTTTTTTTTTTATTTCAGAGAGGAAAGTAGAGGGAGAAAGAGATAGAAACATCAATGATGAAAGAGAATCATTGATCAGCTGCCCCTGCATGTCCCCACACTGGGGATTGAGCCCACAATTTGGGCATGTGCCCTGACCGGGAATAGAACCGTGATCTACTGGTTCACAGTTTGATGAACTGAGTCATGTAGGCTGGACAATTTTTGAATCTTTAATAGGCCAGTCTTCACTACACATTTTCAGCAATACATTTATTACTATTGATAAGTCTTCCAAAACTTGGTGTTTCTTCCTTGTTTCTTTCTTTTTACAATTTGTGCTTCCAGCCATATTAAAGACACACGGAGTTTTACTCACTGCCCCATCTCCTCTCTCATCTCTGGATACTGAAACAGTTATATTTTACTCTTGGTAAAAACACATAAACAAACAGCAATAAAATGACAGTGACAAAACCCTCAATATTTATTGCTGAACTACATTTATAAATTCTTCTAATTATCTCAAAATGTTATAGCTCCTCCAAATTCACACAGACTGAGCTTTTAAAGAATAGGTTGTGATCCTTATATTTCTTTTCCTCAGTTTTGCTTTTAGCGAAATAGGAACTCAATACAAAATGTGCTGATGGATTGGAAACAAGAATTTAATGACAACGGAAAGTAGCAAAAGGGGGTCTTTTCATAGGATAGAAGAGAGCCCTAAAAGCACACAAATCCATATTACAGATAAGATAAATTGAACAACCAAAGTCTGTAGGCCACACTGGCTATACAGTATATCAAAGAGGAGTAACATCATGCTTCTAAATAGTCACACATAGTATAAACTATAAAAAATATAATCAGAGAATTATACTAGCCCAATTCTATTTGGGATAAGTTATTTTATTCACTTGTCTTTTAATTTCAAAGTATATTGCTTTTTCTTATCTTTGAAAATAGAAAAAAACAAACTGTATTTTTTTAATATATTTTATTGATTTTTTACAGAGAACAAGGAAGAGGGATAGTGAGTTAGAAACATCAATAAGAGAGAAAAATCTATCAGCTGCCTCTTGCACACCCCCTATTGGGGATGTGCCTGCAGCCAAGGTACATGCCCTTGACAGGAATTGAATCTCGGACCCTTGAGCCTGCAGGCCAATGCTCTATCTACTGAGCCAAACCGGTTAGGGCCTTGGTATATTCTTTACATTAAAATAAATGAGTACTTCACATAAATAAACTTAATATGTTATTGAGATATTATTTATAATCATATAAATAGTTTATATAAATATTTTATATAATAATATTAGTAATTTATGTAATTAATTAGTAAATAAATGTTAGTCTGTGTTTAAAAAGAGTACCATTTATTCACTCTAAACACATATTTTTGGTAAAGGAAAGATGAAGTCTTTATTACAAGCACAGTGGGATTTTCACAATATAGCAGGCAAGCCTCAGATTATCATCTGTTTTATCAAGATTTAGCTTAAAAAAAGTAGGAAACCCAGAGGCTTATCAAGACATACAGAAGTGCTTTATGACTGATGCTGGAGTCAAATAACTGGTATGAAAATAAGCCCTGAATAACAGGTTTATATGAACTAAAATGGATTCCTATTATATGAAACCTTCATATTGTTATGTAGCTTATGTCCTGAGCATCATGTATTTTATTAAAAATAAAAACCATTTTATAATCTTACAACATATTTCAAAAAGCAACCTATGTACTATTAAACATTTTTAATTAAAATATTTTAAATTAAATTTCAAAATATTCATGACATGTTTTAGAGATAATCTTTGTTAATACTTTAATGAAAACTTTCCAAAATGTTTCCCATGCAACTATGAGCACATTTTGACAAAATTGCATCATATTACATATAATTTTGAAAATTGTCCTTTTGCTCAATGAATCATTATTTTTTTGCATTAATGAATATTTTACTAATATACAGTATTAAGGGTCACATGTATCCCAATAGTGGGAATGCTATTATGTAATAAATCAAGCAAATATTTACCTGTAATTAGCCTGTTAACGTTTATTAACTAATAGAAATAAAACTTTGATGACTAAAAGGATAAAGTATCCATTTCTCATTAATGAGACTTGCTTTTGTTTACCTCTGTTAAGTTGTGTGGTTGGTGGCCATCATGAAGCAGGGTTTCTAGAATCAGTTTGTCACTTATTCTATATTTTCTTTCCAAAAAGTTAAGAGTAGTTAAAGGTTACTCCACCAATTACTGAGCGACTAACTGACATTTATTTCAGGGAGGACAGAGCCATTTTATGGATTAATCACAGTTTTCAGTAGAGGCAGATTTACCTTGATGCTAGTGAAGGTTAAGTTTTAGGGATTCTCACTTGTACCAGCTCTTTCTAAGGTCCAGAGAGGGACCTGGCAATGTGTTCATATGGCTCATGCTATTTAAATTTTTCAAAAAAGAAGGATTGTAACTGCTATTTCTTTCCATACAACTCTCCCTTTGTCAGCACCTTCCTATATGAAGGGTGGCATTGGAGGGACGATGAGACTTTTGAAGATAGAATTATGAAAAAGTTGAATCAAGAATACATTTATTTTGGGTTCAGTGACACATATTTCTATGTTTTGTAATCACTTTTACCTATAGCAACTGCTCACGGTTGACATGTAGCCATGACTCTATGACCATTATCACCAGGGACTAGCCTGACTAACCCAGGGCTGTGGCAGCAAGCTAGAGGGCTAGACAGAGCATCTGGAGGTAACCAGCATCCCCTCCATGTGGATAGTGAGAGAGAAACCCAGTTTGACAACTACAGATTCAGAGATTCAGTCTGTGGAATATTTCTTAAATTGTTATACCTTGTTTACAAAAGAAAGTTGATGAAGTTTTATTAATCTTAATACTAATTTTAAACGTTTTTTTTTATGTTACTATGAGTTGTGGCACATTATAAAAACAAGAATTATGAATTTAAACATTTTGATCTCTCAGGCCTAGCCAGTTTGCCTCAGTGGATACAGCATTGGCCTGCAGACTGAAGGGTCCTGGGTTTGATTTCAGTCAAGGGCACATACCTCTGTTACAGGCTCCTCACCAGTCCAGGCCCTGGTCGAGGTCATGCAGGAGGCAACCAACACATCGATATTTCTCTTTGGCTTCCACTCTCTCTAAAAATCAATGGAAAAAAATCCTCAGATGAGGATTAAAAAAATCAAAAATATTTGATCACTCAAGCTAGAGAAAATATCAAATTGTTTTTCTCTTGTCTCTATGGAAACTAATATTTAAAAATTGGTAAAAAGAGTGACAGAATAGCAGACATGTGCCAAGCTATTAATAAATTAAAATGTTTTATTTTGTGATGGTTGAAACTTTGAGATATAGGTCAGCTTGTTAAGATTTAAAAATAATCTTGGTCACTCTAAAGGAATAGTCACTTATCTATGTTAATTTTTTATAACTTTGTATTATGTTTTGTAGAGAGGGACATCTATGTCATATAAGCTTTAAGTTCCACAAAATCTGGATCTACTTTTAGCACTATCGATTAGGGAAAAAATGACTAAAAATAACAGCATATACTAAAAGGAAAAAAATGACTAAAAATAACAGCATATACTCTTGCCCTCCTTCATTCCTTTCTTAATACATGTATGAAGGAAAAATGATTAAGTGCTGCAATGCTCAGCTCAAGAGTGTAGCTAAGAATTACAGTACTTTTCAGGTCAACAGGCATTGTCAATCTCTGTAGAAAGTAAAAGGCTTTCAGAAGTTTTGTTAGAAAGTGCAGGAACATATGACAAAATGGTAATGTCTGGATAGCAGTCAATTTATTTCTAAAGCAGGAAATATGTTTCAGTGTTTCTTCTAAATATAAAAGTAATATAGGTTCTCTTAAGTGGTTTTAAATACTGAGTGCATGCAAAAGAAAGCATATATGTATATACTCTGTCCTTTTAATCTATATATATAAAAGCCTAATATCCAAAGTGTCCCCTTAGGAGTTCGACTGATTGCTCACTATGACGTGTGCTGACCACCATGGGGTGGTGCCAAACAAAGCAAGGCCCCAGCTGGCTGCCTGCAGCTGGGGGAGGGAGACCCTGGCTGGCAGCCACTAGGGACCCTACCTGTGCATGAATTTCATGCACTGGGCCTCTAGTTTATATAATAAAAGAGTAATATGCAAATTGACCCTAATGGCAGACCTATTGAGAACAACCTGTCACTATTATGTTCACTGGCCACCAGAGGGCAGATGCTCAATGGTGAGGCTGCCCCTGGTGGTCAGTGCATTTCCACAGGGGGAGTGCTGCTCAGCCAGAAGCCAGCTCATAGCTGGCCAACGCTGCAGCAGTGGCGGGAGCCTCTCCCACCTCCGTGGCAGTGCTTTTCATGTTTTTACTTCTCCAGAAATTAGATTAAAATATTGACTGAACTTTTCTATTCGATGTCATTTAATAGTAAAGCTAATTAAATTTGTAATCTATATTTAATTTATTTTAATTATTCAAATATAATTTTTTAATTTCCAAAAATATCTAATCACTAAAAGTATGCTTACTTTATTTGATTTGCAGAAATGTTGAGTTAGCCGAAACCAGTTTGGCTCAGTGGTAGAGCATCGGTCTGTGGACTGAAAGGTCCCAGGTTCGATTCCGATCAGGGGCATGTATGTTGGTTGCGGGCACATCCCCGGTAGGGGGTGTGCAAGAGGCAGCTGGTCGATGTTTCTCTCATTGACATTTCTAGCTCTCTATCTCTCTCCCTTCCTCTCTGTAAAAAATCAATAAAATATATTTTAAAAAAAAGAAGAAGAAATGTTGAGTTATACCTGGATATAAAAATTGGGATATTTTGTATTAAATTTCAGGGGCTGAAACATTTGGAGTCTGGCCCTGCTGGGCCCATATCTTTACAAGGCAACAGTTGACTGTAGTTGGGTAGCTGCTATACCCTTTAGATTGGGCATGCATTTTCCAATTTTCCACCTTATTGTATTCTACTAGGTCCATTTCACTTCAATATGTGGCTTGCCTCAACATAGTAAGCATTTACTGTAAATTTTCATTTTTAATAATAAATTAGATATGTATAGAGAATATTTACCAGGATTTGCCTGAGCTTTGGTTTTCTTGTGAAATTGTGTTGTCCGTAGTGTCTAGAGTTAAATGGGTTCCAATATTTTTTTCATTCAAGTGGACATATAGTGTTGGCAGACCATTGTTATAGATATATATGTGGAGTGTGAGAGCTCTACAGTAGTGAATTTAGACAAGATGAAGAAGTTACTGGAATATTGGGGATGTATAAGATTACTAGTGAAAAAAATCTTAGTATTTCACAGTCCTTAAAAATAAAATAAAAGTAACTTCTTAGTATAGTAGCTAATATAGTATCACTAGAGGCCTGGTGCATGAATTCATGCACAGGCGAGATAGGGTCGTCCCACCCCCATCGGGGCTAATTGGGCTGGGCCAGCAGTGGGGAGGGGATGCAGGAGGTTGGCTGGCCAGCCCTGTCCCCGATCTGGCCGGTTGGCTGGCCGCATAGTGATTGGTCATTCAGTTCATTCTGATGTTCTGGTCACTTTTATATATCTAGATAGCTTGTGATAAAACAATATTTTTGGGATGCACTAATGAGTAAATGAATGACTGAATGTCCCATGATTAGAATTTATTACTGGTGAGAGGAAGGTTACTGAGTGTGAGAATCAATGTGAACTGCCTGAGAAAATGTAAATAGAACTCAGTAAGTGAGGAGAAAAATAGTGCAAAGTGACAGAGGAGCTAGCAATGCTTGCTGTGTGTTTAACTGCAGATTGACTGAAGAAATAAACTGATCAGGAAATCTAAGTGATGCAGATGTTATTAGGTGACATTCCAGAAAAAGGAATATAAGATCTAATGTTTAGATTTTTTATGTTGATCTAATTTTGTGAGGAAGCTCATCAATGCAAAACCAGCTCCCGGTTCACCCTAAGAGGTGCAATCATAGTACATTCAACAATTTATTTGAGAGAATCAAACTTCTCTTGACATGTCAACAATGAAGTAAAATTTAGGAAAAACAATTATACTGGATAACCAACAGTCCTCTTTGAAATAATTTTAGCAGAGATGTATTGTCTACAATGAAGTTTAATAGGCACAGAATGGTTCATACAATCTGAAATTTTCAGGATTCAAGTGAAAAGCAGGCAGTACCCACTTTCACTATTTTAAGTTCCCTGGTGGTTGAAGGAGTGTGTGGACACTAAGGCCTCTGCTTTCCATAATATGCTGCCCAGTTGTTTGGCTTTCTAACGTCCCTGAGCATTTCATTCAGGCCCTCTAGGACTGTGGTACCCCCTCCCCTCTTCCCCAGTTCCATTCTTCCTCTCCAGTATGTATGCTGCTCTGAGAGTCAGTTATCCAGATATCAGCATCTATCCAGCAGGCTGGCCTGAACATTATTTGTTGGAATACTCCTTCTTTCTCCTGGGAAGACATCCATGTGTTCTCTCCTACTCCTACTCTCTCCCTCCTTCCTTTTCTTCTTTGGCTGTTTCTAAGGAGGAGACAAAAATCAACCTAGAAACTGATGTCTGTTGTTACATCACTTTACCACAAAATTGTTTAAATGGTCTTAGAGACAGACTCACTTTTCTTTGTAAAGATCTATATGAAGAGGTATAATATATCTCCCTTCTCAGCTTCAGATACTTAGAAGGGTTCTGCGGGAGACAGGGACCAGCCAGCTTTCTGTACTTACTCCTGTTGGCACAATTCTGGCATCACAGTTGGACTACTAGCAAGCCACCAGAAGTTGGAACCATTGAAGAGTTATTTATATTTGTTTTAGAAGTGCTAGACAATGCACCTAGAAAAGTAAACAAAACAAAGGAATTATAATGATTTCCGATTTCCTTTTCATCCCATGCTGTGGATCGAATGGAAGGCTTCATCATTGTCAGAAAATTATCTTAAATTCATGGACTTGGCTATTAAGAACTGAATGGTCCTAGAAATTAGAAGGCAACAATACTCTAGTCATTACCCTGGGCTGTCTGAGTTGATGCTTATTGCTCTCGTGGGAATGAGTCCTCAGCCAGCAGTCTCAGGGACTGCTAGGAACAGTGATTTAAGCTCTGCACTAACCACTTCCTCTACAAGCTTGCCTTTTAGGGCAAAGGTGCCATCTGGGACTGAAAAAGCAGATCTGTTTTATAGCATTAAAAGGTATTTTACAGAACTAATTAGGAGCAAAGAGCTGTCCATCTCTCTTGCTGGGAATGTAAGCTATTCAGAGAATTCATAAGATTATTCTGCATTTTAAAAAATTAAAATTAAAAATTAAAAAGCTGAAAGAAATATAGTAATAATAAAAATGTAAGTACAGTAGACTAAAAAGCAGATAAAACCATAAAAGATTTTGCTGTGGTTAAAAAAAATAGAAAAGTTAAAAAGGGCCAACCAACTCCCCTTATTTAAATAGCCCAGCTGAAAGTTGTGTATCCATAGTCTATGTACTTGCTATCAAAACCAAGTCTCTTCTAAGGGGCAGACTTTCTGGTAGCTTCAGTCATCACTCAAGATCCCCAGGCAGAGTCTTGGACAGAAATGAGTCACCAGCTTGAGTCATAGCCCAGAGTGACACATTATTTAATAGAGGAAAGGAAAATGTTAAAATAGTACAAGGGTGCTTTCAGCTGATGCTGAGTCAGATCCTCGGCAATATTGGAAACACTTCTCTTCCACTATTATGGTGTCTTCAGATAAATAGAACTACAAACTAGTTTACATGTTAATATCACTGTTAATTGTATTTTAACAAGTAGAAAAATACAATTTTAAAACTTTTTGCAAGAGTACCTATCTTCCATTTGGAGGCACTTTTAAATCATTCATGTCCTATTTGTCAGTTTAAGAGATCCTCTAAATTCATAATTTTATTTTAAAAAATAAATGTTGATTGATTTTATAATATGTACTTTCAAATTCATGTTGATTTTTGTCACTATATTATTTTATAGTAAACATTCAGAAATGTATTCCTTATGACAAATTGGTAAGTAATAATTCATCTAAATATTTTCCCGAATTTTATCTGCTGATTGAATGAATGAAGGGTCACATTGCCATACGTTTGTATATATAAGCTGCAACTTTCCAGCTCAAAATACCTATATTATTATATTTCAGATCACACATTGCACTACAAATCAAGTTTGCGTCTCTATATATACTTTAAGAAAGAAAAAAATTGAAATCAAACTGGAGCCCTAGCTGGTTTTGTTCAGTGGATAGAGCATTGGCCTGCAGACTGAAGGGTCCCAGGTTTGATTCCAGTCAAGGGCACATGCCCAGGTTGTAGTCTCAATCCCCATTAAGGGGCATGCAGGAGGCAGCTGGTCGATGATTCTTTCTCATCATTCATGTTTTTATTTCCCTCTTCCTTCCTCTCTGAAATCAATATATAATAATAAAAGGGCAATATGCTAATTAGACCTGAAGTTTTTTCAGACAAAGCCACAGCAGGGGGGGCCCAAAGCACAGGCAAGCAGGGACTGAGCCCTTGCACAATTTCATGCATCGGGCCTCTAGTAAAATATATATTTAAAAAAAAGAAATTAGCCCTTGCTGGCTTGGCTCAGTGGATAGAGTGCCAGCCTGCGGACTGAAGGTTCCATTCTGGCCAACGGCACATGCCTGGGTTGTGGCCTTGATCCCCAGTGGGGGGTGTGCAAGGGACAGCTGATCATGATTCTCATAATTGATGTTTCTATCTCTCTCTCCTTCTTCCTTCCTCTCTGAAATCAATCAATAAATATATTTTTAAAAAAGAAATTAAACTAGAAATCTTTGAATTCTCTAAGGATGTACTGATACAATAATGTGATTTTCCTTCATAGTCTCTTCAATATATATTTCATAATTTTGTTTTTGAAAATGAAAGCTTATTTATGAATCAAAGTTCCCAGGATCACCAAATAAAGCAAAGGGGGCATGCTGTCATTGTGCTGGGAAAACCTTATTTAACATCTCTGGGTTTACATGTGAACTCTGCCTGTCAGCAAGTCACTTGACTTAACTAATCTTGCTTTCATTAGGTGAAAAATTAAGAAAACAATAGGATTAGCTATAAAGCACTAATGAGAGGCTAATTAGGGTAGTATACTTTAAATTATTTTATATTGAAATTATTTTAGACTTATGGAAGACAAAAAATAGAGACTAATGCTCCCATATACCAGAGGTTTCTAATTTTTTTTTTCATTAAAGGGCAGATTATAAATATTTTAGGCTTTGTGGAAGAGATAGTCTCTTATTGTGCCTTTTTTTTTTTTTTTAACCATTCAATAGGTGTACAGTGGTGTTACTTTGTGGATTTAATTTGAATTTCCCTAATGAATCCTGTTGAGCATCTTTCTACATCCTTGTTTGCTTTTTGTGTGTCTTATTTGGTGAAGTGTCTGTTCAAATTCATTGTCTATTTCATTTTTTTAAATTGACTTTTAAGTTTTTTATATATTCTGAAAATAACTCCTTTACTGAATATATGTTTTCAAATATATTTTCTCAATCTCTAGTTTGTTTGTTTTTATCTTCTTAACCATTGTATTTTGCAGGGAAAATTTAGTTTTAATAAAGCAAAAGAAAATTCATTGGTTTAAATTTTTATTAAAAGCATGATATCAAGATATTATAATTTTCTTCATAGTGAAGATCATTATGTTTCATTCTTGGAATTGTAATACAGGCACTATGGTTTTGCTTTTTTTCATGGAAAATATGAGTTTAAAACATTTAAACAAATATTTAACAATATGAACTAATTCAGTAATAATTTAAGACAAATTACTACTGTATTATGAGGCATGCACCATATTTTATTTAAGTGTAATATTTAAAATTACTATGGAAGGAAAATTATTCTAGCAGTATTTTGTCTATGGACAGAAGTAACAGAATCAATGTCAGCATTAAACACAAAATTAAATGTTATTCTTTCCTTGGCTGAAGAAACAAACATATTTTAAATTGGCACTTGCCAAAAATAATATATATTGAAATATATTCTATTTGCATTTTCAATTTTTTAAAATAAAACAGAAATTGTGAAAACAAAAATTTTTGACAGAGTTTTGTCATTAAATTGCAGTCCATTTTGGAACCAGGAAAATCAAAAGGATCAAATGTATTCATAATCTTTAACATTTGTTTATGGATAAATATTTTTCTCTGTGTTTTATAAGCTTTGGTCCAATTACTTTGCTTGATGTAGCAAACCATAAATCTTGTATCGATATATTTTAAATAAACAAACCTCTGACTAAATTTTTAACAATGCTAGAAAAGGAGAAAGAGAGGAAAATGTCAGTGAAAACAATAAAAGGGGAAAGAGTCCAAGATTGAGTTTTGGATAGGTGCAGCATCTCCTTTTTAAACTAGAGGCCTGATGCACAAAATTTGTGCATGGGACTTGGCCCTAGTAGCCATGGCAGCCTGCTAAGCCCTCACAGCCCCGAATTTGTCTGGAAGGACATCTGGAAGGTTGTTCAGCTGTCTGGTCTAATTAGCATATTATGCTTTTATTATTATTGTAAATAGCTATGATTGTGATGGGCAGAAAGCAAGTTTTTGTCATTTTAAGTCCAAAGACATTGAGTGCCAGTGTTCAGTCAAAAGCAACGTCCAAGTTTACAGCATCCAATCCTGACAAATCTTCTTGAGTGTCTTTGTCTTTGCTGTAAAGAAAATTGTTTTTCTCTTATCCTGTCCTGTACATTCACGAGCACTTATTTCCTTTCTCTGACAGTAATGCCTTGGCTCCTTAAATTTATTTTTCATTATTTTTCAAGCAAGCACTAGTATATAGGAAATCACTGTAATGTCTGCACTGGAGTCAGAAGACTAGAGGATATGTGCTGTGTCTGCAAAAGGTCACCAGACTGGTCACATTAGAACCAGGAACAGTAAAGTGAGCCCATTAGATTAGCACTTATTTAGAAGCAGTTATAAGAATGTGAATAGGAAAATAAGTAAATATGAAAATCTGAAAAGAGGGGATAAAACTAATATTATTTTAGGTGATATAATTGTATATCTAGAAAACTCAAAATGAACTGAAAATCTAATGTAAACAGTAAAGATTTTGATAAAATAACTAGGTATAATATTGTGACACACACATCCAAATAGTCTTCATATAAATATAAAACAGTCAGTTATAAAATATAATGGATAAAAACTATACGTAGATGGGTACATAAAAAGATAAAATTCCAAAGTAGAGACCAATAAGAGGGATACAAAGGAAAACTTGGATATATAGATAGTAATCCTAATATTATAAATATGTTTATTACCATTTCAGACAAATTCATTTTAAAGTTCACATGGGGAAAATAAGTATACAACGGTAGTGAGGAAATATTTTTAAGACGAGTAAATAAGGGCATATTATCTTAGAAGTTATTAAAAACATTTTAAAACAACAATAATTAAGAGTATGGTGCTGGCACATGAATAAATAACCCAATAGGTGAGTCTATAAAAGCAATCAGTAGAGCCAAATATATGTTCAGAAATGGCATAATGTATCAGTAAAGAACATGCTTTTTAAAATGTAATTGGTAGTTTTCTGGAAAACAAGTGAAATCTATACTTCCCCTTACACAAAAACACATGAAACCATAATAACCATAGAAATACTAAGAGAAAATGTAAGAGAATATAAGTACAGAATAGTAAGAGCGTAGTAAAATGTAAAACCTAGAAATCATAAGCAAAGATGGATAAAATTTATATATAAATTATTTCTAAATATATGAAAAGTCACTAACACCCAATCATAATAAGCGATACTCAAAACTATGTGATGCCAGTTTTCAACTAACAAGATTGGCAAGCCCCAAAATTGCAAACACAATGCATTGGCCAGGATGTAAGGAGATAAGCTCTCTGATGCATTCCAGGTAGAAGAATGACTTCACACATCTTTATATGGCAAGATCCACTACAACTTTAAATGTTCATACCCTCAACCAACAATGCCCCTTTAAGCATTCTATTCTAGCAACTTTATTTTGCTCACATGTGCAAAATATGTGTTCATTGAACATTGTTTGCAATAGCAAAAGATTGGAATCACTAGTAAATGTCCATTAAAAAAGATTTATGTTTCACTGCCCTTGATATAATTTCAGAAATACTTATTTTTGTGGAGAAATCAAAATGCATAATATTTATAAAATGTAGTAATTGTTATAAAAAGCATGTATGTATATATACATACACACCTATACCATATGTGTATTTATATGTATATGTGTATATGTATATATGTATATATATGCACAGATATGTATATATGTGTTTATGTGTCCATGTATATAGTGGTATATATTATATATGTATATATCTTTAGAAGGCTACACAGCAATAGCTGCTAACTATCAGCAGTTATTCTGGGGAAACACCCCTGTTGTAGGAGGAAATGGCACTAAGAGGTAAACTTTTATTTCCCTGTATGCTTGTGCCTTTGAACTTTCATTACATGCATGTATTAATTATTTAAATATAGTTTAGGGTCCTAAAAATTAAGTCACCAAATGGTTGGGAAACCAGAGGGCAGGAATTAGAGACACCAGAAATCTCTCTTACCTGGGTCATATTCTGACGTCAAAGGCTTAGTCTTACATAATGACCTGCATGTTTTCTGGAGACAGAATCCCTCAGGGAATCAAGTCGGGAATACTGGGAACTGGAAATTTACTAACTTTCCTTAGTGTGCCTGGTGGGAAGACTACAGAAATTTAAAGTGTTAACACTCTGCTATGTGTATGGTGTGAAATTATCTTTGTGGCAAGAACTATTCACAAAGCAAGCAAAAACAACTAGAGAAAAATAAAAAGTGTTAGTTCTAAGAAATGATGGTTCTGTTGTACTGGAATAATTTGGGAAGGTCTTATGGGGACATTCAAATTCAGATAATAAAGTTTGGAAGAGGTCCTTTTAGGTAGTCATATCAGCATGAGTAGAGGGTTAGAGAGAAAAAAAAATAGCTCAGTGTTATGGAGAACAATGCAAAAAGTATTTTGAGTTATGCAAATATTTTGGATAATTTTAAAATGGTTTGGAACTCTACATTCAAGAAAAGTGTACTCTAAAATGATAGATCGAGGTCAGAGAGAATGCAGACTACACTAAAAAAATGAAAATTACTTATACTTTCTTCAATTGAAAATATAAATGCATAGAGTAAGTTAGGTAACTTGTAAATATGCCCTAAAACATAATGGTTAAGAAATTCACGCCTGGAATCAAATCCGAGCTCAGATCCTGGCTCTTGGCTCCATCCCTCAGTAATACCTTAATCCTGGGAAAATTACTTCTAAGTTTTGATCCTTGATTTCCTCAACAGTTAAATGGAGATAATAATAATAGTTACCTCATAAGGTTTGATGGAATGTTTTAGTAAACAGTATTACATGTGAAAATGCTTAGTGTTTAATATACCGTTGACCCTCCATGATTGCTGCCAGTAGAGTGTGGTTGGCTCCAAATTCAGACTGTTTAGGTTCAATTACTGGCTCCAGCAGTTACTAAGTTGAGACCATGGGCACTTTACCTAACCATTCCGTGGATTATCCCTTCCCTCTAAAAAGGGGTAATACAGTAATTTATTCTATTAATTTTTCCTTTCTGCTTAACAAGTTACTGCAAATTTACCAGATGATAACAACACCAATTTATTAGCTCACAGTTACATATGTCAGAAGTCCAGGTCAGGACTTGACTGGATTTTCTTCTTTGGGTCACACAAGGCTAAAATCCAAAGTTTAATACAGGACATTTTGGATATTAAAGAAAATAAAGTTTTTGAAATGCAAAAGAACATTTTTAAATGCAAAATGATAAAAAAAAATCATAGTACCAAGTACCATTTGATAAAATAAATTATCATCAACTACATTATTTATTAATATATTCAATGATTACAGAAATAATGAGAACTAATACATTTAGTGTTTTTTACTGTTTGATAAGTTAAAAGGTGAGTTTAAAATTTTTCGATAATTTAATGGAGATGGTGGATGGGGAATGAAGGCAATTAGTTATTGACATAATTTTTTTTTAATCCATAAGAGATTATTATTTTACTCATTTTCTCCTCCTCCTCTTCCTCTTCCTCCTCTTCTCTCCTTCTTCATCATCATCTTCATGATCACCATCATCACTATTGTCGTCGTCGTCATCATCATCATCATCATTATCATCATCACTGTGAAGCCACTAATGGGCTAGGCCCTTTTGGGACAATAACCTATCACTACTATGTGTTTAGTACTTTTATTAACTCCATTTTACAGATGAGAATAATAAGGTTTGGCAATTAATGGACTTGCCTACATTAAAAGTTATAGTGGTAGAGACAATATTTCAATTCATATATGTTCTGCTCCAAAATCCAAACTCTAAGCAAATAAGAACAATTCTTGAAAATCAGTAAACTTTCCACAGTTCCATTTTTGTTAGTTTTGCTGATTCTTTATTCTGCTTTATTTTCTGGCAGTGTTTTCAAGTTTTTTTTCCTTGTAGCAATAAGTGTACAATATGTTAACAAGTGTTCTGAGAAAAAAACTTGTCCTAGTGAAAAAAGAAGTTTATAAAATTCTGGATTAAACACATGTGGGAAAGTTTCATAACCACAGGACCTTTCAAAGTTTCATATGCTAGTGTTCACCATGAATCCTCAAGATGCTGCTTTGATACGCGATTTTACCCAAATTATTGGACCATGGCAAAATTTGTTTTTTCCCATAGAAATTTATTAATAACTTGGGGGAAGTAAGCTTGCAGAAAGTATCTGGGAAGTGCTATCTTCAAATGATGTATAGATTCATTTTTGGTATTTTAGGTACATATGTGCAGAAGCTATAAAATGTAGCCTGGATCATATATGATTAGTAAAGGACCCTTAGCATTTTATGTGAGCTAAAAGATTCATAACAGGATTTTATCATTTTACTTTTTCTTCTTTTTAAACTAAATCTATATCTTTTGGTCTTCTAACATTTCTTCTATTCCACTTCTGAAGAGGCTAGAGATGAATTTAGTAAGAGTGAAATGAGTGCTATAAATGTAAATTAGGTAGAGTACCTACAACCTTCAAAATCAAAATCCGGTTGGTACATGATCATTATCAATAAGTGAGAAAAAAAATGGGGTGGTGGTAACTGAGCACAGGGAGCTATGTATCTAAGGCCATGAATCAGAATGAGACTGGAAATGGGACTTTTGGAAATAGAGGTATTAAACTGGCAACATATATTACAAGTTGTCTACCAGGTAAAAAGAATCACATTTATAGTCACAACTCCAGGTATTTGATCACAGAATATGCACTAATGTAGTTTTATGCTCTCCTGGAGTTTTTTTTTTTTTTTTTTAAGAATTTAAATTAGAATGAGAAAACTTGCCCAGATGGGGTGGTTCAGTGGTTGAGTGTAGACTTGTGAACCAGGAGGTCACAGGTTGATTTTGGTCAGGGCTCATGCTCAGGATGCACAATTGATCACCAGTAGGGGGCATGCAAGAGGCACCTGAGCAATGATTCTCTCTCATTGATGTTTCTATTTCTCCCTCTCCCTTCCTCTGTGAAATCAATAAAAATATATATTAAAAAAATTAAAAAATTTAGTAACATATACTGTAGCCAAAGGAAAAAAAAATAACTTCCTAACATGCCTATTAAGGTAACATATTATCAAAAAGGTTGAAATAAATGGGAATTAAATAGGAAAATAGTATCTCATTTCAGAGACACTGTTTTTCATTTTATATTTTTGAGATTTAGTACTAACCTTTAGAAATAATACCTTCACACTAATAATAAACATCTCATTAAAAAAAAAGTACCTTATAGTAGACATGCCATAACATGACTGAAAGCACACTTTCAAAATTCAGTAATAATGATGTGCTAGATGAATATCCCTGTCTAAAACTTCTTTGCTGCAACTCTGGACAATGATGTCTTATTCTAGCATCAGTGGCTTTAAGCATGAAAATAGACAACGAATAAATGATTCTCCCTCCTTCCCTTATCAAAGTCATTTTAAAAAATGATTCTTTTCACCAACTGGGTGAAAGAGGAGGCGGCATTGAGATGCCAGGTTGGTAATTACAAAATAGTCATGGGGATGTAAAGTACAGCATATGAAATATAGTCAATAACACTGTAATTACGTATGGTTCCAGTGGGTATTGGAAAAATCAGAGAGAATACTTTGTAAAGTATATATGATTGTCTAATCAATATGCTGTACACCTGAAATTAATACAAAATAATATTGAATATAAACTGTAAAGCCTATTATTTTACCCTCCCACCAAACATATGATCTGCACAAACCTTGTTTTGAAAAAAAATTTGTTGCCATTATTTTTTTTATCTGCCAGCGGTACAACTTTAACTCTTCCATAGCAATATATAATAATACTTTTCCATCAATCTTTTATTCTTGATCTCACTTCAAATTCCAAAAGGAAGGTAGAAATTAAAGTTTAAAGAACCCAGGCAGGCAAAAGGAGATGGAGTTTGCATGGCCAAATGCGCTGTTATCCTTTTCCTAGGACATCCGGTCTCCTTTCATATCCTTGCCTTCAAGAATATATCCTTCAGTTTTTCTGTGTCTGTGTTTCTATCTCTCTTCCTACCACCCTCTCTGGAAGGAAAGAAGAAAACAAAACAAGTACTTCATTTTGGTACCTGCAACTGCCGAAATGGAATCCATGCACACTAAGCGGGCATTCTAATCAGAGAAAGAGGAGAGCACTATTGTAAGGCAAGGGCTATATTTTGGTTCAGCTATTTTCACTGCCCAAACCAGTCCCTTTATACTGTTTCTGTGGGTAGTAGAGTGATTTGAGCCACTTGAATGAGGCTTCAAGACTCTGTCATTGTACGGCACCCCGATTCACCCCATATTTCTCATCTGAGACAGAAGCATGTGTCCCATTCCCTTGCCCCAGCCTTCACCTTTCGGTCCCCTTGAGGAGATATGAGCCCACAACCCCCTGCCCAGCCCCAGAGCTACGGAAAGTGCAGACAGAAAGACAGTAAAGCAGCCCTGTCTGAGCTGATGAGAGTCCAGCTGCTCCATCAGTCACATTTCCTGAGCATCCAGGACAATTGGCTTTGCAGGGTTCTGTCTCTCCAGCAGCTTTGTGCCCCAAGAGCTACTTTTCAAAACCCCTTTAACTTCCTTTCCTGGCTGCACTGAGAAAAGGACTTTCGGGGGAATCCTTAGCGTGGTTCATTACAAAGTCAGTCCTGAAAAACCTGGAGAATCCCAGACACCAAAGCTGCCTCCCTTCACCCCAGCCAGCATCTCCTCTCGGGGCTTGCTGGAAAGGTACCAGCCACCCGGGGATGCAGGAACTTCAGAGGCGGTGGCAGGTGCCAGGGTGTGGCTGCGGTTGTCTCCCTTTTCCAGCAGAAGGAGCCACCTCCGAGTGAGAGAGACAGACAGACGGGGGCACAGAGAGAGGGGGGGCTGGGTGGGGGTGGGGGCGGGAGGCGAAGGGAGGGAGGGAGGGAGAGGACAGGAGGGAGGGAGGACGGGGCGGGGGCGCTGGGGAAGCCAGCCGGGGAGGCTCAGGCTCACACGCACGCCGCCTCTGTTTGTACACAGTGCGCTCTGGCCACCAGCTGCCGGCTCCCCGCCCTCACGCTTCATTGTTCTCCAAGTCAGCAGCCCGCAGCCCGCACGGAGAGCAGAGCAGCCCGGAGAGCAGCCCGGAGCTGCCCGCGGAGCAGACACTCTGATTGCCCCAGAGGGTGACCGGAGCCCGGGCTCCCGCACCCCACCCCGGCGGGGACCCACCCCACGGAGGGACCGCTGAGACCGCAGCTCCCGAGCTCGCCCACCTCTGCGCCAGCGCGCAGGGAGCAGCGGATCCCTCTCCCGGGCCACCCACTCCCTCTCGCCCTCTCCAAGAATTTGTGGAAGGAAGCGCTGCAGGAAGAAGACATCTTCCCGAATTCCCTGCCAGGGGCGGGGTTGCTGCTGCCCTGCGGTGCCACCTCGGGGACCCGGGACCGTGCCCCCCTGCCTCACCCCCTGCCGCACCCCCAGCCGCCTCGCC
Organism: Pipistrellus hanaki; assembly: GCF_964339955.1. Classification (NCBI taxonomy): domain Eukaryota; kingdom Metazoa; phylum Chordata; class Mammalia; order Chiroptera; family Vespertilionidae; genus Pipistrellus; species Pipistrellus hanaki. Next base: position 41,211,557 of record NC_140506.1, on the reverse strand, counting down.
TCTCCGGTCCAGCCGGGGTCAAGTCCCAAAGAAGCAGGGATCATGAAGCACTCCTCGGTGGCCGCCTGGCTCTTGGTCTGGCTCAGCTTCTGGGTCCCCCAGTTCTGCAAAGGTGAGGAGTCTCCCCCCCCCCCACCCCCCCACCCCACCCGCGCGGTCGCCACCGCTGGGGCAGGACCCGGGGGAGCGCTGTGCCCAGCGCTGGAGGTGCTCCCCGGGGCTTGTCAGGGGCGGCGGGCTGCGCGGAGGAGGAGGCAAGTCCCGAGTTCTCCTGGAAAGTGCTCTGAAAGTCAGAGCAAGTGCGCGGGGTTGAGCAGGGAAGAGGGTGCTGGACGGGGGTGAGATTGAGGAAAGAAGGGAGGCTGGAGGGCAGGGCGCTCTTGGGCACCACGGATTCTTCCTGGGCCAGCTTGCACCCCCCTTCCTCTCCCAGCAGTGCCGGCAAAGGACGGTGCTGTCCAAAGCCCGCTGAGGACCCCACACCGGGTGGGCATTTCCCGGGGTGGGCCTGGGCTCCTCTAGTTGAAGGCGAAGTGACTGTGTGCCCCTGGGGTGCAGAGCTTTGGCAAGGAGCTGGGCTGAGCCATTTGCAACCCAGACCTCATCCCCGGAGGAGTTTGGGCTGAGAGGGAGAGGGAGACCTGCCTGACAAGTCCCTTCTGCTGTCTTCCCCCTCTCCATCCTGGAAGGCAAGCATGGGTTTCAGAAACCCCCGGGGGAATCCACCTCTCCTCTCATCCCAGGGGCCTCACGCTCCGCTCAGCTCTCCCCCTGCACAAGCTTAACTCCTGGGAATGGAAAATCCTGCGGTGCTAGATGACCCTCGTGTTCCGCGCAAGAGAGGAAAAGTTGCAAGAGCTGGCCTGGTGGTGCTTTCCATGATTTGTGTGGAATAAGCCAGCCTGTTGAAAAAAAAAAAAAAAAAAAAAAGGACCAGGACGAGTCTCCTGCTGAGTTGTGACTTCCAGGTCCTTTGCTAGGGGTCCCTTATGCATACCAGTCTCTGCACCGGTGGGGGCTGAAGGGGGCAGGGGAACAGGGCAGTGGGAGCAGTGGGTTGAGGGAGGCCCCGGGGGAGGGTTGCCCCTTGCTGCACCCCGCCCCCCCCATGCAGGCAGCCCCTTCTAAAGAGCCCTCAGGCTGCTTCCAGGAGAGCCCAGTGCCCTGCATGGTTTAAAATGCTCCGCCTCTAAAAATGGATAGTTGGATGGAAAATGTGTTGATGAGCATTCGTCTGAGGTTGTATACTGAATGAATATTCTACACCATCCATCCGCGCACCCATTTGTTTCGCAGGAAAATTGTGTTCTCTTGGGCTGCTGTTCGCCCAAGAAGCCAGTGTGTCCCTGGCCACTTGCCCTCCCTGCCCTGCCAGGAGCTATCCGCTGTCTCTCCTCCCTCGGTCTCCCCCCCCCCACCCCGCCCCCCACCCTCCCAGAAGGAGGCTATTCCCCCAGCGGGTGGGCATGTGTGTAGGCATGCACCTCGCCCGCATTTGCAAAGTGCCCTTCCAGCCATCGGGCAGAGGCACCACTCCACACAAGGCTGCGGAATGGTAATGGCTCCATAGTTGCTCCGTTGAGTCCCCAGCGATGGGAAAAAGCCTGTGTTCCCACCGCCAATATTTTCCCTTTCTCTTATTCCTCAGTCTGAATGGCTTTTGTACTTTGATCCTTTAGCTGGAGGGAGGAAGGGGGAGCTGCAGGCACTCCGTCTTTCCTCCTCCCTTCCCCACCTCCCTTCCTACTCAAACAGGAAAACACACACCTTCACCCACTCACACCCACCTCCAAGGTGCCACCCTCTGTCCCAGCCCCGCGGTGGAGGAGCGGGCGCCTTCAGCGTGTGTGGCCGCTGGGCCACTGTAGCCTCTTCCTCAGGTGGAGGAGCCCTTGGCAGGATGAATCCCAGCTCTCTGCAGCCCAGAGCTCTGCCTCCTGGGTACCAGGGTTGGGGCACCTTTTACCCCACAGACAAACCCACCTTGGTGAGGTTGCCCCCTCCCCATTCAGGCTCCTAGACAATGCCAGCAGCTGTGCCCTCCAAAGTCTTCAGTAGGTTTCTCTGTTTGCAGCCAGCCTGTGGGAAGAGGGAAAGAGGGATTTAGGGGAGAACACCATCTCCATGAGCAATTTATGTTAAACTTGCACATTCCTACTTTATTCTCCCTCAGCCCTGCAGAAGGCAGAGTGTAGCTTGTATGACAGCTCCCAAGCATTAAACTTTGAACAAAGTTATTAAGGCTGGTGCTAACACTTAGAATTTCCCTGCACGCTCCCTCCTCCCCCGCCACACACACACACACACACACACACACACACACACATACACATACACGCACGCAGACACATATCATTTATCCAATGCATGCCTTTTAGAAATTGTAGTTTCCCTGTGTGGGTTGCAATTTCCTGCATTAATGCCTGGGATTTGATAAGAGAGTGTAATTCCTTTTATTATTTTTATTTTAAAATTAAACCAATGCATCAGTCAGATTGAATATTTTATTAACTCTTAAATTATTCATGGTTATGGGTTGCTCTAAAAATCCAATAACATGCATACAGTTGCAGCAAGCACGTGACATCTTATGCAATCTGTCCCTTTGCCTGCTGTTTGTGCTTGAAGTCTTTAAGCAAATGGCACTGTCTAAAAATGTCTAGACATTTCCTAAATACTCTGAATCATCGGTATTTACATTTCCTTTTAAAAACAAATGGCAATGTTTAGTTAATTCTGTGTGAACATAAATTAGTAGTTGAGCAATCTCATTGGAGATAACAACACTATGCTTCTATGATTATACTAATATAGAAATATTTTGCTGAAATAAGTTTTTTATGTGTTTAAAAATTATTACATATTAATGTCTTTATTACCTAATTTACATTACCATTAATTTTATACTTTAAAAATACATGCTAACTTTAGATTCCCGTTGAAACCTTTAAAAATGATTTTGAGATGTTGAAGTAATAATTAAGAGAATATTAAGTATCCTGTTGTGACTGTTTCACACTAATGCAAAATCTTGGCATGTCATCCACTGTCATGGTACAATGTACAATTCCCCCCCTCCCCTTCTGGGCATGAACCTTTTTTCATGGACATTATTGTTGAAATATTTCCTTAGAGTTGAAATGCATTTTGTTTTAAATTTATGTGATTTTGGGAAAACATTTATAATAATACAAACTAATGGTTAAAAAAATTGAAATGGTCTATTCTTCTCTCTAGGGTCTTCAAAACCAGGCAAATGTATAGCACGTCTCTAAATTAAAACTGTCGTATTTTTCTCAAATATCTTAAGATAATTATTGATATAAAACGTGCATTCAGGATTTATGATATTTTTAATGTTATCAATAATATTTGCTTTCATTGCTGGATACCTGATTTCTCCTCACAAAATTATAGCAGTATAAAGTAAAGGGATAAAGTATACATGACAAAAATAGTTTGGTTACTCATAACCATTACAAAATATAATAGTTTTGAGGCCAACATTTGCAGCCCAAACTCCTAATTTCATTGATATTAATGAAGATAAAATGTTAATTAGATAATTTATTTTTAAAACTTTTTATCTTTTGCAGGATTTTGAATGGGATGGACTGTATATGTTATCTTTTGTGTACTGTTTTAAAAACTGGCTAGATTCAAGTTTCTAAAGCCCAAGAAACTAATTCTGATATTTGTTGTTCACCGAACACATTTGCAGGTGCAATATCATGGGGTATGATTTATGATGTTGTAGGTTCATTATGCCGTATCCTGGCCAAAACAAAACAAAACAAAACAAACAACAACAGAAATGCAGGACTCAGAACACAGTTCAAACCTGAGTTAATCAGAATGAATAGGTACTGAGTAACAAATACATTTTGCAAATATGTAACTGATGGTATGGCTTCCTTCACAGCTAAGACATTTGCTCTTTATATAGTTGAGTTTATTTCCTAAGTAGTTTGCAAACTGGCATTGTGTGTTTGTGGCAGGGGAAACAGTAGAAAATCAAATCCAAGCCATTCCTGTCATTCAGTTCTTATCTGCATCTTAATGAAGATGCCTAGTATGTTTTCCTTTTTAAAATCATTGCCCATGTAATGACTTTAATATCTGTTGCTTAATCAAAGCAAACAAGTATTTATGTGCAAAATGTCAAATGGTTACCCGTGTTGAGTACCGAATATTTTCTCATAGTTATGTGATAATGCTAGAAATTAAGTAAATACTTAAACTGAATGAATCGCCACTTAATTGTTAATTAAAATACCTCAAGAAGTCTGATTTGAGAGAGTTGTGGAAGGAAAAGTAGATTGGGATAAACTCTGCCCTTGCCAGTAGGTGTCAGGATAATCAGTGAAGATCTTTTAAAGGAAAGCTGGAGAAAATAAGAGGAATAAACGAGTAAATGCTAATCTGCAAACCCACATAAAGATAAAATGTTCCACACTTATTCTGTTTTATGAAGGGCATATGAAGTAATAGGTCAAGCTTAATTGTATGAAACGGTTGTTATCAGTTAGTGCTCCCCTGAAAAAGAGAGGACCCACTGCTTGTACCACGGGACTTGAACTTTGAATCGATGTTGCTCTCAGTGCCACAAACAAGCCCATGTCTAGGTTAAACTTCTATATCTCAGGGGTCTCCTGAGTACATTCAGAGGAAATGCTTACAGATTTTATGAGGTGCTTACAGCAAAACAATTATTGTGGAAATGTTTGGCATACTTTTAAGCTATAATAGTTCAACATACCAACTGAATGTATTATAAATAAAAATTCCGCTATAATGACTTACCGCTATATATCATACATTTCTGTAGTACTGGTAAGAGATAACTGCTTATCCTTTTCTATCACAATAATGAAGTGTATGTTTTCTTAGAGTTTTCGAGTTTCTAAATAATGTAAGTCATGTGCCCAAAGGAGACTAAAGGACACGAAAACGTTTTATTACCCACTTCAGCCAGTATGAAACCTCACATATATGCCCATTGTGTATCAAGTTGTCAGTCAGCTGACATCACTTATTTGTTTTTAATTGATTCTTACCTGATAACCTTGTCTTCTGGTATCTGCTGATACAGCCCTTAAAACCAGGTTACAGATTCACTGTAACACCACTTCTGCAAGTTCTCTGTTTTTTATACAGTCGCTGACACCACGCAAATGGTCTGTCTCCGGAGGCATCCTTCCTGTCAGAGTCCTCCTAAAATAAAAATCCTTTCTCTCCCTCTCCATCTTTTTGCCCTCCTCCTCCTTCACACCCCCAATATTTCCTTGCTTGATAGCATCTCTAGGGCATAGTATTCACTATAAAATTCTGTCATCATTCTTAAAAGGTCACAAATCTCCCAAACTAGAATTTGCAATTTATTCTCTTGTGAAGCGGGGGAAAAGATGACAAGATGAAGCCCCTACTACTAAATCCTGAGGTTTAAAATATAAATGGAAATAAATTGGGATCTGAGTTATGGAGCAACTTGGGATTTCACACCTTGATTTTGAAATGGAATTTTTGGACTGGAACATGCGGTGTTCCCCAGGCAGACTGGTTCCTGGGTTCTTTGTCAGTGGGAACCGAAGAATGACTCCACGGACAGAAGATGGTATAGCAAAGCTGGAAATTTATTAAAGAATAAGTACAGGCTCCCACTTGGGGAGGGGGAAGAGTCCCACTGAGCCCCTGTTTCTATGGCTTATAAAGGCTGTAGAGCTTGGTGCCTTGATATCCCCTTTGATTGGTCACTATTTCCTTGGATTGGTTACTGTAGTAACTTCTGAGCTCAAAGGTTGAACCTCACATGGGACATGTGAGGTTTTCCCCACACCCTCTTCTTTATTGTTTTCCTATACCCTTTGGGGTTTCTTCTTCTTCTGGATGAAGGGCTTCCTTCCCTTTGTTTTGTAAATATAGACCTTTTGCTGCTCCCAGCTCCCTCATTCTATGGAAATGTACCTGTTGCAGTTTTCCAGCTCTCCTGTTCCATAGATCTGCCAATCTTTCCAACCTCATGGACCACCAGTGGTCCCTGGACCACAGGTTGGCAACTGCTGGCCTATTCTATGGAAATATGCCTTCTGCTGCTCTGCAGCCCTGTGCTTCTTCCATGGTTCTCTTAATTTCTGAAATTCTAAAATTTCCTAAATCTGTCCTTATCATCCCTAAAAATTCCTGTTTCAATCTGATCCCAGTGACCTGCCTACATCTATCAGCTGGGCAAATATTTATATTCACTGTACTTGTAGTGAAGTTTTCTTGCTTTGCCTGTAGCACATAGCTAAGAACCTAGAAGAAAATATTAAAAAATTCTAATCACCTCAAAAGATACGATATTAAGGCCTTAGATCAAATAGAAGAGACTGATGCTCTTGGTTTTTAAGTTCCTGGGCTCTCTTTCAACTAGATCCAGAGAATGAAGGGCATATGAAGTAACAGGTCAGACTTAATCAGGGCAATAAAAGGTGGCAGTTGATGCAGGAGGCTGGAAAAGTATATGCAGAAGCAGTGATAGCGTGCAGGGTAAAAACCTGGGGACATTGGTTGGAGGTGGGTTTGTCTAAATTTAAAGGCCGGAAGGCATCGTTGCATGATAATATGGAAGTACTGGTCTTGCATTCTAGATACAGACTCACTGCAATATATTTAATATTTTGCAGTACAAAGGCAGTAAAATGTATGCATCATTGAAGAGATTTTGTAAAGTGTTTAAGCTTGAAAACCCGCTTAATGGTGAAAGAGACAGAACTCTGAAGAATTTATATGTTTGAAAACTTTGTTTTCCCATCATGCCAGAGAAAATGTCATTGTATATTTTGTATTGATTTTCCCCCTACAGTAATGAATGAAGGGATCACAAGACATATTACTCAATTTTGTAGAGAAGACGTGGACCTCAGAATGCAGATAAAATGTCCCACACTTTTGTTATATTTTAGAAGAAAATGTACTGTTACTTTGTTGTGAAATATGCATTATTATGTTGATAGTAACTGGGTAGGATTTGTTCAACAGAAGATTTAATAGTGCATGAAGTAGTACGGGGGATTTTATGTACAACAATTTAAGTGAGGGTTTTTTAAGTACTAAAGCACTTTTGAATGTGATTATTAATATGGAGAAAGATTGACTCTATATCTTAGCTTTACTTTTTCAATTTTTTAAAACAAGCCTGTATCAAACTGATTGATCTCTTTAAAAATAATTTAACAGTGAATAGTATAATATAAAATAGTATAACAGTGAATAGGTGGGAAGGCCAAGGTTTTAATCTCTTCTGAGATGAAATTGTGCTTGATTTGAAGGTAATCTCTTTTAAGGTTTATGCTTGGTATTTCATAAAGTCATTTATTTTGGGAATGCAAAATAATCCTCTTAAATCTCTTCTTGTACTGAGGTCAAAATGAACATTTACATTCTACTGATACTGGAGATTATATGAAGGGAACCAGGATAAAATTAGGCTTATGACTCTTGCGCAGAGAAGACTAGAATAGTCAAATGAACATTGGAGGATGTTTGTATTTGAAACAAGTTGACAAATCTCTCGGTAATGGCAGGCAGTCTCCCACCTATGTGTCTTCTATCTGTGCTCACATCTTTGATGCCGTTCTGTTCTCACATTTTTTCTCTCCAAATGTGCATTGAACTCAGATTTTATCCACGCTACTTTTCCTGTTCGTTTATCCACCTTTTTCCTTTCCATAGTTTGACTTTGGCATTGTAGACACAAGCTTTTTTGAAATGTTGTCTACAGACAAACAAAAAGCAAATTACCATTCAAAAATGCTTTACTATTTATATGCCAAGTTCTTGTTTTATATTTTGTGTTTCCTACAGAGCCAGGGCTTAGAACAGTATCAGGCAAAACAAACAACACAACTAAACAATGACCACAAAACCCCGAAGACACATTCTATATATTGAAATGAATGGAGCTACCCTCTCTCCCCCAAATCAGCATTTTAAACAGCAGTATATCTTTTATATTTTAAAAAAAAATAATCTAAAAGTAGTTTCAAGAACTTTGTTTTTCAGTTTTTACAACCTGTGTTGTAGATGTACCTACTTTGAAAATACTGCTCAGTGCTCCTGTGAAAGCTTGTTTAAGATGCAATGTTGACGTACAGGCATGCGATGGAGTGCTTTTTGTGTTTGTGACGCATCATCATTTAAAGAAAAGCTACTGCTAAGTGATAGATTATTTTGTTAGATACAAAGTTCTGACATTTCAGCTAATTTTGACTTAGACATGTTTCAGGGATCAGTTTCCCTTTTCCTTTCTTCTCTTTACTTGGGGACTCCCACTATATCAGGTTAAATATTTTGCTAGACAAGTTAACAAGGGGCATTCTTTCTGATATATTTGTAAGTACACTTAAGAAGTATAGTTAATAGTATTTACTGAGTGCATGCTATGTATTCCATCTTTGATTTTCACAATAATTCTGAGGCAGGATGATGATTATTTACATGTGAATGGTGTATTGAAGGGACAGAGAGGTTAAGTAATTTCCTAAGAGAACGTAACTACCAAGTATCCTGTTAGAATAGAATCCAGTTTAAATCTAACCCTATTTTCTTAACTACTAAACCACTCTGTGTGACACATTCTCATTCTGTGTGTCATGGGTATATTTTGTTAAATGATTTTACTACTTACAAAGCACACATTATATCTAATTACTATGGTAGATTATTTTGAAAGGGGTAAATTATACTTATTCTCTTGGGACAATGTTTCTTAATTTTTTCAAGTTTAAGTTGATAAAGTGTCACACTCTTCACATTTGGAAATAAGGTTGGAGTATATATACTCTGATCAGAAAGAGGTAATGTGTCTTTCAAAGCACATTGTCGTCAAAATCTTGCTACTCGGTTTTATTTCTACATGGTTTTTATGATTTGTTTTGATTTTCTGGGCTGCCAATGCTCCTCGGCATTGAGCTGTTGTGATTCAATAAGATGTGTAGAGCTTGCTTTCTCTGTTGTTTTCAGATACATAATTAGGCCAAAGTGATCTTAAGGTTAACAAGGTTTTTATTTCTGAGATTTAATTATTTGCCTCACTCCTGTCCCCATTTAATTTGATTTCTATGTAACTTATTAAGAAGTTTTGGCCAAACAAAAGCACCAAAGAGTCTCAAACCATATCAGCTAGAAAATGTACATTTTCCAGTTTATTTTAATAATTACTTAACCAAAATATGGTTTATTTTTTTAAAAAAAAAACTAGAATTGGGTTAACTTAAAACATTTTATAAAATAATGAAAATTGTGTTATCTAATAATAGATCTCCTTATTAATATCTTTTGTATAGATGGTACAATATTTAAGAGTTGAAATGGACCTTCAATGTCTTGTTATATTTATTTCCCAATATTAGTAGAAGTAGTAGTAGTAGTAGTAGTAGTAATAATAATAATAATAATACAACAGTTAACATTTCTTAAGCATTTCATATTGTTATTCTAGGGAACATAAGCAGAGAAGGCATTCTTTTTCTTTTGTCTTTTTTTTTAATCCTCACCTGAGGACATGTTCATTGATTTTTAGAGAAAGGGGAAGAGCAAGATAAAACTAGGCATATGCCCTGACTGGGAATCAAACCTGTGACCTTTGGATATACAGGAGGTCACTCCAACCATCTGAGCCTCACTGGCCAGGTCCAGAGAAGGGATTCTTAATCTCATTTAACATACAGGGAACCTGACGTTCAAAAAGTCACATGACCTATAATTCAGCATGACCTGTAATTCAAGCAACAATGACAACTTGAACTTGACTCTACATGTTCTGATTCCAATTTATTCTTTACTCTTTTTTGTTAAACCACTTCGCTTGTGTGAATTATAGCTGTGTTTTTCCCAGTTCTTAGACTTGCAAAACAAGGAGGAGGAGTTGGTGTTCTGCTCTATGCCTTTTTGAAAAATATTTCAAACGGCTCTTCAGCCCAACATCAGCAATTTTCCCCCACCAGCTTATACCACTTCCTTTCCTCTTGGGAGGCCAGGTAACCATCATGACATCTTGAACTTCCTCAGTGACTTCAAACCTTGTTTCTTCTCTGATATTTGTACCCTTAAAATTTTTAACAATTTGTCACTCTTGTAAGATCCTGGTGTTAAACTTCATGGAAGTTCCCAACACTAATGATCCCCATCTTCATTTTTAGGTACCTACTGGAAATGCTATTTCTTAGATTTTCTTAACATGGGAGTTGCTCAGGTACCAGTACTTTAAATTCCTCAGACTTTCCATCTCTTAACAGAATCTTCTTTCTACCTCTTGACTTCATTTCTATTGGACCCAGTCTTGTCACCACTCTAAAATTTTCAGTCCTTCTTATCCCTCTTCTTTTCCAACCTAGTCTCTGTGGTAATCCATTTCTAGAGATATCCAACTATTTATGAATTTTTAAGCTGTGATGCTTTTACCTTTTCTGCTTCATTAAGTTTCAAAATAAGGTAGTTTTCAAAGTCCCTTTCCCATTTCTGGCACCAGAACAGTGGAGTGCTGTCAAGAGGTAGTTGGATCAACTGGAAACCCTAGTGGGGCTAACAGGTTAAGTTGGGCTTGTAAAGGAAATGGGCAATAAAGAGAGAAAGTAATGGTATGAGGATTAAGATTATGGGAGATTGAAGTAATACAGTGGGATTACAATTATTAATAACTATGTATTTGGGAGTATGACCATAGAGTTATGATTGAAGGAGGGTAGAAGACCATTGGAAGAAAAGAGCCAAGACACAAATGGCCAGGTTTTGGAAAAATCATCTATGTGGGTATTGAAATTCCCACTAATTATGCCAGGAGAAATGTTGGAGAGAATGAAAGTGAACCAGGAACAGAAATTTTCAAGGAATGAGGACATATGGTACAGAAATCACGGAGATAACTCTAATAAAGTGTCACACAGAAAAACCAAAACAAACAAAAAATTTTGTGTTTGTCTTTATAGACAGAAGTCCAGGACTCTTTACTATAGCACAGCTATGGGAATATCCCTCCCACGTTTAAAGCTCAGCTGGGCTAGGAAGATTTCTGCATTGTGCCCTGACCTACTTCAGCCTATTCAGACAGGCCTCTAGGTAATATTTTGAGGTCTGCATAGTTTAGGCCACTGGGAATGTCTGTGTCTGCTTGGTGGCCTTAATCCTTGCCCATGTTTGAATTGCTTGTGGTTTTGATTGAAAAACAACATTATTACTAGGGGAATATTTATTTTTCAGTTTTAGCCTACTCATAATTGTGCAACCTATTACACAAAGAATTCTTTTTCCTTTAATTTACATGTTTCAAATACTTGTAAACCATGATGTTTCTTCTTTAGTGTCTGACATGCTAAAGCCATACATTTTTTTTTTCTTTCAATCTGGCCTTATAAGCCATTCCTTTCAACATTTTAGTTGTTTCATTTGCAGTCTGTTCAAATAGCCTATATATTTATTCAAGAGGTTTGGGGAAATCTCTACAAAGAATTCCATGGATGCGTTTCCCTAAATAATGTCACACATATTAGTCTGTACATTTTATTTTGCAAATATATTTTTAATTTTTAATCTGTTGCTTTGCTAGTTATGTATTTCTATCAGAACACCTTTTCCCAAATAATACTTGTCCATGTCTCTTTTATGACTTTATTTTACATTTCTTTCATTGAAATTTTTACTTTAATTTTTTGATTCTGTATTTAGTATAAAAGTTGTTACTATTATATGGTGAATGCTCTGCCCACAGGATCTCAGAATAATTTAACTTCATTTGCTGACAATTATACTAATACTAGAGACCTGGTACATGAAATTTGTGCACTGGGGAGGGAGTGTCCCTCAGCCTGGCCTGTGCCCTCTTACAGCCTAGAAGCCCTTTGATTGATCGCCCCACAGAGGGAGGCCCCACCCACCCAGCCAGGGCTCTATGATTGATCAACCTGCAGAGGGAGACCCTGTTCACCCACTGCTGCAGCAGCACCAGCCAGTGGCCTGGGCCTCCCTCTTTAGGATGATTGTGGGGCAGTGGCGGGCCCCCCTTGACCAATTGCATCACACTGGCCTTGGCTGGCCTGGCACCAGTGCGTGTCATAGCATGGTTGTTCAGATGGTCTTTCTGCTGTTTGGCCATTTGGTCGATTTGCTTATTATGCTTTTATTCTTATAAATGCTATTTATTGTTATTTTTATATCATGTACATAAATGCTCAATAATAATGCAATGCACATATTCCTCCTATTAGTTTCCTTTTTTATATTTATTTTAAGGTCTTTAAGTATTTATTATTTTCTTGAATCTATCTTCTATCTCTATTTTTATTTTTTCCTACTTCTATATTTATTTCTAGCTATCTCCTTCTGTATGTTGCCACTTTCTGCCTGTAGCTTCTTTCTCAGTTGAAACTACACACCCCCACACAACCTGATATCTCTGATCACCTTCTCCAAGTAATCAATGCTCCAACACACATTACATATACACACCATATACCCTTTATAACTCTACTATCTTTTAATTATATTACTTTTTTCATAAACCATAGTGATATAACCATTTTTATATTAGCTTGTTTATTTTCTGTCCTGTTTCCAATGTATTGTAAGCTCCACGTGGGCAGAATGGACATCCCTTTTGTTCCTTAATATCGGGTCTAGTAATAATCAATGTCGTTTTTAAACATTCGTTTAAAATCTTGCTTGGCGTTGACTTGTATTGACATAACCTTCAAACACGTGGTATCTACAGAACGTGTGAAGTGCAATTAACAAGTTTTGCTTGAAAAAGTTTGTGTTTGGTTTGGTTTTTGTTGCAGAACTAGGGCTAAGAAGATGGCGGATGAAGAGCATATTCGGCACTGCATGCTTTACGAGTTCCAATTAGGAAGAAAAGCAAGTGAGGCTGCAAAAAACATCTGTAGTGCTCTTGGTCAAGATGCACTTAGCGCCAGAAAATGCCAGCGTTGGTTTGAGAAATTTCGCGAGGGAAATTTTTCGTTAGATGACAAGAGTGGTCGAGGCCGTGTGTCCAATTTTGATCAAGAAGCTCTTCAAGCTCTTTTGGTGCAAAATCCTCAAATTACCCAACAAGAGCTTGCGACAACTTTAAATTGTTCACAAAAAACAATTTCCAATCAATTGCGTGCACTTGGCAAAGTCCAAAAGTTTGGAAAATGGGTTCCTCATGAGTTGACCGACAACAACCGTAATCAAAGAGTCACAATTTGCAGTTCGCTCCTCTCTCGTCAAAACCGTTTACCGTTTTTAGAGCAAATTGTTACCGGAGATGAAGAATGGGTGCAGTATGTTAATTTGAAAAGGCGGCCTCAATGGTTGGACAAAAATGAGGCTCCACAGCCCACGCCAAAACCTGACTTGCATGCGAAAAAAGTGATGTTGTGTGTTTGGTGGAATTTTAAAGAAATTCTTCATTATGAACTTTTACCATCTAACCAAACCATTACAAGTGCAGTGTATAGTGCCCATTTGGAAAGGTTAGCCCAAGCTTTAAGAGAAAAAGAACCCGCGCTGATTAATCAGAAGGGCGTAATTCTTCACCACGGTAACGCACGACCGCATACTGCAAGAATCACTGCTGAAAAACTGCGCCAGTTGGAATGGGAAGTTCTCCCTCAACCTGCATAGTCTCCTGATATTGCCCCTTCCGATTACCATTTGTTTCGTTCTTTGCAAAACTTTCTTCTTGGAAAAAAATTTAATAATGAAGAATGCCTCAAAAATGCATTGACCGAATTTTTTGCATCAAAATCACAAGAATTTTACAACAGAGGGATTAAAATGCTTCCTGAGCGTTGGGCACAAGTAGTAGAAAACAACGGCAACTATATTGTTGATTAAATTTTGTTGTATTGTTTAAATAAATTCGATTTAAAAAAGTATTAGAAAATGGCATTAATTATTACTAGACCTAATAGGTATTCAACTCCAAACACGGTGTTGTGCACAGAGTAGGTACTCCAATGATATTTGTTGACTGAATTTACACATGTATTAATGAATGAAAACCATGAATGGAAACATCAGTGCTGGTATATAAATCTTTCCCTGGATAAAAAATGTGTTCCTTTGATAGATCCATTAACTTATTTAGTACATTCTTATCTATTTGATGCACTGATGCACTGACCTGTGATTTACGGCACAAGCGATACACTTTGAGAAAGCAATAAATACTTTAGTAGTGGCAAACTCTAAGAGCTGACTGAATAATGACCTACCTGTTTCCATAGCTGTCTGATTTATAAACACCTTATTAGCAAGATTCAGGTTGTACCTTACATGAGCAAATTCAAAAAAAGAGTTGCAATTGTACAATATATAGAAGATAGTAAGCTTTAGACCATCATCTTATTACCAAGGGTTGACAAGAAAAATATGTGCAACCTATTCAAAGCACTTGGTATTTTTAATTGTCAGGTGGGGGACCTGCAGGCAGCCCCTTGATCAGCTAATTTCCCCAGTGCACCTGTGATCAATCCTATACGCTCAACCAGCAATATCTGTCCTCCAACAGTAACTTCTTACCCCCCGCCCAGGGTGCATTCCCACCTGCTGAACCCAGATGTACTTGGCAGAGGGGAAAAGACATCACCTGGGAGCTGTGTCTGCTTGGGAGCCTCCAAAGCCGTGTAATGACAGTGTTTATGTCGTGGCAAACGGCTGTGTATTCCCCTTTGGGCTACTACACTTCTCCCCTGCTTAAATGCCTCAGTGGTTCTAAAACAATTTGTACGCTTGTGACTCCAGTCATTCTGTGATTTCTACTCCTAGCCTGAAAGCTCTGAAAACTGCATGTCTCTCTTTAAAACAGTATATACAGCAAGGGATTGCGTCCAGTAAATATTGTAAAATCCAATGCTTTGCTCCTTTTTTTGTGTGTGTGATAGGGAAAGAACTGTTGGCAATTTATTTTGAGGAGCAGTTAATTTCTTTCTTTTTTTAAAAATATATTTTATTGATTTTTCACAGAGAGGAAGAGAGAGGGATAGAGAGTTAGAAACATCGATGAGAGAGAATCATCGATCAGCTGCCTATTGCACATCCCCCACTGGGGATGTGCCCGCAACCAAGGTACATGCCCTTGACCGGAATCGAACCCGGGACCTTTCAGTCCGCAGGCCGACACTCTGTCCACTGAGCCAAACCGGTCCCGGCAAATTTCTTATTCTAAAGTTTTGATTATTTTTAAATCTATAAATATATATTCATTGAAGAAAAGTTTTAATGGCGACTTTTTGGTATCTCTTTTTGGAGACTTCAAGTAATAAATATCTTGGATGGATCATGTCACACAGTTGTATAACTTATTTACCCAACAACTTTTATTGCGCAGGGATTGATGCCAAAGACTATTCTGGGTGTTGATGTTACAACAATAAACAAAACAGACCTAACTCTTTTTTTCCCAGAGAGCTCACATTCTAATGAAGGGGAGCAGAGAATAAACAAAGGGAGTTAGTAGGTTATAAGGAAAGGGTAGGTGTTTCAGAAGTGGATTTAACTCTTATGTAGTTGTGCTCAAGTCAAGCCTCACTATTCAAAAAGTTAAGGAAGTGCGGTATATGTGGCAAATATGTTGTCTTAAGCTTCATTTGTCTTTATATTGTATTTATTATTCTATGTGATGTTAAATAAATTTATTTTGTAAGATATATTTATACTTTGGCATCATATTTAAGTGCATATGAATTGCTCTTTGTTTTTTCCACCACCAAATGGTTAGCTATGTGCCCCAACACAAATTACTTCAAATGTTAGGAAATGAGGCATGAATCATATATTAAATTCTATGATATATTTGTATCAGTTCAGAGACTTACCAGGGTGCTTCTCTATTAGTGTGACAGTAACATGTAGTTTTAATTATTCTAAATTTGTAATGTATTTGTGCCATCATATACAATTATTTAAAAATATATCGGAATATGGTTTGTTAGTATTTTGGTTGAGATGCTTGTATATATTTTCCTAAATGGTATTTTAAGCTATGTATATCGGGCTCGGTATAGGGGAAATGCTAAATTTGTAGAATCAATTGGGAAATTCTGTTCCCTGGAAGACTTTAAATATTATAAGAGTTTTATATTTCTTGAAGTTTTGAAATAATTCGACTATTAACCAATTTGATCTGCTTGCTGGGTATTTTTGTGAATACTATTTCTAGGGTCTTTCTTAATCAGTGGAGCATTCACTTGTTATCTGTTTTCCATGTTTGATGATTTGTAATTTCTGATACAATAGAATACCTTAAGGATATCATCTATAATACCTTAAGGATATCATCTCTATATAACATGATTAGCATATGTTATATATAGCATTAAAACTATAGTGAAGAGTTTCATAGTTATAAAACCAAAACATAACACAGTAATCTATGTATAATCTGAATTTACAAAGAAAAAATGTAAGGATAAAACAAGATAAAGCTCCTAGGCTCAGGAGTTAGGGTTTTCAATTTCAACAGATAACTAACCTTGGTTTTTGAAAAAAGATGAAAAAAATGATTATAATAATAAGGCCTGACTCTTAGTGTTATTGTGAGGATTTAATACAGATTAAGTGCTTAGAACAATGTCTGTAGCCCAAGATGGGCCATTATATTAATAATTATCAGATATAACCCATATAATATGCTTATAGATTTTGGCACAATATAAACCCTCAATAAACACCAGGTATTATTTTCTTAATTATGGTTGTGGCCATTATTGTAAAGAGGACAGTAACCATAGGACACATTAAGAGGAGATTGATATACTAGTAAGGAGAGGGTGGGAACTTGGATCGGTTTGACAAAGTGGCTGATCATCAAAGTTGAGCAATCCTTGAATTTATCTTAAATATATTTTGATTATGTTCTGGCTTCAAAATATTTAATTTTGTGGTATTTGGTTACCATAGTACATTAGGGTTGTAATAACAAAAAATTCCATAAACTGGGTAGATTATAAAAAACAGAAATGTGTTTCTCATAGTTCTGAAGGCTAAGAAATCCAAGATCTCTGTGCTGGCAAATGCAGTGTCCGGTGAGAGCCTGCTTGCTGTGTTTTCACATGGCTCATGAGCCAAGGGAGCTCTCTGCGGCTTCTTTTATAAGTGCACTAGCTTCGTTATTGAGGCCACCAGCCTCCTGATGTAATCACCCCCCAAAGGCCCACCTCCAAAACCCACCACATTGGGGATTAGGTTTCAACAAATGGATGGAGTGCACAGAGGTCCATAGTATTGTCTTTAATAGAATATCCTTTAGTATCTCCTAATGCACCAGGAGGCCCCTGCTTCCTTCATATTCTTCCCACCTAGTTGCACTTATTCTCTACTCTGAATATAAGTTATAGGTGTGTGCTGATTTATAACCTGTAAAAGAAACTTCTCAACTATTTTAGGTTATTTTTATTTCACATTTTGACTTAGCAGGCTCAACTGTAAATACTGCATATAAGAAAGCTGACAGCATGAAAGCTCTTTGTAATCTACTTATTCATGATGAGAGTGTGTGTGGTCGGTACTTAGTATTCAGAAAACTTTACTATTTTTTTACTTTTAAACATTTAAAAAGTGTTTAAATATTTTTACTCAAAAATAGATAAAATTAGGTTGATGTTGGGCTACAGGTCTTAAAATATTGTAAAATAATTCTGTTTGCATTTTAAAGAAGTGACTATTATTATTGCTCATCCCCGGTCCCCTGTTTCAGGAAAAGCAAAAGAAAAAAAAAACTTTCTATTAAAAACAGACATTTAGGTCAAACACAAGATATAGATATGCAATCATGTGTTAAGGATTAGAATAAAACTATATGTTTTTTTACAGAATGAAACAAGTGGTTTAGATGAATTAAGGAATAAATAATTATTCAGCCCAGCCAGCGTGGCTCAGTGGTTGAGCTTCAACCTATGAAACCAGTAGGTCCCGGTTCTATTCTAGGAGATCCTGGTTGTATTCCTGGTCAAGGCACATGCAGGCTCAATCCCCAGTGCACCCAGAGGCAGCCGATCAATGATTCTCTCTCATCATTGAAGTTTCTCTCTCTCTCTCTCCCTTCCTCTCTGAAACAGTAAAATAAATAGATAGATAGATAGATAGATAGATAGATAGATAGATAGATAGAAGACTGCTAAATCAATTTGAGTATTACAGGAGTGTCTCCATAAAGGAACAATTGTAGCATGCAGATTCAGGATTATCTTCCCCATTTTAAGCTAATGTTTGCATTGAGGGGTATCAAGAAATTGCTAATTCAAAAAATTAGTGATGGTTTATAAATCATTTTGAAATTGAGCAAGGAACAAAATAAAGCATGCTTCTCTAGAAGTAATTTAATTAAATAATACTTAGTAGCAATCTTAATTGCATACCAATTTCCTTTTGCAATAGAACATAACATATTTAATGGACATAACACCAAAGGGTAAAGATCATGGGACAAGAATTCCACTATTATTTATATGTACTATTTCATGTAGATATAGGTTTATGTAACTCTTCATCTGGACTGTGGACTAGTTTAGGTATCAAAAAACTTAATGTTGGCCCTACCAAGAACTCTCCTAGTGACTTTAAGCAAATGCCAATCTCTGAGCCTAGTTTTCTTTTGTGGCAAAAATCGAGGTAATGGCCTCTATACTGTTTGTGAGTTGTTGTTTTTATTTTTGACTTATTGTAATGACCAGAATATAAAAGAAGTAATATGTAAGGAGTGATTTTGAAACCTGAAAACTGTCATATAAATTGTCTATTTTGGTGGTAGCTTCAAATTCTTGCTTTGTTTTCTTTTTCTTTTATAGAATCAGCTAATACGGAAGTCATGACAATTTCCAATTTTTATATGATAGTCCTTTCATTTATCTTTGCATGTTTATTAAGCATATTCTGATGCCGTGAAAACATGTTTTTATTGATTTGAAAAGAGAGAGTGAGAGAAACGTAGCTTTGTTGTTCCACTTATTTATGTGTTCATTGGTTGATTCTTGTATGTGCCCTGACCTGCAACATTGACATATTGGGATGATGCTCTAACCAACTGAGGTACCTGGTCAGCTCCTCCATGAAAACTCTTGATTACAATTATTTGAACACACTTGAAAAATGACTACAAATCTGTCACATAGGTAGTCACTGCAATGAGAGAGTTTAGCTGGTGAAGATCAGACTATGGACAGCTATCACATGTTAAAATGGGCATATTCATATCTGATGTCCCTCAGTGTCCCTGATTTCACTCGCACTTTTAAGCCTAAATTGAGAAATAAAGTCACTGGCTTAGGAAATTCTTTTTGTTCATACATACGTAGAAAGTTACTCTTTTACCCCCACTGACAGAATTTCTCTCTCTAGAGGCTCATCTTCTTTTCTGTTATGTTCCTGCAACTCAAAACTTCATCTTCTAATTCCAATGCCAGTCCACAATATGAGATTAATACAGATTTATTTAAATATAACTAGGTTGTCATAGTGTTAAATATAAATATAGTATTATTTAATTACTTCTAGAGAAGCATGCCTTATTTTCTTTCCGTAAAGCTCAGTTTCAAAATTATTTATGGACCATCACTTATTTTTGAATTAGCAATTTCTTGATACCTCTCAATGCAAAACTTAATTTAGATCCCAACACCAAAATGCAATCACATTATTGGGATCTTTCCCCTTCCACCCTAGTAACTGCAATGTACAATATATGTAGTTATAAATTTCTAATGCTTTATTATAAATAAAAATATTTAGATAAGTTAGAAGAATAAATTCCTTAATTAAGTGACCTTTTTAGTTATAGTTAGTAATTCATATGGTGATTGCTTTAAAATAATATTTTTTTGGAAACCAAATTTACAAAAATAAAAATAGAAGCAAAATTGTTGGAAAAAATAATTTTTGCATGTTCTTTGGGAAGCAGCATAGATCAATTTGAAGAAAACTTTCTTGATTATTTCTAAAGGCGTTAATTTATTTTACTTTGTATTTCCCATAGTTCAAGAGTGCCTCAAAGTATTTAAAATGTTACTGGTGATAACAGCTGTGTAGTAAACCAATCTAGTATTGGAGGTTTTGGGTTGCTGATTTAACTTTAATTGGGAATATGTTATAAATTAAGTCAATTGACTTTGGAATAATGAGAGGTATGAGGAACTCTTCCAGGATTAATTGCTTGTGAAAGCAATTACTATGAGCAAAGTCTAGAATCTGAGCCCAGGCAATTAGAACATACAAATTTTAATAGTGACTTCTCAGGCTTGTTTACTTTGGTGTATCAATCTGAAAGTATGCATTTTAACATGTATCTGCATTATAGAAAACTAATATTTAGGTAATTTGGCAAAATTAGAAATGCAAACCATTACTCCATAACATTTAATAGAAGGAAATCATAAATATGCAGTGTAGTTTGGGTCAACCATTTTTTTAATTCAAGAAATCATAAGAAGATATGACTATGAGGAAGATAGAATTTAACAATTTAAAGCTTATTCAGATGGTTCAATGGTTCCCTGACTCCTAAAAAAGGGAATTAAAGCAGAATGAATTGCAGTATAATTTGGTTGCACTCCAAGAACTTAAACACTGATTTTTTCTTTTGTTGGAGTAGTAACAAAGGTGTGCAGTAAAGCAGAAAGATACTGTTAATGTTCTTTCAAAGCCGGTAATTCAGAAATTAAAGTGGAAACCACTTCAGAACACTTATTAATAAATGTTTATAATTAAAACTTGGTTTCTTTGGCATTGCTGCTCAATTGGGAATTTAGTTTATATGTATTCTATATTAAATTCATTTTGTTACCCTATCTAATAAAAGAGCAATATGCAAATTAACCATCACTCTACTACACCCACAAGCCACACCCACCAGCCAATCAGGAGCAAACATGCAAATAAACCCAACCAAGATGACTAAGGCCACAGAGAGCAGGAAGGAAGCTTGGGTTTCCAGGCAGTGGAGGAAGCCAAGCTTTCCTCCTGCCCTTGCAGGCTAGGCCTCCACTCAAGGCTACAAAGTTTCAATGATAGAAGATACATAAATCCCAACAGAAATAGCTGCTGCCACCGAGCAAGCAGAGGCTTGGCTCCACTCCAGGCTACAAAGTTTCAATTGTAGAAGATAAATAAACCCCAGATACAGGGCCTCCACTTGGGTGCGAGAGGGTGTCCCTCAGCCTGGCCTGCATCCTTTAGCAGTCTGGGAACCCTTGGGGGAAGTCCAACTGACAACTTAGGCCTGCTCCCCTTGGACATCCTTAGCGCTGCTCTGGAGGCGGGAGGCGGGAGGCGGGAGAGGCTCCTGCCACCAGCACTGTGCTCTGCTTGTGGCTGAGTGACACTCCCCCTGTGGGAGCACGCTGACCACCAGAAGGCAGCTACTGCATTGAGAGTCAGCCCCCTGGTGTTCAGTATGAATGATAGCAACTGGTCATTCTGCCCTTTGGTTGATTTGCATATTACCCTTTTATTATATAGGAATAGGGGTCCAGTGCATGAACTGGTGCACCTTGAAAGGAACTGTGGGCTGTGAAGCTGCGGTAGGCACAGGGGCGGGTCCCAGCCTATCATCTGCTCCCCCACCTGGCCCATTCCACAACGGTCCCTGGCAGCCCTGCTCCTACCACCATCGCTCCCACGCACTGATGGCACTGGCCCCACTCGCACCGCCTGACGGTATGGAGCAATTGGGGTCAGTGCCCGCAGTGGGTACACGTGGGGTCAGGCTGTCAGCAGGTGTGAGGAGAGGCTGCTGCCCTGATCACTGCTCAGGAGCAGGAGGTGATAGAGAAGCCCTCAGGGGCTATCAGGGCCCTCAGCCGCCGCTTGCACCTGCTGATGGCGCTGAGTGATTAGTACTAGTGCCGGGCACTGGCAGTGGGTGCGAGCAGTGGCTTCAGAGCCAGCTGTGGGTGAGATTGGGGCCGGCACTGGCAGCAGGTACAAACGCCAGGCGAGACTGCGGCACACAAGAGCAAAGAATTGTCAGAACCACCAGAGGCTTGTCCTATTAGCAGTGACCAGTGCCCTGCTTTGGTCCGGCACCCTGCTCACCTGCTCTACCATCCCGCTGCAGCCAATGTCTGCCATGTTCCACACATGCCCCCTGGTAGTCAGTGCAAGTCATAGCGACCGGTTGTTTGATTGTTCCGCCATTCAGTCTATTGGCATGTTAGCCTTTTATTATATAGGATAGGACTGGTAGTTATGGTTATTCCTAGCTTTTAATAGACTAGTCAGGCTCATGAGACAGGGAGACATTATGCAGAGCTTCATCTGGCTTTAAAGCTTAAAGAATGTGGTGTGTGTGTGAGCACTCGCACATACATATTTTGATGACTATATCCTAGAAAGGTGTTATCAGAAAGTTTTTGGTTCATATCTGGAGCAAGTCCAAACTAATGAAATTTTCTTTTAAATGGGTTAAGCAAAATCCAGTGATTAGCTATCTTTTTATTACTACTTATGTTGCAGAATTGACTTAGGAAAGTGGACTAACGCTATTCTGAAAAGCAAAGATATATGCTTTTGAGCTATTCATTGCAGGCATTTTGCTAGCACCTTAAAAATGTGTAATATGTTAATATGATACCTGCAACATTTTAGGAAAATGTATTTTTAGAAGAATCTTGCTATTAAACTCTAAGCCACTCTCCAAGTATATTATTTTTGCTATTTTATAAGAAAATTTATAACACTAGAAAGGGTTATTGGGAAAGGTAGAGCATTCTTTGCACTTGAGAGGCCATAATTAGCAGCATAATTATATTCACTGCCTCATCCATGACTTAGATATACCATACATGATTTCAGTGAAATGAAAATAAAAATCTTCTAAAGGATCACTTTTTGCCATTCTATTCTGGTAGGATTTCTTAGCTCTACACCAAGTTCTACTTTGAAATGTGCTTAGGTTTCTTTTCCCATCAGTGTTTACTGAGGTTTTTATTGAGATAATTACCATTCTGTAGGTTATAACCTACACAGGTGATGACATTACTTATTTCCTCTTAAGAGTCTAATAGGAAATGACTGTTAAAGGGCATTCAATTTATCTACTCATTTTATATTAGGAGATGTTCTGGGGGCAGTGAATTTATTCCCAGGTTTCAAACACTATGGCCTTTAAGTTGTCAAACTTGAGTCTTTAAGTGAATTAGCTGGGTTCTGACAGAAATAATTTAATTCAGAGAAGGCTGTACAAATAACTGTTCCTGTATTTTCTCACACATTTCTGTAAGGTTCAAATGGCTGGAAAGCAATTAGATGCTGAATTACTCAGTTATCCTCACAACACCTGTTCTTTGACCTCATAAAATCTCCACGTTTTCTCTCCGGGAACCCTTTGATTGCCTTCCCTTACTTTCTTATTCAGCTTCTAGCACTTTGCCCCTTATATTAACCACTGCCTTGTGACTCTTCAGCTTCTTCAATCGATTTGTCCTGGGCTTCTCCTTGTTGGTCATTGTTCAGGTCACTGTTCTTGAAACATAGACCTAGAAACATAGGTGATACAAAAAGACACATGAGGTTTCTGGTCAGTTCATTAACTCCTGGTTGATCATGGCATTAGAAGACAGGCATTAGTTGAACAGTTTTAAAGTTTAATGGTCAGAGTCCAAAATGGTCTGAAGTAAGTAGGGACACATCTGTCCCACAGTCCAAGCTGCAGTCCCCATTCTCCCAGTCAGAGGCCAGTGCTTGGAGGGACAAGGTTAGCCTCTGCCTCTCTGGTTTGCATGTCCAAATTACTACTGCCTAACCTTTTCTCTCCCATCCTGTTCATGTACTGAAGCACTTCTGACTAACATATACTGCCTTTGGATATGATAATATTTTCCCTTAATTCCAAGTCAACTATTGCAGTCTTAAAAAGTCAATCTTTTCTACCTGTTGGGATTTTATAATTTAACCATCAGATGGCAGCTTTATTTTTTTCAGATTGCCAAGTTCTTAGGGGATTCCCAACTTGTTTGAAATTGTAAGTTCGGTGTTCATGAGCTATATAACCAAGACTTAAATCACAGGTTTAAGTCTTGGAATTGTTATTTATTTATTTATTAATTTTTAAAAAATATATTTTATTGATTTTTCCACAGAGAGGAAGAGAGAGGGATAGAGAGCTAGAAACATCGATGAGAGAGGATCATCGATCAGCTGTCTCTTGCACACCTCCTACCTGGGATGTGCCCTCAACCAAGGCACATGCCACCGACTGAAATTGAACCCAGAACCCCCCAGTCCGCAAGCCGATGCTCTATCCACTGAGCCAAACCAGTTTCGGCTGTTAATTATTTTTTTGTTTTTCAGAAATAAAATTGCAAAGTTTAGAAATGTATTTTGAAATTTTATGTTTAAAAATTAGCAATGTGCTATAATAAATAATTTGTCCAATTGAATGCTTATCTGACCAAATTTTTAATAAAAGTTGGGTGTTAGAGAGGACATTTTATCCAAACCCTTGCTTTGTTGAGTATAGCTGTCTTGCATGTTTTATGATAATGCTATAGAGGCAGCCATGCTGGGTAATGTTTTACTCAATCAAATGGTTGATTTAAAAATTTTATTTTTCATGTTTAAGTCATCTTAGACTGAAACAACTATAAAATATAAATATTAATTTGTATGGGGTAGAATAGCAATAATATTAAAATTGCAGTTTTTAATAAACAAACTCAAATTCCCATACTTATATAAGTATTTTCCTTCAAAGTAATTGCCCTGAGAGGTTTATCCCCCACCCATTTAAAAAACAAAACAAAAACAAAACTATACTATAATTGTTCAGTTGGTGTATTAAACTCCTTTTGAAACTGCCTGCATAGCCAGAGGGTAAAAATGGGTTCCATCTTCCTCATGCCACAGCTAGCTTCTATCCCCAAACTGCTTATATTTAACTAGTTTACTAGGTTTGATATTGAGAGATGTTTTACATCTTTTAAAAATTTTGATGTAATATCAAATGACCAAAATCTACAACTGTTTGTGTTTTTTTCAAATATCATAGCCCAAGATGTGAAAGCGATTTCAAAAGGGAGCTTCTTGCTCTTTTAGAGCAACTTCTACATCACTTGCTCACATCACATTGCTGTAGATATTTACAATTATGAATAACACTTGGCTGTAGCCTTTTGACATATATAATAGGAAACTGACCCATTTAGCTCCAAGGAGAAGTGAAGATGAATGAAAAATTAGGTGAGATCAGATGTATTTCCAGAATTCAGTATCATTTGTAAAGCATTCACTGGAACTGTCTCTAAACCCCCATATTATGAGTTCCAGGGCCTACCAGGGCTACTAACTATTACTTTTGCAGAAAGTGTGTTGGCTTTGTAGAGGATTTTTTGTGGTTAGTCCAGGTTTTCTGTGTGAATTCTGCTTTTCTTGTGGCTTCTGTCACTGATCTGGCTACCCTGGAGAGAGAGAAATGAATGAATACTTTGTCAGTATTCCTAGTGATTCTGTTTCCATTTTATTCACCAACAATAAAAACCTGATGGGAGTTCTGGGATAGGGAAGGAAAGCTACAGCAAGAAATGAGAGCATATATCAGAAAGTTCTCGCAAGGCCCGAAGAGCTTGATAATTGAAGAATCAATCCCTGAATTATTAATATCATGGACAGTAGAAGAAAATGAGCATGGTGGGTTAGATCCAAGATTATATGGGAGAGGAAATAACAGCACCTTACTTATCTGATGAGTTAGGCAGTTTAGTCCCCCAAAGATATCAACTGAAATATCTTAATCCTGTGAAAGAGAACTTTTGCAGATGTAATTTAAGGATCTTGAGATGGGGAGATTATTCTGGATTATCTGGCAGGCCCCAGGGTTCTTAAAGCTAAAGAGAGAGGCAGGACATTAAGAGATTAAGAGAAGAGTGGCTGAGGAAGAGTCAGAGTGAAGATTGTGACTTTGGAGATGGAAGGAGGTGGGGGCACAGGAATCTAGGAGGCAGGGAGCTTCTAGCAGCTGAGAAAGATAAGTCAACAGATTTGCCCCTAGTTCCCAGAAAGGCATGCTGTCCTGGTGACACCTTGCTGTTAGGCCAGGGCAGCCCTTTCCTATTTCAGTCTTAGAGATTACAAAATAATAACGTATGCTGTCTTAAGCCATTAAATGTGTGCTAACTTGGTACAGCTGCAATAGAAACTATATACACAATGCAAGAACTTCTCTCGAGGTCATGTAATCCTAGCCATTCCTCATCAGCATCCTTGCCTTGGCATACTAAATTAGGGGATAGTTATCTTCACATTATCTTTTATGCAACTGGCTAAGATTTTTAAAAGACACTCAAAGAGTGAATTCATCTGAATTAAAAACTAATTTAGAGAACAATATATTTAAAATATGTTTATCAATTTATTTAAGAGATGTAATAATGGTGGTGAACTGCATTACAGTTTTCACCCAGAAGTTATTCTTTTTCTTAAGTTTGATGTGAAATTATGCTTTCTAATACTTCTGTAACTTCGTTAAAATTGTCTTTAAAATTGTTTATATAATTTAACAGTACTAAAATAGAATATGTTTAATATTGTTAGAGATAAATGGGCCATGTGCTCAGATTTGGGGCTTTTTATTTTATGCAGAGATCTATCTGTCCAGAATATCACTTTAACAGAATTTGATATGTGACTTTTCATGTGGTGATTTAAAAAAATGAGGCAGAACTGAACCTAGAGGTAGTAGTATGATAGAAAAATTCTCATAAGGAAATGAAGAAAAGTATTAAGGTACGAAAATTATATAAGATATAAAATATAATTCTACCCTAGATTCTGTCTTCAACATAATTCTGTTATACTTATATATGTAGTGAATTCTAACATGTAAACCTAAAAATATATAAAATTTATTTTTATTTATTATTTTTTAAAATATATTTCACTGATTCTCTTAGAGTGGAAGGGAGAGGGATAGAGAGTTAGATTCATCAGTGAGATACAAACATCAATCAGCTTCCTCCTGTACACCCTCTACTGGGGATGTGCCCAGAACCAAGGTACATGCCATTGACCAGAATTGAACCTGGGACCCTTCAGTCTGCAGGCCAATGATCTATCCGCTGAGTCAAACCAGGGCTAAATTATATATATATAATTTACTGGGCACCTCTTGGGCCAGGCACTGTTTTAGGTGCTCAGGATACAAACAATAAAAATAAAGGTAAATCCTTGCCTTTAAAGAGTTTTCATTCTGCAGGAGGTGACAGACAGTAAACAATATAAAGACTATCCCATATAATAAAAGCCTAAGTGCCTGGTTGCCCAGTTGGCCATTCAACCAATCAAAGCGTAATATGCTAATGATATGCTAAGGCAGTTCAACAGTTTGCTATAATGTACACTGACCACCAGGGTACAGATGCTCCTACCGTTAGGTTAGCTTCTGGGGACTGGCCAATCGGGACTGAGTGAGATAGCTTAGACACACCCTGGAGTCCCTCCCAGGCTGGCCAACCTCCGGTGTCCCTTCCTGGCCCTGATTGTGTACTGGTGGGGTCCCTTGTCTTACCTTGTGCCCTCTCACAGTCCAGGCTGAGGAATACCGCTCCCCCCATCCTGTGCACACATTTCATGCACTGGGCTTCTAGTAAGTAAATATTGTGCTGTGTGGCATTATGTGCTAAAAGTAAAACAACTCAGGGAAATGTACGAATGGCAACACTCATTTTAGATAGGGCAGCAGCAGATGGGCTGACTGAGAAGATGCCATTAAAGATCCAAAGTGGCATGGGTCACTCTATTAGGCTTGTTTTTTTATTTTTATTTTATTTTTATTGATTTCAGAGAGGAAAGGAAAGGGAGAGAGAGAAAAAAACATCAAAGATGAGAGAGAAAAACTGATTGGCTGCCTCCTGCACACCTCCTACTGGGGATCACGCCTGAAACCAAGTCATGTGCCCTTGACAGGCATTGAACCCGGTACCCTTCAGTCTGCAGGCAGGTGCTCTATACACTGAGGCAAACCAGCTAGGGCTGCAATATGATTTTTATGTAATGAACATAAAATACATTTTATGTTTATGTTTATTGTGTAGTGTTGCTACACAAACACTAGCTAGAAATTTTAATATTGTTAGAGTTAAGGTAGTATTTTAAATATTTTAAAAACATTAAGATATTTATATCTTCAATAGACATTAAGAGCATTCTCTGTGTTGGTGAGTTTTCTGGCTATCATGGCCAAAGCAAAAACTTAATACATTGCAAAATCATTAATATGTTTTATATTTTTTCTGTCCACAATGCCAGATTTATTGGGGGAGACCTCCTCAATAAACCAATAGAGTCAGACACAGGTTACCCCCTGGGGGGCAGTTATTAATATATTTTAATTTATGCATCTTTAATTCAAGTAGCCATACATCTCAAATTCACAATTTGTTTGTGTGTGAATAGTTTTTGTTTTGTTTCCTTTTCCTTTTTGGTTTTATTTGCTTTGCCACAGAAGAACATAAAAGATGAAAAAAGAAAATCAGGTGGAGGGTTTTAAATTTTGTTAAACGGAAGAGAGAGAATCATCGAAGGTGTATTGGATAAGAAAGTTTACTGTTGAATAAGAAATTGTTGATAAAATAGATGTTGTTTAGAATATTGCAGAGAAAGTGGAAAGGAGAAAGAAGAAAGATGGGCATACCTATAACGGACACTGTCAGTCCCTTGCCTGCATTTTGGGTGCTCAGGGGTGATGTCCCTGGGCCATCTCTATGCCTTACGGCTTTTTCTGGCAGATCATTAACACTCTAGAGATCAGTTCCACAGTGTCTGCAGGGAGGTGGTGTATGAATACCCTGCTGCCATGCTCCAAGTAGTCCACATCTCTGAAGTGTGCTGTCCACCTTTTGCAGAGTTTCTCTCCTCCTGTCTCCCTCCCTCCATGACATTAAGTCCAAGTCACCTTGTGCTGTGGCTTAGTAATCACTCTACTGGCTGCTCTTGCTTCTGCTTCCATGACTTATTTCCCCACGCCTTCACCACTTATTCTTTTACTTGGGCATGGACCTATTATCAAGTTCTATCTCTGGGGAACCTGAGGGACAATATCTTAGTGACAGGAGATTTTATCTCCTTCTTTCAAAATGGTAGTGCCTGCCTTTCAAGTCTTTATAATATAGATCTGGGCAAATGTATCTGATCTCAAAAAGAAAAGCAATTCAGTTAAGTAGATATTGAATCCTTTGTAAATGGAAGGAACTATGGTAAATCTGCAAGGGATAACACTTACAATACATTACCTACCTGCATGAAAACTGAAGTTTAATATTGGACGTGATTATAAGTGTGATATGTGGAATCAGGTTAAACAATTACTCCTATTATATGTCTAGAATTTTCCTCAAAAATTAGTCCAATACTGTGTTTTAAAGTTCATAGGTTATAACTGAGATTATAAGGAAAAAACAAAATATAGTTATGTACATTTAGGTAAGGAAGATCAAAAGAAAGTCACCTGCATTTAGTTGTAGTTACTATAATTAATGAGGTGGGCACAGTGCATTACTATAAAATTAAAGGCAAATATTATTGCAAATGTCAATTAGCTATTCCCAAATGGAGCATAGCATTTCTTTTTATACATACTCAATTTTTGTCCTCTGCACAATGATACAGGAGCTCTAATTTTTTTAGAGCAGTGTGAGATAGGAAACTTTTCCAATAAGAGAACAGATAAAAATAGAACTTTGTATTTCATGTGATTTGAATAGATTCAATTTTACTGTCTACTTAATGAGAATATTCATGAAAATACCATGATTAGCAAAATTAAATTAGTAAACCAGTAGTTCAAAGACAGTGCAGGAATCAGCCCACTAGGACCATTGAGCCAAATCAGCCCTTACAGCGTTTCTGTAAAGTTTTATTGGAACACAGTCAAGCCCATTGGTTTATGAATTATTTCAAGCTGTTTTTGTATTAAACAGCAGGGTTAGGTAACATCAATGCAGACAGCACGACCCTCTAATCTAAAATATCTGGCCTTTTATAGGAAAAAATTGGTAGAATTTTTGAAATATTTAAGAGAAAAATAATATAATTCAGTGGATCCACTGTACAAAAATAAAATTTGTCCATCATCAGTTTCCTTTTTTAAATTTTATTTTATTGTTGTTATAAAGTGTCTCCTGTTTTCTGCTTTGTTTTCTCCCCTGCCCTCCACCCAACCACTGCCCCACCCCAGGCCTTCCCATGCTATTGTCTGTGTCCATGGGTTATGCATATATGTTCTTTGGTTAATTTCTTCCTTTCCCTCCCTTTAACCTCCCCACCTCCCAGGTTTGTTTTTCTGTTCCAGGCATCTATAAACAACAAAATAGACAGTGTTTTTGAACCCATTCCAGGAGGCAATCTTTTTAAAGCATCTCCTTCTGTAGTTCAGGAAATATTGCTGTGGTTGCATAGGGATTTGCTGAGTGAGATTCTCCCATACATTTGAGGTTATTCAATCTATACCTATTTTTAGTGGTTTTGAACCAGCTTTTACTAGATTGAAATTTATCTCTTTCTTGGTAGTTGCATTTGACTACACTTTATTTTTTTGAAAGTTTTGAAAAATGCTTGGTTAATTTTACCATGGTGTTAATATAAATTATTATAATACATAAAGATAATTTTTCTGACCTCTATTCCTCTATGCATATAAATGAAAAATGGAACATAGCCCTGGCCAATGTGGCTCATTTGGTTGGACATCTTCCTGTGTACCAAAGGTCTGCAGGTTCTCTTCCAGGTCAGGTCACATGTCAGGGTTGTGGGCTCAATCCCCAGTGCAGGGCTTGCAGGAGGTGGCCAATCAATGCTTCACTGTCACATGTATGTTTCTCTCTCTCCCTCACCCTAGCTCTTTCTCTAAAAATCAATAAAAATGTTTTTTAAAAATGGAACATAAACACATTACCTCTTTCTGTACCACCATGTCTACAGAAAGGGAGCAATTAATAATGTTATGATCTCTTTTTTTTCAAGTGGGCTGTCTATAGGAGATGCTCAGATGATTGATATTTTGTTACACAGTGACTCAAAGCCAACATTGTAATCTGAGAGTCATAGTTCTACTTTAATTCACTGCTTAAATGGAACGTAATTGATAGCTTTAAGTTGGAAGAGTATTTGGCTTTTTTTTTATAACTTATATTTTATTATTGCTGTTTATTTTCCCCCACTAAAAACCACCCTAAGAATAATAGATATTTTGAAAAGAATATTTGAGTAATTCCCTGCTCCCCCTCTTTCTGTAGTAAGAGAACTCAAGAGGACATTTCCTTGGCAAAATGTGTTTCAGAGGTCTCTAATCACTAGGGTTCCATCTTTCTATGGCAAGAAAATTAGTGGCATGTGTTACCCAATATTGCAATTACAGAAGGATTTAAGCATTTAGGTATTTCCTCTGCGGTGAAATGTGAGCTATTACAAAAGAGATTTATGCTGTCCTGTAGAATTTTATCTGTGTGAGCCAAGAAAATGAGCCACAGGAAAAGATGAGAGAATAACAGCTTGGTTTTTCAAATGTTTATGTGAAAATACAAAATCCTTTTAAAATACTTTGTAAGCAATTGGGAGAGTCTTTAGAATCGCACCACCAGCTTGCTTTAAGTGTAAGATATGACTGACTTTTTGAAAATGCTATTATAATTTTTAAGCAATATATACTGTTTGAATCAAGAGCTGTAGTCTTTGACACAGTACATAATTTATTATTGTCCAAGACAGCTCTATTTAATAGAAATGTATAATTTAAATGTTTTAGTAGCTACAGTAAAAACATTAGAATGTTATATTATTTTAATAATATATTTTAATGGCAACTATAGTTGATAATATTTTATTGTATAACCAAATTTGTAAAGAAGTAGAACTGAAGTGTTCTCACAGAAACAAAACCTTAGGCAACTCTGCAAGGTGGCAGACTCCATGGGGGTAGGGATCCTTTTGTTATCAGATAAATGTGTGGATGGTCTCTCTTCGTTTTTCGTGGGAGCCGAGTTTTTGGAGTGTTGCTGGAATAAGCATTTCTGGAGGTCCCCACTGGAGGATGAGATGTGGTAGAAAGCTTTGTTTTCATAGAATTATATCCTTGGGTTTCTAAAGTCCATTTCCCTTAATCCAGTCCTGGAAACAGCTGGAGAGTCATTAGAGCTAGAAGCAAAGTCAGCGTCCAGAGTTTCCTGTCTGTGGGGGAGCTGGGTCCAGTACAGCATTCGGCTAGTTACAGTCTCCATCCGTCCATTGTGTGGGACCCCATGGCTGTGAGCATATGGACTAATGCAGGGGAGCCAGGAGAGTACACTGCCTGCAACGAATGTGTCAAGAGTCTCAGGAACCAAGAGAGAACTCCTTTGTTTAGGAGCTTAAGTATTGCAAATGCTCCCATGTTTTCTGTGGCCACACCAAAGTGGGGAGTGATCTGTTCTCAAGTATGACTGACAGACAAGTGCCTTCTCCATCTTACCCAGACTTTACTGGCCATGCGTCCATTCTCCCCCTGTCCAGTCCCTTCCTGGGCAATGATAAACTGAAACTTTCCGGCAAACAAAGCAGCACAAATGGCATGCCTATACTACTTGGCCTTCCCCTTGCTGCTTTCCTGTTAATTAATGACTGGCTTAGTTACAACAGGATCACTCTCAAATGTCTATGCATATCAAATCACCACATTATCCAATTACATCTCAAAAACAGAAAATAATATATAATATATTGTATATATATATATATAATGCCTAAGGTTTTGTTTCTGTAAGAATACTTCAATTCTACTTCTTTACAAATTTGGTTATACAATAAAACATTATCAACTATAGTTGCCACTAAAATATATTATTAAAATAATATAGCATTCTAATGTTTTTACTGTAGCTACTAAAACATTTAAATTATACATTTCTATTAAATAGAGCTGTCTTGGACAATAATAAATTATGTACTGTGTCAAAGACTATAGCTCTTGATTCAAACATATATATTGCTTCAAAATTATAATAGCATTTTCAAATATATACAATATATATATATATATATATATATATATATATATATATATATTACTTAACCCAATATGTAAAAAATATATTCATTTAAAAACATAATAGTATAAAATTATTACTATACTAGAGGCCTGTTACAGGAAGATTCCTGCAATAGGGCTTCCTGGTGCGATCACTGCCCCACCTGCTTCCCTCTCTTCTCCGCCTCCTGGCTTGTTTGCTTCTCCACAGCTCGGCCTCCTTCTGCAGTGCTTGTCTTCTTTTTACATGGTCTTCAGTCTTCACGCTGGCCTGCATATACAAATTAACCACCATCTTGGTTGGGTTAATTTGCATACTCACCCTGATTGGCTGGTGGGCATGGCTTGTGGGCATCGCGAAGCTGCATGTAATTTGCATGTTTCTCTTTTATTAGGTAGGATTGCATTCTGTGTTTTATTCTCAGTGTTTATAATCTGATATGCTTTACATTAATAGTGTACCTTGTGTTTAGATTTCATAAAATTTACATTTGAAAAAATAGAGTCACATGCCTAAGCTGTTGTTAACAAATTTAATTATTTTTCTAATAGCTACATTAAATGTTAACTTTTTATTTAAATTAAAATTTATAAAATTATTATTAAAGTAAAAAATTAGTTCTGCTGTCTCACTAGCCACATTTCAAGTGCTCAGTGATTACATATAGCTAGTGGCTACCATTGGACAATGCAAATGTAGGTCATTACTCGGTCATACAGGTCAGAGTTTTCAAATACTTGTGGTTTATTTGCTTATAATAGTGAAACATGCCTCAGAATGGCTACAGTGTGCCAATTTTAGCAAAATACATAAAAATGAATCTTCACACTCATAATTGACTGGCACGAGTTCTGTGGGTATTTTTTATTTTCTAATGCTGGATCTGTACTAGGTTACCTTTGTTTCCACATGATCCACATTTGCAGAACCTCTGCTAGCACAAGTTTCAGAGCTAGATGGGCTACATACCCACCCCTCCAAAAAATAGAATTGATTCAGTTTCATATTAAATCTTGGTGGGACCTCAATCTGAAAGTTTCCCTTAGCCTTGGCCATAGAGTGACTCTTTGGTAACAGAGGGAGAAGGCCTGGGTCTTTAGGACCAACCCCAGAGCATCTCCTATAGGAGAGAAGGGTCCTTCTAGGGAATGTGAGTTAGCATGGGAAACCAGAGTCCACAGAGATTCTGCATCTCCTGTGGACATATTCACATAAATAAATTTATAGTTACTCATGCAGTGTATATGGAATAGACCTTAATGAGTGCTGGTTTCAGGTTGACATTTTAAAGGCATTAAGTAGAAAAAAAGTTCTTATGGAAATATTACATCACTTGGTATTTCTCACAGTTGTCTCAAATGAAAGTGAATCTGAGTATATTTCCTGCTCTAGTATAGATAAGCTGGCTCGTCTAAATATAGATAAGCTAGACAATTTTGTTCCTCTTTAAAAAAAAAAAGCAATTTATTAACAACATAACATGAATGTCAAGAAACTATTTTCACTTCAGGTTGAAAGGACTTAAAGACCTGACCCACTGTACAGCAAAGCAGTTCAGGAACATAGGCAAGAATAGAAAATATGCCGCCACATTTTTTTCTTCTCATTTTAAATGTACTGAGAACTTATCTAGTATTAAATAAAAGAAAAACAAGTAATTTCCTAGTGATGAATTTTGTCAGATGAAAGTTTTTAACTTAAGAAAAAAAATACCAGCAGGCAAAGAAGGTACACATGACATTTAAAATGGGCCAAATGTAAATGACTTCTCCTTTTCAGTTTCTCTCTAAAGAAAATAAAAGACAGGGAAATATGTTGTTCCTTACATTTTAGTCATTGAAAATTTCAAGACATATATTTACAATGAATCTGAATATTAAAAATGCAGAAAGGTAGGATTAGGAATCATGAAGATTTAAAGTAATTTATGAGAGTGGAAATAATTTGGATGGGAAATTTTAGTCCTGAGTTTGCTTTCAACACCTTGAATGGGGAAGATTGTATCAATATAAAGAATTCATGGCTACTTAGCAGCTGAGAAGTTCAAGGAAAATATTCTCTTATGCTATAGAAAGTGCTAGTAAAATTTGAAGGAAATTTGATTACAATTGTATGGGTAGATGATTTCTACATTTGCTTTTAGTTCTAGAAGTTTGAAAGTCTCTGAAATAAGAGGGGGAAACAGTGAAACATGAGGAATAACCTTCTGGCCAACAGCTTGATCCTAATCAGTATTTGAACTTAAAACTGAAATGTAACACTGAACAATCATGAAGGGTAGAGAATTCATCATACAAAGATTGGCTTGCT
Source organism: Pipistrellus hanaki (assembly GCF_964339955.1). Classification (NCBI taxonomy): domain Eukaryota; kingdom Metazoa; phylum Chordata; class Mammalia; order Chiroptera; family Vespertilionidae; genus Pipistrellus; species Pipistrellus hanaki. Next base: position 41,176,242 of record NC_140506.1, on the reverse strand, counting down.
GCTCTGTGTTCAAAAAAAAAAAAAAAAATGCTTATTTAGTTCTAGGAAACTGAGTAATGGTGGCCCATAAATTCTTTGATAAAATTTCTCTCAAAGGGAAGAAATCAATTCACCCTACAGGCCCTAAAGAAGGGTTGTAATCCTTCTTTATATAAAAAAAAAAAAAGGAAGAAAGGCTGGTTTAAGGGAAAACATAAGCGCTGATAATGCATTTGATGCATATTGGGCTTCCTGGGACAGAGAAACTGAATACAAATAAACTGTAATATTTGCATGAAAGACCTCTTTATGACAGTGAGACGTATGGATAAAAGAAAAGATTTTATACAGTGCTCAGTTGGGTTTTCAGTATGAAATGTAACTGTTTTCCAGTAGCAAAAAGAAAGACAGTTCCCAAACTCCTTCATCTACTAGAAAATTAATATGGTTTTAAAAGTAATTAATTGAAAAGGGATGGATTTCCTACTTGGACCTATTTCAGATTATGTTAGTTTGCTCTGATCATGAAATATCATTTTTAGGTCTAGTCTCTGAAGGATTTGAGGTGACTGTGTGAGACTTCTGGCCTGTACAATAACATGACAAAAGAAGCTGTTCAAGCTTACTTTTTAGAAAACCATAGGAACATATGACAAAACCTTGTAGAAATGTCAGCAAAACCTATCTTTTTTGTTGTTGTTGTTAATCTGAATTTCTCCTTATACATTCCTTTGGTTTCTATGAGACTCAGCTCTGTTTTGATTATTGTAAATCTTTCCTTTATATAAGCAGGCATAGCGGCCAAGCAGCTACTCATTAAACTAGGGTGTAAGTTCATCAGAGCAAGGATTATTGTGTGTTTTATTGACCGTAGTCTAGTATATTGCATTTAGTAAGAGCAAATTCAGTGTTTGCTGAAAAATGTGGAGGGCATGCTATGTGTAAAATATTGAGCTATGTGGTAAATAAAAATGTGCCTGATAATAATTAGCCTCTTGTACAATATGAGGAGATGAGGTAGAACTTTGTCAATCATTTCTACTGTCTCCCCAGCACCTACCACAGTTCTCAGCAGTTAGAAAATCAAGGGAGAAAAGAGAGGAGTGGGGAGGAGCAGAAAACTATAGGTCCAGCCACATAATGTGTGATGCCCAATGCAAAATGAAAATATGGCACTCATTGTTTACAAATGATTAAGACTTAGAATACAGCAATAGAAAAACATTAAACCACATGAGAAGCACTTTAAAGTGTGACTTCACGGGTCACATGCCCATGTGGATGGGCTTGGGGAATTGCATTCACTTTGAAAATAAGCAGTTAATATTTTTCTTAGAGAAAGGTTTTGGTGGATTGGAATATTATCCTCAATTCTGCACTCTCTCCTGTTATATGATCTTACAATGCTAGAATTTATACTTCCCCACCCCAGGGATGCTGGGTTTTGTTAGTGTGGTGATTCCTAGCTAAAGCCCCAAGACAGGGCAAGTTTCATCTGGCCCTGTCTTGGTCTACCATGAGAGTAGCATGCTCTGATAGTTCTGATAGCAACTGGTCTAAGAACTTGAAAGCACATACCAACCTGAACCTAATCGACAGTTTACAATCTAAAGCCAAAGGCCTGGGACTTTATCCTGCCTAGTCATGAGCAACCTGCATCTCCCCCCCAAAAAACAAACAAACAAACAAAACAAAACAACAACAACCCCCCCCCCCACAAGTGTATTGTTTTAAGCCAATGAATTTTAGTTGATTTTTGTTAGTGTTATGACAATAGTGGATGAAAATGTAGCTGTGATATTGATGGTGGGAGAAAAACCGAATGAGTTGTGGGTGATCTCATTTGGGAGACTAATCTACTGAAAGTAAAAGCAGGTGAAATGAGAACTGAATTTTATTGTGTATGTACCTTAGTGTGAGCACTGGGCTGGACGGTGCCAGTCATATGAAGAAGTGTGAGGTGCTCTGCTTGCAATAGAAAATAAGACACACCTGTGTAGTTAGCAACAGTGCATTATAGGAAATGAGTATCAAATAAATAACAAAAAATGTGCAATGGAGTTGAGAGTAATATGAGAAGAAAAACTGACTCAAAAGGTAAATCAGGTCAGTTTTCTCTATTAAATGTAATAAGCCAGGTAGGAAGCAAGAGAGAAGATGTACAAATAAAGAAAGTGAGATCCAGAGAAGTTAAATTTGTTGATCAAGGTTATATGGCTGTTGTAACAGTCAGCTATTACCAAACTTAGCTGCATAACAAACACAGCAGATTAAACAAAGAAACAGTTTTTTGCTCACATGCCTGCCGATCAACTGGTGTTCAGATCTACACTGGGATTACTTGGGTGGCTCCTCTTCCTGCTATACGTTATCTGGGCTTGACCACAGGCTACAATTTCAATTCATATTTATTTCATGAACTTTTATCTTTCGTGAAATGGCCTTCTCATGGCAAATAGCAGGAATTCATGAAGCCAGTTAAACAGCACAGCACATTTTATAGTTGCTTATAGCACACATGCTTGCATTCTGTTGGTCTAAGGAAGTTACAGACCCAGGGCATAGTCAGTCAGAAATGGGCTAATTAAGGAAGCGTGTCTTTAGTCCTTCCTGTCCTCTCCAGAATTAGTATAACACCCAGTGGTGGATGGTTATGGAGATTCCAGCCTAAACAATATCCTAAAGAAAATAAGAATAATTTTACTTAACATGAATCTAGAGTTAGCTTTCTAACTATGTTTTTTGTATCCAATTTTTTGATGATTATATGTATGTAAGTATTGAACAACAGAGAATCATGGAGGCATGCTGCAAAGAGAAAATAAAATGCACGTTCTTATAAAGTGGATGATCGATAGCCTTGTATTTTATTATGGTACAAAAAAAGGGCAACCTCATAGCTTTTGCATGGTCTTGCATATGATTATGATTTCTTGTTCAGTTTGAAGTTGGAGATTATAGTTCTGTCATAAAAATGAAATATTTGCATCATTATAGAAGTCACTTTTTTATTGTGATTCATTATTTACCATTGCCAAAAATAGTTGTGGAAAATATTGAAGGTCATCTCAAATATACTCATTAGTCATAAATTTGTAGGTAATATAAAAATAAGACCTGGATGGTATCAGAAAAAAGGTTTCATCCTTTGTTCTATCTGAATCAGATTCAATGTGTGTTTGCTTTAGAGCCTTGCCCTTGGTGTGGATACTTCTCTTGCTCTGCTTTCAGAATAATTGTTCCCTGAAGGAGCACTATATGTATAATCTTGCAACATATACTATATTGTACTTCATTTTGGTCATGCTAGCATAACTACAGTTTTTATTAGTTTCTCCTGTTCTCTAATTTGGGGATGCAGTTACCATTTGGAATTGAGTACAAGAAATTTCCAATTCAATCGTTTCTTACTTGTAAATTTAGCATTACTCTAACCTGTTTCCTTCAGCTTTGGTTTCCAGTTAACTGTTTCCAAAGCAGATCAATGTTTACCCTAGATAAAGTTTTTAAGACAAAAAGGGCACAGAGAGTCAGTCACATCGAAACAAGGTGACTTGTTTGTGCAAATTCCAACCATTTATTCCTCTAAAATGATAAGGCTCTGAGGGTGCACAGCTCAATTATCAGAAAGACTTCTATGAATTGGGAAAAGGGCCTTCTTCACAGTTTATATGCAGGCTTGGGTCCGTGTACAGGGCTAAGCCTGGAATCCAGTCCTCCGAAGACCAGGACTTAGTCACTTGTCCTGGCACCCCTGTGCAACTGTGTGGAGTTCCTATGATTAAAAACTATCCTGTCTAGGCAAGAATTAGGTTGGCTTTCCAGCTCTGATACTTACTAGGAAAGTGACATTGTGCAAGTCCCTTAAACTTCAAAGGTTGTTGTTTCTGTGTGTTTTTATTATTTTTTATTTTAGGGTCTGGAGATAGAGATTACTTCAAAGGGGAACTGGAGATATGTCCTTGACATTTTTTTTTTGTCTAAAGTTTTACATATGTCTTCTTTTCCCAGATTGACCCCCCCCCTATTCCCACCCTTTGAGGGCAAGCCCCCAGGACCCCAGTGTCTGCGTCAGATGGTTCATTGGTTATGCTAATATGCATGCATACAAGTCCTTTGGTTGATCTCTAACACCTAGCCCGCGCCCCCTCCCCCAATTCCACCTCCCCTGCTATTTGTCTCTGGATCTATTTTTGTTCATCAGTTCATGTTGATCATTATATCCTACATATAAGTGAGATCATATGATATTTATCTTTCTCCAACTGGCTTATTTCATTTAGCATAATAATCTCCAGTTCCATCATGCTATTGCAAATGGCAAAAGTTCCTTTTGTATAGCGGCATAGTATTCCATTGTGCAGATGGATGGATCACAGTTTTCTAATCCACTCGTCTGCTGATGGGCACTTAGGTTGTTTCCAAATCTTAGCTATGGTGAATTGTGCCTGTTATGAACATAGATGCATATATCCTTTCTGATTGATGTTTCTAGTTTCTTGGGATATATTCCTAGAAGTGGGATTACTGGGTCAAATGGGAGTTCCATTTTTAACTTTTTGAGGAAATGCCAAACTGTTCTCCACAGTGGCTGCACCAGTCTGCATTCCCATCAGCAGTGCATGAGGGTTCCTTTTTCTCATCATCCTTGCCAGCACATGTCATTTGTTGATTTGTTGATGATAGCCATTCTGACAAGTGTGAGATGGTATCTCATTGTTGTTTTGATTTGCATCTCTTGGGTGATTAGTGACTTGGAGCATGTTTTCATATGTCTATTGACCTTCTGTATGTCCTCTTTCTAAAAGTGTCTATTTAGGTCCTTTGTCATATAAGGCTTTTATTATATGGATGTCTGATCCCTCTATTTCCACTTTGCTGAGAGTTTTTATCAAGAAAGGATACACTTCCAGTACTATATCAAGCAGGAGTGGTGAAAGTAGGCATTCCTGTCTTGTTCCTGTTTCTAGGGTAAATGTTCTTGACATTTGTTTGGAATTATATTTGCATCATCTAAGACACATGTGTCAAACACAAGGCCCGCGGGCCAAATCCAGCCCGCCAGGCCTTGCATTGTGGCCCGCACCGCGCTGTCATCACTGCACTCCGCTGTCAGTTTATGACATTGTCAGTTTATGACTGTTCAGTAAACCATTCGGCCCGCGATTTAGGTGGATTTTAGATTTTGGCCCCTTCTCTGATTGAGTTCGACACCCCTAATCTAAGAGAAAGTTACTGAATATTGTTATTCTTATAGTGATATTTGATGTTCTCTCAACTATATTATGGATTTAACATATCTAAGTTAAAGACACCCCTATCCACTGTATGGACCAAAACCTTCTGTATGAACCACCATCCACACCCTCTTTCCCCTTCAGTCATAGTTACCTAGCTTATTGATGCCCTTTCTTAAACAATTATTATATTTTAATCTGTTCTCTCACCACACTCACTGCGTTGGTCCAGGCTCTCATCATTCCTTCTCTGGATTATTGTGTAATTACTTCCCAGTAATTTTGAATCCATTTCAATTTTCCCTAGTCTGCTCTCCATATCGTCCCAATAATGGAGAGTCCTTCAGTGACAGGCTGTAGTGCACAATAGGAAATCTCAGCCACAGCTTCCACCTGTGTGCTTTTCATGCGCTGATCCCTGTTTGCATTTCCAGTCTCATCTTCCGCCCTCCTGTTCTCAATTGTAGACCAGAGACATGAAGGCTTTATCCTTCTGTGCCTTTGAACATGCTAGTGTCACTGTCTCAAAAGCCGTACTGTCAGTTCCTGTGTCTTAACCATTCATTACATTATTATTTCTATATTGTGGATCAGTTCAAATATCTCCTAACCCTTACTTCTATTCTCATCTTCTTTCCTGTGTCACACACCCTTTCTTGTTTGTAACAATTAATGTCACCTGCACTGTAATTTTTCCAGTACAAGCTGTGGTCTCCATTGGATTGTGCAGACTTTGGGGTAGAGGACAGGCCATAGGTTCCTTTTGATACCTGCAGATTCGGGAAGTTCAACGCCTGAGTGCCCGTCACCGTTACTGTTCTTGCAAGTGAAATGATGTTGCACATGTCTATTTAGTTTGTGTACTGTAAAATAGTTACTATTTGTTGTATAAGTATATCTGAAATTGTCCAGTTTAACAGATTCTGGAGGAAAAATGTCCCTAACAAATCACTTGCCACCAAAATCACTGGAAAGCAGTCATGTTACAATGAAAAGGGCTGAGAGTTTCCAGACACTTACATACAGTATTAGAAGTTGCATTTAGGTATTTACAGCAATCTTCTCATTAATTCTCACAACATCTCTCCATGGTTATTAAGATTTGTTGTTCCCATTTTCCTGAAGTAGAAGCTGAAATTTAAACAAGATAAATAATTTATTCCCAACCATGCTATATGTCGTAGAACATGGTGAGCCCAGGCTGTTCACCAACAGACTTGATTAGAAATCTATAGGCCAGTGAATGGCACGATTGCTTGATTTTCTGTTAAGCCACCAAGATGCTTGTTGTGAGGAAAGTCCTTTTGCATTGGCGTGCCCAGTGTGGACTGCATTGGGTACAGTGTCAGTAACGGCTAAGGACCAGGCTGTGGTTACAAATGGACTTTTCCTGGAGGCGCTCTGCCTGCAGGGCCTCTCAGTCACAGCTTCTTTCCTTGACCACCTCCCAGCACTAATATCCACTGCTGTTAGAATCAGGAAGGACCAGCTGTGGACTCCATTGGCTAGGAGATTATAAGACCTCTCCTCAATGTTGGTATAACTGAGAGAATCATGAGTGAGCATTACAATGAAAAGTAATGAGAATTACTTTATTTAAAAATTTTATTTATCTCCCAGCTATTGCATGCTCTCTGATCTGGAGAAAGAGCCGGAGGAGATTTAAGACTCCTTTGAACCAAATTTAATTTAAAATGTTACTGCACAAAAAGTCATGTGAATCAAATGTTTTTCAGTGGTTAGTTAGAATGTTAACAAAGAAAAAGAAAAAAAACAACCAGACTCTCTTAAGGAAGGATTTAAAAGACGAGATGATTTTACAATGATATATAGAAGGCACTAGTTGAGGCAAAAATAAACAAAATTGAAATTAAAAGAAAAAACTTTAAAACCTTTAAGGGTATTATTAAAAAATAATGGGATTTCATGATGCTGACATGTTAAGGTCAATGAATCCAAGAACCAGGTTTGTTTTCCCCATTTTTGCCCATGCCCTTGCAGCTCATAAAATACGTACTTGACAAATTAATCAAATAGGCATGTGCCTCTGAAAAATAGGTAGGAAAATGAAAGCTAAGTATTAAAAAGGCACAATGAATCAGAGCACGTTGGCAACAAACTCTGAAAGGGATGCTTGGATTGAGTTTAAAATGAAGGAGGTAATAGAACTTGGTTTCTTGAAGAAAAATCTTCCCTTTTTTTCAGTTGCAGTATTTGAAGAACAAACTATTTCCTTCTTTTCACATGGCCCGGGTGCAAGGGCACCGCTCTTACATGAAAAGATTCAGGATGAAAGGCTCTCGGTGACTACTGATGTCTACTTCTGTTCTTCTGGGCAGGAAGAAACATATTGCAGAGTTATTGCACTTTTTAAGCCTGGCCTTGCTCCTTTCCCCAGGCACCTGAAAGGTTACATCCTGGGTACCTTGGGTTTCTTCATCTTCCATCAGGCAGCATTCAGAAATGCTTCTAACTATGAACTCTGAATCTTAATGCATTTCTGATATGCGTTGGTTAGTTTTTGAGAGAAAAGTTTGTGTCAATATCATTTTCCTATTTAGTAGATTACAATAGGAAAGGGTGTATATTGGTATAATATATATTAATATTTTACTTGAATATTTGTATAACAAGGCTGTTTGGTCCTATTGATTAACGAAGTATGTATGCTTCAAATATTGAAAAACATAAGACAAAAAAACAAAATTTTAGCATGAGAGAATTTTGTGCTCTAAAATTATTTATTTTTTTGACACAGAAGTTTATCTTTCAGTATGAAGTAACTCATCCATTAAGTTTGTGTTTGATCTTTGTAGTAGATTGTTTTTTAAGGAATTGTAACTAATCACTTTATTGTGAATATTTGTTTCTTGGGACTATTTAAAAATATTTCTTAATGAAATATTAATTTTACACCCATAAAAACTTTTTTTGTTCCGATTAAGGAATCTATGAATTATATTTATTTTAAATTAAAATAAGTTTTAATTTGCACACACTAGTAATATATTATTTGGTGATATTTTAATGTTTATAATCATTTCACTATTGAATTTTAATGGTTTGTGAATGCATATAATTTATCTTCAAAAGTCACTTTAGAAATAGTTGTTAGTGGTCTGACTAAAAAAATACACTTATCTAATAATATTCATTTTGAAAAGAATGAAAATTTAAGAATATTACACAATTTTTTTCTTATTATAAGTATGTAGTTATATTATTAGCTTGTTCCTTTGAAATTAAGCAAGTAGAATATATGTTAATGTATTTATTTGTTAGAAATCTTTATTAATTTTTTTACTCAAATCACTCTTTATTCTTAATTTTCTCTATCAAAACCTGAACTCCTCTCAACGTCAATTTCAAATGCCGAATTATGTTATTTGTCAAGCGGGGATAAATTACGGTGTTTAAGCAAGTGATGCATATAGCTTCAGTTGCTCTTAGGTTCTTATTATAGTTAGGTTCTTATTATAGCTTCAGCTCTGGGTGATCAGCCATATTGTCTACAACTTAAATATAAGAAACTTAAATAATTCACAATATGAAATAAGACATACCAAGTTACATAATCATATATCAGCAGGGAGATTAGCCCTAAACTTTATAATTCTGTGTCCTCTTTTCATAAGTCTTTTATTTTATTTTATTTTATTTTAATTTTCTGTTTTCTTTCTGGCCACTCTTTTTTCCCTCTATACTTTTCAATTCTCCTAATTATCTTCATCTATCTATCTATCTATCTATCTATCTAGTTACAACTATCTATTGCCTACCTACCTAACAGTATGTCATCTGTTTATGAATATGCACACACCCTCTTAAAATAGCCTGGCTATTTCTCTCCTCGATGCAATAAGAAAGAAGTACACTGTCGGTTTCACCCCCATTCTGCAATGTGCAGATGGGAGTTTCAAAGTGATTTTTACCATATAAGCTCTTTGTGTTCATCGTAGCCTTTTGGGAAACCATGGATTTATTTATGAAGCTGTACCTCTGTCATTAAATATTTTTATTGAATCAATGGCAAACACCAACAATGTTATTATAGCAACACTGTCCCTAGACCCTTTTCACATGTGAGTTCTCATGTGTCTGCCAGTTGAGATCCTGGATTTATCTTTCATATGTGTTTGAGGAGAGGGTTCTGTTAAAACTCCAATGAGAAAAGCAGCCCCTTTGAGCTTATGAAGTCGTGCACTGAAAACAAAATTCTATAATCAGTACTTTATCTTGAACTCTGCAATGGTTTTCAACCTTAACCTGAGGTAGGAAATCAATTACTGCAGTGTTCTGTTCTCTCTATTTTCCTGGAATGAGTCTGATATTAGATTGTCTCTTGGCTGGAGACGCTTTTGTGGAGTTTTCTAATGGGAGCACGTATCCAGACTCATAACATATTTGCCAGTTTGCCCCAAACTCCAAAGGTGAATAATTTGATTTCTTTGAGCTCATATAAGTTTACTTCTTTATGCATTAAGTATTGACTGAGAAGTCATTGTTCCAGGTCTGAATATATATAAGGGGATACTGAAAATATATATAAATGGATAACTGCTATATCCAGGCAGATCCCACAGTTAAAGAAAGATAGTATACAGAAAGACATTTGTTTACTATTTCTTACAAAGAATCTTTTGTCGATAAATATCAGTGAGGAAACAAAATGAAATAAAACAACAGAGAAAGTTGCTGGAAGGGCTGGAATGCCAACCCCTTCCTGATCCATTTTTCTTCGCTTCACTATATTCTTAGAGCCCTCTGTATTGGTTTTTGCCATAGGCAGCCCTGCTATGCAGGAAGGGTGAGTTGGACCACAGGCATACATGCAGCCCTGGGGGAGCCTCCTCCATAGCCCTGTCTATGTAAAAGCTAAGCAGAACTGAGACGCTGGATTATAAATTACATAAAAAGGACTATGAAATTTTATTGATAATTGATCTCTCTGTGGTAAATGTTGGTCACATCTATATATATATAAAAGCCTAAGCAACCATTGCGACTGGTTGAATGACTAGTGGACTGGTCGCTATGACATGCCCTGACCACCAGGAACTGCCCCCGCTGGACAGTGTACTCCCACAGCCAACCTCCCTGCCCCATCAGCCCAAGCCTCTAGTTTATTTTATAAGCATATACCTTCATATAAATGATATTTTCATTGACTTTATTCATTAAATACAGATAAAGAAAAATAATGGACTGGGAGGAAGCATACTATTAATAAGGATAATATTTTTTAACGAAATATGCTTTTCAGTTTGTACTGCTAGGGATTGACGATATATAAAATACATATCTTTAGTTTATTTAAACATAAACTGCCACAGATAAATGTGAGAGCTAAAATTTACTAAATCTGTCATTCCAATTGTACAGACTAACTGAATCCCATTTTTTGAATAAAGAGTTTTTCTGACTCTAACATGGCTTAACATGTTAAACTCTAGGTTTTTCAAAAGAGTTTTCTGACTGTAACATTTTATAGTATATGGCTCCCAAAGTTGTAGCACACTGTACTTTCCACCTGGAAGACAAAGCAGGCTGGGTGCTTACTGTGTGAAGAAAAGAAAATACATAAAAATATAGACTGTACTCTTTTAAACATTGAAATTAACCATCTTAAGGCTGTATTCTAAATTATCCGAGTACTTAGGCTCAGTTGGCAATACAGGGCCATGAGCACTGTAGCCTGCTATTCCTGTTACCTGTGTTACTCTTGCTTATTTGTTCTCATCTAGATAACGGCAAAAATGCATGCTTCTACATTTCTGAGTTCCAAGCATTACAGACTAATTTACAACTAAACATTTTCTCTTTGGGCTGAAAGGAAAAAGGAACTCATTACTCCAAGAGAAACTGGTGATTTTCTAGGAATCTCAGGCTCTCTGCTCATCATACTTACTCATATTTCATATCTGTTTGGGATGAATTAGTTATTTGCAAGTTAATGTTAGAACTTAATCTTCTTTAAAACGTGGCTTTGGAAAATTATATACTCACTTTCTAACAAATCACTTCAGGTAAATAGATCTCTAAGTATTTTGATATTTTAATTGGATATTTGGAAATCAATCTGCTGGTAAGTTTGTACTCTCTGAAGTGGAGTTTCTTCTTAAAAACCTACAAGTAGGTGTCTGAAAAAATTATATATTATGTAAATTTGGACAGATAATTCTAAGTTTCTTTTTTCTTTTGTGCCAAGACAATAATAGCCTTCTCTTCATATTTGGCAATATTGTTATACATAGGATACATAAAAATGCCTTGGCAAATGCTAATTATTGTAGGTTTATAATTATAACTAGAGGCCTGATGCACGAAGATTCATGCAAGAATAGGCCTTCCTTCCCTTGGCTGTTGGCACTGGCTTCCCTCTGGCACCCGGGACCCGGGACCCAGGCCTTCACTCTGGCTGCTGTCTTCCACCTTCACTCTGGCCGGAGCTGCCTTCTGCCTTCGCTCCAGCCAGAGCTAGCTTCTACCTTAGCTTTGGCCCTGCCACCTTGCTGTAGCTTCCTCCAACCCCTGCACCCCCTTCATAGCAGGCATCCAGCTCCACCCTGCCCTGCCCCTTCATGCCTGGGCACACACTCTGCCCAGAGGCCTGGAGCAACTGGGGCAGGGTGGAATACCTGAGTCATCACCATGGTGACTACACAAGGGTCCCAGCCCAGCTGCCACCATCTTTGTCATATCAATATGTATATGCCCTCCTTATTGGCTAGGAGCACCACCATCTTTATCACAGAGGGATGTTCAATTTGCATATTCTGTCTTTATTAGATAGGATTATCATGATTATTTTAAACATCATTTTCATTATTTAAAAAATACTGATAAGTGGTAATTATTAGAAGTAGGTGAATAATTTATACAGTGGAATAAAGAAGCAAAATAATAGCAATAATAATTTATGAATTTTGAAGTAGTAACAGGATATCAAACACAGAAATAGAGGCAAGCAGTGTACACAACAGGTGGTATAATCATTATACTAACTTCTAAACAACTCACATAAATCAGTAATGTGGCACAGCATTGTAGAATGCAGCCAGATGAGCTACACACCTCTGGGAGCACAGCATGGCAAGCACCATGTAACAGGAGCTGATGAAGTCTTCATAGAAGGCATCTAAAGCACATATAACTTATATCCGCAGCATTATAAAACAGAGTTAACATGTTTATCTTGAGTATTTGGGAGAAATCAGTATTGCAGGAAAGCATCAGTATTCACTTAATGGAAATTGCCTGATTTTTACTTCATTTTTGTTGATTTCCTTGTAGTATAAGATACTGATAACATTCAGCTAGCATATATGGCAGTTATGTTTTCCACCAAAGTATACTAGCCATGGAAAAGAATCGCTAATGGTCATTTTCCTCTTCCTGCCTTTTTCTTATTATCAAGAAAAAAGAAAGAAACTTAATAGCATTTTTTTCTGTTCTCAGAGTAGATATGCTCTTTTGCATTACTATAAGAAGGAAATGTGCAGAATAGAGATACTTAGCATAAATCATTTAGTATGCAGATAGTGAAGTTGCATAAGTGGTGAGAGGTTCGCTGCTGACAGCTTTGTAGCAGGGGTAGGACTGAGGGTTGTGAGGAAAAGAACTGTAGTTCTTTCAGAAGATGATCTCTCTCTGAAGGGTCAGACATCCAAGTTGAAAGTTCCCTGAGGAAAATTTTAAGTATTTGTAGGAAACTTTACAAGTATTTGCCTCTTCTCCTTTTCCCAACTGAAATCATCTCACAGATGCAGTGAAAGATAGTATGAATCCCTGACAGTTCCTTGAATTTTGCTTCATTCAGAAGTAAAATTTCTTTTACTGATGGGGTGATAGGAGGCATTTAACCTCAGCTAAATTCTGGTGTTCCCGGAGCTGAAGGAATATGCCATTTTCTGCACTGAAGCAGAGGCATGATAAAGAGATCATGGGTGAACTTTGGATCTCTATAGAGCCATTTGTAATATACACTAGAGGCTCCATGCATGAAAATGTGTGCAAGAATAGGCCTTCCTTTTCCCAACTGCTGGCACCCGGGACCAGGGCAGCCTCCCTCCAGCTGCTGGCAGGCACCAGGGGCCCGGCCTTCGCTCAGGCCCCTGCTTCGTGTCCAGAATGATGTCTGGAAGGACGTCCAGTCTAATTAGCTTATTACCCTTTGATTACTATAGACGGGGTGACCAGAATATAGGAATCATCTATCCATTTCAGAAATATGTGATTCAGGTTTCCAAGATAAAAAATCACCCAACACATTTGTTTTTAGATGGAGTGCACCATTCAGTGTGGATATCCAAAGGTTTATTCCCTGGAGGGTACCAGAGCTCATTCCATTACCATAATAAGCACACCTTTCTAGAGAAAGTTGCACATAGAGATGGAGAAGAGGAGGGCTGTGGTGCTGGGAAGGATTTTCTGCATAACCAGTATCACCTGGCAGAAATGTTCATAGACTCTTATATGCTTGCACTGATCCCATTTCAAGACACCGCTTTAAGAAGCAAGTTCTAAATATAGAATGTCTAGTTCTACAGCAGAGGATTGCTGAGAAAGGCCGAAATGTTTAATTGTACATGACATGCTTCTACAATATGTTTCAGAAAAGTTTCCATGTTACCCATCTTTTTGAAAAAATATTGTTCATTGTTGGCTCCTTTCTTACTCTAATGAAGCAAAAGGAAATGTTACTTCTAAAAAGACACACACATTAATCTACATAATTTAAATACTAATTTAATATTGGAAATAAATTCTCTTTGAAAAGCATACTTTCCTTCTGAAATGACTTAGACTACTTCCAAGCTTTCTTGGAGTGCTCTCATGTGCGGCGAGGCCTCCATGCTCTATCCCCACAGAGATGAATTAAGGCTTTTCCTCAAAAGGAAAAATAGAAAGAAAACCAGCTTTTTAAATCTTGCCAGTCAGTGGAAAGAGGTAAAATAAGAAAAAGAAAGCATCTCCTTGAGAAATCCTTTTTGTTGGCCCTTCTTCACTGTTCATTAGGACTGCCATTCATACCAACGGGATGGCTCTCAAACCTCTAACCCTAAACTTTAATATAAAATGGTCTTGGGAAGAATTGGTGTTTCAGGTGAGTAACTGAACCAAATGCAAAACTTCTCTGTATGAAAAATAAAAATTATTTAGTGCTAAGTGTTCTCACAGAAACGGTTCCAAAAAACACGAATTAAACCAAAAAACAAAACATAGAAAAATAAATCACTATGAAAAATGTTTTAAAAGTGCAGAATCAAGTTTGCAAGACTGTACAAAGTAAAATTATTATGTGAGGAATATATTTTTAATATATTTAAACAAATAAATGAACCAAAGAAGATGAAGTTGAAAGTATGACAAAGGCAATATAAGTGGCTATAAAAGTATATGCCTATATATGACTACACACTATGACAAGTGACTAAAACCTGGTTAGTTATATTTGAAACAGAACTAAAATGAACTTAAAGAAATGAAAAGCATAATAACTAGAATTCTTTATAATAATGAAATTATTAAACTGACAAACTCAGTAGATACAATTGAAGAGATATTTGAGGAATAGATCTAACTAAAGACATTTTCTAGATTACAGACAGTGAGAAAATGAGATGAAAAAATTGAAAGAAGACGAGTGAAAAATAAATTATGAAAGATTTGGGATACACAAGAAACAAAAGCAAGAAGAACTTTAAGAAGAAGGAGGAGGAGGAGGAGGAGGAAGTGGAGGAGGAGAACCCATGTTTAAATACATCATAATGAAACTACAAAACGCTTCATAAAGAGATTTTATAAGTAGCTACAGAGAAAAAATATAGAGGACCACCACCACCAAAAAAGATTAGATTTATTTCTAATGTTTGATGGCAACATTTAAAGTCAGAATATAATGGATTATATATATATATTTTCTAAGAGCTAAGAGTTCTTCCAATCTAGAATTATATTGTATCTTATAAACTTACCATTAAAAAAATGAAGGCAAAAATAAGCTATTCTCAGAAAAATAGAAACTGAGAGAATTTAAAACCACCAGATGTACAGGAGAGAAACTTCTAAATGATGTACTTCAGATGAAAAACATAATCATGTTAGGACATTTTGCATAAAGGAATAGTGAGCAAGTACAAAGGTAAACAAACATGGAGGAAAATCTATAAAATCATATTAAAATATGCAATCTCTTTCAGGTTGGAAAAAAATCAAGTTACAAGCAAAGCTTTGGAAAGTGATTGCTTGTGAGGTAGATGATGATAGATAGAGATTTAAAGATGATTGTATTGTTTTGGAGAAGGACAAAGATACTGACTAAGCTAACAGATTGGAGAAGTTATGGATTTTCAAATTTGCAGTCAACTAATCTAAAGCAGCAACCAAACAGTAACGACTTAGAGAGAAACAACTTACTAAACAGGAAAATGAATGGAACGAGGGTGATGTGTGGGTGGGGATCTTGGTCAATAAAAGAGAAAAATATACTCAGCAAAAGCAAGATGCACGAAAAGCACAAGGTAAGATGGTAGGATTGAGTCCAAACATATCAGTGATCTCAGTCAATATAAATTGATTCTCTAGTACAAAGACAAAGCTGCTACATTTTTAAGTAATGCATTTCAGATAGCAAAGTATTTTTAAAATATTCTTAGAATAATTCTTTCAATCAGCATATTGCATCGAACTTAAAAAGAGATTCCATTACAAGAAAATGATGTATAGATAACATTTTCAGAAGTACTACATTAAATCTGTTTAATCAGCTGTTTGATATAGTTCATATCAGAGATACATTGAAATCAATGAAGTGTTTTATATTTTAAAAAATTCTAGGAAAACGTTATGGTATAACAGAAAATCCACAAATGAAAAACCCTGGGCTTGGCAATCATAAGACTTAAATGCTAATCTCAGCTCTATAACTACTTGGTTATAATTTCAATTGTTCAAATCTCAGTTTTTTAATGTGAAGAACTAGGAGTTGAATGAGCTTCTGAAACTCAAAACTGAGATGATTATAAAACTTTTATAATTTCAAGCATTTTGAGGTAGCTCACATATGAAATTTCAAATCATTTATATATGAGCTAAGCAGCAAAATGCAGAGTTGAGTCCAAGCAATTATTTCAATCATTGAGAAACATAATGAGTATTTTCTGTTGGGTCATTAGCATTAAATGATCAAGTTCACTGGAAATATATCAGTTCACGTTTTATCTTTGTAGTCATAGCCATAAATTCTGTTAAACCAGAGTTAAGTGAAAAATTGCAATAGAAAAGCAGCCATATATTGTGAACATTTGATAACATCACATCACACTCCTCATTATTCAGTTAATACAACTATAATTAAAAGAATAAAAATAAAAAATTTATTTTCAATTAAGTTGTTTGAATTACTTGAAATAATGGGGTTAGCATAATAATTTTCTTGCGATGTCCTTGATTCTTGAAACATTGATTTTTTAAAAAAATGAATAAGCATATATAGTCATTAAATCAAAAGTGGATTTTAAAGTGTAGTATCTTGAAGACTTTTAAAAAACATACATTATATAGTGCCTTATTTGGGACATTATAGAAAAATTATATTTTGTAGTAGGTTTTAAATACTTCACATTATAGAACAGGAGATATATAGTGTGGAAAAAATTAAATAATAGCATTTTATCTTCTACTAGTAAGTGTTTTGGAAGGAAGGTTGATGTTCTTTCCTGCAAAGGAAAATTGGCCCAATAATTTTAACACAGTGAATTTATGAGATATAAGAAACCTTTTAACTTATATTTCTATACATCTGTATTGATAAAAAAAATTCTCTCTGTAGCCTAAAATAGACTTTCCTTTGTATGCATTTATTATATAAAAGTCAAACGTTAAATTAAAAAGGAAATAGAGTAAAGCAAATTGGGCATGAAGATAGAGCAGATGTTTCTCTGACACTGTAAAGATTTTGCTGAGAGAGTCCTAGTTATGATGTCAGAGATTTGTCATTGGAGCCTCTGCCCTACCCTGTTCCCCATGACCTGTGCATGTCAAATTGCTTTGTCTTAATGCAGACTCCCTCCTGGACCCCACTAAATGGCACCTGCCCTATGTTATATCTTTAGAATATAGATCCTTTGTAATTATCTATAATTTGTACCAAGGAGCTATAAAAAATATTGGTGCCTGGGTCCTACTCCCGGAGATTCTGATTCAATTGGTCTGAGGTGTGTCTAGGGCATTGGGATTTTTAAAAGCTTTCCAGGTGACTAAAGTGTAATTTGAGAACTACCAAAATGTACCAGGAAATCTATTTGTCTCTCTGGAATCACCATCTACTAAATGTTTAAATTATCCTTCTAGGTCGATATTATATACTTTGTAGGAAAAAGGGAAATAGAATTTCAGAAAGAATAAATGTCTATTACGGACAAGGAAAAATAATTTCCTTACTTTCTGACATCTTAGTTGGAATCTCTATAGTAAACGATAAATTAACGAGAGAAAAACAAAGAGAAGTTTACTGCTATGTGTACCTCATTATTACATGGGAGATACCCAGAGTGGAGTTGGGGAGTAACTGAAAGCTTTAGAATTCAGACTTAAATACAGTCTTAACAGGAAGGAGTGTGTGGGGTGATGTAGGCCTCCTTGGGAAGAGGAAATGAGTTTTAGGAAATATGGATGGTCCTTAGGAGGTATGACAGTTTGTGACAGTTGTCTGGATGTGGTGTCAACTTCTAGTCTCTCTCTTGTGATAGGAGTCATCCTCCCTGTTCGATGAAACTCCCTGGGAAGGGATTTGTGACAATTTTCTTTCAGAGGATCTGTCTTTACGCAGACAAGGGGGGTTTTGAGAAAGCCTCTCCAAGCATTTGCTACTGCTCAGAATCATCAGTATAACGAAGTGGCTTGATTTGGACTGGCGTGTCCTGAACTCCTGTCATATTTTGCAGTAGCATATTCTGCTACTCTTTTCTTGCCTAAAGTTGATATCACAAATACATAGTAGCTATAGGATTCTGCCCATGTCGGCGATGTTTGCAGGCTTGCTTCTTCTCTTTATGTTAAAAGTAGCTGTGACTTTATGGTGTGTACCCAGATGCTTAGCAAAACTGTGGTCTCTTTTCTTACTATATTGGAATATTGCTAAATGAATAGTCGCCTAAAAAATTAAGAAGCAACATTTTCCATGAAAATCTCTCTCTCTTAAAGAGGTTTCCTCTTTCACATTTGTGAGACATCCCTGGAATTGAGGGGAAGCAATAATAGCATGTGGTGACAGTGTGGGTTTAAGGGACTGTGGGGAAATAAGTACACAACTGCTAGCTTGAGAAACCAACAAACAGATAAACCTGCAACATCTTTTAGCAAAGGTTTCATATGAATGGACAGGAGAAGGTACATAGGGGAAATCTGTAGGAGATACTGATCTTCAACATAATCATGAGTTTGAACTAAGGTAAAGTTGTCTTCTCAATATGTATCTCTAGTTGTATAGCTCATGAAAGGAAATGTAAATAGTATGTTGTATTAAGTCCTATATCTTTATTTAAATTATGAAAAATGTATTTGACCCAAGCTATGAATATATCTTCTTTTATAGGTAGTATAAAAATCACTCAACCTACAAAAATTATTGTTAACTAATTTTTAAGGTTCAAAAATAAGAAACTGAATGATTGATAATATAATTTCGACCAACTGCATGAACAAAAGGTTGTATATTTACCCTAAGGAATCTTTAATTGAAAAACATGAAATATAACTTGAAAATGAAATACCAATTTAATTTTATAAAGTTCCTGTCAAGTATATATCAGAACAATAAATTGATCTCTTTATACAAATGATATTATTTTTAAAAGATGTATTTTAGTCTTGTATCTAATGTTAAGAATTATCTTGTCCTATTAAATATCAATATTTCTCTTATAAAATCTTAATTCTAAACTAATAATTTACTTCTTATCTAATTCCAGCATTTCTAAAAATTGCTAGCCAAAATAGTTCTAAATTTACCTTTCTACATGGCCAAGAAAATAATAATCCTTCTCAATGAAATTGAATCAAATTAAAATACAATAGAAGGCATGTATCCATCATATAAAAATCAATTACAATTAAGGTGCCACTAATTAGGCTGCTCAGTGGATGATTAGGAGAAGAATTCATTTGGGAAGCCAGCATGAGAAACACTAGGAATACTCATGTTCACAAATCACCCTAAGCTTTGCAGTCCTGTGTACAAATAGCCACAGCTGCTGTCTTCCGAACTCTAGTTACAGGGACCTGCCTACAGCACGTCTTACAGACCCTTCACACTCAGCATTTCCATTGCATACTTTGTAATCTCCCCTCTGTCTGTCCAAGCGATGTCATTTATTTATTTATTTATTTATTCATTCATTCATTTATGGGGGGGAGTAATATAGGCCAGAACGCTCGGAGGCCAGTAGGTCATATTGATTCTGCATCCCAATTGTCTTAAATTTATTCCCTCTACATTCCTTTGTCCGCCCCTCTCACATTGAATATTGTAGGTGATCCCTCTCTGGTCTCCCTGCCTTCAACTTCCTCTGTCCTCCAGTATTTCACTTACACTGTCAGTCAGAATCATTGTTCTAAAATATAGATCTAATCATCATTGTTTCCAATCTTATTGTAGGTAAAAGGAAATGTGACAATCCTATAAGGTTCTGGCCTCAAACTACCTTTCTGGTTTCACTTGCAGCCCTAGCCACTCTTTTCAAAATCCGCCCCCCCCACCCCCCCCTTACTTCACATCCTCTGCCATTTCACTAGAGACCAATTATTTTTAAATCCTCACTCCCTCACTCGAAGATTTGTTTTATGTATTAGAGAGAGGGGGAAAGGGAGAGAAGAGGAAGGGAGGGAACATTGACATAGGGGAGAAACATTGATCAGTTGCCTCCCAAATGTACCCCATAGGGGATCAAACCCACAACCTAGGTATGTGCCCTGACCAGGAATCAAACCTTCAAACTTTTTGGTACACAGGACAATGCTCCAACCAACTGAGTTACACTAGCCAGGGTGAGACCCAACTTTTTTATATGTTGCACCTTCTCATTTCTCCTATATTTTTTTATATTTCTCCCGTACAGGCTCTAACTAATGGTGAACTTACGTCAAGTTTGGCCTTGCCCTCTGCTTTTTCCCCCTCTAATAACTCCCTCAGAGAGAGTTCATTTGCTCTCAAAGTTTCAGCTGCCAACTCTGCTCCCAGTATTTCTTCAATCCAGAGCATGAAGCCTACAGCCGTTGGCATAACCTGTCTGAAACATAATTTTTGACAAGTTATTTTCCTCTTCAAGAACCTATAGTGATTTTTTATTGTTCATGTGTATAAATGGATAAAGCTTATCTAAACATCTTTTTAAAATATAACTATAGCTTATATGACATTACCACAAATGCCCCTTTTGTTTTTGTTGTACCTCCTTATTTTTCCTTATCCAAATTTTTCAGCACTGATATTACCCAAACCATGTTGTTTTTTTTCCATGTTACTTTTTTTTTTTAATTAGTCTCTCTACCTAGAATATTCTTCCCAATTTTCCATTCATTCACAGACATCATTTAACCTCAAGACGAAGTTTGGATTCACTTAGTCCGTGAAACTTACTACGCCTAACCCTACTTCTCTCCTATCACTAAAATTTGGAATGATTTGTTATCTTTTTGTTTTTTTTTTAAATGTGTACCTATATTTCTTTTTGTTCTTTAATTAGCTTACATATTTCTTATAATCATATCATTTATGTCTTTTCTATCTCTATCTCCTAATACACAAGAGATGAATACTTAGTTGATACTAAGTGGAAGTTTATGAATAATAATTAACTTTAATTGAGTAATCACTACATATCAATTATTATATAAAACATTTTATCTGAGTCAGCTCATATGTTTTCCATAAAGCTCCTCTGATTGGTACTATGATGTCTCTCATTTTGCAGATAGGAAAACTAAGGCACAAGGAGGTAAAAGGGTTTAAAGTCATATGACTGGTGAGTAGTGAAGCTGGGGTTTGAAATTTGTGTTCATAAATAATCATAACTCACTTAGGAAAACAAGAGCTACATAAGATGCTTCTGCTGAGGAAATCTCAGGAAATTACTTGTTCAGAGAACATGTCTTACAACTCAAAGTTTTGCCACCAACTTTAATACTACAAAATAATAAAACAGAGGCACTGGGGAAAATATTTTCATTAGAAATAGATTTGTGTTTACACTTGACACATGATTTACGACTAAGTTACTAAGCTATCACATTGTTCTGATTCCTTCGGAACAATATTGGTCAAGAGAGAGTTGTGGATAATTTGACTGCAGAATAGAACTTCCTATTTGCCACAGTCTCAGATCCCAAGGAAGATTGTATTTAGTTCATAGAAGGTGGGAGATGATAGTAAAATAATATTATATAACAATAACGTTTACTAGTATGGTGTTATCAATGCAGTGTGGCAGCCTAAATAAATGACCTTTTCACATGGCAGTGGATTCTAATATTTTTAAAAATTTCTTTATTGATTAAGGTATTATGTATGCGTATGTGTCCTTAGTCACCCATTACCCCCTACTTCCCATTCACACCTCCAACCCCCTGTTGTCTGTGTCCATTGATCAGGCTTATATGCATGCATATAAGTCCTTTGGTTGATCTCTACCTCCACTGTCCCCTCCCTTCCCTGAGGTTTGATGTTCTGATTGATGTTTCTCTGTCTCTGGAGTTCTTACCATTTGCAACCACATGGTTGGAGATGGAGAGCATTATGCTAAGTGAAATAAGCTAGGCAGAGAAAGATAAATATCACATGATGTCACTCATTTGTGGAATATAATGAACAACATAAACTGATGAACAAAAATAAATCCAGAGACGGATTCTAATATTTTGCTGCCAACAGTGAAAGAAATGTAAGGAGAAAGTGGCTCATTGTGGCTGGTGACTATTACTAGAATAATTTATTAATCTTGCTTTGATACTTTTGTCCCCCAAAAAATAGAAAGTTAGAAAACAACAACCCTTATCACAAAAGAGAAGGAAATTCTATTCCTTAAATAAATCTGAAGAGAAATGTGCTTACATTTGCTGGTCAAAGACTTTGGAGAACACGAGATGAATGTAAAGAAATATGAACACAGTGTATCTGAAGTTATTTTTTTACTAATGAGTAAGAGAACTCACAGCTTGGAATTGTACAACAGAGCACCAAATCAAACTCTGTTGAGAGCTTTAGAGAGCCCTTGCCTCATTTAGCTAGTGGATTACAGCCTATATGTAAACAGGCTCCTGGGACCAAGGGCAACAGAGCTAATCTGAATTTTGGGAGTGATTACATAACAACTGGTAAGAGCTAAACTTTGTAGAACAAATCATATACAAGGCAGGCACAGAAATCATATGCAAGGTGGCCCAAAGAAACAGTTTTACCTTATGAGAGGGCGGAGGTAATTAATATAATTGTTCACATATGTACCTATAGGGAAATTACTAGAATTAAAATACATGTTAATAGCATTTAAATGCACATTTTCTATTCTTAAAGAATTATGAAGTCAGGATTATTTCATTAATACTTAAGCCCCAGATTTGTTAATTCTAGATTCATGTTATGTTTGCTTAATTTTATTTACTTCTTAAATACTGAGTTGTTGCCCTAACCTGTTTGGCTCAGTGGATAGAGTGTCAGCCTATGGACCAAAGGGTCCTGGGTTTGATTCAGGTCAGGGGTCCTAGATTTGATTCCTTGGTTGCAGGCTCCTCCCCGACCTGGGCGCTGGTCTAGGCTCATACAGGAAACAACCAATAGATGTAGTTCTCCCACATCAATGTTTCTCTCGGTCTTTCCTTCTCCCACTCTCTCTAAAAGATCAATGGAAAAATATTCTTGGGTGAGAATTAACAACAAGAAAAAATGTAATACTGAGTTTTATTTTGCTAGTTTATCGTAAATATTTCAAGATACTATCTAATGCCATGTTTTGAACTCCTAAGAACCTTATATTTATTTTTAGCTACATTGAAGTTACATTAAAATATTCCCCATCTCTGGATTATATTGATGATGACTGTTTTCATTTTTAATGAGAGAGAGCCTTCCTTTGACACATTTCAAAAATATGTCACCATATTCAAAGTGAGGGCTCTATTTTTGTGTTTTAAAGGGTCATAGATTTTATCATTCCTAGTATTCCTTGGCTTATGTCCATTGGTTATGTTTTAGGGCTGCTTAGATTTGTTAACAATGAAATATCTTTTTAAGGATTTAATCATAAATATATAAAGCTAATGAATTTCAATAAAGCTTATCCCAATGTAATATTTATCATCCATCAGATCTTCAATATGATATTCAAAACATATTTTCACTTTGATCACTTAATTGATCTTTATAACAATGTATTTTAATGTTTGGCGTAAAATGATTATTATGAGGATACATAAAATATATATGTTTTTCTTTTTCTGGCATTCTTGTGTCAACCCCACTAAGTAAGAAGAGTGGAATTGCGGCTACATGTTCACAACAACAAAATGCAAGCTGGCATTCAGCATGTTGTGGCCTGCCATGCATGACAGTTAAATGACAGAAATGCCCCAGATGTTCTGTATCACACTGAAAAAACTTTATATTCCAACTAACACAATTTTGGCACACCCTAGATAACTGTGAAAACCTTAAGTTTGACATTCTTGCCAGTCCATTGATATATACCACAAAATATAGTCATGCTTGTTGCATTATGTTAAAGCCAGTTATTCTGTTATCAATTCAGTTTTTACCTAGAAAACATCCTTGTTACTCAATGGCGAAAACCAGTAAGGATGAGCTGTAGAGTTTACTAGACCATTTACATCTGTGCATCTTCATATATTTACTATTATAGCATATTTTTCCAAAAGCATTTAGTTTCACCTTGTTTAAGTAAATTATGGTTTGCCCACACAAATGAATACATTATTCTATAATCATTAAAAATAAAGTAATAGATATTTTTGTGTTGTCTTAAGAAGATGCCCAAGCTATGTTGTTGAATGAAAAGTTAGGTGCAAAAAGTATATATGGCACAATCCACTTTATCCTGAACAGATACACATAGACACACATACACAAACACACAAATACCTCAGGGAGGTAGGATTTAAGCTGGAAGAATAGAAGAGGGAACTTAAAAATTGTCATTATATATTTTCTTGTGCTATAGTTGTAACTATTAAAAATAGTTTAATTTTACCTATTAAAAACTTAACTATAACTTCTTAAGTATTAACTTTAGGAATAAAATATATTTAATGAACTGTAAAAATTAGTTAAATTATTGACTGTGTACTATATGCCCATACAAACCCATGTTAATCACTAAACTAGTTGGGGAGAAGAGACGACCACAAATAAAAACAGAATGCATGAATTACTAGTTTATTTATGTAGTTTAGAATGTTAGCAGACTAGCAGTTTGGAAAATGGAGAAACAGATAAGTCTGGAGTACTTCAAAAGTTGTGATCACTGTGTTTATTAGGATAGCAAAGCCAGGATGAGTGGTGTGGCCAGCCTAATACCGGCACTCAGTTCTCTGTTTCTGTTAGAGGGATGTGGTGACTGTAGACTCAGGACTGAGGTAGTAGAAAACATATTTCAAATATATTGCCGCCATTTCTTAGATATCATAAATAATGAAAAGAAATAGGGGTGGGAAGGAATCTGGCCAAACAGCTAAAAAGAGAGCAGAGAGTAGATACCAAACAGAAGAAGGAAAATGTCAGCTAATGCAGAGCACAAATGCAAAGGTTTACTATGATGTTACAGGAACATTAGAGCCAAGTGAGGAGATAGAAAAGGGCAAGGTAGTCAGGGATGGGACCCTTTTTGTCCAGGCACCCCTGGACCTGCACAGTACATAGCCTACCCAGAAGTGTATGCTGTCCTCAAAGACTCTTCTTGATGTGGTCAGGGAATTGCTTGGAGGAAAGTATCAGTATTTTTCACTTGCTTTTAGAGACACTGTGACATATCACAAACTATGATAGACATAGCTCTAATAAGCACAATGTCTTGCAGGTTTACTGAATACAGTAAAATAAAGGATGACTAAGTGATTTTGCTTCATTCGAAGGGCCTGAAATAGGGCATTGAAATGGAGGTGACAAAGGCCTCTGTTTTGAAGTCATCAATAAAGAATTTGATGAGATGTGAGGCTTAAGTCAAATATTTGAGTTTTATGGTGAAGAAAGACCATAATAGAAAGTCTATGATAAGAACCTAATTAAAGATGCTAAAGATGATGACTACAGAAATAAAAGTCTGGCAGGTATGGCAAGAAATGAGACCCAGACTTCAGATGGAGGGTTTTCTATAGAGAGAAACCCCTCTACCTCTCTGAGAGGGCTCAATTAGAAGTTTCTTAACTACATTGTGAGCATCATGATGGCACAGTGCAAAACACATCAACACATCAAAAGCATTGAGTGAAAAAAATTTTACCCTGAATAAAAATAAATGGCATTCATTGGGCTTCTCCTAGACAATCTGTTTTCTCCATAAATTTGGGGGATTGGCCATCTTCTATTTTGATTGAACTAGCTTATACTATTATCCCTGTGGGCTCAAAATTTCCAGCAGGTAAGATGACAATATTATCTAGAATAGAAGACATGTAATAGAGATAGATAACACAGAAAAGAGTTTAGAAAGTGACATTTTTTGGAGGATAAATTTACACTGAACCTTCTATAGGATATAGAGATTCATTTTAAAATAACTTGATTTTTTTTTATATTCCAAGTTTGTTTTAGTAAACCATGTACAGTTGTTAATGTGCTAATTAAGCTACAAGAAAAAAAACTAATAAAACATTAAAATGGAACTGATCAAAGAGTAAAATCAAGGTTCTGTAATTCATACTAAACTCTCAGGAAAATACCAGATTTATGATTGCTGTAAAACACATTTTTGAGACAAATGTTACACAAATATATTCTCTATATAGTCAATACTCTTTTTAGAGAGAAAATATTTGTACCAATTTTTAAAATAAATGTATTGTTCACCTCTGCAACTATTTCTAGTCAGTAGAAGACACAACTTCCTGTATCTCACACTTTTGGTGATATGATGAAAGCTATGGAATCTCTAGTCAGAAAAAAAAAAAAGGAGAAAAAAATGCACACATCTGGAACCCAGTTGAAGAAACACTCAGAATTCCTGTTTCTTTTTTTATCTTCTTCATATCCTCTTTATCTGCTTTAGAGCCATAAGGAATTCCCCAGAGGCCTTGAAAGGATAAGTAAAGAGTAACATAGAAGGAAGAATTTGGTCTCCTTGTGTTTTTCTTTTTTAATGTAGATTAATGATTAATGATTAATGATCTAATTAATGATTGCTTCACAAAGTCATCATAAATCACAGTGGCCTGCAACTTGATGATTTGAAGCTGTAGTCTCATTCTTTAGTGCAGGTTTGACAGGATTTTGTTAAAATAATGATCATTGTGATTTACATGACAAGATGGAGGCTGACACATTTTAGCAGAGAAGGATTTGACCATTCTATTTCTGTATTTGGTTCACTACAGCAAGCACATACTAAGGCTTACAAGAATAATAGCATACTGTTTTACATATGACTTGATTTAACAGGATTATATTGAGATTGGCAAGTCTAGAATTTGTTCTGTCATAATAGCTATCATTTGTGGTTCATAATATTGGACTATTTTTCTTTCATGAGTTTGCATTTGATTTTTTCTTACTTCTGATCCCATATGATTCTTTGGAATATTTCTAAAATATTATGAGGGTTATGTGTATGTATGTATGTGTATGCTCACACACACATACACCTGTGAGTCTGTATGATTGGCTAGGAGTCAGCATCATCTGGATTCTAGTCAGTGAAACCAAAATATTGCCACCTAATAATTGTATGATTATAAGTGTTCTATATAACCTGTTTCCTTGTCTATGAATGCATGCAGTACTTTACCTGAGAATGTAATTTTGTTTGAGGTGGCACATAAAGTTTCTTTGTAAATAGATTCATTATGAAATTGTTATTTAAGTTCATTTTTAATTAACAAATATTCCTTAAAGAAGGATTTCTTTCTATATTGTTAATTAAAACATAGCTTTATTTTCTATATAATTATAGTTCATTATATATTATAGACATTTGTCTTAGAAAATAAAATCATTTCCTTAGCTCATAATACATATCATTGTTGGTAAAAGTTTTTATTGATTAGATTGCATTAATAATAGAGGGTATGAAGGCAAAATAATGGCCTCCCTAAGATAGACATCTATATATAACCTTACTAAACCATGGCACCTGTTAATGTTACTTTTCTTGGCACTTTACATGTTATTAAGGTTAAAAACTTTGTGATGAGGAATTGGAATCTGTCTTATAATATTCATGGGCCCTCAAAGTCAGAGAAACTTTCCTAGTGAGTTCAGAAGAGAGGATGATATGACTATAAAAGAATGGTCAGAGAGGTGCAATGTTGCTGACTTTGAAGAGAGAGAAAGGGGGCCAAAAGCAAACAAAACAAAACAAAACAAAACAAAACAAAACAAAACAAAATAAAATAAAATAAAATCAGTTTCTACTTCCTGTAGAAACTGGAAAAGGCATCCAAACAGATTCCTTCTTTGAGCCTTCAGACGGGATTACAACTCTGTTAACACCTTGATTTTAATCCAATAAAAACTATTATATGTCAAACTTTGAATTTATAGAACAATAAGATAATAAATTTGTGTTGTTTTGAGCATTAAGTTTCTGGTAATTTGTCATGGCAACAACAAAAATCTAATATACTGGGAAATGTTGATAAATTTAGACCTAGAAGTATAGATTTAATATATATATTTATATGGTAACATAAATTTCCAATATTTTTATGATATACATCATGTTCCAAATGTATTGCTTAATAATGACTGTTCTATAGACAAACATAAATATTAGCTACTTTGGGGTTGTTAAGTTTGGCTGGTGATGTGAGCTGTGAAAGAATTCACAACTAGAATAAAAGGTAGATGCAGAGAGAGGAAGTTTCTTTTATTTCCATGAAGGGAAAGGTCTGGTGCATTGCTAATCAATCCTGGGCAAGAAACAAGTGCTGCTCTTTTAAGCAGTGGCTGTTGCTAGGTGATAGGGAAGCGAGGAGGATTTTGGATTTAAGTTGAGCAGACATTAGGCAGGTTGTCTTAAACAGTGATAGTTTTGCTTGTTTTTTTTTTTTTTTTTCAGGAGACAGTTCAGGCAGGTGTCTTACCGAAGTGTCTTATCAGTATTTTTTCCAAGCCTGTAGAACATGCTTAGAGCAAAAGTTATGAAGAGCTCAAAAGAGGCTTGTTTGAAGGGGAAGGGGAAAGGGAACTTTCTATTAACTAGAGACTTCTTGGTGTGAACTACCCCTGGGTTGTAAAAACAGCAGGGAGGAGGGGTATGTAAGAATGTAACCTTGAGTGTAGCTTATCTTGTCCTTTAGTTTGAACAGAGGAGCTGTTTGAAAATAGAGGAGCTAACAATCTTGTGGTTTAATTACCAGGTGCTTCTCATAAATTATGGAAGGCTACAGCAAAGCAAAAGGAAGGCCTTGTTTCCTGTCCTTATAGGGGTCAAGACCATTAATGATTATATATGTTCGCCTCCTATCTCTTCCTAGAGGTAATTGAAATAGAAGTATATAAAAATCACTAAGCATATGGAAAAAAATGGTAATTACTAACTCTAAGAAAACCTGATTTCTGTACTTGAAAGGAAATATGATCAATAGAGGCTACTTAGAACAGCAGAAAATAATGATTACACTAATAAAAATGAAACAATTCTATATAAATTTAGTTAAATTTATTTTAGGAGAATGGATTCAAACAATAGAGAAACGATTATCTGTTATAGGGGAAAAGATCAATTTAAGGAAGTAGAATTATTGAGCTACCCTTAATGGAAATATAAATTTTTATGTGTATCTATCTATAGGTAATAGGGGTCTTGAGGAGACAGCATCTTCAAAGAATATCATACTTGGATTAATTCGTTTTCCATATATGTGAAAAAAATCATATATAGATTTGTTTTTCCCCAGGTAATAATGCATAACAGAAGAAACAGAAGTCCCCTCTAGAAATCCCCTGCTTTAGCTCCTTCTTCTGGTGTTAGCCCACAACATTTTAAAAAATGTAGGCCTACTACTATCTCTTAGTTCAACAACTTGGGATTTGGAGTCCCACCATATGTGGCAAGTATTGTACTTGCTTTTCTACTTACTACCTGTTCATAAATTCCAGAGGCAGATCCTCCTTACCTCCACTGCAACTTGTTAATAGATTATTCTCAACTAAGTTGTCCTTATCAGTATTTAATGTCTCAGCACCCGCTCATAGGTTTTCCAAGCATTTGTTAACTATGTCATCTGCTGGTTCTGACTCTCTCTTGGACATTTAAATGTTATAGTGAATAGCAGGCAGCTTGCAAATGAGGCTATGAG
Source organism: Pipistrellus hanaki (assembly GCF_964339955.1). Taxonomy (NCBI): domain Eukaryota; kingdom Metazoa; phylum Chordata; class Mammalia; order Chiroptera; family Vespertilionidae; genus Pipistrellus; species Pipistrellus hanaki. Next base: position 41,146,501 of record NC_140506.1, on the reverse strand, counting down.
GTGGCCTAAAGAGGAAGTGGTAGATGAGTGTAGCAGCCACAGAGCTGAATCCTGCAGCACCCCAAACAGAAAGTCTGAGAATTGATAGTCAGTGAGACAAGAGAGGAACCAGTAGGTGGTGGTAACCAAGAGAGAGAGTGGTTTCAAAGAGAATGAAGAGGTCAATTATGCTCAATTTAAGTGGAGAACAAGGCTGTCACCATTGCTTTCAGGATGCAGAAATCAATACGAACTCAGCAAGAGCAGAAAGAGCAGTTTCTGTGGAGTCCAATAGGCAGTTGGCCCATTTGAGTGAGTTAGAGAAGGCAGGCATCGCATGGTGGTGACAGGGTTCCTTCAGGTGCCTTTATCTAAAACATCAATCTACAGTTCACTTTGTTTCCAAAAATTAGCTTGTATTAGTTTTTTCAGTTTTTACTCAAACACTCTGTACTCTTCAGATACGGAAATAGTTTCATTTTAATTTTAAAATAGGCATTTACTGTTCATCGAGTTTGTGCCACTCTCCTAGATCCTGGGGGAAATGCAGAATAAAACAAAAGTTATTCTGGAATATAAATTTTATCCATAAAAATCACTAAAATACCTTACTAAAGGGGAACATTGATCCAATCGTAATAGGGTGCCTGCTTAGCTAGTCTGAACTTCACTGCCTGGAGCTCCCAGTATGTAGAGCTGGAAAGGAAGATGATCGCCCCAGGGCAGGGAAGGAGAGATGGAGTTTAATATATTTTTTGTAACTGCCTAATGCTTGTTTGTGTTGGGGGGAAAAAAGAAAAAGAAAGTAACTGACAGGTATAAATTGCCCACTGTGTGTCCCATACTAAGGTTGTTGCTGCTTTTTGTTTAGTATAAATTAATTCTTACAGCAAACTGAGGCAAATTTTACAAATGAGGAAACCTAAACTAGAAGTCAAGTAGCTATAAATGTGGACCTGATACAAAGTGGTAAAACCCAACTGTGAAGTAAAGACACATTAACTCCTGTCCCCTGTAGACAATTAATGTTCCCTCCCTACGTGACTGCTGATGGCTTGAGTCAATGGACACAGTCTTGGGCCAAGGTGTGTTACCCTATGGTAAATGGTATTTGTGTAATAGTTAAGAAACACAGAGAAATAAATCAACCCAAGTTTTTATGGAAATAAATAGTGGCAGTGACTATCAGTCTGCCTTATTGTGTTTATAAATAAATTAGGAAACTTGCTTAGTTGTGTCTTTTAAGAGTAGTTTAAAGATTATATCCATAATCATAACTCTAATTACTATTTTTAAAATAAAGCAATTAGCTTTCAGAAATTAGTCATTACATTAGGGAAAGTTAGTAGGTCTCCCCCCCCACACACACACACTTATACATGAAATATTTTGAATATTCAAAAGAATATTTAAAGCTTTAATTTAACTTAATTAATCTCTATGATAGGCATCCTTTAATATCCACTGTTATAATGACAAATGTTCCTCTTGATTTAGTAATAATGCCTATATTTGTTATGTGTAAATATCATTTTATGAATTACTTTAGATGATTTCAATTAGTGGTTCATATTCTTAGAGCATGAATGAGGTCTCACATTATTTTAGGGTGGAGTAACATCCTTCCTTCAAATGACACACTAATCAAATATATGAGTTAAAATTAACACACCTACATATTCACACTTATAGAGTTGTTATTTTTAAAAGTTGTATTTACAATGATATTTTCTTTTAATTTCCTCTATGCTATTATGTATGGCATAGGAAGAGAAAAAGTACTAACATTTTCCATTTTCTCATGAGTGTTGAGTCTTCTGCCATTTCCTGTTCTGGCCATGATTCTTGCATTGAATTATCTGTGCAACATTTATGGGAACTAAAAAGTTATTCCAGATAAACTTACACTTTATAGACATGTATAAATAAATATTAAAGTAGATCGCACTGTAATGTATGCTGCATTCTATTTTCTGGCACATCTCAATTTTGCCATTGCTTCTAGGTAGTGACATAATGCCTTGAAAGTGGGGGTTCTTCAGTGTAGAGTCTAGAGTCAATATGTAGCAATAGTGTAACCTGGGCGGGTTATATTTTATTTTTATTTTTTTATTTAGTTTTGTTGCTTTCAGAGAGGAAGGGAGATGGAGAGAGCGATTAAAACCATGAGAACCTCCTGAACACCCCCTACTGGGGATTGAGCCTGCAACCTGGGCATGTGCCCTTGAATGGAATCAAACCCAGGACCCTTCAGTCCACAGGCCAATGCTCTATCCACTGAGCAAATCAGCTAGGGCACCCTGGGCAGGTTGTTAACCTCTGAATGTGGTCAGATGAGGATGATAATGGTGCTTAATTTATTGTTGGAGATTAGGGAGGTAATGCACATAATATGGTACCACTGCAACATAAATCTAGTAAGCACACAAGAAAGATTAGCCAATAAATATTGACTAATATATTTCTAACTGAAAAATCCACATTAAAATGCTTTAAAATGCTTTCAGATTAATGCATTCTGGATGCAAGACGTGTGTGTGTGTGTGTGTGTGTGTGTGTGTGTGTGTGTGTGTTTTAATATAATAATCCCGTTAGTTGGTATAGTGAGATATAGATGGATGCATGAATGGATAGATGGATGGATAGATATATACATCTGCCAAAAGACTAAGCTTTGATGATGTTAGTTACAAATCATTTTATTTCTTATGAATATTTGTGGAGCATGTATGGCCAGTTGAAACTGTTCACAGCGCTTCCATCTGGATGATGACTTGCATTATGGTTATTATGGCACATGCAATTTTTAAAAGTTATTTTTAAAGCATGTAATTTGGACCTACATTTTGAATGCTGTCATACTTTATGTATTTTATATAAACACTTGCAGATGGGATATAGAACATTTTTCTGTTTCCAGAAAAACCAAAAGAAGATGTATTTACATGTCCATATAAATATATTAAGAGTTTGTTGTGAAAAATAATGTGTACACAGAATAGTGAATAAAAACAAATATATGTTGGGATGAATTAATTATTTAAAAGAGAAAATGTATGCAGCCATCACCTGGTCTTAAAAGCTCTAAGCCGGATGGGTTATATCTGGTTTCCCTTTCTTACCACAGCCCTGTCTGCCCTCCATCTTTTCCACATTTGCCAAAGGGAACATTATCTTCATTTGTATGGTAATCGCTCCCTTGATTGTTTTACTATGCTACAATACAACCTGAAAATGTACCCCTAAAGGATATAGATTTGCCAGTTTTAAAATGTTTCCTTTATGGAAAGACTTAACTGGGACACATGTGTATTGAACTGACATGGTTCACTTTCCAGTATTTATGGGTAAGACCATGCTTGATATAACAAGAGATGCTTGTGATGAAACTAACACAATGTCTAAGAGCATGGATTCTAGAGTCAGAGAGTTGGTGTCCAGCCCCCCAATCAGCTTTAATAACCTTGAGCAAGTTGCCCAGCCTCCCTGTAACTCAGGTTCCCCAACTATAAAATTAGATAATAATACTGTTAACTCAGAGTTACTAGGAAAATTAATTTAATAAACTTTGTAAAATACTATGGAATCATTAAGAAAATCTAACAACAGTTGCACTTGTGTTGTTAGCAATAACCCTTGGTTTACTCATGAAACCATGAGTTTCTAGTATTTAATGTACTCATCAGTCTGTGAAATCACTATCAGTATATACTATGAGAGCCAATTATTATAATGATAGTTTATCTTTAAAAAGTACTTTAAAATAGTGAGGATGCAATCGTAACATCATACTTTATCTTCAGCCCTTAACGACAAACAGTCTCTCCTCTGCCGTGGGGAGTGTATATAATTGATGATGGTGTGACAGTATGTTGCACAGGTCTGTGCCATGCTTTTGTCTGTCTTGTTTCTTCTGTGCACAGCTGAGAGAATAAACAAAAAAGCACTAATAAAGAGCGAATACTTTTTTTTGGTTCCAGAACACTACATTCTATTCAGCATAAGATAGATCTGAAATTTCAACTTTCCTTTAAAATTTGATTCTGAAAACAAGCTCTAAGTTTTGAATATTATGATTTTGAGGGTTTTTAAAAAATGATGTGGTCAGCACATTGGTATTCACAATCATTGTTAGTAGATGGGCATAAGAGAGGGAGCATCTTGTAACAGAAAGATATAAAGCTGACGTATGAATTTGTTAGGGCTGCCATCATAAAGTACCATAGATCAGGTGGTTTAAAAGACATAGATTTATTTTTATCTTAATGTCTTGAGGGTAGAAATCAAAGATCAAAGTGCCCAAAGGGTGTGTTCCTTCTGAGGCTGTAGATGGCCATGTTCTTCCTTTGTCTTCACATGGTCCTTCCTCTGCACCTTTCTGTATCCAAATTTCCTCCTCTAATAAGAAACCAATCACTGGATTAGAACCCATCCTAATGATCTTATTTTAACTTAGTTTCCTTTCTGAAGATCCTGTCTCCAATACAGTCACATTCTGAGGTCCTGGGGGTAAGGACTTCAACATATAGTTTTGGGGGACACAAATCAGCCCCAAACACCTAGATATCAGGATAAAGTTTACATCCTCTAGATTTCTAAATAAAGCTGGAATATAAAACAAGCAAACAAGCAACATAATAAATAGAGTATGTGCCACAATGTATGGCTTTTGGTTTTAATGTTACACACTTCACATTCTGTTACTTTATCTAAATAAGTTTACTTAAACTTAACTATTAATATAATTGTTTCTTTACAGTTTTCTTCCCTCAAATCAACAGAAGAGCTCAATTATGCAAACACATTGCTGTTTGAGTTTTGCACACCATGTCTCCCTTTTGGAACATACCCTTTCCCAACTCCTCAATGGTGGGATGTTACTCCTACTTCCCTGTTCTGTTCATTTTTTTTTTTTCATAAGCACTGACACATGCTCAAATTGTCATATATACTTCCTCCATGATGACTCATTTAATCACTTATTCACTCCTTGCAAGCTGTTGTCTGTCCCTAGTTACTCACCTAAAAAAGAACCAAGGGCCACTAGGTGGTGAATCTAGTGGGTATTCTTCAGTCTGTACCTTACCTGACTCACTGTCAGTAATTGGTATGGTTGGCGCTCTGATTCTGAGAATACTACTTTCCTTTTGATAGCAGTCACTCCCTTTCATCCTTCCATCCTTCAGATGAATCTCTCTAGGTATTCTTTCTCATGTTATTTTTTTCTCCAGAAACAAATGGATATACTGACGCTGTTAGTAACACTATCTGATAGTATTATTATCAGACTCCTCTAACTTTTTAAGTTAAGAAGCTGCTTAAGCACTAAAGTGTATTGTGGAAATAAAAACTTTAACACTTACATTTTATATTCTTGCACAGAAACATTCTGACAGCCCACTGTCATTTTAATATCTCAGGGCCTAATAAAATAATTAAACACAAACCCTTCCTGCTTTCTAGGTAAGATTCTGTGGAGGATATATTAGTGAGCATCTCAGATCCCCGATCAGGAACAAAGCTTTCATTTTTTTTTAACATCAGGGAGTATTGTCTCCTGAAAGCTTCAAAGTTAGTTCCTGCCAGTAACTGTCCCGGCCAAGGGAACTGCTTCATTGAAGATTGCACCCCTTCCTTGGGGACTGCCCACATTCAAGGAGTGGTCAATGCTATTAAAAAAGAAACAACTGGCCCAAAATAGAGTCGCCTGTGCTCCAAGTCAGCAAACCAAGGGTTAAAAAAAATTGCAGTTTCAACCTCTTCCAGGTATGTGAACTTTAGCCTACTAATTTTGGAATTACCTGATCACTATCAGCGAGGTCATCTGTACTGTAGCCTCCCTCCCCCAGACTTTACCCCAAAGGAAAGTGATTTTATCTTAAGTCATGCTTTATTAGAAACTGTCTTTTTCTACCCTCTTCTGCCTAAAAAAGCCTATTTTTACAGCTCCTAAGAGCTCATTTCCACCTGCTAGATGTCCAATTTACAAATCTTTGAATAAAGTCAATTAGATCCTCAAGTTTATTCAGTTGAATTTTTTTTTAACAGTGCAAAAACAAAGAACTGGCTTCAATGCAAGAGAGCTTGGAAGAGCAGCCCTGACCTCTTTTTGTCCATTCCTGCTTCCCTTATTCCATGCAAGTGTTCTTCCTATATGCAAAGCTCTATTTCAGTGTGTGCTGTATGGGGAGTCCCATCTGAACATAAATCATCTCTAATACATAAGATATTGAATACATGTGCTGTTTCTTATAGCTGTATTTCTATCCTTAAACAGACTGCTCACTAAACTCTTGCTTTACTCTTGATACCATTATAATTAGCTAGTTACTAATAATGGGAAAAGAGAAGAGGCGGAGCTTGAAGATGGCGACCGAACAGTCGGACTTGTTCTGACTCTGGTCCCAGAACAGATAAAAGTAACATCTGAGTCGCTCAGGGAGGGTTGATTGGCAGCTGAGGGGCAGCAGAGGTTTCAAGGAAGCTAGGCAGCGATCCGCTGGACAGGATTTCCAGCCGGTGGCCAACACAGCCACAGCGGCGGCCGCAGCGGCTGCGGCGGCGGCAGAAGCAGCGGCGGCGGCGCTGTGAGAAAGGAGTGGCTTCTCTGAGGCCTGGAAAGCCCACTGCGGAGAGGTCCATCCAGTAGCTGAGACGCCCGAGTTGGCGCTGGCGTGTGGATTCAAAGGAGTTCTTCGGTCACCCACGGAAAGGTCAGAATTTGCGGGGAAAGCCTGAGAGATCGCGGTCCCGTGGTGCCGGCAGCCACAGTAGACGGGGAGTTCCGGCCCCGCCTCCATGCAGCGCCCGCAAAGCTGAGCCCTAAGAAGGCTGCAGCGACATCTAGTGCTGGGTTTGGCATAAGCTTCCCCAGAAGCGGGAATTTTTTTTTTTTTTTTTTTTTTTTTTTTAAAAGCCAGGGGACACGGGACAGAGTGTTAAGAATCGCGGCTGTCCCGCCAAGGGCGGAACATCTGGTCACCTCGGCGCCTGATCCCCTTCACCCCCTAGCTTTGGAATACTAGGGAAGATCAGCCTAGTTGGGCATATCCGGGGAATTTGCAGGGAGAAAGTGCCTCCCTGGAAACAAGGGATCGGAGCCAGAAGAGATAGTCTGGGAGCCAGCTGGCACCCTGCCAGCTAGAGCCATAGAGAAAGAAGGCCGGAGCAACCAAAAAGACTGGGAGGTCAAACTGGAAACACTGACACCTAAGAGCTGAATTACAAACTGCCCTTCTTTTTTTTTTTTTTTTTTTTTTTTTTTTTTTTTTTTCCTTTCTTTTCTTTTGTCTTTTAATTAATCAAAAATAAATGGACACAAATATCTAAGATATAGTCTACTAAAAATTAAGGATTACCTTACAAAACTGAGGTGCAGTGGAAAGCTGGGAACTGCAAGACTGTCTGGTCCGAGAATCAGAAGTGCCAAATACATTAACTGAGGAAGTGAGTGACCAGTACTGGTCATTTTTATGCTAATTTTGCTATACTTTATTTTATTTTCATTTTTTACATCTTTTATTTAATTTTCATTTTTCATATCTTTTACTTAAGAAACAATTTTTTTTCTTTTTTCCTTACTTGATTTTACCTTTTCAATTACTACATTTTTCAATCTCTATCACTATTACTACTGCTATTTTGCAATATTTTTAAAAAAAAAATTTTATTTATTTTTTTTTCTTTTCTTTCTTTCTTTTCTTTTTTTTCTCTCTCTAGTACCATTTTATTTTTTCTTTATTTTACATTGGGAGTAACCTTCATTCTATTTTAATCTCTACTATAGCATCATTCAACCCTATCTCAACTCAACCTTTACACTATCACTCTCTTACTAAACTTTACCCTTTAGTCTACAGTTTATCCTATCCCTTTCCGGCTTTAGTTTTTCCTCTATTCTCTCTATACCCCCTGCTAAAGCTCTCACTATACTTATAGACCTAAGTTCCAACCCCTGATCCAAGTGTATAAATACCAATCTCTGCACTATATTAACTAGTTAAAAAAAAAAAAAAAAAAATCCATTCTCCCCTCTATCCTTTTCGCATTGTATGTGTGAAGGTTGATTATTGTGAATTTTTATGCCTTTTAGTGATATTGTTATGCTTATTCCTGTATTGTTATTGTTGCTTTGTATTTTTTTTTAAATCCTCTGTTTTTGTTTGTTTATTTTACTTCTGTATATCATAGCCTTACTTAATAATAGTGGATATTGTAGTTTGTATTAATCTCCAAGTATTGTTACTGGCATTGGCTGGGTCCAGAGGTTTTTCTATGGCAATTTTCTCCATATATATATAGTTTGTTTCCCATTTCTCTTTTAGTTTGCTTCTTCTCTCTCTTTCTCTCTCTCTCTCTCCCTCTTCTTTTTTTCCCTGTTTTCCAACTTCATTTTGTCATTACTTTTTTCTTCTTCTTCTTTTTCTATCTCTTTATCCCTCTTTTTTTTTAATTTACTTAATTTTTTTTTTTAATTTTAATTTTATTTTTTTTTAATTTTTCTTTATTCTATTTTTACCTTTATTCCTTCTCTCCTAGCCCCTAAGTTGCCTTTCTCTAGTGGTCACCTTTATTAGAGGTTATTAATATTGTAAATACATTCCTGTTAAGTGCCGCTTGTGTTGTACCTGGTAGTGTTGTATTTTGTACCTCAAAATCAACGCAGGAGAAGGAATACCACATAACCAGACATCCTGAAAAGAGAGGCCATGGGGAGACAAAAACATAGTCCGCACTTGAAAGAAAAGCAGGCATCACCAGAAAAGGAAGTAAACGAGCCAGAGGTAAGCAGCCTGCCAGAGCAAGAATTCAGAGTAATGATCATAGCATGGCTAAAAAGAATGGAAGAGAAATTTGACAAAAGCCAAGAAGAAATGAGAAAGAACCATGAGGAAATGAAGGAGAGCCATGAGGAACTGAAGAAGAACCAAGAAGAAATGAAAAGTGACATCGCTACCATGAAGAACTCAATAGAAAGCATCAAGAGTAGACTAGATGAAGCAGAGGACCGCATCAGTGAGCTAGAAGATAAGATGGAAAAAAATACCCAAGTAGAGCAACTTCTAGAAAAAAAGATTAAAAAGCAGGAGGAGAGCCTACGGGAGCTTTGGAACAAAACAAAACAAAATAATATTCGAATAATAGGGGTTCCAGAAGGAAAGGAAACTGAGGTAGACATGGAAAAAGTATTTCAAGAAATAATGACAGAAAACTTTCCTGAAATAGAAAAGAAAAAACCCACACAAATCCAAGATGCCCGCAGAGTCCCAAGCAAAATGAATCCCAGAAGACAGACTCCAAGGCACATTATAATTAAATTGGCAAACAACAACGACAAAGTAAGAATCTTAAAAGCAGCCAGAGAGAGACAGAAAGTTACATACAAAGGAACCCCCATCAGACTAGCAACTGATTTCTCAACAGAAACTTATCAGGCCAGAAGGGAATGGGATGAAATATACAAAGTCATGCAAAGGAAGGGTCTGAATCCAAGAATACTGTACCCAGCAAGGCTATCAATCAAAACTGAAGGGGAAATCAGGAGCTTCACAGACAAAAAAAGACTGAAGGAATTTATCTCCACCAAACCAGCAATACAAGAAATGCTAAAGGGTCTACTGTAAAAATAAAGAAATAAGAAGTGAAGAAGGAACACGGGTATAGAATAAAAATGGCGTCAAATGAGTACCTATCAATAATAACCTTAAATGTAAATGGATTAAATGCTCCAATCAAAAGACATAGGGTAACAGATTGGATAAGAAAACAAGACCCATACATCTGTTGTCTACAAGAAACCCACCTCAGAAAAAGAGATGCACACAGACTGAGGGTGAAGGGATGGAAAAAAGTTTTCCAGGCAAATGGAAATGAAAAAAAAGCTGGGGTAGCAATACTTATATCTGACAAATTAGATCTCAGAGTGAAGGACATAACAAGAGATAATGAAGGCCACTTCATAATACTAAAGGGAACAATCCAACAAGAAGAAATAACCCTGGTAAATATATATGCACCCAATACAGGAGCAACCAAATACATTAAAAAACTGCTAGAGGACATTAAGGGAGAGATTAATAGCAATACAATCATAGTAGGAGATTTTAATACCCCACTGTCACCCTTCGACAAATCATCTAAACAAAAAATCAGCAAAGAAATATCAATCCTAAATGACTCACTAGACCAGATGGAATTAATTGACATCTTCAGGACACTCCACCCCAAAGCCACAGAATATACATTCTTCTCAAGTGCACATGGGACATTCTCAAAGATAGACCACATTTTGGGACATAGGCAAAGTCTCTTCAAATTCAAGAAGATAGAAATCATATCAAGTATCTTCTCAGACCATAATGGCATAAAACTGAAAATTAACTACAATAAAAATAATCCAAAGAAATCAAACACATGGAGACTAAACAGCTTGCTATTAAACAAGGACTGGGTTACCAGAGAAATCAAGGAAGAAATTAAAAACATCCTGGAAACAAATGACAATGAAAGCACAACAATCCAAAATCTTTGGGACACAGCAAAAGCAGTTTTGAGAGGGAAGTTCATATCCTTACAAGCCTATTGCAAAAAACTAGAAAAAATAGTAACAGATGATCTAACTCTACAACTCAAAGAGTTAGAAAAGGAGCAACAAGAAAAACCCAGTGTAAGCAGAAGGAAGGAAATAACAAAAATCAGAGCAGAGATAAACGACATAGAGACCAAAAAAACAATACATAAGATCAACAAAACCAAGAGCTGGTTCTTTGAAAGAATAAACAAGATAGATGGACCTCTAGCCAGGCTAACCAAGAAACAAAGAGAGAGGACCCAAATAAACAAAATCAGAAATGAAAGAGGTGAAATAACAACAGACCCCACCGAAATACAACGGATTGTTACAAAATACTACGAACAACTCTATTCCAACAAACTGAACAACCTGGAGGAAATGGACATATTCCTAGAAAAATACAAACTTCCAAAACTCAATCAGGAAGAATCTAAAAATCTCAATAGACCAGTGACTTGGGAAGAAATTGAAACAGTCATCAAAAAGCTTCCAGCAAACAAAAGCCCAGGGCCAGATGGCTTCACAGGAGAGTTTTACCAAACATTCAAGGAAGAACTAAAACCTATCCTCCTCAGACTATTCCAAAAAATTCAAGAGGAAGGAACACTTCCAAACTCCTTCTATGAAGCCAGCATCACCCTAATACCAAAACCCGATAAAGACAACTCAATGAAAGAGAATTACAGGCCAATATCCCTCATGAACATAGATGCCAAAATCCTCAACAAAATTCTAGCAAATCGGCTCCAGCAGAGCATCACAAAGATCATACACCATGACCAAGTAGGATTTATACCAGGAATGCAAGGTTGGTACAATATCCGCAAATCAATAAACGTGATACATCACATAAACAAGTTGAAAGATAAAAATCATATAGTCATATCAATTGATGCAGAAAAAGCATTTGATAAAATCCAACACCCTTTCCTGATAAAAACTCTTAACAAGGTGGGAGTACAAGGATCATACCTCAACGTAATAAAAGCTATATATGATAAACCCACAGCAAACATCATACTCAATGGGCAAAAACTAAAACCATTCCCTCTAAGAACAGGAACAAGACAGGGATGCCCACTATCGCCACTCCTCTTTGACATAGTACTGGAAGTACTAGCCATTGCAATTAGACAAGAGGAGGAAATAAAAGGCATCCAAATTGGAAAAGAAGAAGTAAAGTTATCCTTATTTGCAGACGACATGATATTGTATATAAAAAACCCAAAAGACTCCATTAAAAAACTAATTGGCTTAATAAATGAATTTGGCAATGTAGCAGGATACAAAATTAACACCAAGAAATCTATGGCATTTCTATACACCAACAGTGAGTTTATAGAAACAGAGACTAAAAAAGCAATTCCATTTACGATCGCACCAAAAAAATTAAGATACCTAGGAATAAACTTAACTAAGGAAGTAAAGGACCTATTTGCGGAAAACTACACGACACTGAAAAAAGAAATAGAGGAAGATGTAAACAGATGGAAGAACATACCATGTTCATGGATTGGTAGAATCAACATCATCAAAATGTCCATACTTCCTAAAGCAATCTATAAGTTCAATGCACTCCCCATTAAAATACCAACGGCATATTTCACTGACCTAGAAAGAACTCTCCAAAAGTTCATTTGGAACAATAAAAGACCCCGAATAGCCACAGCAATCCTGAGAAAGAAGAGTAAAGTAGGAGGTATCTCAATACCAGACTTCAAACTGTATTACAAAGCCACTGTTCTCAAAACAGCCTGGTACTGGCACAAAAACAGACATATAGATCAATGGAATCAAATCGAGAACCCAGATATCAACCCAAATCACTATGCTCAATTAATATTTGACAAAGGAGGCACTAATATACAATGGAGTCAAGACAGTCTCTTCAATAAATGGTGTTGGGAAAATTGGACAGATACATGCAAAAGAATGAAACTAGATCACCAACTTACACCATACACAAAAATAAACTCAAAATGGATACAGGACTTAAACATCAGACGGGAAACCATAAAAATACTTGAAGCATCCACAGGCAACAAAATCTCAGACGTATGCCAAAAAAACTTCTTCACTGATACTACCCCTAGTGCAATGGAAGCTAAAGAGAAAATAAACAAATGGGACTACATCAAAATAAAAAGCTTTTTTACAGCAAAAGAAACCATCAACAAAACAACAAGAAAGCCCACTGTGTGGGAGAACATATTTGCAAATGTTACCACTGATAAAGGTTTAATCTCCAACATCTACAAACAGCTTATACAACTAAATAAAAGGAAGATGAATGATCCAATTAAAAAATGGGCAATGGACCTAAATAGAATATTTTCAAAAGAAGACAGAAGGAAGGCCAAAAAGCACATGAAAACATGCTCAAAGTCACTAATTATCCGAGAGATGCAAATCAAAACAACAATGCGGTACCATCTCACACCTGTCAGAATGGCCAACATCAACAAATCAACAAACGACAAGTGTTGGCGAGGTTGCGGAGAAAAAGGAACCCTCGCGCACTGCTGGTGGGAATGTAGACTGGTGCAACCACTGTGGAGAACAGTGTGGAGTTTCCTCAAAAAACTGAAAATGGAACTCCCATTTGACCCAGTAATCCCACTTCTAGGAATATATCCCAAGAAACTTGAAACACCAATCAGAAAGGATATATGCACCCCTATGTTCATAGCAGCACAATCTACAATAGCCAGAATTTGGAAACAGCCTAAGTGTCCGTCAGCAGATGATTGGATCCAAAAACTATGGTACATCTACACAATGGAATACTATGCTGCCATAAAAAAGAAGGATTTCTCATCATTTGCAGCATCCTGGATGGAATTGGAGAACATCATGCTGAGTGAAATAAGCCAATCAATGAAAGAGAAACACCACATGACCTCACTCATTTGTGGATAATAAAGAACATTATAAACTGGTGAACCATAAGATAGATATAGAGACAGTATATCAACAAGTAGACTGTCAAGTTACAGTGGGGACGGGAGGAAGATCTGGGGGAGATAATAGATCAACCGAAGGACTTGTATACATGCATATAAGTGCAACCAATGGACACAAAACTCTGGGGAGGGAGGGGATGTGTGGGAGGGAGGGAGGGGGTAAAAAAAAAAAATCAATAAAATATATTAAAAAAAAAAAAATAAATAATGGGAAAAGAGCAAAAGGGAGGCCAGACATTATAAGCATGGCCATTTGGGCAGCTTTACCAGGAAGCTGCAATTCTGCACTCCCCAGGGAATCACTGGTTGATTCACTGCAGAACACTGGCAGTGAGGGTGGGGGAGGTGTTCAAACAGGGTGAAGTTCATGCATGCATGGTGAAGTTCAGGGTGACTAGGGAAAGTACTTGCCTGCCCATCAAGTCTGGGGAACAATGGATTGGCCAGGATGGGTGGAGCCAATGCAAGCCCATGAAAATTTGGGAATAAATTCCCTAAATAATTCTCTTTTGGCTCTTGGCTCACGGGGCTCTTTTGTACCTACTTCCTTGCATTTGCCCATATGGCCATGGCCATGAGGACCCCCACAAGCAATAGACTAATAGACTAATAGGCTGCAGTTGGGAACACAAGCTACGCTAGCCTGATGCTGGACTGGAGTGTGCAAATATGGAGCAGACATTCTGGACCATGACTCTGATTTTAGCCATGCTAAAGGCAAAATGGGATTTCTTCCTTGACAGGATTGCGGGAAATGAAACCTTGGAACCTCAGGGGTATGATTCCACAGAAATAAGCTTTTTACACATCCTCCCATGCAAGTCTCAGAAAATTCCTTTTCTTGAGATATCGTGAAAAGCCCACTCACACTAGCAACAGATGGAGATGTGGGCCTCTCTCCACTGGTAGCACTCTGACTATAATTGGAAATAAAATATTCTCTACAACGGAATACTTTAACCTTGGAAACCTTGCCTATATTATAATCTGCCTGGTAACCCAATGTAAAATGTCAATATATGTTACTACCATTTCAATATATGGTTCCAAAAAGAAAAGAAAGGTAATGTCTGCCCAAGAGTGAGGATATGTGATAACTGAGAATCATACAAGTAACAGCTGCTTGTAGAAATGAATAGAACCAAAGAGAGAAAAAAATCTCACAACCTAAATCAATTAAGAGTTACTGTTTTTCTTTACTATATTGATTTTCATTCATTCATTCATTCATTCATTCGATCAACTTTAACTTAAAAATTAACTATGGGACACTCAGCTGCTGCACAAAAATTGCTTGTTAGTATGGGAACTCCACTTCCCACTTCTCCCCCAACATTGGAATTATTAGAATCATTGTTCTGGGTACTGGTCCAGTCTTATCAGGTTAATGCCAGAATCCATTTCAACTGTCAGGGCTAAGTTATACTTCATGTTAAAGTTTTTGAATATCATCCATACAGTGAGAATTTTGAGTAGAGGGGTAACATGATCTGACATGCTTTGACAAAATTTTTCTTCTTACATGTGATGAAATACTGAAAGAGGGAAGGGTTAAAGAAACCACTTGGTTTATCAAATTAATCTAGGCAAAAGATGATCAAGGATTGAACTCCAGTGTCAACAAAAGAGGGGTGAAACGTGGTCAAATTCAAGATGTAGTGTGAAGTCAGAGCCAACAGGAACTGCTGACAGAGAGGAAGCAGGTATGAGAGAAAGTAATGAGTCATGACTGCCTCTGAGGCTTTTGGCTTGAGCAAGTGGTAGAATGAAGTTGACATTAACTGAAATTAGAAAGATAGCAGTGAAAGGAGGCTTGAGGGAGATGATCAGAAGGTTGGACGTGTTAAATTTAAGATGCCCATTAGTCACCCAAGTGAGATTGTAATTAGAAGTCTGGAGTTTAAGGGGATACAGGCTGGAGGTAAAATGTTAAGAATCATCATTCTATAGATGGTACCTAAAGATGAAGTCACACAGAGAGAATATAGATGGAAAAGGAAAGAAGTGCAAGAACTGAGCCCCCAAGCACTCTAAAATTAAGAGTTAGGGAGGAAAATGAAGAGCCTGCAAAGAAGGAATGGCCAGAGAAGTAGGAGGATAACTGGGGCAGAGGGGTGTGGGGAACAACTGTTTGGAAGCAAAGCAAAGCAAATTGCTTACATAGGAGGCTGTGCTCAACTGTGTCAAATGCTGCTAACTGAGCAAGCATGACAAGGACTAATAACTGCATGAAGCAATGTTATCAATTCCAAAGGGTTGCTCTGCGTTTTCCCATATGACCATGTCAACACCAGACCTGCGACTCTGTCCTTTTGTTATCAGGGAAATGGGGATATCCCCTTCCCCATTAAGTGATGGGGGGGTGGGGCGGAGTGCATTTGATATCTTAAGAAAAAGAATTTTCTGAGACTTCCACGGGAGAATGAGTGATTTTTATTTGCATGGCGTTATATTCTGGGTTTCCAAAGTTCAATTTCCTTTAGTCCAGTTATAGGAGAAGTATAGCTGGGGTTTCTGTAGAACTAGAAGCAAAACGAGTGTCCAAAGTTTCTGTCTCATGTTGCAACTGGGTCCTGTTCAGCATCAGGCTCATTGCAGTCCCTTTGTCCATTGTGTGTGGGGTCCACATGGCCATGGGCCATGCCACTGAATGTAGAGGAGCAAAGAGAGGAAGCCTGATTCCGGCAGTCGGACATTCCTTTTATAATCTGGGACTGCTGACTCCTAACCACTTGCCTGCCTGCCTGCCTGATTGTCCCTAACTGCTCCCCTGCCAGCCTAATTGATACCTAACTGCTCCCCTGCTGGCATGATCGTCCCCAGCTGCCCTCCTCTGCTGGCCCAATCGCCCCCAAACTGCCTTCCCCTGTGGGGCTGAGAACCTGGGGGACTCTGGCTGGATGAAGCAGGGATGAAGGACTGGGGGACTCTGGCTGGATGAGGCAGGCCTGAGGGGACTGGGCACTGCTATCTTGTGCCTGTGGGTGCTGCCATCTTGTGAGGGCATGGCAGTCAATTAGTATATTCCCTATTTATTGGCAGTGGGCACCACCATCTTGTGAGGGTATGATGGTCAATTCGCATATTCCCTCTTTATTAGATGGGATGGTGCTGGCAAAATGAAGTTTACAGCTGTTCATATGGAAAAGACCTACAAGTTATAATTATTACAGTAGTTTTATTAACCCTGCAATTTGTGTACTCACAACTGTAAACCTACCTTTGCCAACCCCTGTATTTGCATATATAGCTTCATCTAACAATAGAAGGTAAGCTATCACCAGCCAAAGGAGGCTGCCTTGTGTCTCCTGTTATGTGGCTGCCTTCCCCTCTCATTACCTGGATTAGTCTTTGGTCACAGACATCTTAGATAGGGTGCTGTTTTCAGAAGAGCACTAATAAAATGCTATGTAAAACATGAAATAGGATTCGTACAGTCCTCCCCAGCCTTCTGTACTAAGATGACTGAGGCACTGTGAGTGGTCTAAAGGGTGGGCAGAGCTCCCAAAGTTCAGCTTAAAGCCCCAAGGAGAGAAGAGGCGCGTTCATTACCGATGCTCTGCTGGGAGCCCTGAGGCTGCACAGCTGAGGATCAGCCTAATTGATTTCAACCTGAAGCACAGGGCCATCTTATGAAGGCAGGAGAAAAAAGTCATGAATAGAAAGAGCAGTGTATCTCAAATCTTTAAAAGAACAAATAGATTCTACATTGTTTTATATATTCTGTTGCCCTATTAACCTCATAAGATATAAAATATACAAGGAAGAAAATCAAGAGTCCCTTATATAAATAATCCAAGTAAGTGTATAATGTGGATTTCTGGCTTAAGTTCATCAAAAAAAGCAAACATACCAAGAATAGATGCTAAATATATTGTCTTGATTCATCATAGTGTGACTGCTAATTTTTTTTTTCAGTAGGAGCTTGGTAAGACCTTAAGCACTGCATATCAGCCTATACTGCAAGATTTATTATTGTCCCCTTTTCCATACTTAAATTGGATTTTATTTATTTTGTTTTCCATGAATATTCTGTTCTTTCTTGTGGTTATTGATGCCTTTTTTATTTTTTATTTTTTTATTTTTTAAATTAGGGGCATACTCCTTACTATCCCTTCCCTCTGGACATATAGAATGGAAGGAGTTCAATGAGCTAAAACACACATCAGTTTTTGTGGAAATAGATGATATCACAGAATTAAAAAAAAAAATTCAATATCTTAAACTGCAATCTACTGCCTATGCGAACCTCAAGAGAGCTTGGCGCACAAAGCAAAGCTCAAGAATAAATATGCAGTCCGACTATAGAGTTCACAGGAAGCCTAAAGCTAAAGCAAGGATTTAAAGAGATAGGCAAAGAGTTTCATCTTAGGTAAATCCATGGCAAAAATTCCCATGGAATTAATACAGGTTGAGATTCTGGCTGCCAGCAATTATGTTCAAGCAGGTAAAAAGAACTCCCATGTATAATACATTTTCAATTTTGAGCTCTGTGTGTCTCCCATTTCCATATAAAGTACTGCCACTGAAATTAATCAGTGCCACTGGATCCCTCATGCCCCTGAGAGAGCATTCACCCTGACACTTTTCCTGTAAAGGCCTCTATCAGAGGCCCTCCACAGTCCATCACTTCCCTTCATTAAATCCATGGTGAAGCAGCGGCCATCAATGAAAGTGCAGCAATGCATACCAAGTGGGTTCAAACATCTTAGTAGTAGCTTCATGGGGAATTTATTTCAGCAACATAGGAGCCTCAGTCTAACATGAGATCTTTTTTATTATGGTTTTCTAATATGGATTTTTTTCCTTAGGTAATATTAACAACATTAATTTTTTACTATTGTAAAATTAAAGTGTTTTATGTAGTTCACTCAACTGGCCATGTATGGCATACCTACTGCATGGCAGACATTGCACCAGGTATGAGGGATGCAAAGCTCCCAAGACATGGTCCCTGCTTTCTAACCAGTAATTCTTCTTATATAACAGGTATTGGTAGCTCTCAATTAAATTCAGATTAGCAAATGTATATGTAGGCAAAGTAGCATTTGAAGGCTAAATAAATGTAGTTCACACACACTCACATACATATATACAATTTTTGAAAGATGTGCGGCCACTATTGGGATTAGAACATTTAAATTTAGGTTAATTAATGGTAGCATTTTGTCATTAAGCTTTTGCTAATCAATGAGCCTCAAAATTGCAACTCAGATTATATGAGAGTTCATGATTTTTTTTACATTAAAATGAGCCTGCTTATTCAGAAGTGTTCAAATTTACTGCTATAGAGGTTTATATATATATAATCTATCTATACATTCTCACCATAGTGCTGTTTAACAGGTATCCACTTACATGTGCCTTTAGAAACATTCTTGTAGATATTGACTTCTTGTGACAGTTGTTTGGTTTGTTTGTTAAATTAAATTTCAACCCATCACTGTGCTTTCTCTGGTACACAAAATGTCACTGAAAATAATAGTTTTTATAGATTTTTCCCTCATTGTCTTCTGGATGGTAACTGGTACTTAGCTACAAATCAGAAAATATATATCTTTCAGGAAGGAAAGGGACAGTATTTTCTTTGTTGTATTAGAAACAAAGGTGGCATTGAAGCTATAAACTGTAGCCTCTATCTCTAATTATGCTTTTTGGTCTAAATTTCTCAAGACTTGTTTTCATTAAATTGCTCTTAATTAGGATGTGAAAACAAAGTAATTTAAAGATTTCTATAAGTTAAATTTATTGTTATACCTGTGGCCCAGTGCATGAATTCGTGCATGGGTGGTGTCCCTCTGGGAGGCCTACAGGGATCAGGCTGAAACCTGCAGTCCAACGCCGCCTTCAGCTCCTACCTGCCACTCCCACTTATCTGGCTCCACTGTGCCTGCCGTGGGCTCACGCTCAATCAGTTCCAATCCCTAATCTTGCTGCCTCAGCAGCGCTCACCGGACATGAGCCCTGCATCTGGCACCCTCTCAAGGGCAGTGGCCTGTGGGATAAGGCTGAAACTGGTTCTCCGACCTCCCCCAAGGGATCCCAGATTGTGAGAGGGGGCAGACCAGGCTGAAGGACCCCACTGGTGCATGAATGGGCTGAAGAGGGTCTGCACAAGGACCCTAGGGCATGTCTGGCCCATCTCTCTCAGTCCCGATCAGTTGGACCCCAGCAGCAAGCGAACCTACCTGTTGGAGCATCTGCCCTCTGGTGAACAGTGCATGTCATAGATAGTGGTTGAGCAGCCTTAGCACATCATTAGCATATTATGCTTTGATTGGTTTTCAGTTGTTCTACTGTTCAGTCTATTTGCATATTACCCTTTTATTATATAGGATCAGTCAGAAACATTTCTTAGTCAAACACAACAAAAGAAGACAAGCAACTCTAAGACTACATTTCTTTATAACATCCATCTCATTAGGTTTATAGAAAACTAGAGGCCTAGTGCATTAATTCGTGCACTCAGGAGGGGGTAGGTCCTTCAGCCCAAATTGCGAGAAGGCACAGGCCAGGCTGAGGGACCCTAGTGCAGAATTGAGGCTGGGGATGGCATAGGAGGATGGCCAGTTGGGAAGGAATCATGGGAGGGCTCCAGGGTGTGTCTGGCTCATCTCACTCAGTCCTGATCTGCTGGACCCCAGCAGCAAGCTAACCTACCAGTCAGAGTATCTGCCCCTGATGGTCAGTGCACATCACAGCGAGCAGTTGAGTGGCCTTAGCACATCATTATCATATTATACTTTGATTGGTTGAATGGCTGACTGGATGACTGGACACTTAGCATATTAGGCTTTTATTTTTTGGGATAGTTCTTGAACACGAGAATGGCACTGTACCATACTGGGTACTGGTGATAAAGTGACCAAGTCTTTGCATTCGAAGACTCCGTGGCCCAGGGGGAAGGACCAGTAAACAGAATGGATGCATGGATTGAGTAGCAATCACATAGGAGATATACCATGGTGTTTCTGAGAGGAGTTTTCTCTCCAGAAATGAGTGTGCAAGGAGGGCAGTGAAGGCAGTTCAAACTTGGGAAAATCAGCTCATAGTTAAGAGATGAAGACTGACAAGGATGGAGGTGAGGATTTTTGGCAGAGTGTCAAAGGGCATCGGTATGATGATGATATTGGGAGTGGAGGTGGAGAGAAGGGAGTAGATTTTTGGTGACTTAGGAGATAGCGTGTGGAAGGTACTTGGTGGTCATGGATTTATTGCTGAGAATGAGGGAGGAAATGACTCCTGTATGTGGTCCTGTTTGTGAAATTGAATGAGTGGTCATGATCTTCACTGAAGAGCCAGGTTTTAGGGGGTAGTTACAAGGATGTTCAGTTTTAGGAAAAAAAACACATACCTAGGAATATATATATATATATATATATATATATATATATATATATGCTAGGAAACTAGGAATGTATGTAAGTGGTTCTCCTGAAGAGACATATTCTATGTTGCTGAATGATGATGAGAGACTGAAAAAGATTTGTGAATTGCAAGTAGTCATTCAACATGGTCAGTAATGTGGATAAGTATTTGTGTTTAATTGTAAATAATCAGGATTTTTCTTTTAAAGTAAACAGCAAACCTTTAAAAGATGTTAAGTTGTAACCTGGTTTAGTTTAAAATGGCCTTTTTTGATGGATGGAGACTTGACTTGGAGTGGTAAACACACAACACAGTGTACAGGGGATGTGTTATAGCATTATGCATCTGAAACTGCTATAATTTTGTGAACTCAATGTCACTCCAATAAATTCAATAAAAAGGGAAAAAATAAAAATAGCCTTTGAAGGTAAACCTGGGGTCATATTTAGCTTTAAAAATAAGAGTACTTGAAGATAATTCTGCAAAACCAGAGTAATCTTAGTTTGGTTTATGAACTAAAAGTGGAGTGGGGGTGAAGAAAATGGCTTATTTAAAAAGAGAGCAGCCAACCATAATTAAAACAGTATCTAACTCTTAGAAGATATATGTGAATCGTTAACTGATCATATAATTATTTTAATGGTTATAACTGACATTATCATTATTGTATCATTGGCAGGCATTTCTTAACTAACCACATGAGATGGCCTAATTTGGAAGAACTGTAGCCTTGCTCAATGGAGATTTATAGTCAGTTATTTAATGTGTTTCTTAAATGTCATATTTGCTCTTATAAATGAATGCTGAACATACCAGCCCAATATAGAATTTTGCCAGCTTATCTTCTTTCACAAAGATAATATTAATCTCTTTAAATCTTGGTTTTAGAAAGAAAAAGGGAAAAGAAACAGGCATTATTTATTTGTACTCTTTTATCTTTCTTACATAACATTTGATTAGGTAATCTCAAAAACAAATTCATTGATCAAATATACAATATTCACTGGTTTTTCAAAAAGTATATAAAACAGATTAATAAAACATATGGAGAATCAGTCGTTGTATATCAATATTGGATACTTAAGTAGATGGCACTTTTCTCAGTTTAAGTAGAAGAGAACAATAATCGGGGAAATTAAAACTAAAACTATAAAGTTGTACAATGTTATACCTATCAGTTTACAGAGAATAAAAAGTGTTGGCAGTAATGTGGAACAGGGAGACTCACACTGATGGTGAAAAGATAAATAAATGCTGCTGCTTTGAAGAATGACTCAAAAATAGTTAAGTAAATGTATATTATTTAACCCAGGAACTCTACTTCTAGATATATATCCTAAAGCCATATTGCACAGAGTATAAGGAGAAACATAGTAGAATGTAAAAGCAAAATTAGTAAATCAAATGAATAATAAACAAAACAGGAAAAACTTATATTCCAAATATCCATCAATGGGAGAACAGCTGAATAAACTAAGTTGTACAATAGAATGTTACAAAGCAATTAAATGTACAAATTGAGTTTTGTGGGTAGATAGGAATGACTTTCAAAAACACAATTATAAGAAAACAATGTAGAAAGATACATTTGGTTTAATACTCTATGTAAAGTTGAGAGAGTAAAATGAAACTCTAGATTTATTGGATCCCTACTTATATAGTAAAAATATAAATCATGTATTAAAAGTATGAATATAAAAATTTTACTAGTGTTTCCCTCTGCAGGATGAGCAAGAGACAGGGTTGGAAACAGGGAGGCGTGAACATAGACTTACCACTATGACTTTAATGCTTTGATTCTTAAAAACAGAGGGAAATCTAAAAATTTGGCATAGTTATCTGGTAGATATATGTTTTTTATTATACTAATTCTCAGAAATCTCTGTTTTCTTGAAATAATTCATAACTTGAAAAAAGGATTTGAAATTCCTGAAGTTACAGCTTGCTGTTATAACGCACAGCCAGGGATAGGGAGTGTCTGGTTGTCATCCCCAGAAGGGAACAGGTAGGAGTCAAGTGCACAGGTGTGCACAATTGACTGAGCAGAAGGAGACCAAGTGAGCATTTGCCATCCACACTGTGATCACAGATGTCACCCACAAACCATGTTAATAGCTAACATTTTTAAGCACTGATTAGACATTTTGCTGTTGTTTTTTTTTAATGTGGACTATAGCACTGCCTTGAAATTGATAAGAAGAAACGAGAGTCATATTTAAGGGAGACCTAAAGTGCTTTCCAGTGCACTGCACATTCCTGAAAGGGAGTGTGGGTTGCAAAGGCATTCAAAAGGCCAGTGCATAATGTGCTTAAGATGAAATGATGCCAGAAGAATAGATACAATTCTCCTCTATCTGTAGTCAAATTCTTTTCTAATTTAGACTGATTTAGATGGTAGCTTTTGTATAAAATATCAAAGCTCTTGAAAGTCAGATTTAAAGTCTGTTGATCACAGTAAAGGAAAGGATTAGAATGAGAATAAACTGATAAGAAGTAACCTATTGCACTTCAGAATGTATATCAAATCCCTTCAATAGATCACAGAAAGTTTGTAGTTAATGAAGACAATGGTCATTTATTAAATGAACACTTACTGTGTGCCAGCCACTGTTCTAAGAGCTTGAAAACATTAATTCATTTTATCTTTCACAGAGACACTGTGAGTAAGGAGAAAAATCCTTACTCAGATTTTAAGTGATTTTCCCAAGTTAACAGAAATTGTTTGTAATGAGGTCAGGATTCCAGGGCTTAAATTATTATCCACAATGCACAATGCTGACTCTCATGGTTTGTCAAAAGTGATAAAAAAAAAAAAAATACTCCTCACAAGTGAAAAGAAGACAACATCATCATTTAATAGCCGTAAGAATATACTCTACCAAGAAAACCCATATAGACAACTAGTAAGAAAATGTACTAGTGAAATAGTAGCCATCATTGAATGAAAGCCAGCTGAATGGTCATTATCTTATTTAATAACATCAACTTAATAACATCAAGGAGATTACACTGAACCTAAATAAATTATTGAATTGGTGCAAGGACACACACCTCATACCTGGTGCAATGGCATTTGAACATAGATCTGTGGACCCCAGTTTCATGTCTTTGCACCACACCACACTCTCTTTGGGCATTCATGTTCTCATTGTGTCTGGTAGGAATATTGTGAGATGCTATTTTTATCCCTTATAACATTTCTCAATGAAACCCCTTACTACTCAGTAAAGGTGAAGGAAAGGAAATTGCAAAGAGGGACATGAGTCCTGGACTCCACAAGAAAACAATTCATTGCTGGGCGTTGTGTAGAATGAAGACACAGAAACGCTGCATTTTGCCTTTCCCCCACTCAGCCATTGCGCTTCAGTGATACAAGTCACGTGGGAAGAATGAAAAGCAGTGTGGCCAAAGGGTCAAGCGCCTTAAACCGATGGAAGTGTGTGGCTTTCTGTCTTTTGGGAACACTGGACTGCATCGAATCTGGAGCAGTGGCACATTGAATAGCAAGAAAGAGTCCCTGGAGAGTAAGTCCTGGCCTATATCAGTCCACTGGCAATAAAGGAATACTAATTTTAGCACAGAATTCCCAAGGGTCGGGAGAATGTACCTGAGCAGCAGAGTATTCAAGCAATTTTGGAATCAGAGCTGGAAAAGAGAAGATGTCAGCAGAGAGGGCAGGAAAAATATCTGACAGAAGCTTCACTCTGTGATTTACCTGTGCGTGTGTGTCGGGAGGGAGTGGGGGAAGACGGGGGGGGGGGGGGGGGGGGGCGGGGGGCAGTCATGAGAATAACAAGGAGAACAAGGTGGAGCATTAGGGAAGGACAAAGCGTTTTTCTGACCAGCGCATCCATCCAAATTAGACCTGAGAGGCCCTGTCACAAACAGCAAAGTGCTCTGCAAATAATAGCCTTGACTACAAATTAAAAAGAGAAGGAACAGCTTTAAGATATGCACAGTGTATCATAATCTATTCATAAAGCACCAGCCATGGCAGGTTTAGCAGCACAAAGTGATGGTAATCTCTGTAAATACCATTGGATACAAGTAAAGAATGCATATGTAGAATGCAGATTGCAGCCTTTATGCTAATCTATGTGGCAGGATTCCTAAGGAAAGTCGAAGAAAACAATTTTTAGCATGTCAGCAGGAAGCTGAGGGAACTCCTCTAAGGAGAGTGTAGCTTTTCATTTTATTGATAGGACTGACTAATAGTTAGGACAATGTTTTGATGTGATTACTCCACATACATTTAAATTATTTCTTCTCACTGGAGGCAGTTGGACTTAATAACCTTTATTCTCGAGTAGGATTTAAATGATTTATTTTACAAAAAGGAGAAAGGAAGAATACTAATTATGCATCAGGCATTATGCTAGTTGCTGTACAGGCATTATTTTGTTACTCAATTTAAGCCTCCCAATTTAAGAATGAAAAAAGAAACTGAAGTAGAGAGGGTTTTCCCCAGGTGATAAGGCTAAAAGTAGTAGAACTGGGATGTAAAGAGGTTCTTTACATCCCATATGTTTCATAATTCAAGGGCTAGAGGAGTAAAGATGGCTCCTACATCCTATAGCCCTTGAATTATGCAACACTACCCTTCACTAGCTCTCCAGAAGAGCAGGGAACCTGGGGAGGGAATGATTATGTAGCCACTTCTTGTCAGAGATGTCAAGGAAAACACCAGGAGAGGGTGGGGAATCCCTGCTTCTGCAGATTAAGAGTCAGCAGATCTGCATTTACTTATGCAAAGGCACTCCAACAAGGCAAATGTGCTATGAACTGACAAGTCTGCACTGTTCTTTTTCATTCTATGAAGAACTTCATTCTCTTCCAGGTATGGTTAGACTCTGAGAAGTAACTGTGGACTCATAGCTATATAGGGGTTCATTTCCGCAATGCTGGACCACAAAATAGCAAATAATAATTAAAAAATTAATTAAGCAAAAATGACATCAGCCTTTTAATTTAAAAACAAAGCTTTACTTTATATAACAAGTAATGTTTTATAGACTACTAGTGTTAATGGACCCAGGTTAATGAATAACAACATTCTAAAAAAAAAAAAAAAAAAGAATAACAACGTTCTGACTATAAAAGGTAACATGTTTAAAAATTTAAATGTTAAGAAAGCTGCCTGATTCAATATATTTGTATATATTCTTGGAATGTGCTATGTAAAACCAATAGTATTTGACTTGAACATAAACTCAAGAGGTATATCAGCTAAGTGATGCCAAGGAGGAAATAAAGACATTGGTAAACAGACCAAGAAGCAAATAATTGAGTGTTGAAGGAAAGGATTAAAAAGTTACAGAAAAGCACATATTGAAATTAAGTAAAGGGAGAATTAACAACCAAATCTGAAAATATATCTTGTATTTATTTTGAAAATTCATTAGCAAGAAAATGGAAATATTTTCTAATATCCATCTGACTTTAAATTTAAGTGATAAAAAAAGGTACATCTTCATACTATAATATATCATTTAAAAACTGGATTAGAATTAGCTGTCTTTTTACTTATTTTTATATTATTTTACTTTTTTATATATTTTTATTGATTTCAGAGAGGAAGAAAGGGGGAACTTGAGATAGAAACATCAATGATAGAATGTCAGCTGCCTCCTGCACACTCTCTACTGGGGATCATGTGCCCTGACTGGAAATTGACTATGAACCTTTTGGTTCATAGTCAGTGCACAATTACTCAGTCACAGCAGCCAGACTATCTTTTTATTTTGGGATTCCCAGTATCACATTAAGCAAACTAAAAGCTCTGTGTATACATGCATATGAATGAGCAGCCAACAAAAGAGATGATTTGCAATAGTATGAGAAGGAAAAGAACCAGTCTGTAAAGGCCCGAACATGTGTTTAAAAATAAAAAGAGTAGGCGACTCCTCGCTGCCTTTAAAAGACACAGAGTGGTAAGAAAGTGAGATCCCACCAATACAAAGGGAAAACTTGAGTATGCATACATGAAAAATGCAAACTAGGAAAACTTTCTGCAGCAAATATATAAATTCAATGAATAAAAAGTATTCATAATGAAACCCTGAGCTAGTATAGTTTCATTTTACAAGAAAATCATTGATGTTTAAGATTTACTTTTGCATGTTACCTATCAGATTTTTGTAAGTATGCATTAGTCAAAAGTATTGACTACCCCTCTCTAAGAAATTAGTTAATATATGTGCCTCATTGTTACAGTTCTCTCATAGCCACCGTCTGTAAATAATGATACTTACTTAATCACTGATTAGAGTTACAAGTATTCTAGATTATCATCTTTAGATTGCTTTAGGAATAAAACTGAAGAATTCCAGAGTCTTCTTTCCATGTCTAATAGGTATTGAACACTAAAACCAATTTAGTGGAGAAAAAGAAAAAATATTCAATGGGAATTCAATTTATAAATAAAACCAACAAATTATGTTGAGAGTGACTGCTAAGAGTATGCTAATACATTTTCTGTAGATCTTTCTGATTTTCTTCCTATACTGTCAAATGAACTTACTGTATTTAGATGAGCAATTAAGGTAGGAAATAAAAACCTAATACTTCTGTAATAATTAATTATTTTGTACATTGGACAAAAGGAAAGCTCTACTGAATGCAAAGTGGAAAGTGTATTTTGTTCTCATCTTTGTGGCTTAGCAGATAGTAGAAATTGTATGGAGCTTGATTCGTTAAAACTATGTTCTTGTCACTCATTAGCAGTAAAACTTCAATTTTTCCTCACCCTCCCCAAATAATAAAATGATAAGTATGGAGTAGATGGCAGTGACAATTAAAAAAAATAAACATTGGTCCGCAGATCAGGAGATTAAGATTCCAGCCCAACATGTGCCATTAGTTGGCTGGCTGGCATTTCAATGTAAAAATTGATATTTTCTTTCAATCATCTCAGATTTTACTTAAGTAAAGCTATCAGTAATGTCCATAAAGTACATTTTACTAGTTTTATTTATTATAATGCATAGTAAAATAGATACATAAGTTTTTAATGTACTGCTTAAAGTAATCTCTCAATATTTGTAAAAATGGCTAGAATGTAATTGGAAAATGGTGAAGTAGAGAGGTTAAATTTTGAGGTCTAAAAATGATATTAAAATATTTTAGAATGTTCAAATTCAAATGCTACTTTTAATTTCATAAATATAGCATCCTCAGGAAAAGCTTATGCGTATCACAGTCAAAAGGCATGGTATATGAAAATGGAAAAATAAGTCAGTTCATTTCTACCTGCTTTCAAGCCCTTGGCCTTATTTTGATCATAAAGCATCCTTTATGGGATGAATATTAACTCTCTTGATGTTATAATCAAGCAAAGTGATTGCACAGGTTTGAAATGAGGTGTCCTAACATCTTCCCATATTTTATTTTATTTATTTTATTTAAAAAAAAAAAAAAAAAATATATATATATATATATATATATATATATATATATATATTATTTATTTATTTTTTACAGATAGGAAGGGAAAGAGATAGAGAGGTAGAAACATTGATGAGAGAGAAACAATGATCAGCTACATCCTGCACCCCCCCCACTGCGGCTGTGCCTGCAACCAGGGTACATGCCCTTGACCTGAATCGAACCTGGGACCTTTCAGTCAGCAGGCTAATGCTGTATCCGCTGAGCCAAACTGGTTTTGGCTCCCATATTTTAAAGACCTGGAAATATAAGGAGCTGGTGTGTAAAACTTTTTAGAGGCATGAAAAGAAATGGTCCATGGTACTACTACCATGAGAAGCCACTGTATTTAAGGATTGTGGTGACCTTGATGAAGTAAAAATAGAAATGAAAGCCAGGCAAATCTTGCAGTTTGCATTAGGAGGTAACTAAAACACAAAACATGTGGTTTGAGAACTTTTTGGACACTGTGACAATGTTGTATCTTCCACTATTTAAATAGATTTTATGGGTGCAGAAATGGTTTGGCTCAGTGGATAGAGCGTTGGTCTGCAGACTGAAAGGCCCCAGGTTTGATTCTGGTCAAGGGCATGTACCTCAGTTGCAGGCACATCCCCAGTTGGGGGTGTGCAAGAAGTAGCTGATTGATCTTTCTCTCTCATCGATGTTTTTAACTCTCTATCTCTCTCTCTTCCTCTCTCTGTGAAAAATCAATAAAATATATAAAAAATAGATTTTATGGGTATATTTGATATTCAAGTATTGCTTATTATGTGCTTTTTTTTTTATCAGTGTTTTAGGAATAATAGCATTTAATGTTCACACAACCTTATCAGATAGATTCCATTATATATGTGGAAACTGTAGCACAGAGATTTTAAGTGACTTGCTAAGTACATAGAAAGCTATATTAGAACCCAGAACTCAGGATTCATCATTCACAGATTCATGTTGTTCTGCTTGTTCCACAAGTAGGCCTGATTGTTCTAACGATAATTTCCTCCTTTTTAACTGATTGACTTAGGAACTCAGGATTGAGGTCATCAGCACAAGACAGTTGCCTAAAGAGAAAACTTGGATAAAAAATGTGCACACAGTTAGGACTGATAAGTCATGGGGAAAATTCCCAAGTCCTCTTGGAAAGAAATCCTCTTCCTCTTAATAAAAACCATTTTTCAGAGACTCTCTCTTCTTCTAGATTATCATAGTGTGTGGCTTCAATCCTATCACTGCTTTGGTCTCTTGGGTCCTATAGGAGAAAACCATCTGATTCCTAACCAGATACTAGAGACAAGCAAAACCAAGAGAACTGTGGAGAACGTGAGAGAGAGCCACTGGCCACTCTGTAGCCACCTGGTGACATGTTATCATAGACACAGACTCGGATGTTTCTTGAGCTTTTAACTCCATGACCTTAGATGACATGGACTGTAAGTCCCTTTAGATTTTCTTTCTTTTGGTTAAAGAATAAAACTAAATTAAAAATAATAAATCAAAAAGAAGAAAAGCTCCACAGAGGCCTTCTGAGGATATAGGGATGACAGAGTATACAAATCTGAATCACTTCCCAGTTGAAGATGTGGTGTGGGCTTCCTCTTACTGCAGTGGATTATGTCATGTTGCCTGAAGAGATTCTGTATTGACTCTGGAAATGCTTCCAGGTTATATCATGCCAATAAAGTTACTGAAATTGAATTCTGTTCCCCATGGTATTAGAATGTAGCTGATTTAGTAATTAAGTAATTACTTTAAAAAGCATGAGATGTAATTTTATTAAAGTGAAAAACCTGATAAGGGATTTGAAATGAACATAAAATAGATTCTCTTTCCAGAGGTAAACTAAATCTCACTAGCTTACAAGCTTACAACATATTAGTAACTAGTGGCTACATGGGAAAAATCAAAGGCACATAAATCATTCATGAGAAATCCTTGAACATCAGCATAGGATTTCCTACTATAGTAAACTAAGTCCCTTTTTAATTCTAAATGACAGTTAAAGGGGCATTATAATTCCAACTTAAAGTTCATATTAATAATGCAGTATTTTAAAATATAATCAATTTTGTCTATTTCCCTTCTTTGAGAAAGACCCAGGAAAGGTGGATTTTAAGTGTCTAGAATAAATTAGGTAGACCAGTACTCTGTCATAACCTCCTGGTTTAACTTTCATGGTAATTCACCCTGTGCCTTGAATCTAGTAGAAGCTCAATAAATTATTTTTTAATAAATCAAGGGATGGATAAATGACTGTGACTTCTTTTCAGGATTGGGCTCTATAAGTAATACAAACCATTACTTATGTTTGCATAATATTTTTATTTCTGTCTACTTCACGGATATCATTTCATTCCTCTGTCAGGTACTAAGTCAGAGATTAAGAAATCAATTCAAGAGAAGTTGCATATAGATGGCAGTACTTATTAGATGTGGAATCTTGAGTGATTTTTATTAACTTTTTTATTAACTTTTTATTAACTTTTTTTTAAATTACCAAAACATGGTAATAATAGTAATATTCATATCATATGGTTATCATTAAGTTTATATGAGACAATATCTATAAAATGCTTAGAACAATGCTTGGTATATCATTAGTACTTAATAGTTATCTTTTATAGTTGGTGTGAGCATTATTATTGTTTTGAAAGTTAACTAATACAGAAATAAAGATTTTAAACTCTCAGGGTATATTTCAATCAAAATAAAAATGAATTGTAATTCAGTTCAACATTAATTTTATCATAGCAATATTGTAAGTTGACAAATAACAACACATAAGGTAAGCAAACAGTGTCAGCACATTTACTGACACATACTTGTATATCCTCAGGCTCCTGAGTTTAACAGCTGCGATAACCCTTGAGAGTATCTTCTGTGTCTATAATGAGAACAGGTTGGGTCCCTAAGATCACATTTTTAGTATTCCCTGCATTAAGTATACATTAAACATTCATGGCCTTTCATAATGCTCACCAACCTCTGTTTCTTTTCATTTAACCTTGGTAGTTATCTTTTCTGTTTCTACCTAGCTGCTAATTGGATTTTTAAATGTTGTTGAGTTTTTTTAATTAAGTTTTTTTTCTTATTCCAAAAGAGCAGTGCATATAATTCCATAAAACATTCTAAAATAAAAACAATAAATAATATTTAAATAGTCCCATAAGCTTCTTATCTAGAGATAGCTTGGTCTCTTTGCATATATCTTTCTAGATTTTTCTCCCCTCAAAGAATATGTCCTGTTTTTTCCCTCAAGATCCAATAGCATTACTGTATGGACTCCATGCTTACAAATTCTAACAGCCTCCTGCTCAGGGTGAGGCAGAGAGCGGAAAGGAGGGCAGCAAGTCCTTTGGAGACACTTTAGAGTCTACTGATATGTCCCTTAGGTTCTTTAACCCAAAAGCTGGGAAACTTTCCAACAACAATCACACTAACTTTACAGCCCACATTCAGAATAGAATGAAAGCTTTAAGAGTCTCCAAATTTGTGTATCTTTTGGATTAGTTATGCAGTTAAACACTGAGTTCTTCCCAGGTGACGAGAACTCAAAGTTTTAATTGTTGGAACCAATGTTGTAGTCTGTGCCTACTAATGAGAAACAGAAATCATATATACATATTGCTTACAGTAATGGAAACTAGTTTGGTAACAGTCCAGGCTCAATGCCACCAATCATAAAGAAGAATGGTAGCCCTAGTCAGTTTGGCTCCATGGATAGAGTATCAGCCTGCAGACTGAAGGGTCCCAGGTTCCATTCCTGTCAAGGGCACATGCCCGGGTTGTGGGCTCGATCCCCAGGAGGGGGACATGCAGGAAGCAGCTGATCAGTGACACTTTCTCATCATTGGTGCTTCTGTGTCTCTCTTTCCCTGTCTCTCTGAAATCCTTAAAAATATATTTAAAAAAAAGAAGAATGGTATACTAGTAGTGATTGAGGTAATATTTTTAGACAATATTAATATAATTTTTGAAGGATATGCCACTTCTAAGGTTATATTTCCAGTACAAGTAAAAGTTCACAAAAATGTGTATACAGAAGTGATCAATTAATAATAATTTGTAACAGAAGACAATTGAAAACTCCTAATTGCATATGAATTATGGTATACTTAGATATTTAGAGTCCACATATTTGCAAAGCAGAATGAACTGTATTTGCTGACAATCTCTGAAATATTGTGAAGCAAAACAGACAACTGATTGACCAATGTGCCATTTCTGTCAATTCGTGTATGAAACAAACATTAAACAGTATTTGTGTATAGCTTCTCTGAAAGAATACAAAAAAAAAAAAAAAATAGGCAACAGTGGCTATTGCTAGGGTTTGAGAATAAAAAGCAGAGAATAGAGGCATTTAAAATCCATGTGATAGCTCTTAATTCTTTTTTTTTAATGTGCCTTTGTTTCTTTCAGAGTTAAATATTTGATTAAAATGTAGAGCTAAACAGAGTAAAGTTTTCAGGGATGTAATTCAAAGTAATAAAGGCACAGGATTGTAGTAATGTGTTTTCTGCTTTACCTATTACCATACTAGGGGCCCAGTGTATGAATTCAAGCTCCTTGAAAGGAACTGTGGGCTTCAAGGCTGTGGTGGGCTCAGGGACAGGTCTTTGCCCATCCTCCATGCCGCTGGCCAGCCCCTCCCACTGTGGTCCCTGGCCCCCTGTCTGCTGGCAGCTCCACTCCTGCCACCACTGCTCCCACACACTGATAGCCTTGGCCACTCTCACACTGACTGATAGTGATGGGGGCTGGCACCAGCAGCCAGTGTGAGTGGCTGCTGCTGCCCAGATCGCCCCTCAGGAGTAGGGGGAGGTAGAGAAGCCCTCAAGGGCAATTGGGATCTGCAGTTGCTGCTTGCACCCACTGATGGCGCCAAGTGATTGGGGCTGGCACTGAGTGCCGGCAGCGGGTGCAAATAGTGGACCTGGTGGCAGCTGCAGGGCCAGCACTGGCAGTGGGTGTGAGCTGGGACTCGGGCATCGGCAGTTAATGTGAGTGGTGCCATTGCTGGCAATGGGTATGAGAGGCAGCTGCCGGCCCCAATTGCCCCTCAGGAGCTGCGGAAGGTGGAAAAGCCATGAGGGGCCATCAGGGCTGGCAGCCAGGGATTGCACCCATTGATGGTGCCAAGTGATCAGGGCCAGTGCCGGGTGCTGGCAGCAGCTGTGTGCAGGGCCGGTGCCAGCAGCAGGTTGGAGGTCTGGGCTGGACCGTGGTGCGTAGGAGCAAAGAATTTTCAGTAACCACTAGAAGCTCACCCTAAGGACAGTGACCTGGTACCTTTCAGTCTGCAGGCCAAAGCTCTATCCACTGAGCCAAACCAGTTAGGGCAGGTTTCTGCCATTTTAAATGCATTTCCAACCTGTCTCCTAGTGCTTTATATTCAGATAACATTTTATTTGGATAAGGAAGTCAATGTGCCAGGCATTTATCTTTGGCACAGGGCAGAAAGTAAGTTGAAATGATTCCAAACTTTAGGGAGTTTTCATGGCTGTTTCTAAATCACCTTTCCAAACACTCTGCTCAGAATCTTTTTGTTTGTTGTTCTTTGATTAAGAAGAAACCCAATTCTATGTTAATTCCCCCATATCCCTCCTGAATCTTCCCCCCCAAGTTCAATTCCATAAAACTAACTTCTCACTGACTATCTCCATGTGGATGTTCACCGGTACTTCATTCCAAACATTTCCATCACTGCCATTCACCACCGCCCCTCACGTGTTCCTTAGGCCGTGCTTTCTTTCAGAATGAAAGGCAGAGCTTTGCACTGAAGTTTGATTTATGAGTTATATCCTTAGTTTTTCTCTTTCCTTCCAAACATCTGTTAACACACACACACACACACACACACACACACACACACACACACAAAAAAAAAAAAAAAAAAAAAAAAAAAAAAAAAAAAAAAAAAAACACATTGAAACCTGTAAAGAATTTTTGTGAGTTTTATTTGAGCCAAACTGTGGACATATGCTGGGAAGCAGAACCTCAAGGAATTGAGATAATGCTCCTGAGAATGGCGGGTTACATTTGTATTTATGCATTGCAATCAAAGGAGGGACATAGGTGGGTTACATAAAATTCATTGCAATAGATTAAGGGTGTGGGATAAAGCAAAAAGGTGGGAAACCCCTGGGATTGTATAAAAAGTAAAATGATGGACACATACTGAGGTGGGCGCAGGAACAATTTACACAATCATGAAGGAATTTGTGGTATCTGCCCTGGCGCCCCCCACATTTGGTTTTGCCCCATGAGCTCCAAAAAAAGGGAAGTTACAAGTTACCCAGACATTTCAAGGGTATGTTATCGTAGATACAAAAAGACAGAGAGATTCAGTTAAGGTAAAGTTTGACCTTGTCAGTGAAGATACCAGCCTAGAAGGTAACTGCCCACCATAACTGCATTTAGTTAAAGTTTAATTTTAGACCATCCTTTGTGGTTACTGTAGGTCTCTGAGTTTGCAAGACTGTCATGCAGGCCTCCCCTGAGCTTGTCAGTTCAGCATGTGGCTCTTTCGTCCCCACATCCTATTAGATCTGTGAGTTTGTCTCTCAGTATATATCTTTTGGATTTCACATCTTTCTATTAACTTTGTTAGTATTCTAATCAGTCAGCATTCCCTTGTATCAGAAAAATCTTTGCCTCTTCCTAACTGGTCACTTACACTGAGATTTTACCTCCCTGTAATCCATTCTTCACTGCAGCCAAGGTGACTCACTCAATTGTCCAAATCATCACTCTCTCTTGATAAACACCCTTAAATGGCTGTCCTTTATACTCAGGAATGCCCAGACAGACTCCTTTATGAGTTTCTTAGAGGCACTTAGTATCTGGCCACTGCCTACTCTTCAGTCTTATCTTTTGCCCTTTATGTTTACTTTCCTCTCTCTAGCCAACATGAGTATCATCCTGTTTCTTAAACATGCTCTGGCTCTACTCCTTGCATCTGAACATGGTTTCCCGGAAGTGTTGGATCTCTAGTCCCACCTCACTGCCTGGCTGGTTCCACTAATCCTCTGGTCTTGAATTGGAAGTTACTCGCTTTGAGGCAGATTTCTAACACTCAGTTCTGAATTTGGTGCCCCTCTCAGGTACTCCATTATACCAGACATTTCCTTTTTGGCAGACTTGAAATGCAGTGATAACTACCTGCCAATTTATTTGTCTTTTGTTAGACTCTAGAGAATAGGTAATTGTCCATCATGAACCCCAGAGTTGTGCAGCAATTATCACTGTTAATGGCACATAGATGGGCTTCAGTAAATACTAATTGACTAGAGTGATGTTCTTCCCAGGTAGAAATACTGCAGTCATAAAGTATGGATGAATATTTTGCTAATGTATGACATTTTATAGGAATTCTATATATGTTGTTAGTATTCAGTAAAATCTATTTATTCTCCCTAACATACTGGGTGCCTTTATTTTCAATTTGCCAATTCCAGCTTCCTGCAAACTATATTTTCAAAATTCATAGTGTATTAACAAAGCTGGTCAAATAAATATTTTCTTCACATCCTGTCATTCTTTCTTCGCCCTTCCTTTATGTCCTTCTTCACTGACTCCTTCTACTTTAATAAATTAAAATCTTCAAATGAGCTTTGTGAAGGCGTGGTGGGCTGAGAGCACCCCCAGTGACTCTAGCTTAATTGGATTGGGCATCAGGAACTTGAAAATCTCCCCTGTGGTTCTAATATGGAGCAAAGTTTGAGAACCACTGGGTTAGATCATCTCTAATATCTCTTTCAAGTCTTAAAGCTCTAGATGTTATTATTTTAAGGGACTCTCCAGAGTGTTTTAAAATACAAAATATGCCAACGGATTTTCTTTCAAAATGCAGAGCCCAAAGTATTTTTGTCTTTTCATGCAGTTAACTAGTCTTGATTGAAGCTGGGTGTTAAAGATGTAAAATTCAAATAATCAACACTCAGCAGTGGTTGCTAATTTTCTTCTAATTCTTTTTATCCCAGTATTCCCTTAGCATTTAAAAAGTTATCTTTGTAGAAAAAAAAAAGTTACATAAAAAATGTTTTTAGAAATTGTGCCATAAACTACTGGCTAATGGCTGAGAGACATCCTGCTTAAATTAGCATTAACATGACTTGGAATCAAAGTTTCTTTGTTCATTCATTAGGTTTGTTTCTTCTATGGCCGAATATAATCATTGGGGGACCTTGAACACCAAGGTTTAGAATTGGATGATCTTTTTTACAAGTATCACTGATAATGTTACAATAAAATGGCAGATCCATCCTGTCAAGGCAGAGAAACTATCATCATTTTATTTAATTGCCTTCTCTACTCCAAATTGTAGGACTGCCTGAAATATCAACTAGAATTTACTATTGCTCACTTGTACCACAATTGGCTGATTTTTCCAACTACTTGCTCTGTTTACAGTGTAGTTCAAATTCTAATTCATGCAACTGAAGACAAATCTTTTATTTTATTTTGATTTTAAAGGAAATGAATAGGAGTATAGCTGCCAAGTTCAGTGGGAGAACAGTAAACTGAAAATGAGGTTGTAATGTACAGACTTTGCATTGCCATGGTTGCAGAACATGAATGTAAATGGTCTCTGTGTTTTACTTTGCCACATATAAACACATATTATAATGCCCTTCACATTTAGTTGTGGAAATGTTGAAGAACTAAATACTACCTTCCATTAGTGATATACATGTTTGATTGACATGTCACCACCTTTTCTTTTGTATTTAATTTTACATCGGTATACTAAGTATTTTGCAGAAATGGAGATAGAACAGGCATGAGGGTGCAGAAATATTTTGGTGGCTTCTAGCATTGTTGAAGGGACAGAATGTGAAGGGGCATATATTCATGCAAAAATTTGTGATATGTTTACATTATTATGTAAATACATGAATAGGTTACCAGTACCATCTAAATATATTCATATGTAAAATATACTAATAAATAACTATGTAAGTACATCAACCTGTAAATATAATAATATATTTTCAGTAGATGTTTGAAATATATTGAGAATAAGCTTAGCAGAAATTCCCTTGATTATCAGGAAGACAGATAATCAAATGCGGGGCTTCAAATTATAAATCGGTTCCTACTAAAATTGTGTTGCCAACAAAATCATTTTGGTGCCAATCTGTTACTGTGTTCCAGACACACTAGGCCCCTTTCCATTTTTTGAATTCACCATTCTCTTTCCTGTCTCTAGGGCCACGCACTTACTGTTCCCTCTGCCTGCAAACCTCTTCCTCAGGTTTTAACATGATGCCTCCTGTTCATCTTTTGGGTTTCACTCAAGTAGCTCCTCCTCAGAGAAGACTTCTTTGACTGTCTTTCTTAAACAACTAGTTTGATTTTCTGCTTTTCTCATCATCCTGTTCTCATCCCCAACCTCTCAAAAGCTTTTATTACAGTGAGAAATACCTTGCTTACTTTTTTGTAACCTTTTCATTATGCAGTCCCTTCATTGTAATATAAATTCTAAGAGTGCAAGGGACTTCCATGTCTTTGTTCAGGCCATATCCCTGGTGTCTAATGTATTTTCTGAAGTATCAATACATGGTGAATGGATCTGCAATTCTCTGATTGGGGTTTGGACATAGGCACTAACTTATAAAGAAGACTGAACACATAAATCACTGAGAGCTGAAATATTGATGAGAGAAATAGTTCTTCTGTCCACCCAATTCCCAGAATTGTGCCAATGTAGAACTTTCTCCTTTACCTGGCATTAGAAGTTGCATAGGTGTATACTGAGCTCACAGAAAAAGCACACAAAGTTAAGCATAAGGATACAGATTTTAGGTTTTTAATGTTTTTTAAATTATAATTTTGTTTTGTTTTGTTTTGCTTATCTTCTACTGTAGGGTATTTTATAGATTTTTCTATCTAGGCTAAAAAAGATCATGGATTATAAATTGATAATGAAGTGAAATAAGACCCTGAATCACCCTGAACAGGAAGTGACTGTGTGGTGTGCCAGTGAGAAAAGTGAATTGGATGCTGAACACAGACAGGAAGGTCCCTGTACAGGCAGAACTGAAGAGTAGAAGCGGGGGTGTAGGAGAGGGGGAGGGGCTGAGAGCAGGCAAATAGGAAGTTAAATTTAGCCTGCAATGATTTCTTGCCCCTGGGAAAAATAATTGCTTCATTCTATTGCCAAAAGGTAAATCGGCATCAGCTTAATTTGCCTGTCTGTCATAAACTGCAGATGGAATCATAAAATATAGTTAGATTCAAATTAAACACATCTGTCCTAATCTAAAGCAGGTGAGGCCAGCCAGCCAAGACGCATCAAATATAACACTGCACACAGATTATAATGTGCAGAGGTGTATTTTAGGAGCTTGCTGACAGTAGAATAAAGAATCATGAAATCGTGTATTGTCCTATTTTTCTTTATTGAGCCCACCTCATACTACTGGTTGCCATCTTAGTTTTTAAAAGTCTGTACCAAGACATCCTCTGGGAAACAGACAAACAAACAGAACAAATACACCGATTTGAGGTCCAGGAGTCTGATTACATTTGATCAGGATTGTTACCTGATTCTCAGTTTAATTGAAGTGACAGGGAATCAGAAGTCCCTACAGTGCATTTTAATTGTACTTGACATTCCAGCCAGGCAGGATTTACTTCTGCTTCAAGGTATCAGCCTTCTCCTGTACAATACTGGGTGTGCAGAGAAAATAATCAGTGTGTAACTGATCCAAGCCAGGGCCATTTTGAGAGTGAACTGGGGACTGTGGCACCCGTGGTGGTGCCAGGCTCCTGTCTCCCTTTCAGAAAGAACGGGGAATGCAGTTAGGTCCCCATCATTCTGCGGCACTTTTGGGATCCCACTGGAGCTGGAGAGTGTCACTGTGCTTGGACCACCTCCAGCCAGGGTTTGAACGCTGGGAGGGCACTAATGCCTGGCCATTTCTGCCTTGGAGGAATTCCTTTACGATCTTTGCTCTGAGCTCCTCCTGTGGATTGGCTAATACTTGTCATGTCTGCCTTAGGGACTCAGGCTCACCTGATCAGTGTTCCTTGTAACAACCCCATGCCCATTTCTTTGCCCAAATGTCAGATCCGCGTCACCAGATGAAAGCTTTGCCTGCCCGGCTCTGCATCCGCCTCATTTTATCTTTCACAGGCATGACTTCTCAGTTAACTTCTTGCACTCTCAACTTGGTCTCAGTACTTACTCCATGGAGAAGCCATCTGACACAAGGGTGCTATTAATAATGAGGGATAGGGAAACAGAGTTAAAGCATAGCCTGTAATTCTATGTTTGATAGGCTTTTGTTGTCTACCAGCTATGTATCCAAGGCCAAAACATTTTTTCTTTTGGCATTGGCTATCTAACACAGCTATATGTGGGGCCTTTATTAATTTCAGGCAGACCTCTGAATACTAGACCCTCAGTAAATAGACTGAATATTTGTCCTGGAATGGAAAGAGCCTAGCATTGAATTCCTTTTTTTCTCTCCTCCACTCCCCTCCCCTCCCCATTCCTCCTTTTTCCTTTTTTCTATTGTTTAAAGTATTACAAATAGTAGTACATATGTTTCTTTCCCCCCTCCCCATTGACCTCCCTCTGGCCTCCCTTACCCTCCACCCCCAGCACATGCCCTCACCCCCCACCCCCCAGTGTCTGTATCCATTGGTTATGCTTATATGCATGCATACACTTCCTTCGGTTGATCTCTTAGCCCCCACCCAACCATCCCCTGCCTTCCTGTTGTAGTTTGACAATCTGTTTGATGATTCTTTGTCTCTGTATCTATTATTGTTCATCAATTTATGATGTTATTTATATTCCACAAATGAGTGAGATCATGTGAGATTTGTCTTTCTCTGACTGGCTTATTTCACTTAGCATAATGCTCTACAATTCCATCCATGCTGTTGCAAATGGTAAGAATTTCTTCTTTTTCACAGCTATGTAGTGGAAAATAGTATGGCATTTCCTCAAAAAATAAAAAATGGAACTGCCATTTGACCCAGTAATACCACTTCTAGGAATATATCCCAGTAAACTAGAAACACCAATCTGAAAGGTGCACCCCTATGTTGTTTTCTTTCTTTTTTTTAATGAATCTTTCTTCTTCTTCTTCTTCTTCTTCTTCTTCTTCTTCTTCTTCTTCTTCTTCTTCTTCTTCTTCTTCTTCTTCTTCTTCTTCTCCTTCTCCTTCTCCTTCTCCTTCTCCTTCTCCTTCTCCTTCTCCTTCTCCTTCTCCTCCTCCTTCTCCTCCTCCTCCTCCTCCTCCTCCTCCTCCTCCTCCTCCTCCTCCTCCTCCTCCTCCTCCTCCTCCTTCTTCTTCTTCTTCTTCTTCTTCTTCTTCTTCTTCTTCTTCTTCTTCTTCTTCTTCTCCACCTCCTCCTCTGTTCCCCCCTTCTCTCTCTCTCTCTCTCTCTCTCTCTCTCTCTCTCTCTCTCTCTCTCTCTCTCTCTCTCTCTCTTTGGTATTCCCAAGGACTTCTCTCCTTCTTTTTCCTCTCTGCTCCCCTCTCCTCTCCTGTTCTGCCCTCCCTTCAAAGTCTCTTGCTGAAATACAATTCCCACCTTTATACTTAACAATGTGCTGCAAAACCTCTCCAATTGTATATCTACTTAATTAATAGCTTCATGGGCATTTTTATTTTTGATATCCCACAGACTCCTCTAACACAATAATTTCTTTAAACTGAAACCAATATATTTTCTTATAAAAGATGGCTACTCAGTCATCCAGGGAGGAGGTCTAGAAATCAGTCAAACCAGATTTCTTGCTCTTTCTGAATCCTCACATTAATTTGGTAACAATGTCATTTTGATTCTACCTTGTACATCATTTTTTGTCAAATCTATTACTTCTTTTCTATCTTACAAAAAGATGCTAGGTAGATATCAATAATGAGGATAAATGAATTTTTACAAGCATACAATTTCTTAGAAATAAGTGGACATAAGCAAAAACAAAAAGTACAAGGATGAGAAAAAAACAGGTCAGCTCAACAGCAGCTGGAATCTACAAGATATAATTAGAGGTAAACAGATCATCCTGCCTCATTTTGACCACAGAAGCATTATATGACTGGCATACATACCTGTATGTATGAAAAACGGTTAGATTAAATATTATCACCTTTAAAGGGCAACAGGGTAACAAGAAAGTTTTCTTCGGACACCAAAACTACCCATAATGATGGGATAATCCAAGGAACCAGGCATTACAGCCTCAAGTGGCCCTTGGGATAGCTAGACTGTAAGGTCACATCGGTGAATAAACTATGCAGGAACTTGGCTGAAGGAGTGAAAGGGGTCAGAATGAGAAGTTATTGATTTTGGAGAACTCTGTACATACATACAGAGTGTATGCTTGAGAACCTCTAGGATTCTATTCCTGCCTGACAGACATTGCTTCTGTCAGTGTAAATAAAGCACTAGAAACAATTTAAGAGGCCTCGATTTGGTCACATTGCTGCAACAACAGATCTAGTCTGGGAATGTAGATTCCTCTTTCTGTAGTATTTACAACACACGCACTTTTGACTCACACCTCATCAAGAAATGTTCCTTCATTCATAGTCATCTGCATTCGGTGCAGAGTTAGGAGACGATAGTGTGGTTCATATGACTCTACAAAGTTGTGCTGCTTTGTTCACACCAAAGGCAGAGAGACATGGTTTTACTTTAAGTTGGGTAATTCAGTCTTTCTAGAAAATGTCAATGCCAATTCCTTTGTTTTCCAAAATGTGGTATGAGTACCCCCAGAGGTACGGGAAGAGTTTGGTGGGGGTACACCTTGCACCTGGCTTAGCTGCGCCTAATTCTACGTTCTCATGAGTACAAGGGGTACTCAGCGTTACGAAAATTATAGAAGGGATACACATATGTCAAAAGTTTGGGAAACACTAGAAGGAGGGATGGTACTGATTTGGGAGAATTGCTCTCAGCCTCCACTCCTTCTTCTGATCCAACCCAGCGCTGCTTTAGTCATCATTCTAAAACACAAATGTGGCAACATGCTTTGCCATGCATTAAGTTCTTTTATGATTTTTCCATTGCTTAAAGGTGAACTTAAAAATTTTGGCCCAAATAAGCCTTTTGAGCTTATTTCTCTCTATTGCTCATATATAACTGTGCTCTAATTGTGCAGGCCTACTTGGAATTCCTGGAATGAGCCATGATCTTTTCCCTTTGTGCATGTATTTCCTGTTGCCTGGAATGTGGGCCATGTACCTCTTCTGCTGTATCACCTGACAGCACTGAATCTTTGTAGAAGTCTCCATTGACTCTACAACTTGGACCATGTACACTAATCACAACTCATGTCACTCTGTGCTGTAATTGTTACTGATTATTTTTTATCTCCCCTGGTAAGCTCTATACTTCTTCATGGTAAAGTCTGTCTTTAGTCCTGTATATCCAACTTATCTAAGTGCATACTATAAAATAGGTACTCAAGGAATAAAAGAATAGCTGGACAAATGAATGGACAAAAGGAGTGGAAGCTAAGTGACTAAGCTAGCTAGAAATAAAATGAAGTAGAAATTATGTTGAAGTATCTTTACCAGTTGTCAACCTCCCCATTCAACTGACTCTATAGAATGCTGCCAGGATCTTCTCAAAATATAGATAGAGCTTGCCAAAACTTTAATATGCATGTAAAACTATCTATTGGCTCTTCGTCTTATAAATTACATTGGTAACTTTTTAATATTTTCTTATCTGACCTATTTATACTTTCACAGCTATCCCTAAACAAATACTTCATGATCCAGCCTTCCTATAGTTGGTGGTCTTCTCAAAACACATTAATTCATTCATTTATGCACTAATTTCATAACTCTTTTCTAATATCTGCTTCAGTGCTAATGTAGTATTTTTATATATTATCTAGGATAGCTAATGACTTACTTTATAAATTTGACAATAATCTTAACCTCCTTTTTCATTTTTCTACAATTTTAAAGTGGCTAGCTGAGAAAAGAGATGAAGTAATTCAAGGGAAAGCTCCTCTTATAATAATGAAAGCATAATATGCTAATTAGATCAGACATCCTCCAGGATGTCCTTCCTGACAAAGTCAGGGCTACAAGGGAAGCCTGGGTCCCAGGTGCCTGCTGGTGCCTGAAGGGAAGCCCAGGTCCCAGGTGCAGGAGACTGGAGGGAACCCTGGATCCAGAGTACTGGAGGGGAGCCTGAGTCCTGGGTGCCAG
This sequence comes from Pipistrellus hanaki, assembly GCF_964339955.1. NCBI lineage: Eukaryota > Metazoa > Chordata > Mammalia > Chiroptera > Vespertilionidae > Pipistrellus > Pipistrellus hanaki. Next base: position 41,103,008 of record NC_140506.1, on the reverse strand, counting down.
AGGGAAGCTTGTACCAGCAGCCAGGGAAAGGATGGCCTACTCTTGCACAAATTTTGTGCATCAGGCCTATAGTAAGGGAATAAAGTCTTAAGAAATATAAAGTGTTATGGAGTTGGGGCCAGATGCAATTTTAATTTTTAAAAAGCCTGTTATAGTCAGTTTTGTTCAGTGGATAGAGCATTGGCCTGCAGAATGAAGGGTCCTGACTTTGATTCTGGTCAAGGGCACATGTCTAGGTTGTGGGCTCAATCCCCAGTAGGAAGCATGCAGGAGGTAGCCGATCAATGATTCTCTTTCGTCGCTGATGTTTCTACCTCTCCATCTGCCTTCCTCTCTGAAATCAATAAAATATATTAAAAAATAAAATAAAATTAGTAAAAAGCCTTATTATCTTAATCTAGGAGGTGTTACTTTCATGTAGCAAGCTGCTCTAAAAACTGTACAGGCTTTTCTGATTCTGATTCACATTTTCTCTGAGCAATAAAGCCACACCCATGACTGTATGAAATCTGTTTTCACATGTTATGTGCCCAGCCTGTTTTGCCTTCTGGACGGAAAGTATAGTGTCATAGTGTCAGCCACTGGTGACTGACATGGCACTTAACATGTTCACTTGAAATTTAATGCTTTCGTCTGCCAGACAGCTCAGGCATAATATTCTTCAGATTTCTAGAAACCCTTTGAATTACCTGGGAGAGTCTTTCAAATTGCACCTGAATAATTTGAAATGTTTTCACAAAGAATCTTATAGTCATATCCTTGATTTTATACTTATATTGAAGCCATGTCTTTCTGACCAAGCCCTGGACTTGACTTTTCACTTGTTTGAGAGGCCAGGGTTGAGGAAGAGTTTTACTTTCTACCACAAGTTCTGGTCTCTCCATATTACTTTTTTGTACCTTCAGACTCATCAGTTCTTTATTTAGCACACCTCTTATAGCACCTTCTCAAATGAGACTACTAAGAGCCAGCTGACACTTTTACATTCTGCCTGGAAATCTCATTACTTGTATACAAAAGTTCATTAGGGGCATTTTCCGTCACTGAAGTTTCCTCAGGTGGCAGCTTTACCAACTGCTCCTCTCTACGTAACAGGGCTAGCCATTTTCTAGCTTCCTAGAGCAGTTCTCTCAGTGCCTCTCCAAGTTTTATTTGCTTCCCAGGACCAAGCCCAGGGCACGTATTTTAGGTCTTCCTTATGGCACAACTTATTTCTAGATAGCTTCTCTTTTATCCTTGCATGTTTAACTTACCTCTTTCCAGTAAGCCAGCCTGAATTTATTCTCAAAACATGGTAGTGTGCCAAGAGGGGAAGTGGAAATACTCAAGAGCATTTTCCAAACTCTGCTGGCTTCAAATCCTCTAGCTTCCTACCAGCCAAGGCAAGTCACAGGAACAAGCCCAGAGTCTAGGATCCAGCAATAAACCCACCCATTTGATGAGGGAAATTGGAAAGTTACAGAGCAACGTATGTGGATGTTGAAAGGTTATTTACTGGAGTAATTAATAAACCAGTCTACCATACATATTTCAGTTAATCTTTAACAAATTAGATAGTATTTCATTTACATGTAATGAAGGAACTCGAAACTAAATTAATAGCTTTTAATGTGCAATTCAGTATGAGTTGTTTGAATTATACATGTTAATATTTGCTATGTTACGTACCATCTACCTTAAAAGCATGGGGTTTCAAACGGGCCTTGCATACATTATCTGTAGATCTGAATTGTATAGTGACTTTACCAGAGGAAGATGAAGAGGGTATGTGAAATAGTGCATTTCAGCACTAAGACAAATATAAAAAAGTAAGAGTCTGTTTCTTTATTCCTCAGGTGATAGTTGTGATCCCAATCCATGTGAAAATGGGGGCATCTGCTTGTCGGGCTTGTCTGAAGATTCCTTTACCTGTGAGTGTCCGGACGGCTTCACAGATCCCAACTGTTCTAGTGTTGTGGAGGTTGGTAAGTGCAAGATTTACGAATTTCAGTAGTTATTCTCTTTGTTTCCATGAGTGGCTGACAAAGTTGGCTGTGGTGCATTGTAGGTATTCTGTGTAAGATTGCCGTATATTGCTAATTAGTTACTCCTCTGCAGGACTCTCAAATTTATCATTTCCATTTTATATTTAAATTATATTTTATTGGTGTTCTTAATAAATAGTTTTATAATGTTTTAATGGTTAACACTATACTTTAAAGGCACTACAAACTGGAATATGATAAATTTCTTCTCTCTCCAATATTAACATACATTTATTCACATTTATATTCACAATAGAAAATAATGCCTAAGTCTATTTATTCAAATTCAATAGTCACGCTAAATAAAACAGAACTTATTTTAGCAATTGATAATACTATCAGTATTTTGTAGCTGTTCTAATTTCTAACATTGTAATATATGAAAGAAGACAGTATTCTAGCTACATTGTTCTTCTAAGTCTTCTCAAAAAACTTTGCTTTACAGATATTAAATAGTCATTGATCACACTTTAAAATATGTGTTTTGTTTTGTTTTTTTTCATCTGTGAAGTACTTCATAGGGATGTATAATTATGGATTCAGGGTAACTTCCATAATTTCCAAATAGTTCCTCATTAAGGAAATAGCTGTGCTTTAAATAATTTACCACTATGTAAACTTTTCTTCCTGGTTAAAGATAATACCATGATTAAGTTTGATAGATTTCTATGTGTTTCTTTCAAGTCAATACCAACAAACATAAGAAGGGTCTATATCTAATCTACAAAGGAAAACCAAACATGTTTTTCATTAAAGTCCTGTTAACTAGCATAAACCTTGGAAAACTTGGAGATTTCTATGACTTCTGAAAAATAGTTTTGAAGCAGAAAAGTAATAGTGTCTCTAAGAATCACCTTTATGCCTAGTAGGAGGCCAATCATTATTGTTTCAATGAATGAAAGGATAATTACATAAAACCATTAACTACTGTTTTTGGCCACTAGTTATTAGGTTTTAATATGCTTTATTTTTAAAATGCCTTTTTATATTACATTTTTATGAATGTATTATATCTAAAAGAAGTTAATTATATACGACTGCTGAAAAGTACCTTGTTCATTAATTCATTTCAAAGATAATTCTTTTTCAAGGCTTATATTAACTTGATCCTCTTTAAGAGGGTTTGATACAGCGCCATAGAACATAAACTGTTATAATCACTTTGACCCAAATATGTACAGTGAGTTTTAGAGTTTAATCTGAGAACCATGCCCTTAGGAAAGTCTATAGCTCTGAAGAAAATTATGGACATAAATATTTCTAACAGGAATTTATAAATAAAATAAAAATTTAGTTAATCCCACTAATCCCAGATATGGCAGTGTCTTCAATTTGTAGTACGTAATGCTCTGGTTGCTACTGTGTAGGAGTCAAATCTATAGTCAAAGAAGCAAATGTATTTGATTAATTTTAAAAACAAGTATCTCCATGCAATTTTCAAAATAGATACTTGAATACTTTTGGCCATATTTTAAAACATTAATTCCATATTTATCATTTTATCAGCAGAATGGTAGTATTAGCAGCAACAATTTAAAAATTAAGCACACTATAATATTCCATGCACTTCAATGAGACTTTGGGAATCAAATGCTTACTAAATTGTTTTATTTAGATTTATTATTATAAGTACCTCTGAAATAGGGCAGTTATACTATATTATTTTAAGCAATACATTTTTTTTGTGATATGTTTCAAGCAACCTCATTCTTCAATGAGGTCTACTTAGGAGTTCTTGGAAGAAATACGTCCAGCTTTTATTTGCCTTGCCCTTTAGCATAGTATAGTGGTTATGCCATTTGGTTTTATAAGATTAAAATAATATAAAACAAATACCCTAAACATTTAAAATGTCTATAGTTTCTTAAATACAACTTTGCTACTTTGTGAAATTATATTTTTAAAGGATGATAGAATAGTGAAAAAATATTTTTTCATGTTAGATTGTTCTTTGGGACAGACATGTAACCTTATTTGCATTTCTACTACCCTTTTCTCAGATCCATATCTTCTTACATAGAATAAGGACATGCTAAAATTTTATTGAATAAAAACAACAACAATGCCTTTAAAATCTAGCCAACCTTAGATTTTTTTTCATATCTTAAAAATTAATGGAACAAAAGAAAGGAAACTTTAGATTATTGAAGATTATCCTGTCATTTTTGTTTTAAAAATCTACTTCTTTGCTGGGACCTTTTTGTTGTTGTTTCCCTACTGTTAGGTAGCATCAGTGCAGAAAGCATAGTGTGCTAGAGTTTTATTTCTTTTAAACACAAAAGTTATATGTATTTTAATATAAAATATTGAAAGACAAATGTTTGAGCTGTCACTATTGCTGTATTTTTTACTTTCACATCAATCTACCAAAAATGGAGGTGTATCCAAGGTTTTTTCTGATCTTTTAAGCCCTATGAATTTTGTGATTATATAAAGTTCTAAATCTTTTTGTTTTTTATTTCTAATGGAAATAAATAAACGTGTCTGTATTTGCTTAGGAAAGTTGTGTTTTGATCCTAATTTAAAATTATTTTTACTTCTTCATTCTGTAATCAACATATACTCACTTTATTATTGTACATTTGGAAAGGAGAATTTCAAATACATGGTATTCTTAGAGGTGAAATATGCTGTTTGATTTTACTTCAAACCTCATTATTTTGTAGTGTCCTTGTTTTAAGTTCTTGATGCTACTTATTTCAAAAGAGATTCTCATCCCATTTTGTACTTTTATTCTCCCCTCTTAAAGCACCTAGTGTCAGATAAGTACAGAACACTTAACCACATCTGCAATCAGTCCTCACCTCACTTATATTCCCATTGTATGGGAGAAGCTTGCTCAGATTTGTGAACTTCATTTGCCAGAGAATATTACTTTTCTTTAACTGAATTCTTGATCTGTCTGTATATTCCAATATCCATCTTTTATCTCTCTCTATTTCTGTTTCTCTTCTTCTCTCTCTGTCTCTTTCTTGACCACACACATTTCCCTTATACACCTATCTACCAATCTCAATGTTCTCAACATCATAGTGTTATTAAGACTCACTTCTTAATATATTTATAAAAAGCATTCTGAAGACATGTCTCAGAGAAAAGGAAAGTAAAAGAAAAACACCTACTACACATCTTCAGATTTGAAGACATTGGCCAGATTAACCAGTATTTGCACAGATGTACACATTATGCTAAGCCATTCACCAGGGGACTTGTACACAACAATTGTGTGATTAAGCCCCAAATTACTTCCCAATTACCTCCTCACATTCCTGGTTAATTCTTTGTAATTTGGAGCCAAATGCTGACACATTTATTTCATATAGAAATTTTCATTGCTAGTGAATATTTTAGAGTACACATATAAACGTTTTTTGGAATTATTAAATTGTTCAAGTTTCATGACATAATTCTCTAATGAACTAATGATAAATATAATATTTACAGCACAAATACATAATATATTAATATTTTAGAGTACACATATAAACGTTTTTTGGAATTATTAAATTGTTCAAGTTTCATGACATAATTCTCTAATGAACTAATGATAAATATAATATTTACAGCACAAATACATATACATTAATTCTCTAATGAACTAATGATAAATATAATATTTACAGCACAAATACTGAAGAAAACAAAATAAGTGTTTGTAAGACTAATAAACTAATGATAAATCTAAACTTTTACAATGTAAATACATATTATATTAATGCAACCAAAGAGAAAAAAATAAGTGATTTGACTTTAAAAAATAAAATCTTAGCTTTTATCGATTCTTAAATATATATTGAGTACCTACTGAATTATCTAAGTGTTAGAATGCAATGGTAAGCAAATTTACAGAAATTGCTGTCTAGCTAGGAAAACATAGAAACAAATAAATAAATAGATAAAGATGATGGGTGCTGTGATAGGAGAAGTATATGGAGCCATAAGAATGTAAAACAGGTGTTATATCTTAAGCAAGGTGTCAGAAAATGCATGCCTACCTGAAAAAATATATATCTTGAAATAATTCTTAAAAGATAATTTCAGTCTAACAGACAGAAAGCTAAACATATTCAAGACAGAGGATATAATTCTTAGAAAAGCCAGGAGATAAGAAACATCATAATTCCAAGAGCTGAAAGAAATTCAGTGTGGGTAGAGCTTAAAAGGGAGAGACGCGGAGGCAGCAATGAATTTGCAGGTGGTGATGATGGCAGATCCTGCAGTCTTGCAATTGTTCTTAAGGAATTTGGACTTATGCTGAGAATAATGTATTTTTAGAAGATCACTTTCTTTGCCACATGGAGGTGGGGGTCGAAGAATAGAACAATTTAAGGCAGGGAGACGATTAGAAGGGTACTGTGGAAGACCAGCTCAGACATGATGTTCTTGGCCTGGATCAGTGTTGTAACAAAGGGAATAGAAAGGAATGAGTCAATAGATTTTTAAAGGAAATAGTAGATAATTACTGGTAACTTATGGGGTAATGGAGTAGAAAGAGTTTAGAGAAAGTAAAAAGTAAGGAAACATTACCAGTTTCTGACCTGAGCAACTCTGTGCCATTTACTCAGATAGTGAAAATTGAGGATACACTGGATTGGGAACCAGAAAGTGAAGTGATTATTGCACATATCGAGCTCAATAAATTAGCTAGATATTAGGTAAGAAGCCAGACATAGATTTGTAAGTTACAATTATACAGATATTTATCAATGCTCAGGAAATGTGTGGGTCTTCCTAGAAGCACAAGAAGTTCTAAAAAGAGGAGAGGACCCAGAAATGGAAATTGATAAGAGGTTCATCAATAATTAAGTAGTAGGTAGAGAAAGTTGAATCTATAGAGCAGACTGAGATAGAGTGGTCAGGGAGATAGAATAGAAATTAGGAAAGCGTGGTACCCCAAAAGTTAAGGATAAGCAGTGTTTCAAGAAATGAGTGATCAGCAGTGTCAAATACTGTGGAGAAGTTAATTAAAATAACAATTACATCGATTACATGTGACTCATGGATGATATTGCCAAGGTCAGTTTTGTTGGAATTTTTGGAGAAAGAACTTGATTGTGGCACCTGGAAGAATTGGAGTAAGCTATTAAAATGTGGCTAGGGATACAGGATAAATTAATCAACTTGATAAAGAAAGCCTACAAAACTTTGTCTAAAATCATACTAAATGCTAAGAAGCTCGCTTTTCCTCTTGGATCTGAAACAAGACAAGGATCCTCCCTCTCACTACTCTATTTCAACATTGTATTGGATGTACTAGCTAATGCACTAAGATAAGAAAAAGGAAAGAAAAGGTTTACAGATTAGGAAGAAATAAACAAAGCAGTCTGGCTGTTCACAGATGACATGACCATCTCTGTGGAAAGAAATCCTGAAGTATCAACCAAAAAAAACTCTTGGAACTAATAAGCAATTTTAGCAAGGTTTTAGGATGCAAATTTGATATACAAAATTTTTCTTTATACCAGTAGTGAACAAGTGAAATTATAAAGTACCTTAGGAGGAGCATAGAGGAGTTTAGGGTGGTGAAAATAGTTTGCATGATATTATAATGATGGATTCAGGTTAATATATACCATATTTTTCAGACCCATAGAATGTATATACCAAGAGTGAACCCTAGTGTAAACTACAGATTTTAGACAATTTTGATGTGTTAATGTAGGTTTATCAATTGTAAGAAATGGTGGAGAGTGTTGACAAAGGGGGAGGGTATGCGTATGTGGGGTCAGGAACTATGTGGGAAATCTCTATACCTTCCTCTATTTTGCTCTGAACTTGAAACTGTGCTGAAAAAATGTCTTTAAAAATGGCTCTTATATCTCAGAGGGAAGGGGGCAGGAAAAGATTAACTAAAGAATTTATATGCATATATACATAACCGATGGACACAGATAGTAGCATGGTGAAGGCCTGGGGGGTGGAGATGGATGGGTGGAGGGGCCAATGGAGGACTTTTGGCCTGGCCAGTGTAGCTCAGTGGTTGAGCATGACCCATGAAACAGGAGGTCAGGATTTGATTCTGGTCAGGACACATGACCCATTTTCGGGCTCCATCCCCAGTAGGGGACGTGCAGGAAGCAGCCAGTCTATGATTTTCTTTCATCAATGATGTTTTTTCCTCTCTCCATCTCCCTTCCTCTCTGAAATCAATAAAGAAATATATATTTTAAAAAGGAGCCATCTTTATTACTTTCAACAATGAAGATAAATTTAAAAAATGGCTATAGTAAATATTTATCAATTTATTTGTCTAGTCATCCACCCATAAAATACTTATTGAGTATATACTATATGCCAGGCACTCTTGGCATTGATAATATAACCATTAGAAAATAGACTTTGCCTTCATGGATATTCTAATTAAATGAGGAATAGATAATAAACTATCACACTTTTGCTAAGTTCTATAAAGAAAAATAGAGACAAGTGTGAGGTATAATAAAAGGAAGTATATTTTTGATAGGAATATTAGGAAAGACAAAGAGTTGTGTTTGAACAGAGTGAACTGAGATAACTTCATGTATAGGGATGGGGAGAGAGGACAGTAACTGGAACGGGAATTTGAGATAAGGGAGGTTTTTCCTTTAAGATGGAGTTGCAAAGTCATGATTCAGAAAAAAATGACATAAAAACTGAGCTTGTGTTTCATTAAGAATAAACTGTGTTAAATGACTCATATAGATATTTCAATAACATTTATAATAAATTTAACCTCTTAAAACTATCAGTCTGAAACCAAAGGATGGAAACATTGGAATTTGGTAGTAATTTAAAATCTAGCATCGTGTTTACAAGAAAATTCAAAGCACAGATGTTATTGAGAATAATTCAGTACAGGATAGCAAAGTCAGCATGTCATTTCATTTATAATTCTTTCTCTTTATTCTCTGTAGTTGCATTGGCTTCCGGCCAGGTTTTTTTAATTTGAAAAATATTAATAAACATGAAGGTGCTTTATGCTGTTCTATCTTTTCCTATCTTCTTCTATGTGTTATAGTCCATCCAAATGTATTTGCCTTTGATAGTTGGTATCCCTTTGCTACATGAATTTAGGTTCTTCAAATCTCATCACTGCTAAAATGTCCTCTTGCTTTCATTTCATTATAAAAAATTGGTTACATTTAAGCCATAAACAAAGTATTTCATAACAATTTAAAAAACAATAATTTTCACTGCACATCTTGCCCATGAACAGCCATGTTCATGTTTATCTTTTAGAAAATGGTCAGAATATCAGGTAGTGTAGCAGAAACTGTCTAAAAGACTTCTTATCAGTGATCATGGAATATCAGGCAGTTAACAAGCTTTAAGTAGACCTATTTGATAGTATGAGGCTATTTTTAAATTTCTAAATTTTAGTTACTAAATGAGAGATTTGTTCATTTCTTTTCAATGATTTATATATTAGATGAAATTATAATTCTGTTTTTCCCCCTTAAGAATATTTCTTGGAAGGGTAACTCATGATTGAATCCATACTTCTAGAAATTATCATAATGAAATATTATTCTAAATGGACTAAAACACTTTCTCAAAGGCTACTAGCCATGATTGCTAAGAAATTTCTCTGTTAACTAGAGTCAAAGGGATTTATTATCAGATCATATCTTCCTACTTTATCATTTAATAATAAGGATTAAATATCTCCACCTAATTTGTTTGTGTTCATACAAATACAATTGTACAGCTACAATGACAGGTTTAAGGAAACATTTTGCCATTTATTTTGTATACATTACAGAAAAGTAAATTTTTTAAAATATATATTTTATTGGTTTTGTACAGGGAGGAAGGGAGAGAGATAGAGAGTTAGAAACATCAATGAGAGAGTCATCGATCAGCTGCCTCCTGCACACCCCCCACTGGGGATATGCCTGCAACCAAGGTACATGCCCTTGACCGGAATCGAACCTGGGACCCTTCAGTCCCTAAGCCAACGCTCTATCCATTGAGCCAAACCAGTCCCGGCACAGAAAAGTAATTTTGTTTTATTTATGTAAATATTTATACTATAACATAGCTAATAAACTACGAGTTTATTAAACATGTTTCTACTTTATTGTTTATTATCATTATTAGAATGTGTTAACTTGTACTTCCTAACAATTATATATTAACTTCAGAAAAAGAAAACATAGAACATAGAAGAACTTTAGAAAATGTCAAGTACACAAATCCTCTCTTGCTCAGAAGGAAGAACTAATATGTAGTAAAGCTTCAGTTTGAAAGAAAAGACAATGTAACACATTTTTAAAAAGTTGATATATACCATTTTACCCATTGTATGTTTTTCTGAGTATATACCTTTCCTATTGCAAGGGGATGGATACTATTGTGAATAAAGTGATAATGGATATATATCATTAAGATTTTTCTGCTTAACAAATCATCACAAATTTAGTGGATTTATACCTCAATGTAAATTTGTGCTATATGACATTTTATCGCCCAACATATATCAAAGTATTTATGTGAAGGCAAATTCTATAATCTGTGTTATTAAAAGGACAGTGGCAACACATAATGAGAGGGAATTTGGTCAGAATTCTTTTCAGAATATATTTAGTTTTTCCCATTAGGTGTGCAAAATTTACCAATCACCGTGGTACCCAGGACATTTTCTTCCTTACCCCTTTCCCTTTAATAATGTCTTGCAATTTAGAGTCTCTATTCATTAAAATGCTAATACATATATTAACCTTGAAATAAACAGTTGAGCTCATAACAATCTCAATGTTAAGTGGGAAAGTGATTCTGTGATAATCATAATGATTAGAATAAAGTCATATATTTCTTCTCAAAAGCAGGCAGAACAGATGTGAAGCCTGAAATTTTATCCCATGCTTTTTACACAGTTCAGTATTTTTTGTTCTTTATAAAAGAGTAAGATGCAAATTGACTGTACCTTCATGACCCCCACCCGAGTGAGTATGCAAATTAACCCAACAAAGATGGTGGGTTAATTTGCATACACAGGTGCTGAGTGGCGGCCGGGGGCTGGGCAGGACGCTTATGTCATTGTAATGGTGAAGATGCACGAGTTCCGCACTGCCCCAGCTGCTCCAGGCCTCTGGGCAGCGTGGGAAGGCGGAAAGGCCAGAGCGAAGGCAGTGCTGGCAGCCAGAGGAAGGAAGGCCCATTCTTGCATGAATCTTCATGCATTGGGTCTCTAGTATACTATGATATATGAAATTAGGTGGAGATGTTTATCTCAGTTAGCAAGAGAATTATGGGGAATATCATAGCTGTCTTCAAATACCTTAATAGCTGGTCTATCAAAGAAAGAGCCACATTATTCCCTTGTTCTCCAGAGGCTATCTCTGGGAGAGTGATGTGACATTTTTCTTTCTGAGGCTATGAATTCCCTGCCACTACAAGTTTTGAATCAATATTTAGATTTTTTTAAAAAAACATTCTCACTGAGGATATGCTTTTTATTACTTTAGAAAGAGAAGAAGGGAGAGAGAGAGAGAAACACCAATTCTATTGCCTCCTCTACATGCCTCATCCTGGGATATAGTATATAGGTCAATGCTCCAACTGGTTGAGCCACACAACCAGGGAAATGCTTATATTTTTGGTTTGTAGTTTGGACAAAGTGACCTTTAAGTTTTGTGTGGATCTCACATTTAATTTTTTTAAAAGTTGCTTGCCTCTTGTTTTCTGAATGGGCTGTTTCCTAGACTGTTCTTGATGGTTGGAAGAGTGGAAGTTAGTAGTATGCATTCACAACTTGAAAATAACCTCACAGATAAGAAGAATGGGGTTTGGCTCTCCCTAAATAGCCCGGAACCTTTATTCAATTTCATTTTCTTAAAGTTAGACTTGTCCACATTTTTATCAGTTGAGCTCTTTAAAGACATTTCAATTATGGAAAAATTTAGCCCAGGGAGACAAGTTTTGCAGATAGGGAAATTACATGGTCAATATCACTTGATTAACACCTGAATGTGGAGATATGCTGACTCCTTTGTTTTAAAGAAGGTCCTAATGATTCTGAAAAGAAAGCATATAATTTTAGTTTCTGCTTTAACAGGCAAGAAAAAAAAAACAAAAAACTCTATAAAAGCCATCAACTCATTGCCAAATAAGTCAGTGGTTAGGTTAGTGGAGTTCAAGTAAGTAAGCAGAGGCTGTGCTTTCTTTTTTAGTTAATGTCCTTAGAATGAGTACAAAGTGCATGAAAAAAATTCATAATAATTTCTCCTGACCAAAGAGAAACAGATCCACCAGTGATAGCTCAGCTCCCTTTAACCTAGACCTGCTCACTATTGTTGTTTTTCCCTTCATCTTTTTCCTTTCAAAATATACTATATTTTAATTAAGTCAAATATGCAGATCTATATTCTGGGAACCTATCATTTCATAAAATTTCTGAATTCATCTTTGGAATATAAAGAGTGAAAATGAATGATAGTTTACTAAAAGACTTCACAGATTTCAAAAGTAGTAAAAAATGTCATGTTGAAATAACTATAACATGTTAAATACTTGATTCTGTGCACAAACATGCACATGAATTAGATGCCGATGTTTTGTAAGAAGGTAAATCTCTATCACCAATTAGTTACCATTTATTTTTAAAAAATCAAAGTTCTATAATATTTATATCCCAGAAGGTACAGAATATTTAGTAGTCACTGCCCCTACATGGAGTAGGAGTGATGGGCAGGGCAATCTGTTGGTCTAAGGCTGTATCTGCACAAACACAGAACTCAGCAATTTATTTTTTAATGTTAAAACTTTTTTTCAATTATTTTACTTTCAATATTATTTTGTATTGGTTTCAGGTGTGCAGTATAGTGGTTAGACAGTCATACGCTTTTCAATGTGTTCCCCTCAATATTTCCAACCCTCAGCTGACCCCATACAGAGTTATTATAAAATTATTGACTATATTTCTCATGCTGTACCTTACATCTCCAAGAACTCAGTAAATTGTTTCTGTGTCATGTGCTATGTAGACTTGGAACACAGGAAGTTTTATATGATCTCTATTAATAATAACTATTGCAAGAAGTAACTTTCATAGGAAGAAGACACACATATAAATTGTCCAATATATTTAAGAAGAATATTAATAAAGGTTGGCTGATGGCATAGAAAACAGGATCATTTAAAAGTTTTATGTGGGCTTAATCCCTCGTATAGGATGTGCAAGAGGCAACCAATCAATGATACTCATCATTAATGTTATTCCTCTCTCTTTCTCTTTCTCTCCCTCTTTCCTCTATGAAATCAATAAAAATATATTTGAAAAAGAGTTATTTACAAAAGTGAATATTTTATGTTGCATGTAGAATTATGTGCTCCTATTTATTTAATGAAATTATTTGGCCACTCATTTTTGTTTCATGTTTCTACCACTATTCAAATGGAACCTGATTATTATTTGATATATTATTTGTAGGAGAGAATTCCCTAAGTCTATCCAAATAGCACTCAGTAGAGAGTTAAATAAATTAGTTCAATAAAATAAAACATTTTTTAATACTGCCCATGGTCATTGATTATAGTTGACATAGGAGTATGTACAATAAATTGATTGAAAAGCATATATTTTATAATCCTCTTTTATTATATCATAAATGTTGATAATTATATACTATGTATATTCACAGGGTGTTGCAAAAGAAGGTTTATAATTGTTCATATATAAAAGTCTATATAATAAAGAGGTAATATGCAAATTGACTCTCACAACATCACACAAGATAGCCTCCCTAGGTGGTCAAAGACGGCCACCACAATATGGCTGCCAGGAGAGGGTAGTTGTGGGTGATCAGGCCAGCAAGGGAGGGCAATTAGAGGTGACCAGGCTGACAGGGGAAGGCAATTAGGGGGCAATTGGGCTGGCAGGGGAGCAGTTAGGTGTCTTATTAGGCTAGCAGGGGAGTGGTTAGGATGTGATCAGGCTAGTAGGCAAGCAAGCGGTGAGGAGCCAGTTGTCCCAGATTGTGAGAAGGATGTCTGACTGACAGTTTATTAGGGGTGTCGAACTCAATCAGAGAAGGGGCCAAAATCTAAAATCCAGCCTAAATCGCAGGCCGAATGGTTTACTGAACAGTCATAAACTGACAATGTCATAAACTGACAGCGGAGTGCAGTGATGACAGCGCGGTGTGGGCCACATTGCAAGGCCTGGCGGGCTGGATTTGGCCCGCGGGCCTTGTGTTTAACACATGTGGTTTAGGTCCAATCCCTGTGGCATGGGGCCTAAACCGGCAGTCAAACATCCCTTGAGGGGTCCAAGATTAGAGAGGGCACAGGCTGGGTTGAGGGACATTCCCCCCTCTCCCTCTTCGTTAATTTTGTGCACCTGGCCTCTAGAAATACAATAATAATAAAAGAATAAATTCTGTCTCATGAACTTACAACTGTAAATCTACTTTTGCCCCACCCTGTATGTAGTATGACATCTAATAATTTTATTTCACAGTGCACTTTGAGTTTGATCTTTAGGTGCTAATTTAGATGAGTTATTAAACATACCTATATTTACTAACGCAAACCTTAACCCATTATAGCAATGTGAGTTTTTGTTTGTTTGTTTTTTGCCAATATCCTTAACCACACGATCTCTTTTGCCATGAACATTTTCTGTCGTTTCCTTAAGTGGGTACTGCCACTGAAATTCTGTCAATATTGCTGATATACCCAATACCTTTTAGGTTTTGTTCTTTTGGTTTTAGCAGATTTACTTTTTAGGTGATCTCATTCGCCCAGTGTTATGGGAATGAATTGAGATTGGAGTGAACAGTCTCCACACATAAATAGATAGAAATCTATAGAACATAAGCCTGATGTCAGTTGCTGTGAACATTCACATATGATGAGCATGTAACCTGAGTGTCAGGGCTTTCCTAGTCTCATTAAACAACATTCTCATTGCAGAATTACTTCCTTTCCTATATTAAATTTTCAGATAGATTATGAATTAATTTTGCTGAAATTGATAAATCTGAGCAATCCTATATAATAAAAGGCTAATATTCAAATTGTCCCTTTGACCAGTTCAACCAGGGGGCAGGGCTGGCCAGTCAACCTCCCACATCCCCTTCCTGGCCCTATTAGGGCAGGCCAGCCAGTCCCTGCCCATGCACGAGTTTGTGCACCGGACCTCTAGTCACTTATATTAACTTACGAACTGCTTTATTCCTCACAAGTTTCTTCTATTTGTGAATTTTTCTTTATATACTTCAGGTTTACCTTCCAATTCTCGCTTTACATGGCTCACAATAATGTAAAACCAGTCATTAAATTTACTTACTGGACTTCATTTTCTCATCTGTAAAATTGAATAGCTTTCCAAAAGAATTTACTCAGCACTAGTTATATGCACTATACAAAATTAAAATATAACCATTTCTCTTAAAAGAAGAATAATGGATAATATTCAGTTAGGGAACAAGACTGGAAAATATTGTTGCCATTTTCTTTAGAACTGGATTTCAGTGTAAAGCTAGTGGGAATTGGAAGAAAATAACTATATAAATCTGGAGATTGAAATAAATACTAGGGAATTGAGGGGACTAAGATTTGAATTTAGTTCACAAGGATGGGATGAATTTGGATAGTGAGGAAGAGCACATTAAATAAACAAAAGGTATTTGAGGATAATTGAATAGATACATAAAATGTAAATTATAAGGCCTTTTTAATGTCAAATCACCTAAAATAAAAATCTGTAATGCTTCCTTTAGTCGGCAAATTTGTCCCACTCATGTCCCTGAAATCTTTTTAATACTAACTAGAATATGAATATAGGCTACTAGAGGCATATTATTTCTTAGTTTCCCAATACTGTGGCCTAGTTTTATAAACTATGTGGGCTTTTCTTTTAACTAAGTGGCAAAAAAAAAAAAAGAAATTAAAATATCCATTCATTCTTTATTATTTCCCCATTCATACCTCTTTCTAAAATGAAAAAATCACGCTGGCACTGGTAATTTCTGTTAGCATGATTCACTATATAAGTAGCTTATAAAACCCATGTGAGCTATATAACCACTAAACATAGAAAGCACATTTTGCAGTTCTACTTTAATGAATCTAATTAATAAACTATACTTTGATGATTTTGAATTAGTTTAAAATCACAGGCTTATTTTTTCTTGGGATGATCAAATGATTATTAAAGCAACCATTGCCTTTTTTACCATTGCTTCTTTTCTCTCCTACTCAAGACAGAAAATCTGATTTATATTTACATAAATTATTATATATAAAATTACATATAGATTTATATTACCAAAACATAGATGAAGATATAGGCTTTCTTTTTTTTTTGGTAAGTTAAGTAATGTAGCATCATGAAAGAGCTAAATTTTATTGAGTAACAGGACTTAAAAGTTTCTATTACCAATTTCTGAGGATTGTATTAAATATCTATTTTTTTATATTTCTATGTTTTATTTTTTAATTTTTTTTAATTAATTTTAGAGAGAAAGGGAGAGGGAGAGATAGAAACATCAATGATGAAAGAAAATCATTGATTAGCTGCCTCCTGCATGTCCCTACTGGGGATTGAGCCCAGGCATGCATCTAGAATCTAACCTTGACCTCCTTGTTCATAGCTTAATACTCAACCACTGAGCAACACCAGCTGGGACTAAATATCTATTTGTATTTGTATTTTATTTTATTTTTTAATATATATTTTTATTGATTTTTTACAGAGAGGAAGGGTTAGAGAGTTAGAAACATCAATGAGAGAGAAACACAGATTGGCTGCCTCCTGCACACCCCCTACTGGGGATGTGCCCACAACCAAGGTACATGCCCTTGACCGGAATCGAACTTGGTACCCCTCAGTCCACAGGCTGAAGCTCTATTCACTGGTTAGGCTACTTTTTTTAACAAATATTTATTGAGCCCTATAGTGTTATAGACTAAAAGCTGTAAGTATAATGGTAAGCAGTAAAGACACTGCCCTGTCCTTATGAAACTCCTAGTCTAAGGGGAAAGACTACTAAACATACAATAAATATATACTTATATATTAATTTTATGTATACATAATAATATTTTATGTATTGCATATTATTAATTATAATCAAATATATGGCATCCTGTAAATATAACACAGAAATCAAAATGCATGTAAATACTGATAAAATAGAGAAGACTAAATGATTCACTGAACATTTTCTATGCAAGTAACATTGTCTATTGCTTCAAATAATCTGCAATTCAGAGAGTGTAGCCTTGACCACATCATATGCTGTCTGAAGTCTTTGGCCAGGAGAGACTTACACTTCTCTTTAAGCTTTCAAAAAGAAGTTGTTAATAGCAATTCTTAGTCCTGAGGCATGTCTTCATTGAGTCATGGGCCAAGAAACAAATGAACAAAAAACAATAAGACATTAAGTATATAAAACAAAACCTCTCCCTAAATAATTCTTTGAATACTACTAGAAGCAACTCCATAACCTACTTAAATGACTGAATTCACAAATTTGAAATGATAATGTATTCTTCTTTGCCTTAATAAATACACATACATTTATAGCTTTTAACATCTGGGCAGCCATGAATAATCATGCATAAATATTATCATTGTTGTTTTTGCATTCCAGCAGTTGAATAAAAACATTCTAAAATATTGTCAGAATACAAAAATACTTATTTATTGCAGCTTTGCTTATGGATATAATAAAGTACATAGATAATTGTATACTTTCAAAGCATATTAAGTATATAATTAACTTGATTTATGATATAGCAAATAAAATGATCCATAAATTAACATGAATTGAGTAATGTCCATATATTAAATAGATATTAATGCTAAGAAATACCTATAATAATAAAAGTATAACATGCTTACTAGACTGGACAGCAGGACGACCTTCTGGACGACCTTCTGGATGAAGCCAGGCCTGCGAGGGCCAAGCTCCTTGCACAAATTTCAGGCATCGGGCCTCTAGTATTTTATACATTTCATAATGAGCTTATTCTATTTGATGGTGAGCCACACTGGGTATAGCATTATTTTGAATTGTTGAAATTTCTAAATCATTAAATTTATTTAAAACACCAAAGATGAAATAAAGATGGAAGAAATAAGAGTTGTTGAGACCACATTAAGAGAATAGAGCCCATCCATTATTAAGGATGTGTTTTTTAAATATCATATGCGTATTAGGATAATACTCAGCCCATTGGGTTTAAGTGGTTCTGGTACTTGACCTTTGATATCATGGAAGAAGGAGAAAGAGAGAAAGGAATAAAAGGAGCAGCGAGGGAAGGGAGAAGAAAAGTTAGTAGATGCCAATATAAACCTGAAGAAGGTGAAAGCGCAGCCCAAGCCTGTTTGTATTTGGGTCTCCCCTACCTCAAGATAATTTATTCCTTATGCATTCTAATATATTTCAAAGGAGAACAACAAAAGTATCTATGATTGAAGCAGAATGTTATTTAGTTGCAAATAAGGGAAAGCTCCACTCAGACTAGATAAACAGTGAAGAGTAGAACTCCAGTCCAGAGTCAGTGGCTCAAACAAGACCATCAATATTCTAATTGCTTTTTTTTCTCTACTCTGCCTTCGGGTAGGATTGGCTTTTCCTGAAAGGTGGCATCCATTGTGGTTGCAAGATGCCTGCCAACTTACCTCCAGGCCGCAGACTTCCTTATCCATGTCTACAGAAGAAAGAAAGAGGGTGATTCCCAATCACCTTCTCAGAAACACCAGGAGCCCTCCTTTCTGAAAGCCTGTCCTCACCCTAGCCACACAAACCTGTTCTTACACATTCTTGTCTCCAGTGGATCATATTCCTACCTACACCAGTAACTGGTCAGAATAGGGGGAAGATTCACTTCCTCTTGAATTCAAAAGAGGAGTCATCTTTCCCCAAGGATTGATGTAGACCTGAAGATGTTCTATGGGAAAAAGCATTGAAAACTGGTGAAGCCATCACAGTACACATTGCAAGGGATTTCCTGTAAGCCTGGTAGTTTACTCCTACGGTTCCAACAAGTGCACCATGGCTCTTTCCCACTACAACAAACTTGGATGGGTAAGAGCCATAATTCTGAACATTTAGTCTTTCTAGCAGTCACCTGCTGAACTACCTGGGCTGACACCCAAAATTTAATGGATCTGGGGCATTTTAACAAACACCCAGGGTTATTCTCCATGGGCAATGACAGGACCACACTTAGCTAAATTCTGTATATCATATATCTGCACTAATAAAAGAGTAATTTACCATACCTTTGCAATGCCCATCAGCCAATCAGGAGTGAGTATGCAAACTAACCCAACAAAGATTGTGGGTTACTTTGCTTATGCAGGTGCCAAGCTCTGGGGCTCCAGGGCTCCTGGCCAGAATGGAAAGACGGCTCCAGGCCAAAGCAGAAATATGGCTCTGGCCAGAGCAAAAGTGGTGCTGGCAGCCAGGGGAAGGAAGGCCCATTCTTTTTTTTTTCTTTTTTCTTTTTTTTTTTTATAATATATTTTATTGATTTCATATGGAGAGAAAGGAAGAGAGATAGAGATTTAGAAACCGATGAGAGAGAAACATCGATCAGCTGCCTCTTGCACACCCCTTACTGGTGCGCAACCAAGGTGCATGCCTTTGACCAGGATCGAACCTGGGACCTTTCAGTCTGCAGGCTGATGCTCTATCCACTAAGCCAAACCGGTTTCGGCAGGAAGGCCCATTCTTGCATGAATCTTTGTGCATCGGGCCTCTAGTATATATATATAATGCCTTTTTTTATCACCATAATTTTTATTAATCCTTCTGTATTGGGACCAGGCAGAGCAATACAGAATCATTTGCTAGTTTATACTCATTCTGCTTGGTGCAAGTATTTCCAATTTCTAGGATTAGAGTAACTTGCATATGAAACAGACTTTTATACCTTTTGTGACACTTATTTCACTTAAATATCACCGAATAGGCTTCTTGTGTCCATTTTGAGGCTTACATGTACTTCTGGGGATCTAGCTGCCATCTGTTAACAGTTCATGACACTTTGGTCGGTAATTCAGTTCGCTTACAAAGCCATCTTTGTCAGAGGTAATGGAAGCAGTGAATTAATACCAATGCTAACCTTTCTGTGTGCTTTGGTGAGTGTGTGTGTGTGAGCACTCACACACATGTATTATAGTAGTATAAATATTGGCCACTGACATCTGCATATTATAAGGAACCAAAGCCATGGAGATGATGTATAGGATTACAATTTTATGCAGACTTGTGTACCTGTTGCCTCTAATGTGTTAATTTGTTAAAAAGAAGCTTTCAGGTATTACTGACTTCAAGTGTAGGTTAGTATACTACTTGCCCCAGGAGCTTTAGTTTTAAGAAATTTCTAATTGCCAGGACTCCTATGAAATTGAAACTATGTTTACTTCTGCGCTTGCTAATTTTTTTCCTAAAAATTCCTTGTATATCCATAAATGGTTTAAGGAATAAAATTTAGACTTAATCTTTCTTAGGCATCACATACTTAGGATATTTTATTTAACTCCATCTTCATGATTTCACCTTCCTAAATCTAGCCCTGGATGGCTGGGGACTTGAAGTTTCCCAGGGGGAGCTTTATTTTTCAAGGGGTTTTCTCTCTCAGCCCCTACATCCAGGTGTTTTATTTGTGTGTATGTGTGTGTGTGTGTGTGTGTGTGTGTGTGTGTGTGTGTGTTCCCCCATGTACTTAAGTTCTACTAACATCATCAGAGCTCTAGTCAGTCCTGGTTTCATGACCATTTCTGCTTTCTTCACTTTTTCTCAGTGGATATGCACTTTTTGAGACACGAAGGCAGAGTGGAAAGAGCTTGGTTTTAAAGTCACACTGACATGAGCTCAAACGCAATTGACCTTAGCCAAATTGCCCAGTCACTCTGACATCATTATCTTCATCTTTCAAATAAGAGTAATTTTCATCTCATCGATTGCTTTATAAATTGAGTTCCGCACATAAAGTGATTAGTCGTAAGTGTTCCTCCTCCCACCCATCCCCTTTTCTTTTGAATCTCCAGCTCCTTACTGACAATGACCCATCTAAGTCAGGACTTCCACAAACTCATATGGTCTTTCTTAAAAAAAGGAATTCCTGGAAGTTACCAATAATTTTCCTCTTTGAACACGGTATGATATATTTTGGACACGATAAAGAAGCTTACAGCTTTTTAAATATTTATGTTCTCCACGCCATGCATGCCAACTGTGCTTGCTCTCTTCATTTCTGTACGTGCCAACGAGACGAGCCAAGCAGCGTGAGAGGAAAACACTGTCAGGACACAGAGTGAGCTTGTCTAGCGTGGACTCTGTGCAGACGCACCCTTAACGGGAAAGCATGGAGGGTGCTCCCCAGTCGCACAGGGATGTCTTGATTAAGGAATCACCTGGGAACAAAGCTCCTTTTATAAGCAATTCAGCTGAGTAAATTTTTTCATTTTAAAACTTCATGAATCAAATGAAATAGTGCTGGCTTGTGTCACATATTTCAACAGAAATATTCGGGGTAAGCTGCACTTGTGCACGGAGCAGAAATACCTACTCACAGAGTGTCTATTAGGATAAAGGCGGCAGGGCGGATTCTAGGAAAAAAATTGTAAAGCTACTTCAGATAAACCCTCTTTTCACTATTGTAATCATCATGCTCCACCCCCGCATGCACCCAGCTATAGGTCATTACCCTGGAGTCCTGTTGCTCTCAGAAACATCTCCCTTTACAAACAGGAATCAGAATAATTCACACTTTGATTTATAGTTTATGTTACTTTGTATGGATGTTACTTAGTCATGTCTCAATCCTGGCTAGGAGTTGGTGCTGCTGAAAGAGATTCTGACTTAACTGGCTTGGGATGGGACCCAGAGTTGGCATTCTAATACAGATTCGGGGCTGAGAAGTACAGCTTTAACATCAAGTTGTATTCCCATCTGTGGTCTCTCCTATCATAATACCCATGGTTATCTGCTACTGTGGGCTGTAGAACTCTTGTGTCAAAAGCACATGGGGTAAGTTTATAATGAAGGTTCCTGTGTCCTCAGCAAAGAGTCACTACTATTGAATCCTGAAATATCTGGTAGATGTGAGTGAGTGTGTTATGTGTGTGGTGTGTATATATGTGTGACAGGGGCCCCGGGGAGAACTAGAATATTTCTGCTTAACCAACAGCCAAAGTGATTCTGTCTCACTTTTAAGGTTTAATAACTTTTATCCTATTTATAATTTCTACCTTATGGAACAATTTAATTATTTTTTGCTAATAAGAAGTTCCAACAAGTGGTTGATAGTAGGGCATTTTCATGATATATGTAACATATGGTAAACAATATTATTTATAATAATTACACTCTAAATAAGGTCAATCTTATTTGCAAAAGGAAAGAAAAATCAAATACATACATCTGAATGGTCTTTTCCAATATATACGTATTTTGAAATATGAGTATATAAATGTTAATTTAATGTAAATACCCATTAATCTGTCATTACCTAAATATCTAATGACAGATATCCAATATATACACTGAATTTTAAGTTAAGAGCTTGTGGTCATTGTTTAGAAAAATGAAATCTCAATCTCTTTTTCTGTCTCTCTCTCTCCCCCTGCCCCCACCACTGTAGCCTCAGAGGAGGAAGAGCCAACTTCAGCAGGTAAAGTTACTATTCTGTAAAGATTTTCTTATTTAACTTAATGCTATTAAAATGGAGACACAATCCTTTGAAGTGCATGTCCTAAATTTTCAACCAGAAAACTGGTATAGGTTTACTTATTTATTTCATATTTTATTGGACCTTCTATTCCAGACTCAATGATGTTGGAGTTATAAATAAAAATAGAAAAGAACAGAGGAAAAAAATAATACAAAATGTCACATTAATATTAAAGAATAAAGGAAATTCATTCAATAAAATGCCTAAGACAATAAGCCCGACCAGTGTTACTCAGTGGTTGAATGTTGACCTTTGAACCAGGAGGTCATAGTTTTATTCCCGGTCAGGGCATATGCCCAGGTTGTGGGCACAATCCCCAATGTGGGGCCTGCAGGAGGCAGCCAATAAATGAGTTTCTCTCATCATTGATATTTCTATCTTTCTCTCCCTCTCCCTTCCTCTCTGAAATCAATTAAAAAATATTAAAAAATGTCTAAAACAATAAAATGAGGAGAAAAAAATTAAAATAACATACAGAAAAATAATAAAATGGGAGGATAAAGTAAAATGATAAAATATACTTTCTAAACTGTGACATTCTATATAGAATACTGCATTATAAAATATATAACCGACATTGAACATGATATTCATTTAAGTTTAAGGATAAAAATTATGTTGTTGCCTTAAATACTCACTTTATTTAAAAAACAAAATTTTGTATAACTTACGGCATCATGACTGTTTCTTATTCAGAAAATCATCTATTTAATAAGCACAGGCTGAAGTGAGAACTGAATATCATGAAGAATAAAAATGGTAGAGAGACATGGAACATCATTAAAACAATGATTCTGTTTAGAATATTTTCATGCTTCATTTGGTCTTGAGCTGTTTTTTTCAAACATGCCTTATTCTTCTCATTTGAACCTCTAAATTGCCATTGCAAAAGCAAGTGCTTTTTTTGTGTGTGTAGATTTGTAGAGAAGGTACATACAACATCACATATGCAATTCTCCTCATGGAGAAATCCTCTGCTTTGAATGTTCTGATGGGTTGCATTAGCCAAAGGAACATTTTTTTGTAGCAATTAATTTACTAGGGCGGTTTCACCTAACACCTGTAACTAGCCAAAGCTTCTTTTATCTTAATTGAATATCATGTTCAGGTATTTAAACTTCTTATTTCATTGTGTTTAAAAACACATTTATGAACTATACAAGAAATTCCTTCAAACTAGGTTCTATCCTAATATCTAATTACAAACTAATGAGATTCAGTTTTTGAAGCTGCCACAGAAGATACTGTGCCTCCAAATGAATAACCTTTAGAGGTGATAAATGAAATCCAATTATGTTGCTATTACTCAAATAATTTTTCAAAACTCCCTTTTGAAATCTTCTTCAGAATTTGTTTATGAGTTAGCAACATCAGTTATTTCCTTATAGTTTCAGAAGTGTGCTACTGAATTCATCAGACTTCATCTAATATGTCTACAAAAACCAAAGATTTGCAAATATTACGTGTGTGTGTGTGTGTGTGTGTGTGTATCTATGGTTGTGAAATGCAGCTCAGTTTGTAACTTTGAAATCAAATCAGTTTACAACTTTTGAAAGGTGATCACATTAAGGTTACATTTCATGAAATAACCCTCTATAAAGTTAGTGGCTGCTTCTTCCATGTCTCCCAAATCTAATTATCATTGTTTAAGTTTCATGATAGTGAGAGGCTTCATAAACTGATTATATCAATACTTTTTTCATTTAGAAAATTAGGATATTTACATTAGAAAATAGACTGCTACAAATCTTACCTAATAATGGAGAAACATGTAAATTGACTGTACCTCTGCTACACCCACAACCAATCAGAGTGAATATGCAAATTAACCCAACAAAGATGGTGGTTAATTTGCATACATACCTGGGTCCCAGGAACCTCTTTAGCACCCAGGTCACTTCCAGCCGGCCATCCAGCAGGGGCTTTAGGTTTGGGAAGGGGCTGAGCCTGCAATCAGAGGAGCAGGGAGGGTCCTCCCTTCCCAAGCCTATGATCAGAGATGCTGGGGGGCAAAGGCTTTAGGTTTCGGCAGGGGCCGAGCCTGGGATCAGAGGGAAGGGGAAAAAAATCAATGGAAACATATCCTCAGAGGATAAAAAGAAAAATAAAGAAATGTCGTATCCTATGAAAGACACGTCTTGAAAATGCTTAAAGAAAGTTGTCATTTTTTCATGCTAAAGGGACTGGAGTCCATGTTGATGAAAATACCTTGGCAGCTGTGGTGTCTGGCAGTGGCTGCAGCAGCAGGGTGATGGGGCTGGTGCCTTCCCCCAATCAGCTTGGTCACCTCCTGCAAAGGGAGGCTAGACTGTGGCTTCATCTGCTCAGTGGACCTAAGCCATCAGTAAGATATCCCCTGAGGACTCCCAGTATGTGAGAGGGGGCAGGCTGGGCTGAGGGACCCTTCCCCAGTGCATGAATTTCATGTACCCCTAGTGATCTAATAAAGATAGAATTTAATTTATTAACTATAAGGTATGTCAAATCAAGCTTATTGATAGTTAATTTACTCTTTCCTATTAATTTATTTTATCTTTTTAGCTATTATTTTACTTTTTTTAGAAATTTGACTTATGTACCAAATTGACAAAATTACTATTAACTAAAACAAAGGCAAAAAAAAGGGAAGATTTGACTTTGGCTTATGATAAACACAATGAAGTATACAGATTATGTTATTATATAATTTTACATTTGAAACCTATATAATTTTATTAACCAATATTACCTCAATATATTTTTAAAAGCAAAGGCAAAATGGGAAATATTATTGAATGAGATCAAAATCAGTCAAAACTGACAGTGGGAAGCTTGTGGCTTTATGGAAATCAGTGGCAATAATGAGTCAAAATACAATTTACTGTTTTTGTTCATACTACCTAAAAACAAATATTTAATTTTCCATCTTCCTTGCCTAAGGAAAGATTTTTATTGCTTTAATTGTCTTTTTTTTTAATATCAAAGAAAGAGACTGAGTTTGGGTTTATTTAAAACTAGTTATTAATACTGAGTTAACATTTAGAAAAAATTATGATTAGAAAAAAACAAATATTCAGATGATTGTAAATGGTAAAAATCTTTTTAGCAATAAGCTAAATTAAAATAGTAAACGACTAAAGTCATATTGTTCTTCATATGTTTGTAAAGTTTATGATTTATTTAAATGTAAAATTGTATTTGTGGCCTATTAACATCTGATACTGATTGGTAAAGATGATAGAGGTTATTTCCTAGATACAGTAGTTTATTGTAGACTCATTTTGACCTCTGTGATGCCCACAAGAGATGAAGAAAAGAGTGATTTGGTTTACCAGAGCTTCAACATTCTCATTTGTTTCTTCCAAATCTTTTGACATGTTTAATCTTTTAAATGCTCAGTTTGGCCATTGAGGAAGTACACCTAAGAACACTAATGATCTGCACATCTTATGTAACATTGGCTAGCAGTAGTAAAGATTTGAAAGTATAGTTTTATGTATAAATATATATTTATAACAATAATTTTATATCTATATATTTATAGTTTAAATCAGCCATATATATAGATTAAAACAAGGGTGTTATATATCTATACAGCTAAACACAGCACAGATTAGATATTCTTCTCTAATTTAGGAAATATTACATTTTAGTTCTATAAAACATTTGTATTTACAGTGAATATTGTGATTTTCTCCACTTTGCTACAGATTTCTTTCAGATCTTTTTCCTGTTTTTGTATGGAGATTAATTCTACATGGCCGACTATACTCAATTATTCAACAGTTCATGCATTTTGAAAAGGAATGATATCTAACCACATTATTCTCTAATGAATAAGAGTTGCTTTTGCATTCTAATCTTAGCACTTTATTTCCTTGGGGGTCTGAAATAGAACTTGGCATTCTTGTTTTTACATTTGTTAAAAATTTTCTCCATTTTCTACAATCTCTTGAAAACAAAGCCATTATTTGCAGATTCTCACTGCAATAGGAAAGAAAACTTTGCTGCTTAAGATTTAGCTTTGGTCAGTTTCATGAAAAGATATTAGTGAAAAGAGCAAATAGTGCTTACCTTTTTAAAAAATATATTTTTATTGATTTCAGAGAGAAAAGGAGAGGGAGGGGGTAGAAACATCAAAGATGAAAATCACTGATTAGCTGCCTCCTGCACACCCTCTACTGGGGATTGAGCCCACAACCAGGGCATGTTCCCTGATCTGGAATCAAAACATGACCTTCTGGCTCAGGGGTCCTCAAACTTTTTAAAGTGGGGGCCAGATCACGGTCCCTCAGAGAGCTGGAGGGCCGGACTATATGAACTACTAATTCCTACTGTAACACCTCGGCTGCGCTCACTGCCCAAAAAACCTGGCGGGCAGGATCAGACTTCTCTGCGGGCCGCATGTGGCCCGCGGGCCGTAGTTTGAAGACCCCTGTCTGGCTCATAGGTCAATGCTCAACCTCTGAGCCACAAGATCGGACAGTGTTTACCTTTTTTTTTTAAACAAAACTTTCTTATTGGTATGTGTGTGATAGTGATTTTGAATTGTGAGAAAAATCGTTTTTTAAATCCCTGTCATATGTAGATAGTTGTTTCATATATATATATATATATATATATATATATATATATATATATATTCACTAAAATAAACTTCACTGTAGTACAGAATTCTGATAACAGTAGGAATTTGGGAGATTAAGTATTCCATATTTTCCTCTATAAACAGGTTTCAGAATTAAAGTAATGTATATAAATATAGACATAGATATATAATCTATCATTTTTATCCAAAAGTATAAAACTGGACTTGAAATAAATAATTAAAAGTCTTAAAACCTTATTCTTAAGAAATATATAAAATAACTAAAATCCTTCATAATCAAGCTTGAAGCTATCATTTCTTCAGTAATATTTGTAAATATCTAGCAATGCACATTATTAAAAATATTTATGTATAGTAACATGATTATATTAGTTGTAACTGAAGCACCAATTTAATTGCTTACATAATAAGAGATTTTATTGGCTCACAAAATTTAGAATGAGGAGCTCATTTACACCACTAAAAATCTATGTTTTGTTTTGTTTTGTTTTTTCTTTCCCCTGATTTTTCTGCTTTGTCTACTGTGGTGTAAAATTTATCTTCATCTTCAAACTGGTTTCCCTCGTGGTGGTGGTGATATATCTGCCAACAGCTGCTGTGGCTGTATGCATCTTTATTCATGTCCAGTGAGGACAAAGAAATGACATTTGCTCCCCTGCCTTCAAAGCAAGTGTCCTGAAATCTATTCTAATTGGACAGGCTCAGATTCCATCTGCCACCCCTGAAACACCCAGCCAGTCAGGGCATCCCCCTGTACCAGACCATGAGGTTGAGTTTAGCTTTCTCTTAAGATCAGAAGCCATGCCGATGAGGGGCAGGGTACGCCATGGACAAGGAAAGCCTGATATTCATACTTGGTGGATGATTAGTAAAGCCAACAGAAAGTAACCATTATAATACCCCTTTGTCACTCTTTAGTGTCTTCTTAGCTATTCTCCTACATTTATGTTTTTTATATTATTTTATAAAAATTCTAATGAGATCTTGAAAGTCTATGAAGAAGTAAACTTGGTGCACATCTCAGTAATACTAAGGTACATAACAGAAAAGGAGACAATATCAGTCAGGGAGAAGCAGAACAAAAAGGATGCATATACATCTACAAATATATAAAGTGAAGAGATTTAAATTTAGGATTTGGCTCCCATGGTTATTGGGGTTGGCAAGTCCAAACTCTGTAGGGCAGGGCAGCCAGCTGGAAACTCTGGCAGGATCTGTATGTTATAGTCTTCTTCTCAGGGAAACCTCAGTTTTGCTCTTAAGGCCTTCAACTGACTGGATGAAACCCACTCATGTTACTGGTAATCTGCTTTATTAACCAAAGAACTTGTATTCATATACGCATAACCCATGGTCACAGACAACAATGCGATACAGGGTTGGTGTGGGGGGCAGGTGAGGGTAAGAAGGGGTTAGTGAGAATACAGGGGACTTCTGTAATACTTTTCAACAAGAAAGATAAATGCAAATGAATAAATAAAGACAACTGAATATAGATGTTAATCACATCTATAAAATGCCTTCACATCAACTTCTAGAGTGGTATTTGACCAAACAACTGGACACCATAGTCTAGCTATTATTGATAAATATAATTTTTACATTTTAAATATCAAATTTAAACTTTTTTATAATTAGCTAACATAAAGAATGAGTAAAGATTATGTGAATACAAACTTTTTGCTTTTCAACAAGTCTATTTCAGAAAAAAAGAAACAGATCAAGAATAATGTGCAATGTTTAATAAATTGCTGCCTCACTCTCTGTATGCACTTCGGCTTCCAGGTTTCTTTAATTTCTAGTCCTCCCTGCATTGATGGAATTCATTTTTAATGTCATTTCCAATTATCTGGGTCAATTTTTTACTGTCCCAAGTTTCAACTCAAAGTCTAATACAAATAGAACTCTGAGAAATATTAATTCAATATTCCAGGGATTTGTTGGTTCAGGGAAGGCATTAAACTTTCTGTTTCATGTTGGGTAGGTTAAAACTCCATGAACTTGCAGCCTTGAATCTATTTCTTTAAGTGCTTTTATTTTCAGATAAATAACCATCTTCTAACGTGAAATTTTTTTTTCCTTTAAAGTTTTATTTTCTTTATTTGTAAAATGGGATAATAATAGTGCCTACCTTAGAGTTTTCTATAAAGATCTAACATGATGATACATGTAAAGTTCTTATCACATAATGCCCATTCTTTATACACAGGAATAAATTATTGTTTTAATTTTCATTTTCATTCATGTGTTTTGACATATTGTTATTGTGATTATGATTATTAGTCAGGCAATATATTGAGTGTTCTATGTATAGCAATTTATTTAACTTCACAATAAAGCAATGCAACTAAATATATATTATTGTATATTGCTTTAAATATTTAAAGATAAAACTAAAATTTAAAATTTGAATAAGTATGCCCAAATGTAACACATCATAAACAAGTAGCAGAAGCAGGATCCAAATTCAGATTTTTCTGGGGAAACCTTGTGCTTTTCTACTGCAACAAACTCTGTCCTTTTCTTCACTTATAAGGGGTTTTAAATAGAATACATTTCTTTTCATTATCAAACTTATAGAATTATTCAAGCATTTTGTTATGCATATATTAGAAAGCTGTACATAATAACGTGTGCAAAATTTTTCCTATTATTTTAAATGACAATCTGATTACTGTTGTAATTTATGGACCATGCAGACATTTTTGAAAAGATAAAATAGAAAATGAAAATCCCCCCTGCTGCCTTCATCCATATTGAAAATTTGCATTTTTAAAAAAATACTCTGCCGCAGTCCAGCTGCTCTTATGGGCTTCTCCATCTCAGCTGCTCAAACTGAAAAACCTTCAGGGTCAACTTTGATGACACTCCCTACATCGCACCCTCACCAGATCTTTGAACCTCTTCGAAATAAACCTAAATTTCTTTCCATCATCTCTACCAACACCCTAGTCCAAGGCTCCACCTTCCCACATGTGGCTTATTGTGCAGCGGCCGCTCAGCTAGTGCTGCTGCTGTAATGCAGGCCCCTCCGCAGACCCTTCTCCGCAGAGAGGTGGGGTGAGGCTCCTACAAGGCCCTGCCATCTTATCACTGTTCTGCCCCAAGCCCTCCACGAGCTCTCATCTAACCCACAAATGAATGTAGGATTGAAATGAGAGGTAATTTTCACCCTTCTCCCTCACCTCCCTGGCTGGATGTCTTACTATTGCTGCTCCATTCTTCCTTTTCTTTAAAGCAAACACAACACAGGCCCCGTCTTAGGCTGGGCTTTCCACTCATAGACCTATTGTCTGAGGACTCTCGCAGCTATCTGCATGGCTACTTCATCACATCCTTGTGTTTTGACCCAGAGATGCCTTCTTAAAAAAACCTTCTCTTTATTTCTAAAAAGGTCACACCTTCTCCACCGGGCCATGGTCCCCTGCTTTGCTTTATTTTTTAATGTCAGCACTAGCTGTGCACTCTGCATATATAGTTTGTTTATTGTCTGTCCAGGTTAAATATAAACTCCCCAAAGACTCGGGTGTATGTTTGTTTGTTTGTTTTGGTCTTATTTTATTCAGTATTGGATCTCCAGGGTCGAGAACAAGCATTTGGTCCATAGTACATACTTAATAAGTATTTGTTGTATGATTGAATTAATGAATAAATTAAGCCACACTGAATCTATGCTGATTTTAAAGCCTTGTCAACACAAGAACATACACAGTATTTTTTATTAGGTAATGTAATGAGAGGGGTGATGATAGATATATTTTCCAATTTAATAAATAAATGAATAGGATCATATTACTAATGTGATGAGAGTCTTAATGCTGCTTTAAAATTACTTAAATCCCTCAGCAGAGAAAAAGGCTATAGCATTGATTATTGTTTTCCTGTTTTTGTTGCAGTAAAGTAAAACATGTTTTGCTTAGTGATTCTTCCCGTGCCGTGTCATAACAATGTCATTAATTTAACCATCGTTAGTAATTACCGGATGGAAACCACAGCAGTGATTTTAAGAAGCTTCAGTCACAGTGCATTGCAGGGCGTGGTAGGGAGGAGGCTGGCTCTGGGCAGGGCGGCCCACAGAATATAGCACTTTGCATGCAGGTTGCAGAGCCACCAGGCTTCCTGGGAGGAATGCAAGAGGAGAAGGAAGGAAAAGAAAGGGCCTGCTTTTCTATTTTTGTACAATATCTTCCTCCTTATCGAATTATCGATTCCTAGCTCATTAAGCTCATAGGCATTTTCAAATAATGTTATTTTAAAGTTGCATGTATAGTATATTGTTTATGTGTTAGAGTAATGCATCTTTAATAATAAAAGTGCAATATGCTACCCTGTTTCCCCGAAAATAAGACAGTGTCTTATATTATTTTTTTCTCCCAAAGTTGTGCTAGGTCTTATTTTCAGGGGATGTCTTATTTTCGGGGAAACACGGTAATTAGACCAGGCGTCATTCCAGATGTCCTTCCTTCCAGACAAAGCCGTGGTAGTTGGGGGTGGCAGCAGAGGCGTCAGAGGCCTCGGTAGCAGCAGCAGCAGGTAGGGGCCAGGGCCAAGGTCCTTGCATGAATTTCATGCTTTGGGGCTCTAGTTTTAAAATAAAATGAAATGTACCCGAGTATAGTATTTTTGGAATACATTTTTTTTTGAAGATGTTACCCAAAGCAAATTTCAACTGCTAGACTTCAACAAGATTTAAAATACATGTTTCATATCAATTCAGCTAATTCTTTGCTTCTCTAAGACATAAATCTAAATGAGAAAATATTCAGTGTTTATTTCTCATCCAATTTAAATAATATGTTACAGCATTGCTGATTGTTTTGAAAAAGAAAAATGAATAAAACCACTCTCAAAAATGAAAGCAAAGAATAAAACCACTGCACATAGCAGCCAGTGGTTTGTGCTGAGGCTTTCGATGTTCATCAAAGCACATGAGGATGCCCATCAGAGGCTGAGGCCCTGAACAGTCGCATCCATAACTCAGTGTTTGAATGTGCTGAGAACCGTTGCAAGTACTAAGCTGCTATAACCAAAGCTAAAATAATAAATTATAAGTTGGATACATAGGGATTTTTTTCTCCCTAGAATTTTAACATTTTACACTTTTACCATTAAGTTTTACAGTAGGTTTTATTTGTAAGATCATGAAAAAAACAAAAACCATAGGGATTCTGATGCATGTTGAGTTCTCAATAATATTCTTTAGACCAGAGTGCTCAAGCAAGTTGTCCAACTTTGTGGAGATCTCTGAGAATTTAGAAAGCTAGAGGAGTGGGGTATTAGCATATTTTTACGTAATTTAAGGTTTTTGGCTGTGATTGTTTTCAGTTACCTGTGTTTTTATCACCTAGTTACTCTGTGCTCCTTCTTCATACGTGGGTGGGTAGTAGAAGACTGAGGTAAACCTATTGACTCACACTAATTTTATCCTTATTCTGGAAACGAAAAAAAAACCCATGAACTAGTCCCTGAAGGCATTCTTTCATTTCACTCCATGAAACCTGTGCCTGGTTTTATGACCCATCACACCCATATTTCTTCTCCCTGGGAGGCAGAATATTCTCCTCTATTCCAAGTCATACATGCTGTGCTCATTCTTCCTTCAGGCTTTAATTCACAATTGTCTGTCTGGGGGCTGCTTTCCCTTCCCTTTCTGCCTCTGACATCTATCCATCTTTTCAAACTCATCTCAAGTCTTACATCTCTCATCTGCTGAAACTCACACTTATTTCTCTTTTTCCCAAATTCTAACTTGTGTGTCTGTTAGGCATGGTCTCTGTGGCAGGTAATTGAGATTGGCATGATTGGGGAAAGGGTCCGTTTTCTGGGAGGTCCACAGGACGTTTCCTGCTGCCTTTCAAATAGATCATGTTTGGTATGAAAGGGGGATAGAACAGAGGTGGGAGAGCCAACATTTTCTATCCTTTGCAGGGGTCCTCAAACTTTTTAAAGTGGGGGCCAGATCACGGTCCCTCAGAGAGCTGGAGGGCCGGACTATATGAACTACTAATTCCTACTGTAACACCTTGGCTGTGCTCACTGCCCAAAAAACCTGGCGGGCCGGATCAGACTCCTCTGCGGGCTGCATGTGGCCCGCGGGCCGTAGTTTGAAGACCCCTGCAAGGGATTTGTGTTCCTTTATTATGTGCTGGATGTGCATTGGAATGGTTTCTCCCCCTGAACTGGGGCTCACTCTCGACAGTGACTATCCTTCTGGTGAATTCCTTATCTCCGTTTCAATTTTATCCTTAGTTGGCAGGAAGAAAAATTAGTTGAATATGAGTGATCTGTTTTGAATAAAACACAAACATTAACTAATGGTAAAGACAACAGTCTTTTATCCAAGTTTGTTTTAGTAACTTGGGAGTCAAGGCTTAACCTTACTATAATGAATACAGAAACTTTTAAGCTATCCCTATTTTAAATTTTCCTTTTCTGACCCTTTTTGACATACACATCTCTTTGCTACGTCCATTTCATATACCTGGAAAATGTGCTTTGAGGGGGATGGCAATAAGCAGTGAATTAGAATGTGGTTAGACACAAGTCTATAAGCGCTTTCTGCGTTTGGGTAACAGAAGGCAAGTGTCTCACTGTGAGGCAGAAAGAACCCCTGGGAAATAATCATGTTGAGTAACTTGAGAGATAGAGCAGAAAACACCAGTAGATTGCTGTGAAAAATGTGTCAGGAAGCATTTTAATGGAATTTCTTCCACTTTATTTACCAGTGTGCTGGGTACTCAATAAATGTATTTATTGTCTTGAGTGTTATAGCACTGCCAACTTCTCTACTCTGTGATTGATAGAAGTTGAAAATAACCTTACTGTTCACCATCTGTCATTAAAAAGTCAAGCTCTTCAGGTTCTTCATGTGGACACAGCTTCTTTATAACGTTTTCAATGTTATGGCCATTTCACACTTCATATTTCCTTTATGAAAGAAATGCAGCCTTTTTTAATGACACATCTGACTTTATTGTTTCTCTTGCTCCTTGTCGGATTACTGCCCCTCCTTATTTTGTAGTCTATTTTGAATGTTTCTTGTTTATTTTACATACTTTGGAGCTATCTAAAAATCTTACTGGGAAAAAAGTGGCACACAGATAGGTACAAACATATATACATGACTGTTGTAGAAAGTTACTATTTTAATTATCATGGCTACTTATAGGACACATTACATTAAAAATTATACAAAACTGCCATGGCCCGTGTGCCTCAGTTGGCTGGGCATCGCCCCACATACCAAAAGTTTGTGGGTTCGATTCTTGGTCAGGACACGTGCCTGGGTTGCAAACTCAATCCCAGGTATGGGGGCCCTGCAGGAGGCAGCCAATCGATGTTTCACTCTCACATTGATGTTTCTTTCTCCCTCTTCCTCTTATCTCTAAAAATAAATGAAAAATTTTTAAAAAATTACTCAGAATTAACATTTCTCTTTTAGGTCATGTAGCCATTTTTTGATAGTTGGCCTTGGGTCAATTATTCTTATAAATTATTATTCTTATAAATAATCACAATAGAAAAGAGAGGCCCTAGCTGGTTTGGCCCAATGATTAGAGCATCAGCCTGCAGACTGAAGGGTCCAGGATTTGATTGCAGTCAAAGGCACATGCCTGGTTTGCGTGCTCGATCCCCAGTAAGGGGTGTGCAGGAGTCAGCCAATCCATGATTCTCATCATTGATGTTTCTCCCTCTCTCTTCCTCTCTGAAATCAATAAAAATACTTTTAAAAAAGAAAAAAGAGAATTTGAAGAGTTATTTTGAGATCACTAATATGTTATTTCAAAAGCAAGAAGACTGCAGTAATAAAGGCCAGCTGAATTTCTAAGTTAATTAGAATTGAAGTAGGCAAGAAGGGAAGAACAAGTTACATGTAGACCTTACAAGATATAGAAATCTTATATAATAAAAAGGTAATATGAAATTAATTCTCACACCCTTGCATAAGATGGCCACCCTCAAGTGGTCAAAGATGGCCACCACAAGATAGCCAGTAGTTGAGGGCGATCAGGCCAGCAGGGGAGTGGTTAGGGGGTGATCGGGCTGGCAGGCAGTTGAACGGTTGGGAGCCAGCAGTCCCAGATTGTGAGAAAGATATTCTACTGCCAGTTTAGGCCCGATCCCATAGGGACATCCCCTGAGGGGTCCAAGATTGGAGAGAGTGCAGGCTGGGCTGAGGGACCCTCCCCCCGCCCCAGTGCACAAATTTTGTGCACCAGGCCTCTAGTAATTGGATAATGAATTAAAAAGTAGGTGTTTAATAGAAATACAAATTTTAAAACAGAATTGAAGGAAAGGGCAGAATTTAATTAAAGAATGGCCAAACATTGAAAACATGGAGCTTAGCCAAAAATGGTTTGGCTCAGTGCATAGAGCTTCAGCCTATGGACTGAAAGGTCCCAGGTTTGATTCCAGTCAAGGGCATGCACCTTGATTTGGGGGCACATCCCCAGAGGGGGTGTGCAAAAGGCAGCTGGTTGATGTTTCTCTCTCATTGATGTTTCTAACTATCTCTCTCACTTCATCTCTGTAAAAAAATCAATAAAAAATATTTTTAAGAAAAGAAAAGAAAACATGGAGCTTAGTTAGAAAGTGTTATCTTGATCGAAAAAATTGAATTTCATTTTACTTAAATTTTGGTGAAAATAAAGGAAATAATTAAGATAAAAATGTTCCAAATATTTTAATTTTATAAATGATTGTGTTCTGAATTGTTTGTTTTAAGGGACATACATGCAGTGGGCATTACTCCATGAAGTATCTGAAAGTGAATTTGACTAAAAGGGCTATGTAAAAGTATAGGTTTTGCTTGGACAACTTATAATTAAGTATTTTTCAATAATTTTTGTAATCACAATGATTAGGGTTAATCCCTACTTGTACAATAAAGCTGTAAGTATTCTTCTATAAGGTAAAACTGTACTTGATGATTTACTTTTACTAGTTATTTTATAACACAAGTACAAAGTACAAAAATAGAAATCTCTGTGGAAAAAAAAAATAGGTAAATCAAAGCTGTTTTATAATAATAGAATCCAATATTTCCAAGAATTTTTTATTATGGTTCAGGAATTGGAAAAAGCATATAACAATCTAAATGTTGAAAATATATATATACAGATAAGCACTTTCATTACTCCAAATCCTGCCTTTTTTGGGAAATAGTGAATATGAGAAATTCAAGTATTTTATTCTTAATTATAAAGAGTAGTTTGTTCTTCCTTAGAGAAATGTTGACTTTTTTATAGACTTGCTATAAGTCTAGAAATGTGATGAGCCCTTGACCTAAAGTTTTTACCTCATGCTTGTAAGGGGAAAACTTCCACTATGTTATAGGTTTTATAATAGTTTCTCACCTATGTGACCTATCAATTAAATTTTCAAATTTTTAGAGTACATTCTCATTTAGGATTTCCCTGAAGATCACTTTGAATATTTATCCCATTCAGAGGTTCCCATGCATCTCATTAAGTATTATAACCCCCCAGAAACATGTGCTATTGACACATCAAAATCAGCACCGAGATTCAAATTTCTTTTGAGAGCAGTTTGTGAAATTAATTTACCTATATGATATAGGCCTGTTAAGTGCTTCATTCAACATCTGCTGGGTCATCTTTGCTAGACATTTTTATCTGAAGAAATAAAAAATATCCCTAGTAGTAGCATTTATTCAATCCCCTAGATTCTAATTCAGGCAAACATGAGATGCGATGCTCATAAAATACCCCATCTTTGAGATTTGTTCAGCTTAATGTTCTTCAGAATATTAATATATTAAAAGCTGAGTGTTTTTCACAGTTTGCGCCTCACAAGTTAACCAGAGGTAAAATTCTGAAGATGATGAATCTAATTAGTGTTCTCTCTAGATCCATTACTTCTTGACATTTCCCCCCTTGACCTCTTCGAGGCTGTTCTCAATTAGCTTTAAAAATGTCTTTTCCTACTTAGTGTTCTGCTTCCTTTGCCTTTCTTTTGTAATATAGTTTTATTATCTCCCTGACCCTCTCTTCTATAATATCCCACCTTTGTCTAGTTCCTTTATGGCTAGTACTCCCAAATCTGGATAGTGAAACCTCTTTGGGATTCAGTTCCCTTGATGAAATGGTGACATTGTAATTATTATTCAGAGGTTATATGTAAAAGACCCAGTTTAAAGTGTATGTGAGGCTGATTTCTATTCTCCCTCTTTCCTCGAGTCCTGGCCTCTCTCCTGAATTTCAGATCCCCATTTCCTGGCATCCACTACACACAAAATTAATGGCCTATGTGTAACAAGCAATATTCTTAACTTTCTTTCCCTCTGCCCTTATGTAATCTCACTCTGGGTGGCATTGCCCGTTTCCCTGTCAGGCATAATACATACAAGTCACCTTTAGTTCACTCTCTTCTTCAGCATTGCCTTCTACAATCATTTGCTTCTTACTCTGAAATATTGTTAAGCCCATTCCTAATGTGTGTGCCCAACTGGCATTCTGTAGAAGTAAAAAGAGTTTTGTGTTTGCACAAACTTTCCTTAGCTCATTATAGTTTTAAAAATGTCACCCCAGGATGGCATCGGACTCCCATTACCCTCTTCTTGCTCAGTTAGTCAAGATGAACTTGGTTATGCCTGAGGAACAAGCCCCATCTAAATATCAGTGACTTAATGCACTGTAGAGGTGAACAGGGGATCTCTTCTCATTGTAGACACGTAGGGACCCGGCTGACAAAGGCTATATTTCAACAGTTGCTTCTATAGTCACCAAGGCAGCATGAAACAAACATGGTAAATCACTCATTAAATCTTAAAACATGTATCAGAAGTGATGCATATCGCTTCTTACACGATTGGCCAGAGAAATTCATATGACCAATAATAACTTGAAAAAAATAGAGTAGTGCAATCCTGCCATGTGTCTGTGGGAAGAACTGGAATATTTGTGAAATCGTAACGACTCTATTTTGACAATTATAAAGAATTCCATGCTGGCTCTCTTGCCTAGATTGACATCCTCTTCTTCAGACTCTACAATAAAATCTCTCCATCATAATTCTCTTATTAAGAAATTCCATTTACTTTTTTAGTGCCTGTCATTGTCTGTACACCACATTTTACATAATTGTAGTATGAGCTGTGCACTTTCATTTTGCATTTAATAGAATTTCTTGCAGATTGTTGCATGAACTAAATTGCTTTCATATTTTTAATTTAATTGGCAGTATCCTAGTCTACTTCATAGCTATGTTAAAGGTTGCTTAACCATTCTTCAACTTGTGGGAGTTAGGACTATTTCAGGCATTTTATTTTTAGTCTATCAACATTTTAAAAAGGCTGACTAAGTAAGGTTAAGCTAATTTAAAGACGGGATTGTCAGAGCAGCCTTATACAAATCAGATATCTTATCCAATATCAAAGCTTATTAATGATTTCAAGAATATAAGTAGTCAAGAGGCACCGGTGAAACAAGGGGAGATTTAGGATTTTGAGAATTGCTCCCAGGTCTTTCTTTCTTGCATTGGATACATGTTCTCTGACCCAGAAAAAGAGATGAGGTTTCTAAGTGTGGTATCATACATGGATTACCACGTGTAGGGGAAATATTCAGATAACTTTATCTTTATGTAGTTGTGTGGCTTATATGACATTTGCCATAGAGCTACATCTTATAAATTCACAGATTGTAGATTTGTTTAGCAAAAACAATCAGAAACTAGAGACATCGTGTTAAAAATATTCATAGATAAGATTTCTCCTCTAAAGCAAATATTTGCTAGCAGATTTAGTTACCAGTATGTTTACAAAGCTTGGAAACATCTACCTTCCTTTCTTTCCCTTGGATCATACCCCTGATAAAAGGAGAGAAATTGATTATAAACCAATTGTTTAGCTGATTTCTACACAAGACTCAAGCGGTATATATTTGGGAATTAGTGTTCATATTCCAGATTATTTCTTTGAGATTTAAGATACAAACAATTAATTTTCTTCATTACCCAAACAAATAAATATATTTGAAAATACACACACACACACACAATATATATATTTCATATATACACACACAAACACACACACACACACACACACACACACACACACACACACACACACAGGAGAGTCCTGGTGCATGAATTCATGCACTCGTGGGGTCCCTTGGCCTGGCCTGCAGGATTGGGCCAAAACTGGCTCTCCTGGATTGTGAGAGGGTACAGGTCAGGCCAAGGAACCCCAATGGTGCACAGTTGGGGCTGGGGAGGGATGCAGGAGTTTAACCAGCCAGGGAGGAACTGCAGGAGGGTTCTAGGGCATTTCTGGTCAGTCTCTCTTAGTCCTAACTGGCTGGACCCCAGCAGGAAACTCATCTACTGGTCAGAGTGTCTTCCCCCTGGTGGTTAGTGCACATCATAGCAACTGGTCAACTGGTCGACTGCCTGCCTCTTGGTGGTCAGTGCACATTATAGCAAGTGGTTGAGTGTCTTTAGCATATCATTAGCATATTATGCTTTGGTTGGTTGAATGATTGACTAGACAACCAGATACTTAGTGTATTAGGCTTTTATTATATATGATCATAACATATATGTTTTATCGTTCCCTGGGATATGTTTTTATTGATTTTTAGAGAGAGAGGAAAGGAGAGAAAGAGATACATCAATATTAGAGAGAAATAATTGATCCATTGCTCCCCAAGCACCATGATGGGAATCTAACCCAAATTTTGGCATGTGTCCTGACCCAAATTGAGCTTTCACTCTTTTGGTGCATGGGATGATGCTCCAACCAACCGAGTCGAACAGATATGTATATATTTTTAAATGTTATAAAATATCCAACTTTACCCCACTTCATATCTGAGTGCCTTATGCTGGATAAATAATCTTAGGTTTTCCTGTGAAGAAGAATCTTAGTGGAAGTCATGGAAACTGAAAGATTTGTCATTGTTTTTCTCCATATAACAAAGTATTTCCAGGTTCTTTCCCATTATCCCAATACTTTCAAAGAAGCAGTTTTCTTACTATCAATGTGTAAATAAATAGGAATTCTGTCACTACATTGGCCTAATTTGGACTTAGAATTTTATTTTTGTCTCTTTTAAAATCAGCTTGAGTTCTATTACAATAATCATATGACTAATCACTGGTTTTGTTAAGACAAGTATAATATATCACAAAAGTTGTGTAGAAAGTTTAATAATTTGGATGTCTTACTAAAATATTCTAAATCTTAAATTTCATCAAATATTTACATAGATAATATAGCTATGATTCTTGTTTTGAAATGACTTTTTTTAACAACTGGAAAGAAAGAATGCCTTATTTTTTGCTTACTTATAAATATTAATGAATTTCTATGTCCAGTTTTTTTGTTTTTTTGAAAACAAATATGCATCAATACTTTATAATTGCAATCTTTATAATCGTGATTAATCCCTGAGAAAATTTGAACTCACTAGATGGAATGATTAACACTCTGCCTTTTTATTTTAAGAGTGATTTTACAGAGGCATCTTTAACCTCAGATACAAATCATGCAACATTTATAATTCATATTTTAAATAAACTCATTCAAGAAAATTAATCCCTGAATATAATCCTGATTGCAATCACCTGGTTTTCCCTAATCTTTCAGGCTTCTGAGAGGATTGTACCAATATTCTATTAGAAATCCCCCCCAAAAAATAACACAACAAATGAAAAATAAACTTGATGTTTAACACGACTGAACTTTACAGTAAGAGGAAAAAACAACAGAAAGTTGAACCTTGTGCATTAGTTTCTCTCCTTTGGTATATGCCATAGACTTAGAAAGGGCTTGTTTTTCTGTCACGACAACAGCCTGTGCTTTAGTTGCCCTCAGCTTGGCTATCGGCCCCTGTTCATGTTATAGTTGGTCAGAGGATAAATTTCCAGGGCTCCTCCATATGTTCTTGCTAATGGAACTCTCAGCTCAGATGAGGTGTGCTAAGAGGATGCTTGTATTTCCTTTTACTGCGAGCAGCTAAAGGACCTCAATTCCAATGTCACAAAAGCTTCCTATGGCAAAGATTTTACTGGAGATTTGAGGCTGCCAAGGAGAAGTAAAAATGACACAACAAATAAAAAATAAACTTGATGCTGAAAAAGACTGTTCTTTAAATTAAGGGGCGGGGGGAGACAGAAAGCTGAACCTTTTACATTATTTTCTCTCCATTAGTACACTCATTCCAAGACGTGCTCCTCTATCTCAGTCACTGATTTTCTTTCTTGCGCTGAAATCTAACCCGTTGTTTAATTCTCCCATTGCAAATCTCATGCTTTCTGGAGATGGCAGACATTTATCCAAGTGCAAGAGATCAAGTTGATTAGAAAACCTTGCCAGGCAAACAAAAAACAAAAACCCCACCTCTCTAAGCAGTTCTCACTTTGGGCTGTATGATCACATTTTGGAGCCTAATACATTTAATTCACTGATGTTTAGACTTTCATTATATGCAACATAAGGATTTTTCATCTCTTCCAAAAATTGTTAGAAAGAATGAGGAAGAGTGATTGTTCTGGTTGCATGTGACTGGAAAAGGAAAACAGAACAAGGGACAAATAATAAAGTATTCAGATCAAGATGAAATCTAGGTGAAGTCTGTGTTTAAATTTTTTGCACACTGTGCCATAGGCCTGCATAACATCTATCTTAAGGGTTGTGGCTGTTTATAGAAGACCCTGGCCCATCTCAGCACTGCCCACCAGAACAAAGACTTCCTCCAAAGCAAAATTAACTCCAGTTGCAATTTGCTCTTTACACAGAGGTCTGAGTCTCTCCATCAAGCAGGACACTGTTGGGAATTAATTATTCTGGTAATTTTACAGTCGAGCAATCTCATTCCTTTCTGGAAACTGTAATATCTTTGGTAACTGCTGAAATGGAATCTTGTCTGGCTAGTGCTCTTCACTAGTCCGTGTTCTCATTCAGCTCTGCTTGTCTGGTCAGCTCCACATTTTTGCTGCTCACCTTTCTCTTGAAAAGGAAGGGACCCCCAAATTTCATGATATGCTCACCATCTTCCTGAACAACTCATTCGTCTTAACACAATATCTCTGTAAGTACAGTACTTACTGTGGATGATTGTAAGTGGTGAGCAAACAAGACATCAATAACCTTAAATAACATAGTCTTGAATAGAATGTTACTTTCCTGCTAATACTTTTTTATTCATTCTGTACATGTCAAAAAGAATGGATCCATATGTTTGATCATTATCACTTCACTAGTATATCCAAATTGCATATATGCATTTAGTATGTAATCTCACTATACCACTTTTTTTTTTTCAGATCTAGAACTCATTTAATTTTTTTAAACTACACCTGCTCTTTCATCTCAGCCCTTCAATTCCTTTCTTTTTCAGCTCCTTGAAGCCTTTTACTAAGCCAAAAACCACAGGGTCCATGATCACAACCACTCTCTTGCACACATTGCCATTTTCTTTGGCTCATTATGCCTGAGCTGTGTACATATAGGAAACATCTAACTTTGGATTAATGGTATGTATCATCCTCCTTTTCTGCTAAACACAACAGAGGAAATATCACACTACACAGACAGTGGGACCATTACCGTTTCCTTATCTTCAACCCCAGCCAAACATCAACACTACCTAGAAATCCATCCACTGCCTACTTACATAGCTCCTCTACCCCAGCAATACTATTTAAAATGCTGCTTCCTTTCTTATTGCACTGCCTCCTGATATCCTTTCTACTAAGGAGACAGATATGTACTTTGGAAATAAAAACCATCCTCAAGTACTTCATCAAATAGCTAATCTTACACATCTAAATCCATCTTTGCTTAGAACTCCTATTAATTTCCCATTTCCTTCCGTCTAAAGTATAAATCCCTAATCTGGGGCTTATCATAATTAGTCTCTGCTAATCTCTCTTTCTCTCCTGTCACTTTTTATCTTGCACATCAGATTGGAATTATATTGCATTTGTTTGAGCTCTACAAATTAGCCATGCTTTGAGAATTCATACATGATATAACTCCTCTGCCTGGAGGCTATACCAGATAACCAACCTCTCATATTAGCCAACTTCTGTTTATCCTGTAGACCTCAGCTTCGGATGGTAATTATTCTATGATGTCATAACTGAGTCCTCAGTATTGGGTTAATTAGTTCTGCATTCTCCCAGAACTCTCTGCATTGGCCTTGCATCAGCACTTATTTCATTATGTTGAAGTTTTCTATTTACTTGTCTGTAATCTTCATTGGCCCGTAAGATTCTTGAGGCCATTGATTGTATTTTGGTATGTTCACTGGACCCAATGACTGGCATATAGTAGCTGCTTACTGAGTTTCTGAAGACTGCCCGATGTTATCAGTTCAAAAGAGCATTAGAATAAACTAGATCTGTTGCTTATGATGAGGAAAACTATCCTTGGTCTCAGCTTCAAAGATACTGCTTCTTGGGTCCTAGATAACATAGCTCTTAATAGTAAATAAAGCAGGGCAGTTTTTCTAATGCCTTTTTATGTAAAGGTCAATAAGATAATAGCAAAATATAATTCTATAAATGTACTTCTGTATTTATCAAAAGTGTGTGTTTGGGTAACTGTTGTTCGGACATAGTGCAGGGATAAATACAGCTCTGGGTCAGTATTTGCTAAGTTTAATGTTTATTGCCTGATGGGTCCTTGGAAAAGTTAGCCATTTAAATTCAGAAATCTCTTCTGTCAGCAAAAGTTCAGAGAGTACTTTATTGCCAGACACTTGGGATATATTAGTGAACAAAACAAAGGTTCATGTCCTCATGGGGCTTACATTCTAGCAGGGGGTCTCTCTGGCAAATAAAACAAACAAATTTGTTCTGTTAGAAGATGGTAAATGCTAATGAGAAAAAAATATCACTGTAAGGGAGAAATAGGAATATTGGGACCTTGTGTATGGTTTGCAGTCTTGAGCAGCAGGGGCCATGTTAGACCCCAATCATTTCATTGTTTTGCAGCCTAATAACAATAAATAATTTTTTGAGAGTGTTGCAAGGTGAAAGCATACATAAGCTTATGCTCCAAGGGGCAGCCTAGACAGAGGAAAATTGGAGTCCTAATGATCAC
This sequence comes from Pipistrellus hanaki, assembly GCF_964339955.1. Taxonomy (NCBI): domain Eukaryota; kingdom Metazoa; phylum Chordata; class Mammalia; order Chiroptera; family Vespertilionidae; genus Pipistrellus; species Pipistrellus hanaki. The sequence continues at coordinate 41,058,649 of NC_140506.1, read as the reverse complement.
AAGTATCTGAATCAAAGACTGCACTTTCTAGCCCAGAGATGGATGAAGATAGCTCCTGAGGAAAGAACTGTGATTTTCCTTAAAAGTTTCAGGTTCCCCTCTAGCACTTATATCAAAGAAAAGTTGGAGTCTTCAAGTTCTATGGCATAAAGTTTTGTCAACTTACTTTATCCAGAAAAGCATCAAAGCAATTTAATAAAATTCTTACTATAGCTATGGGGGTAAATCATATCAGGAAGATATTTGATCTTGAACAATATGGTTATTCTTGAATAACCAAATTAGAAAGGAGTTAGTTGTTTGACAATCTTTCATCAGAAATCAACACATTCTTCCTTTCAAATTACCACTGTGTCTTACACAATGCTGTGAAGACATTGTTCAGCTGTTTCTTTGAAAATTACAATGTCTAAACATTTAACTGAATTTTTAGCACTAAATAGCCAATCATTAATCTTTTTATTTTATTGTTTGTGACCTACTTCACTTAGAACCATAATTTATTTTAAAAGGCTTTTTGCAGGGAAAAAGAATCACACTAAAAGCTGTGCTATATTGACCAAGTGGCAGCCACACATTCTGTCACTTGTAGTAAATTATTGGTTACTCTGAAACTATTTTATACTTTAATAAGCTGGATCTTAAAGAATGATCTACTACACTTAAATGTCAACCTGTATTTAAATAGCATGTTGGTAGTAATTCTCTAATTAATTATTTAAAGTTTTCATTTATGAACTAAGACTCCTCTACTGAATATTATTTTTCTGCATGATAATATTTCATCTAATGGAAATTGTGTTGGAGCTAAGAAAGGGTGACAGAAATAACCTGAGGCATTTTGTACTGAGGATGTGAACCTCAGCTTTCTAGTCCTGATCACTTTAATCAGCATTCTTTATTTGGATCATGATAACACTATAAATATTAAATCACAATGCAGTTGAACCTGGATTATTGCCACTTTTTTTTAATGACTGTATGACCATGTCTATGTAGCTTTAAATACAGTGTCAGACAAAGTTCTAAGATAGTGCTATTAAAGTATAATATTTTTTTTTTAATTATTTTTATCAAGTGGAGGAAAACTTAAAGGTCTAATGACTTTTGTGAAGGAAACCTTGCCTTTTTATGAACTATAGTCAATCTTTAATAAAATTCACCACCAATTTTACCACTATTTCATTTCTAGGGAATACACTGATTACAGAGCTTCATAACTAAAAATTGCCCATCTATATTCATGTGATTAATGTAACATGGAATTTACAAATTGAAATGCATAATGCTGGAAAAGTAAGAATAAAGGCTTTTATAGTAATGCAAATCTGTGCTGCATGAATTAAATATTTTCTCTCATGGGTTAGAAAGTGAATTGTATTTCATTGCTCAACATTTTTAATTGGGTTTGCAGTGATAAAAAAAATTGTTAAACACATTTTAAGTGGATTTTGTGATTTCTCAAATATTTAACTAACTACTACATTTTCTTGTCTACTAAAGAGCATACAGATAAGGGGTTTTATTATTTCTAAATAGCTTTTTGTTATTTTCACTGACATATTGTTTATTCCTAGTTAGTATGTTCATACAGAAACCATTTTTGATATATGCTTAAACATAAAGACTTCTAAGGTTAGTAAAATGACAGTACACCATTGAGAATAGCACCAGAGACACATCATGGAAAAAACAAAACCATCCAAAAGACTTCAAATAAATCTGAAAACATGTATATTTTCTCAATAGGTACATTTTATATCTTTTTTTCATTTTCATATCTCTTCTATTTTCTCTGTTTTTTGTTTTTGTGCATTTTTTTTTCATAGATTTCAAAGGAATTGAGGCTGCTAAACAATATATTACTCCTTAGGCCAAATAAGCCTTCTTTTGGAAGCAAAAAGTATTGGCAGTTTCTCCAACTTGGCTTTTCCTTTAGATATATGAAAGTGAGTCTATAGATAAAGCAAAGGGATCCACCACAATGTCCTTTTGGGATAAAATAATGTCAATTAAAGAAGAACACTTCCCTAATCTACATTGCAAGCATATTCAGTCCATGAAGTTATGATAATTTTCCATCCACCTGGCCAGCATTTATTGTGTACTAGGAGGTATCTAAAAATAGGGTGAATTATGAAGGTAATATAAAACAGAAATTCCATGTTTTGGGATCTTGAAGTCTATTCAGAATGATAAAAATAGATGCGTGTTAAACAGTTCATTAATAATACAAAGCAATATGTTAAATGCTACAATTATTTTACTTTCTTGCTAAATTCTTCCTCCCCCTCCAAATCATTTTGGCTGCTGCTTTCTCTGGACCATTGCATTTTCCATATGGCCATTAAATGATGGCATATCTTGAGTCTTAGTTTTGGATTCTCTGTATCATCGGCAATCTTTCAATAGGTGACTACCTCCATACCAATTAAGTTTCATCTATACCCAATGTGGCTACATGTATATAATGAGGCCAAATTATTTTCTGCCTTCTTAATACTTCCTCTTGAAAACAGATTCAAAACCTGATTCATGATCTTCACTTCCAATTCAGAACCTCTGCCAGAATTTTTGTCTTAGGAAATGACACCAACATTCATCCATTAAGATGTGAAATCTGGAAACCTCATAGTTTTTCTTCACCTTTATTTCTCAATTCTGTCTACTTCTCTCAATGCCTACTAGCCCACCACTCTAACCCAGGCTTCCTATTATGCTTCACCTGAGTTAGAGTGACGACTCTCAACTGATCACCTGTGCACATCCTTTTCATAATATTGTCTGTACATCACACAGGATGATCTTTAAAATTGAAATTCTAGTCCTGATATCCTATTCCTTAAACATATCAAGATGATAAAGCCCTTCACCTATTTCCTTAGTTTTAAAATTATTTCTTACTTTGTCAATATAAATTGATATGTGCATAATGGGATAGTGTAGAAACCATGATATTACCTAGCTTCCTTATGAGACCTACATTTTCTATTTGACATAGCTGAAAATGATCAAAAGTAAAAATGGAAAAGAAATCAATTGTTGCTCTTTCACATCTACTTCATTTTTCTTCTCTTTTTAAATTATTAGTTTGTGTTGGTGACCTGTTCTGTGTTCAGGCAAGCATCCCCGAAGCTTTCATCGGTGATTAAGAAGCATTCATTATGTACTCTGCTTGACATGGTCATTACTTAATGCTCACTTAACAAAATTCTACATGACTGAATTATCACAGTGGGTGAGGGAACAGATGGCCTGCTGGCCAGAATCCACGCCTGCTTTGTTTTATGCTTTCTCAAGTCTGCCGCAAAGATGCCACATGCGAGATCTGAGGGGGTATTCCAAACAGTAACTGGGCTGTCCAGCTGTGCTTCCCTGTTCTCAGCTGTGAAGTCTGGGTCGGCACTCTTACCATCTGAGTACAGCTGGAACATCTTCTAGAGGGACATCGCTGCTCCCTGATTGAGATGGCAGGCACAGAGGGCAGATCCAAAAGTAAAAATAGCAAACCTCTCCCCACCTTCTGTCACTGCCTTCGGAATCAAAACCACTGCTCTAAAGTTCAAGAGAAAGAGCTGCAGTTTTGTAGAAATAGTGCTCCTACTTTTAACACCTATTGGTAATTATAAGTTTGCCCCCAATCTATTACTATTTTACAAATTTCCAGACTATTCAGCAAAGAACATTGGACTTAGCCCCAGGCTTAAAATTGGATCAATGACACCTGCTATGTGTGGATGAGAAAGGCAACAGATTGGAAGCAAAAATTTCAGGTTTTTGTTATATATTATGATCAGGTTTTATTATTATTATATGCTGATATTCCTAAAATTAATAATACATTTTAGTCAATCATCATACATTTATAAAGCAACATCAAAGTATCTAACACTGAAATTCATCCTGATCTATAGGGGTACAAAAATATAAGGAGGAGGGGTTCCTGTGCACACACAGTGTAAGATCTCATCAGGGAACAAAAGAGGCAAGTTCAGTGGGAGCCTGAAAAAGGTGAAGAACTGTCAGAGAGACTGATGAAGAACATGCCAATTCTGTAGCTGTTAAGAGACACCATGTGAAACAGTAAAATTGCTTGTTGCTCCTGAAACTTAGGTTCAGATACTTGCTTATTGTAATATACATAGAAAACAAAACACTGCTCTCTGATCTGTCTTTCATCTGTGCCCCATCCTATGGATAGGCAGAAGAGAAAACGATCCATGGGGCAAATGGCAAGCTGGGATATCGTATTACATTGTACCACCTGCCAATGTGTATTCTCAAGCTTGAACAGCATTTGGCACCCAAGGCATGAGAGTTCTGACAGTTGCTTCTCTCAAACAAGTGATTTGCTGAGAGTTCTGTTGGCAAACAGCTCCCTAATTAAAGAGGGCTTTTTAAGGAGTAGGAGCTAAATAGTTATACAGGTAACCGATAACGGGAGTTGGTTTTCTATAATTACCAGAGGCAGAAAGAGATGGTTTGTTAGATTGACCAAAAAAAAATTATTGAAGGTCAGTTTTATCATTTAGCTTGCGTTGTATTCATGCTTTCTGACGTTTCTCAGGACTTTTCACAGGGAAGTCATTACTCTTACTTGAGTGAACATCTGCAAAAATAAGGATATGACACTGATTACCATGATAGCTTGTACTTTTGACACCCATGTTTCTCTTAAATTTTGTATGTGTTTAGCCCATTGGCCCAAGCTTTTAAAATGAATGTGGGCCTTACATTACTAATTACTAAACATTACTAAACGTTCAATTTATTGTGACTGAAATAATAAATTATTCAACTTTGTATGACATTTATTAATTTCTATAAGGCCTCTAATGCTATCTTTAATCCTCATTGGCACTTTATGTAAAATATAGTTTCCTTTGCCTTAAGGAAAAAAATAAAAGGGCAAGATTGTCTTTTGCTTTGTGTTCACCACCTATCGCTCTGTTAACAATAATATCCCACAATCAGCAAATATTGGCTAAAAAGTACCCAAAATACCCAGCATGTTTTGGAGGATTAAAAATGTATATGCACTGTAACTACAGAGTCATGAGGCAGATTGCTATTTGGGTAATCAGACATTCAGAGCTGAACATCTCCTTGTGCACGCGGTGGTGTAGGAAGCTTGATTTGTGCTGAGGTGCGAGATGAATAGACATGGCAGAGAATGGGAGACAGGGCTCCATTATAAGATGCAGCTGTAGCAATACTTGTCACTTCATAAAATAATAGGCCTTTTTGCTATTTTTTAAAGTTCTACTAATAATACATTTACTTATTGGGCAAAGAAATCCTACCATTTATTGTGACTGAAATGATTATATGTATGCATAGAAATAATCTATATAAAGACTTTCAAGTTCGGAATGTTGGCTGACTATGTCCAAACACTGCCATAGGCAAGCCCTACTCTAAACAAAAGTTTTAAGTGAATGAAGGTCAACCCCAAGACATCTGTATTCTTTCTTCACTATTTCCCTCTGTCTTGCCATGCAGATCGTCCTGGGTGCCACCTAAGAAGCCATCTCGGGACCCTTCCTAGGCACTGTTTCAAAATTAAACTGCTCTCTGATCTCCAAAACCATCGAAATATATGTCCCACTCTTTGTAATGAGAGGCATGTGAAGTTAGTTTTAGCTAAGATGTTCATTGTTGATACAAAGGAGTGCTTTGTCAGTCAACTCTAACAATAAATGAGGGCTTTGTTTTCCTTGAACTCCGTTGCTATAAGAAAACAACTCCCTGGGGACTATAGTCGGTTAAATAGTGTTTCTCCAAAATTCATGTCTACAAGGAATCTCAGAATGGGCTCCTATTTGGAAATAAGTATTAGTTTGCTGGGGCTGCCATAACAAAACACCACAGCCCGGTGGCTTAAACAACAGACAAATATTTGCTCATAGTTCTCCAAGTGTAAGATCAAGGTGTTGGCAAGCAGTTTCTCCTGAGGCCTTTCTGGTTGGGGTATAGATAGCAACTTTTTGTTTTGTCCTCAAAGGGCCTTTTCTTGTGCATGCACATTACTATTGTCTCTTTTGTTGTATCCAAATTTCTTCATCTTACAGGAGAAAATGAATTACATTAAGGCTCATTCTTATGGCCTCATTACTTTACCTCTTTAAATATCCTATCTACAAATACAGTCAGTCACATTCTGAGAAACTGGGGGTTAGGGCTTCAACATATGAATTTAGGAGGGGTTGCAATTCAGCCAATCCTGGGGGTTTTCAAGAGGGAAATAAAAATCTGGAGATGGTTAGGATGAGCCTTAAATACAATGGCTTGGTTTACTTATAAGAAAAAATATATATAGGCAAGAAGATGTGAGGATGGAAGCAGAGATTGGAGTTATGCTGTTACAAGCCTCATAATGCTAGGAACTATCAGAAGCTTAAAGAGACAGGGAAGAATTTTCCTTAGAGCCTTCAGAGGGTGTGACCCCTGTGATACCTTGATTTCAGACTTTTAGCTTCCAGAGCTGTGAGAGAATAAATTTTGGTTGTTTGAAACCACCACATTTGTGGTAATTTATTAGAGCAGACCTGGGAAACGAATATAGGTACTCTATATAAAACATCTTTTAGCACTTGTCACCTCAGTGCCTTCCTGTAGACAGCTGTATACAGTCTCATCTTAACTCTGGAAGAGAAAGTTTATGGGTAGGTCTTTAAAAAATCTGTTTAGCTCTAGGTTTCAATTTTAATAATCTTTTCAAATATTTTTACATTCAAAGAACAATTTGTCAAATTTGCTAGCCCCTAAAATTAAATATTTTAATTTATTTATAGTTTAACACTCTCTCTCTATCTCTCTCTACTAGAGACCCAATGCGCAAAATTCATGCAAGGGGCTCAGCCCTTGCAGCTGCAGCTTAGTCAAGAAGGTTGTGTGGCTGCCTGGTCTAATTCACATATTATGCTTTTAATACTAGATAGATAGATAGATAGATAGATAGATAGATAGATAGATAGTATTAAAAGCACATATATAAAAAGCACACACACACACACACACACATATATATATATGTGTGTGTATATATATATATATATATATATATATATATATATGACACATAAACACTTTTCCCCCTCAAATGGCTAAATTTGCCCTTTTCATTTTAAAGGGAGAAGAAGGAATAGGGAGGAGGAGGAAGAGAAAAAGGAAGAGGAAGGACTAGTGTAAAACCTGCTTTGAATATATTATATGTTCCTAAAATAATTCCTTTGTTTCCAACTGGTTTTAAATTTGAGTGGCAATGGTTCACAATGGAAACAGCCAAACTGTAAAACTTATTAAATGCAAAACCAGACTATAATGTAAGAACTTGAATGTAACTTTAAGAACAGTGTTTGGAGTGAATTTTTGGTTCATAACTATTTCTATTTCATTGTAATGTTAGCTATTGCTATTCCCTCATTGACATGCTATTGTATAATAATGTGCATTCATTTTTAATATCTAAAAACAATGTTTTGTGGCATAATTTGTAAAATTGACCAAGTCTGTGTACACATAATCACAGGAGAGTCTTAACCTATTTACTTCTTAATAATCTGTTTATATACTATAAAGAATTCATGATTTGGGGCACAGTCTCTAAATATGTGAAAAGCTAACCATGTTATACATATGGGAATAAGTTCAATTCTCTACTTTTGGAATTGTGAGAAAGGATGGAGAAAAGGAGCAAACATATAGATCTATTGCTTTGGTGAGCAATTCATCTTGTTGACATACTTATATAAGCTTGCATAAAAATGCCTAGAAAGCATGCTGTCGAATTCAGTTGTTCATTAATATTGATCACATGCTGTCCCCATTGTGTGAGAAGCTACTTAAAGATTACCTACAAAAGTATTACAGCATTATCGATTTTAAAATTCCCTGAAGCCTCTTGTATCTTGAAAGTCGACTTATACTTTCACTGTTAAGAGTGATATTACCAAGTGTTGTTGTCTAATCAGATAATTGGACTTTTATGAATACTAATTAGAACTGAAGCTCGTGATCAACACTCTGTAGACTTCTCTTTTATAACTGAAACACAAAAATCAACAACACAAAAACCCACAGACTTATATTTTTGAAATAGAAAGCATTTGAGATTGCCCCTGTCTGTCTTATTTCTACAAGCTCTGAGTGATTGGATAAAACTTGTTTTTAAAATGGTGATCTGCTATTAAATTATTTCCAAAGTTATATATAAGTTTGAGATATATATATATATATATATATATATATATATATGGCCCCAAATATGGCAGTTTTGTCACAAAAGTTAAAAATGTAGCCATATTATGAACATTTGCTAATACCCTTAACTAAGGAAATTCTAGAACTAAATTTCCAGAAGCCATTACATAAACTATATATATATATATATATATATATATATATATATATATATATATATAAATTCTGAGCATAGTATATTCACAGTAAAGGAGAGCCATTTAAATTACCTTTAAAAATGTGGTACACAAACTGGATAACTAAATATTTTCTTGTGTTATGAGCTTACTCTTCCAGCTGCTAACAAGTTCATTCCATTTAAATTATTTTTCACAAAAATAATTTAGTAGCAGAGTGCTCAGCCCATAATAAGTGCCTAATGAATAAATGATATTTAACCAGAAAATAGAAAGAATAAAAAAACATCTTTGTCCAACAGGATCAGGGTCAGTTTCTCTACTGTCCTCATTGTATATGCAGCAGTACACGCTAAAGGTGATGGTTAGTATGTATTAGTGAACCAAACCTTAAAGCAATACTTTCTGTATCAAAAGAGAGATGAGTATTGGATGGGGAAAACACAAAAACAAATAAGAGTTTCCCAGGATCTGTAATTCTCATATGATTAGCCCACGTACCATTTGGAGAAAGAAATGAGAAAACTGTTACATGTTTTAAAAGTTTCCATTTAAAACCAAAAATAAAACTCTGTCTACCAAGTACAGTTTGTGAGTTGAGACTCTGGGCTACATATGTTATGTAGTAACCTGCATTCTGATTAGCGGCTATAATTTTTTATTGCCTTACCTTTGCTTATTCGACATGTAGCATGTACCTACTATGTGCTGACCATGACTCTTACTACAGAGAATTATGGTCTAATGGAAAAAGTGACATGCAACCATTTTGACACTATCCTGAATACTCCAAAAGAGTATATACAAGAAATATAATTGCAGTCCACTATTTAATGATTAGGGCCAAAAACAAACAAACAAAAAGAAAAAGAAAAAGCCTGCATGTTGGGCAGGGCCCATTTATTTCTCATTTTCAAGGTATAGGCAACAATCTATGTATATAAAATACATCATTACAAAATAGTATTGGGAAATACTTTTGACAACTGTTTTTAAACATAGTTGAACTAGAATACTTACTGTTAGCACAGCAGAGCCTATCTGTATTCATAATATAAAATACACCCTGACCCTTCTCTGGAAATACTCTGGAACAGTTCCATTTAGGAAGGCTTTAGAGTCCTGCATTATTTACAGGAATGTGTTTAGTGAATTCATGTTGATTCTGTGCATCTGTCAAGACTAACATATAAATAAATACACAGATTTTCAACATGGCAGGAAGTGTGGCTTAATTGGAAAGAATGTAGATTTGCAGTCAGGCAGATTGTGTTAAAATCTTGGATTCTCCAGTTAGACATGTTACTTAACCTCTTGAGCAAGGCTGTTTTCTTTTCTCTAAAAACAAATATATATATATATATATATATATATATATATATATATATATATATATATATATATTTCGTGTTGCCTAGCATACAAGGCACTCCAGACATTAAATCCTTTTCCCATTTGCCTTCCCTCATCCTCACCCTTTAACGAAAATCACTGAATTTCTTGGGATAGGAGAAATACAGCAGTCACAACCCCTGTAATAGGTAATCTTTTCTGAGACCCAGATGTCAGCTGAAATCATGATATCCTTCTGGGTGTAAATAAAACGAGCTCCAGCTCTCTAACTCGTGCTTTCTGGGGATCCCAGAGGCAGTGCCCAGACTGCTGGGCATGCTTCCCCCTTGTCCTCAGGAAATCTCTAGAGTGTCTAGGACTTTAAACACTTCTATCAGCTCTGTCTTCAGGCTCCTGGAACCAATGAATTCTTGCTCCCTTGGCATCATATGCTGTAACACTTATTCCTTTCTGCCAGGATGAGCCAGAGGAGCAGCACAGCCCTGCCCCCTCCCCCTTGGTTTCCCCAAACACCGCATACAGGTCTGTGTCTGGCAGATGTGAGTGCATATCTGGATAGTCCAGCAGAGAGACTTCCCATAAGATGTGTGCGAACCATGTCAACTTGAATCGCAGACATCACAATTGCTTACTAGCTACTTTTCCTGACATATCACACCTCACAACTCACTGCCGGACGCCCTCTCTTCCTGAAGTCTCTGTCCAGCTCTGCCTCTGGGGTCTTCCCTCCTGGGCTTCCCCACTCACTCCTGTGCTCTTCCCTGATTGTCCAGGCCCACTAACTCATCCTCAGCTCCTGGCTCCATTCTGCTTTCCCACAGATGCAGCAGGCTTGAGTAAAGAGGATCATCTATCCCAGGATCATATTTGCCCTTCTGCAGAGTAACTTCCATCGGCCTCCTGCCTTGGAGTCTCAGCTTTAACTGTTCCCAAGAACTGGCAGAGGCCTTATTAGTTCTTTTGTTGTTTTGTAAGAAGGATGGTTGTGTGTGAGTTTTGTTTTGTTTTTTCCTTCCCTCATCCTACCAACTCTGTGGAAGGGAACATGGAAAATATTTATTTTCTTTCTCATCTAAATTGCATCGCTCTCTTGAGGGGTCAGGAATAGCTTAATCATTTTTGGTTTTAATAACTTTTTTTCCTCTGAGATTCAATTCCTTAAACCTAATTTTCCTCGTATTAACTGCTCTTTTTTTGGGAGGGAGGGAAATCACTGAATTCTGATTAGGCTTTGTTTTCTCTTTGGCAAAATGGAAAGATGCGAGTAGGAGGTATCTCCAAGGCTCCTTATTTGTTTGAAAGTATGTAATTCTTTGGCTATAATTATTTAGATTTATTTTTGGTTTAGCAGATATGTTTCCAGTTAATAAAATAGTTGTACATCATCTTTTTTTTCTTATTTTGAAGTGAAATGGTGAATCAAAACTGTAATAACATTTTTATTTTTATCTTATCTTATTGTTGTTGTTTTTTTACAGAGAAGAAGGGAGAGGAATAGAGAGTTAGAAACATCAATGAGAGAGAAACATCAATCAGCTGCCTCCTGCACACACTCCTCCCCGCTCCCCCCCCCGCCCCCCCCCCCCCCCCCCCCAGGATGTGCGTGAAACCAAGGCACATGCCCTTGACTGGAATTGAACCTGGGACCTCTCAGTCCGTAGGCTGATGCTATATCCACTGAGCCAAACTGGTCAGGGCTCTAGTAACATTTTTATTCTTTTCCCTAATTAGTTGATTCTCTAAGGGTCTCTTTTAGAATCACACATTTTTAGTTTGCAACCTAAATGTATCACTTATAGATGTTTATTTGAGATACATTAATTAACCTTTCTGACCTTCACTTTTTAAAAATATAAAAGAGAATGGTAATGACAGCTACCTCATCAAGTTACTGTGCAGAACCAGTGAGATGATTTATGTGAAAATAATTTGTAAATTATAAGGCATCATCAAATGTTAATTCATTTGAAAGAATAAAACAAGCAGAAACTGAGACAGAAGAGGAGAGATATGTTCTGGAGCATGATTGGTATCTCTCAGTGACAGAAGAAAACCATTCAAATTGCCACAAACTGGTGATTGGTAATGCACCTTCCTCTTGTCTCAATCATTGGCAATGAATTTCCTCGTGGGCTGCTCTGGCACTGGTTTGTTTAATTGACATGCACTTCACTTCACACAGCTGCCCACTTCAGAAAATGTGTTGGTATTAAGAAATCTGGAGAAAGATCACAGATACATTGATTTCTTTTCACTCTATAAAGCCAGCCCTATCAAGAAGTAAAGATCCAGCCACTGTAGAGCTGCCACGTTGGTTCCTATTCCATGCATATCTTTATTTGGTCCTTCAACCACTACATTTCACAAAATTGTAAACTGAAAAATACCAAGTGTCAAAGACAGTTGCTGGAGAAAGAAGTAGAGTCAGAAAGTCTTGCCTCAGTGCAAGATGACATTGTCCAGGGGTTCCTGTTGTTGATATCCTGTCCCACTGCTCAAAGTGATGAAGGTAACTTTCCTTTTCTCTCCATAAGTCCCTTCAGGGGCCTTGACCCTTGCATGAGTACCATTCATTATTGCACACTTCCAACAGCCTTACCTATGGAAGCTCCCACCGGTTGTCTCAAATTATTACTGTTCTTGTGCCCAACCCTTTGCCTTCGCTCTAGTCTGTGCTGAAATTATTTGCTCTTGACTAATATCCACCAGGACTCTGGAATTCACCCTTCATCATAGTCAGACACTTGGTTACTCCTGCTTTCTTTTTCTGATATATACATCTTAACTTTCTCTTCAGTGATTTATTTTTTACTTATACAGGTATTTTACTCTCTCCAATTAAAACAAATAAAAAACAAAATTAGACACTACCATGTTTCCCTTGGCCTTTCTTCAGCACTTTGCATAAGCTTTTTCTTTCTTCCACTTGTCTTTTCCCTTCTTCCATCTCCATTCTGGAATCTCCCTGAGTCAATTAGTATCTGCTAAAGAGCCAACTACAATGAAAGGTGCCAAAGATTTACTGGGAGATGGTTGTGATGAACAAAGGGGGAGAGGAAGCAGAAGTAAGCAGGATTGACCTTCTATTTGCCATGAGCCTATCACCTCTAAAGTCGGAAAAGGAAGGCAGCAGATTGTATAGAAAAACCCTTAGTTTATCATGACATTTGAGGAAACCTCAACCATACCAAGGGAGCACCCAGAATAAAGAAGGGGCATCATGGGAGTTCCAGGTCTGGGTAGACTGGTCCAGCTCTACACCCCACAGTGCTGGCACAGTTCTCCCCAAAAGAGACTGGACACCACATTGCATTGGCCGTCACGGGTACCAGTCACTTGCATGAAATCACTTTCTTAAAGCTTATCATTGACTATTACCCTTTCTCTATATTTGTAACTTTTGACGAGCTACTTCTTATAGATTGGCAAAACTTATGATTCTCCACAAGTATGCCCCACCACCACCTCTCAATAAATAGTATATAAAGTATTGCAGCCAGCAATATCCACATCACTTGGCCTATATGGTCACAGCCATTTGCAAGTTTATTCTCTCACTGGCAGGATACAGAGCTCTTCAGTATTCATAGATGCAGGAATTGCCATCCAGTATTAGTCTGTAAACATGCAAAAGGTATGTTACAATTCTGAGACCTTAAAACCTATACTTAGTGCTAGTTTTTTGCATGCTTAGTATGTGTGTCAGATTCTGCTCTGAGTATTTTATATGTAAGATTTTTAAAAACCTGTGTCATTACTCTTTGAGGTAGATTCCCATTAGTATCAACTTTTAATAGAAGGTGATATTGAGGCTAAGAGAGGTTCAATAAATCCCTCAAAACCACATGTCTAGGAAGTGGTTCAACCAAGATACAAGCCCATTGATCTCCATAGCCCACACAACTCATATATTCTGCTATACCATTAATATTCAAAACACTTCTCTATGAAATGGCTAACTGGAAAATGTTGACCTAATGTCTACTTTAGAGCGTATGCATTATGCAGCTGTATTTTTTTTCTGTCTTTCAGGCCCCTGCATTCCTAACCCTTGCCATAATGGAGGAACTTGTGAAATAAGTGAAGCGTATCGCGGGGACACATTCATAGGCTATGTTTGTAAATGCCCCCGAGGATTTAATGGGATTCACTGTCAGCACAGTAAGTTATCCATGGCCATTGTGCTTTTATTGTTATTGATTGCAAAGTATACAAGCCATTATCATTTTTTGTTTGCAGTGAAATAATAGAACCTCTGAGCAGCCAAGGGCCCTGGCAGTTGGCTAAGGCTGCTTCTTGCACACTGAATACACCGCCTCCCCAGGCAAGGAGTCCTAGACTGTGTTCTGTGCTCTCTGTGGAACCGGGGCTGTCAGTCTTTTGTTGCTCTTTTCGTTATTGTTCAGCCACACTTGCAAAATGTTGCTCTTTATATTAAATTGGATGCCTGTCTCTTTCTTTTAAACTTATCCCGAAGCGACATTCTTCAAGCTTTTTCAAGATATAATTTTGTGGACTAGGTTCAGAGATGATACCCAGAAAGTAAAACACCCTCCCTCCCCCTGATCTACCTATAAACGAATTCCTCCTTAACGTGTTGGCATTTTTGCATGAAATCTTTGAAAGTTCAACAAGTGTGGTATTTGCACTTTTCTCCTTTATCCCCATTCTTATTTATCCTGGGAAGTTAAACAAAATATATCCACTTGTGATGATTTCTTCTCAGATGTGAGGCTCAACATAAATGCCAAATGAGCAGCATAGGCCCTTAACTGCTGCAGCAAGCAGGGTGGCCACACTGGCCTGTAGGGGAGGCTCTCACTGAGGCTGCAGCCTGTGAGCCGAGTCTTCATGGGGGATAGGATGTTGGTCAGAGGGAGGAGAACAGGGGGGTGCATGGCACATGGCGGGACTCGTGGAGACAGGAGCCCTGAATAGTAGGCATTAAGACCTTGGTGTGAGGAATGCATAAGCCCAAGCTGGGTGTGTCAGTCCGAGCCAGATTTCCAACCACCAGTAAAAAATATAGTGTGTCTCCTGGCTCTGAGACTTTGGGGGCATTCTATACTTTTCTGAAGACTTGCCATCCCTGGGAGTTTGTGGAATTGCTGTGAAGCCTGTGAGAGGACAAGGGGCATTTGTGCTCCTTACAACCGGCGTTTGTAATTGTCTCTGAGCTCAGATCACCAAAGAGGAACTGAGAGCTACTGTTTTGCTCAGCCTGGGTCCGGGCTTGCTGAGGCTGATTCTCCCTTATGGTGGCATCATTGCTCAGCCTCCACACATGAATCTCTCAACACACCTCCAGAAAGACAGAGCTGGGATGCCAGAATTTCAGTTGCCTTTAATTTAGTTGATATTTACTCAATCCCATGAAGACAATATCCCTAACTCACTTATTAACAAAACTACGAGGTGTGTCAGAGCAGTGCCCAAAAGGAGACAGTCAAGCTACCCAAACTGAATTCCTTAATTCAGAGCTGCCTGCAGACAAGCACACACACATACAGAAGACCCCCCCCCCCCCCCCCCCCCCCCCCGTTATTAGAACAGTGCGCAGAGGCAGGAATTGCACCGAAGGCTATATCCAACCAACTTCCTCTTTCTGTGCTGCAGGGCCTCAGGAGAGAGAGGGTAACAGTATACAGAGACACATTCTTACTGTTAGGAAACCTTAAAAAGGCAGTATCCGGAAGGCACCTGTAGATCCTAATATCACTTCAATATTTCGTGTTTATTAGCCACTTCACCCTAAAACTACTGATGTCAATGAGAAGTTGGGCTGGCCCTTAAAGCAGATGTTGGGGAACTCCAAATCTAAGTTCCAACTAATGTCTAGACCACAACACAAAACGTTTTTCACACCTATGGGCTTTGTTTTCTTCATGTTGTGAAGACATGTTTTAGTTTCAGTTGTCTTTTATAGCCTAGACATCCCGTTGGAGACATCAAATCATCAGGAGTGATATACACAAGTGGGGTGGTGTCCACTTGCTTCTGACTCCCACACGTTGGCTGGATGGGTGCCCTTTCAAAAGAACCGTCATGTCTGGAGAAACAGAAACAGTCATTGTTGTCCCCATTCACTACAGTAGAATATCCACATCTTTCTCTCAGAGATTGCACCATACTCAACTAAGCGCATTAATCCACATAAAATGTTGAATTTAAAGGCTTATTGTGAAGCACAAAGAAACTCCCCCACCCCCCACCCCCACACAGCAGCTGATCTTCCATGGATCTTAAACCCAGGTTAGGAATTTCAATGGAAAGCCCTAGGCTTTACCATTCAATTCAGAACTGGGATTTTGTGGTCTAAACAAGTTGATCCCCATTCTCTGAAGTACATCACTATTAGAAGTAACAGAGAATGGAGGGAAAGAACTGATTTTGGAATCAGAGACCTGGGCTTGACACCTGACCTTTACAATTATTGGATAAAGTGACCTTGAGCTAATCACTTGACCTTTCTGCAATTGAAGGAATGTAAGTCGAGGAATTGAACTAGAAATAGATTACCTTTGTTTCACACCAGCTAGGAGAGTATATGGACTAAATGTGTAGCTTGCTTACTGTATAAAGGTTATCCAGCCTTCCTCTTTAGAGATGAAATTAAAAGGACTTAAAACCCCTGGGAGCCCTGAGGTAGGAGAAAACCAAAGCTGCTCTTTTAATCCTTTGCAAGAACTGGTAGGCATTTGGGTTTTCCCCCCCAGTGGTAATAGTTTTATGCCCAAATATGTTCTAAAACCTTGATAGTCAATGTGTGGTTATGCGTCAGTGATGCCTGGAAACTTGTTAGAAATGCACGTTGACAGATGCCACCTTAAACCAACTAAAATGATCCCCAGTCGACACCCAAGCATATTGAAGTTTGAGAAAATACTGCCCAAGGCTCTCAGTAGCTAAAAGTAATCATCTCATAAATTAAGGCAGCAACTTTGCATTCAGTTACAGAATAGTAATTATAGGCAACATATTTAGTGTGGTTTTTGCAAATCAAAACTTCATTGAAAATCAATGAAAATGAGATATACCACTAGAATATGACATTCCTTTTGGAAAAGAATTTTAAAAATTCTTCAGACATCCACATATGGGGGGACTATTTAATTTAGTTCTCTATGACAGAATGTGAATTAAATATCTTGGGGAATGTAGCTAAGTAGTTAAAAAAATTAAGTTTTATGACACGGACATGCCAAATACATAGTTAATATGTATACTTTAATAATTTACTTATCAATATCCTGCAAATTATGGGAAAAGGTTTAAGTGCCAGCATTAATATTACCTGTACTAGTATATGCTTTTAAAAAATAGTAAATATTCATTTACAGAACAGTTTTTGTTTTATGGAAATACTGAGCAGAGCATTACCGTATATCTCTCCTACATAGTGTTCCCTATTATTAACACCTTGTATTAACATGCTATACTTTTTTATAATTGATAAAAATAATGTTAATACATTATTACCCAATATTTGGTTTAATATTTATATTATATAGTTATTTGCCTTTTTAAAAATACACAATGTCATGTACCCACCCTAGCTTCATACAGAATAGTTTGACTAACCTAAATGCTCCACCTTTTCATCCTTTCTCCCACCCCTGAGCAACCACTGATTGTTGTTCTTATTTTTTACTATTTCTATAGTTTGTCTTTTCTAGAATGTCACCTAGTTGGAATACTATAGTATGTAGTTGGAATCATATAGTATATATACAGTGCAGACTAATGTTTTCACTTAGCAATGGCATTTAAGGTTCTTCCATGTCTTTTTATGAACTGATTGCTTAAAGAAAAACTGCTGAATAATATTTCATTTTATAGGTGTACCAAAGTTTGTTTATTTGTTCACCTATTTGAGGAACATTTAGTTGCTTTCATTTGGGGAATTTATGAATAGAGTTACTACACACATTTAGGTGCAGGATTTTGTTAGACCTGTTTTCCACCATTTGAATAAATACCTGGGAGTGTTACTGCTGGATCAATTGGTAAGAGTACATCTATTTTTATAAGAAACTTCAAACTGCCTTCCATAGTGACTGTGCCATTTTGCATACTTATCAGCAGTGAATGAGAGCTCCTGTTGTCCTGTATTCTCAATAGTATGTTTTTCTTGGAGTTTTGGATTTTAGCCATTACATATACTTTTTTGTGGTAATGAGAATAGCATGACGTTGTAACTTCATTACACTAAAAATGAGTAATGATTTTTTAGATAGAATTACCAAATGGCACATGTTCTTAAAATGCATACAATAATATGAAACATGTATGTATATATAGATGTGTGTATATGTAGGTGGGTATAATTATAAAATGTAAATTACAGAATGAATTAAACAACAAAGTTGTCTAATGTTTAGAGTTCTGAAAGGTATTCTTAAGCTGCCAGTTTTCTGTTGGCAGCCACACTTGGGTCTGGTTACGAGTAATCATATTATATTTGTTGCCAGTAACAAAGCTAATGCCTTAGGGAGGGACCATTTCTTTATTCCCAGAACTCTTTGCCCGTCTTACTAAGGAAGGCATTCTGCGCATTCTGCCCTACCTACACAGCTCGGCAGCCTTGGATTCCTTTTACGAGCACATTTCCTTGGTTCCTAGTCTTTGAGGAAGAGGAGCTGTTCCAGGTGCCCACCAAGCCCACAGAGGAAAAAGGGACAGCTTTAAAGTGACCAATTTTATCCGATTAGATCAAGATAACATGCTCTCTAGTCCCCTTTCCCAGTGAGAAGGTTGGCCAGAAGAACATCTAACCTAAAACTTTCCTCTTTGTTAACTATTGTAACTATTGTAAACCCATTTGGTCTTAATGGTATACTGTTGATTAATGGATTTATACATTTAACAAATACTTATAGGGGCCATGAGTCATTTTATTCTTACATATTTTTCACTTTTCTCAGAGTTTGCCAATGAGATTTGCTGTTTTAAAGAGCAATGCTAATTGGGTTAATTACATATTTTGCAATTGCATGTTTCATTTGTGAGGTGGTACTTGTTAAACACAGAATATGGTCCCACCTCAGCCTTATGAGATCAATATCTTTGGTCTGTACCCTGGATATAGTTAAAAGCATCTATATTATCCTTACATGAACCAAGCTTGAGGACAACTGGCTTAAAGAATGACCTTTCATTTCCAAATTATACTGGGGGAAGCATGCTGTTAGGGCCATAATTCTGGATTAGACCTGGGTTTTGGTGCTGTTCTATTTTGATCAAGTGATGGAAAGTCAGTTAACACTTAATGGTTCTGAGCTTCAGTTTTCTCATCCAAAATTCAATTTAATTCAATTCAACAAACCCTGAAACTTTACATCATGTTATGTTCTGGAAATAACATGCTTATGAAAATTGGAATTAATAATTCTTTGCCCTGCTTCCATATACCTAATGGACGGATATTTCTTAATTTATTGGTAATTCTTATTGGATCTTAATATTTGCCTTCCCTTAAAATAATTTTAATTATAGTTTTTTAAGAAAAAAATAGTAGGAAGCTCCATTTGTAGTTTTATGCTTTTCTATAAGAATTCCTATCTTAACATGCTTAATTCTAATAGGTAATTATTTATTTATTTTTTTAAATTACTCTTTCCAATTTTAGCTTGCTGGCCTTTTTATTTTCACTTTTCCACTAGAGGATGAATTTGTTCTAATAAAGTATTAACTT
The DNA here is from genome assembly GCF_964339955.1 of Pipistrellus hanaki. Taxonomy (NCBI): domain Eukaryota; kingdom Metazoa; phylum Chordata; class Mammalia; order Chiroptera; family Vespertilionidae; genus Pipistrellus; species Pipistrellus hanaki. The sequence continues at coordinate 41,039,224 of NC_140506.1, read as the reverse complement.
CAAAACTGCATGGAATTACTTTGAGTTAAACCTGACACTTGCAATCTATATAACTTACATGGGTTTAATATAAAGACCTCTAAGGAAACTTGCAAAGTAGACTCATCTCCAACCCCCAAAGGGTTTCTGACTGTGGACTGAGATTTCAAATTATCTTGTTCACTGTTGTTTTTGCAGGTAAATGTTAGCCCCTTTGCTCTATAAGGCAGGGGTTCTTAAACTTAGTGTACATATAAACCATCTGGCAGTGCAGATAAATATTCATATTCTTCTTCCTCATTTATAGATATTCTGATTTAACAAATTAAAATTGGACCTAGATCTGACCATTAACAAGTACCCTAGTGAATCTGACACCAATAGTCTAGAACGCTTGTTCTCAGCCTTGGCTGCGCATTAGAGTCACCTGGGGGCCAATGAAAAATGCTGATGTCTGGCTCCCACCGCACAGATTCTTACTCAGTTGGCCTGGTGTATGGTCTAGGGCCAGGGGTCTTCAAACTACGGCCCGCGGGCCACATGCGGCCCGCAGAGGAGTCTGATCCGGCCCGCCAGGTTTTTTGGGCAGTGAGCGCAGCCGAGGTGTTACAGTAGGAATTAGTAGTTCATATAGTCCGGCCCTCCAGCTCTCTGAGGGACCGTGATCTGGCCCCCACTTTAAAAAGTTTGAGGACCCCTGGTAGGCATTAGGAGCTTTGAAACCTCCCCTGATGATTCTAATGTGCAGCCAAGGGTGGGAGTCAGTGTTCTAGAACCACGCTGTGAGGAATCACTATGCCTTAAAGGAGATAAGCAGAGAGATACTCAAAGAGAAACCATGCTTAGGCTACACACATGGAATCCCAGAATAAATGTATAATCATACAACCCTATTGAATTTTATCATCCAGCCTTTGCTTCCTATAATGCAAATTATCTCACAGCAAGAACCCTTGAATAATTGAAAAAATCAGGCCAGAGGAACATATTAATATATTGTATTTAAAATATGTTATCCCCTAATCTATCTCCAGTAGCCAGAGTTTCATGGTATTTTTATTTGGCTGTTTTCATCCTTGGTGAGAGTCTCATAAAGAGCACCCTCTTGGCAGATGTATGGAATGGATGCTTACACAGAGGCACTATTCAAATGCAGACTTTGTGATATTTGCAAGGAAATTCTCAGATATTCACAAACTCAAAAATATTTTATAATTGCTATTTTGATAACAGCTGGACAATCTTTCCCCCTGTTACTTATTGAAAGAAATCTGATTGTCAGTAAAACATAAACTCTGAACAGAAATAAGTTAAGCAAATTTTGCCAGAAGGTTATACTCATGAAGGTGGTGTATTTATACTAATAGAACTGGTGTATTTATACTAATATAACTGATTCACCTGGGACTTTATAAAGGATCTCTTCAGAAGTAGAGATGGTACCACAAACACAGATTTTTTTAAAATGGTTGGGTGTAATCCAAATTTCCTAGGCCTCCCAGCTTGTGGTGAAGTTAAAATTGATTTCCAAATTCCTGTTGCTGTTAGCTGCCATTTTCCACACCAGTTGCCCATATAGAACCTCCTTCTCCCCTGAAGTTTTCCCAAGTCCTCAGGAAATAATTTTTTTTCACACATGAAACACAATTTAATGAGAGCTTACTTATTATTACTAGGTTGCCACAGGTGCTTAGGAATGAGTACAAACTCCTTGGCTCTGCTCCTGATCCCACCTTGAAAATACAGCTCAGAAATAGGCTACTTTGTCTTCTGATGGTGGCTACCAGGCAACTGAGACGCACATGCTCTGAGGAATATCAGGGCAACCTGAGCCAGTTTAATGAGTGTGGGTTGTATTGTGTTTCTTGAGAATGGAAAGTTGTGTGGCTTTTCCTAGAGACTCACACATCCTTTTACTGCTCAGCCTTTCTGTTTCCTGCCCTAACTGCCCTTTCATTCAGGGCTCAAACTGACACCTCAGGCTGGGTGAGGGACAGGTGCCATGTCTCTTCCATGGAGAGTTTATGCAGACTCACTTCACCACATTCAGTTATAAAAGCAGTAGTACTTATGTACATGGGAATGCATCTCTATATGGCTTGAGGTGTAGTTATCCCACAGGCATATGCTTACACCCGACTGTGCTAAGCACTGTTCTGGACATTGGGATATAGCACTAAACCAAAGGAACCAAGTCCTTGATATCATAGGCCTTCCATTCCAAGAGGGCAAAGGGATAATAAAAATGATGACTAGCATGTTTACTATATAGCCCAGCAATTGCACTCTTGGGCATTTATCCCAGAGAAGTGGAAACTCAAGTTCACACAAAAATCTGTATATGGATGTTCATGGCAGTTTTATTGGTAATACCCCAAAAACGGAATGGACCCTGGTGTCCTTCAACAGGTGAATAAACAGTGGCGTGTATGTGTGTTTGTGTGTGTGTGTGTGTGTGTGTGTGTGTGTGTGTGTAGTGGAATACTCACTGCTCAGCAATTAAAAGGAAGGAACTATCTCCAGGAAAATTAAGCTGAGTAAAAAAAGCTAATCCTAAGAGAATATTTACTAGAAAATTCCAATTATAAAAACATAGTTTAAATGACAATTTTTTTAAAAAAAATTAAGAACAGATTAGTGGGTTCCAAGCGTTGGAGAGTGAGGAGACAGAGGTGAGTGTGTTTATAAAGGACAACATGAGGTATCCTACTTGGAACTATTCAGTATATTGACATAAACCTACAGATGTTATAAAATAATGTAGAATTATAGTCACACAAATAAGCATAAGTAAAACTAGAAAAATATAAATAAGATTGATCTGTTAATATCAATATTTTATTATGCTTTATATTAGAATTTTGCAAAATAATAACTAGGGGTACTGGGTAAAGTGTACACTGGATGCTTCTGTGTCTTTTTTTTTTAACAAGTGTACATGAATCTAAATTTATCTCAATATAAAGTTGAATTTAAAAAGATAACTTAGTATTGCATAATATCAAATACTAATATATATTACTAGCCCATGAAATTTGTGTGTAGGTATAGTCCCTAGGCCTGGCTTGCAATCAGGACCATCTTCCCTGGCTGCCCTCAGCTGGCCCCGCCCCTGTCAGAGGTCTCCCTCTGTGTTTAGGGCAACTGGCAGGGTGGGGGCTTTGGCTGGTGTCCCCTGCCACCTACCCCCAGTAACCCATTCACCATTGGGCAATTGGAGCCTGCCAGCCAGGGAAAGGGACTGAGAGGTGGTCAGTACACCTCATAGTGACTGGTCGAGTGGTTCTTCTGGTCACTCCACCATTAGGGTCAATTTGCATATTAACCTTTTATAATATAAGATAAGGATAGGGACTATGGAGCAGAGTTATTTGAGTGCCATTTTAGAGCATGGCCAATGAAGTCCTCTCCTGCCTTGTCCAGAGACATGAATTAAGTGAGAGGGCCAGCCAGGTAACCAGATGGAGTAGCAAGCTTAGAGTCCTAAGAGGTATATGCTTGGAGAACAGAGAATGACAACTAGGAGAGGGGCAAAAGGATACCTGAGCAGCAGTGAAGGAACAGAAGATGTAGGAAGAGCTTCATAAGCAATAGAGAGGACTTTGTATTTGATTGTAATTGTGGAAGGCACCTTAAAGGTTGGACAAGACATGAATTAACTTCTGTTTGGAGAATGACTGGGCACTGGTGAAGAATAGGCTCTGTTGGGGTTAAGATAGAACATCTGAGACTAGATGGGAGATATTGGTAGCTTGGACTGAGGTGGTCATGAGGACTTGGAAGAAGCTGAACAATGTAGCCCAGCAATTGCACTCTTGGGCATTTATCCCAGTTTGAAGTGAATTATACTGGGACCATACATATTTGTTTTTTTTTAAATGAATTTCAGTAACATTATAATTTTTTTTTTTACTTCATGTCATATTCATGGGTAATAAATACATTATTATAATTTCTAGCATGCCTTATTGTTGAATTTTGTTTCCTGCTTTTAACAGCATTGTTAGGATAGCATCTAGAATTTTATAGAAAAATATGTAATTTACCCACATATACATATATATAAAAAACTTATATATATATGATGCTATTTAAGATAAATTTGAATTTGCAAATTTTGATATTTTTAAATGTCCTCCAAGATTGGATGCCTCTAGGTATATACTGTTTATCGTTCACATTGGCTGAGTCTTAATAGTAAAATACAGAATGTTTTAAAGAAAACATTATAATAGAAAGATATGTAAATCAAACTAATATAATTACATACTAAAATACAGTAATGATAATGAAAAAGAGTACATCATTTACATTTTAATTGGATATCTGGAAATTTCAATTGCATCGAGTAGATATTTACTAATAGCAGCTTTTAAAATGTAAATTGATTGATTTTGCTCTCACTGTCTTTAATTGATTTTGCAATCGTGCTATAACCTTTAAGTTTAAGAAATTTTAAGTTAATATTCTTTGGAAACAAATTATTCTTAAATATTTTGGAGTTCTTATTAATTGTATTAGATATATCTTAAACTAGAACATTTCTGAGAGAAATCTTCCTCCTAACATTTAAAAAAAAGGCTCTTTTAGTGATGAGTAAAGGAATTGCTTCAACTTCTACATAAAATGAGTATAGCTTACTTGCAAAATTAAGGCATGAAGTGGGTTTAGTTCAGAAATGGAGAAGAGACTCAACTTTTAAGTCCTTCTGTGCTATTAACAAGTCATATGAACTTGAACTAATGATTATGCTAAGCCTTGGTGTTCTCATGTGTAAAATAGAAATAACTGGGCTCTTTGCCTGCTTTTTAGATTCAGGTTGATGATGCCCAGGCAACTTAATATTTGTGGTGTTATGTATAAATAGAAGTTCTCTACATCATAAACTATCATTATTATTTCTATGATTTGTTTTCTAAATATTTTTCTTTAATCATGATAGAAAAAAATTGGTACTGAAATAAATAAATAAATAAATAAATAAATAAATACTCATTTTATCTGAGCTAATTTTGCAGCAGAGAAGATGTTACTCTAGCTGTCTTAAACAGTAAAGTTTTGTAATTAGGTGCAGTGAGAGGGGAAAAGAGATGAGGGAACGAAAGAGGAGAGACTATTATTCTAACTGCTTTTCAATAAACCTTAATAGAAGAGTCATCTATATTCAGTGTCTCCCATTTGCTCTGTGATTACTTAAACACCTATCTGTATTCTGGTCACCTCTTAGCCTCCACTTCTTCCCTGAGGCACCGTTATCCACTATGACATATTGTAATGATTGTGCTGTCTTTACACTTGTCCTTAGTCTATTTTAAAGATGACAGCCAGAGTAATCCTCTTCAAATACAACAGATAATAGGTCATTCTGTGTGCAAAGTCTTCCATGGTTTCCTACTTCACTTGGAGGAGAGTCCAGCGTTTCGTAGTGATTGAAAGAGCCCGACACATTCTGTTCTGGCATTTCTGACAGTGTCTCCCACCTGCTCCGTCCTGCTGATCCCACTCTGGTCACACTGATCTCCTCAAACTTGCCAAGACCACCTCTGCTCGGGGTCCTCTGCCTCCATGTTCACCTGCCTGTCCTCTCTCTCCTGGATCACCACGGGTCCACTCACTTATTCTTTTTATTAGATCTGGAACAAATGATGATTCTCCAGAATGCCTTTCTCCAACTTCCTCAAATAAAACGTCATTCTGTAAACCCTTACTCCACCATCTCCTTACTCTCTATCCCTCTCCCTTTTATTATTTTAACCACCTGCCATATATTTTTTGTTGGTGTTATTCTTTCCTCGAGAATGTGAGCTTTCTAAGAGCAAGAACTTGATTTGTTTAAGTTTTGCTCTATTTTCTGTGCCTAAAAAGCTCAGAGTAGGTGCTTAATAAATATTTGTTAAATAAATAAGTGAATAACTCAACCATGGTTAACCAATTACCCCATTAGTGCATCATTTACTGAAACCTTATTTTCCATGATGTTCGGCTCTGCAAAAGACAAAAACAAATGAACAAAAAGCCTCCAGGAAAGGATATATGCCTTCAATCGCTTATGAAATTTGTGTGGATAAAATACTGCTTCCTCTAACAGGAGTCCTATGGCCAAATAAGTTAAGAACACTGTACATTTTTCTTCCTTTTGGAGTCTGTCAATGTTCATTAGTTATTGAAGGCTCTGGGGAGCCCTGCAGTTTATAAAGAAAGCTAGATAAATAATTGTAGTTCATTTTAAAACTTGTTTCATATCATTTAACTCAATTATCTGGGAGTGGGAGTGACACCATAAGCTCAGATGGAGAGTTTAATCTTGAGGCAAAGGAGAGAGAACATATGAAATCAAAGTCAGGTAGAGAAGTGAGAGGTGGGGGAGTTATTGTCAAATGAATGGTCAGTATGTAGGAGTCAATGGTTAATTCAGAGATTTAACCTTTAGGGATCTTCTTCTGCACAGATATATGTTTTAATGCCAATACACATAAGGGGGAATGACCACCCCTGCCTCCAGTGCAAGCATTAATTCAGCACTTATAATTCTCTCCAGAAATAGTGATTATGTTTAATGCCACCTATGGTGGCTTCTTCGTCTGAGGGATAAAGGAGTGATGCATCATGGTGACCAGTTGTTCTGCCATTTGGTAGATTTGCATATTAGCCTTTTATTATATAGGATATCTAGCAAGGTGTTGTCACATAGTGGGTGCACAATAAATATTTGTTAAATTAATTTATTATATTATCAGTATGTTTTATACATTTCATATTAATCCAAGGAAGCACATAATATCTAACAGACTTTGGCTCACAGTTTGAATTGGTCAACATGGTGATGACATATTTTTATATCCATCATTATTATTGATGAACTTACCCAGACTGTTTTGAGATATTACTGGTATTATGACGCCAGCCAACACAATTAGGAAGATGCTTTAAAAATGTTTATTGTAACTTTTTCTCAGTAAAAAATATTTTTTACATTATAATACAGGGCAAAAGCAGGTTTGCACTGTTTATATGGAAAACAATACGAAAATCTATAATAATGAAAGCATAATGTGCTAATTAGAACAGTCATCCTTCTGGACTGCCTTCTGGACAAAGCTGGGTCTGAGAGGAAGCCCAGGTCTCAGGGGCTGGAGGGAAGCCCAGGTCCTGGGTGCCAGAGGGAAGCCAGTGCCAGCAGCCGGGGAAAGGAAGGCCTACTCTTGCACAAATTTCATGCACAGGGCCTCTAGTTAATAAATAATAATACAAGAATAAACTCTATTTTGTGTATTCATAACTATAAGCATACTTTGCCCTACCCTATATACATTAATTTAGAAATAATTGTATGTAATTTAAAAGCACTTTTTAAAAATATATATTTTATTGATTTTTCACAGAGTGGAAGGTAGAAGGGAAAGAGATAGAGAGCTAGAAACATCGCTGAGAGAGAAACATCGACCAGCTGCCTCTTGCACACCCCCTACTGGGGATGTGCCTGCAACCCAGGTACATGCCCTTGACCAGAATCAAAACTGGGACCTTTCAGTCTGCAGACCGATGCTCTACCACTGAGCCAAACCGGTTTTGGCTTAAAAGCATTTTTTAAAAAATATATATTTTATTGACTTCAGAGATGAAGGGAGAGATAAAAACACTGACCTAGCCCTGGCCAGTGTATCTCAGTGGTTAGAGTGTTAGAAAAGCTTCTCTTTTCTGAGATGCAAAGAGGCTCCAATATTATCATGTACTGAGAACTATAAAAACTACTTTGCTTGCTTGACATAAAAAAAACTTTAATGTTCAAATCCAGTATTCTATTGTAGGTTCCTATTGCTCCCACTCTGCTATATGGTTTTGGATCATCTATTTTTATTTTCAACTATCTTAAGATGCAGGGATTTTACTGCAAGCTGTTTCACAAGTTTGTGGGATAAATAGGATATATATTAAAAATAAATGATTATTCCAAATTCTCCCCAATTGGCTTTGCATATGTAATGAGAACAGCGAAGCACAGTGCAGCCAGTACACATAAATCCATGTGGTCAGCTCCAGAGGTCCCGGGCAGCCTTTTCCAGAGGCAGGCCATTACTCCCCATTGCCACAGAGCTGTGTGTAAGTGAGTCACCATTTTGAGTAAATTAAGCAATGGAGTCCACTTAGATGTTGATAAGGCATCACTTAGGTGACCATATGGCTAGCGTTTTTTAGAATCATTTTCTGTGTTTTCGTTCAGGATTAAATTTATTGTCTATCTGAAAGTCTACATGTGTAGATATTCTTTTTTTATGTGTGTTTGTGTGAAACTTTCCACATGCATTTTCTCTAAAAGATAACAATGCCTATGTTAATATGTTGCTACCAACATGACCCGAAATTACATACGGGGTTGATTGACTCAGGATGGCTTGTTGTTATCTCTAGATACACTGGTTAATCTTTTAAGCCTATTTAGTTAAGTTCCTGGACTATCAATTACTTTTTTAATTAATAAAGTAATCTAAGGTATTTGGTGTATTATTGTGTTAATGATCTTATATATCAAACACTAAACAAACTTGAAATTGCCTTATTTCCTTGGGGATAGTTTGACTCTCAATGAGCCGATTTTTTAATTGATATTTCAAAGTCACAGGTAAAATAACTTATTTCAATGTATCTTTGAGTATAGTCCAGTGATGACATTTATTCAAAATTACATTTTTATCAGAGAACATAGTCTTTTTCTTTCCCCTTCAGAGCAATTGAATTGAAGAAAAATATTTATTGCCAGCTCTCTTTCTGCTGTAGTTTATGGCCTGCCTTTCTGAAATGGTTCAGAGAATATATTTAAAATGAACCTCCTGGTCATTTTTTTCCTTTGCAGAGACTTTGGACATGATTTGGTTTTAACATTTGAAAGTAGAGTCACCCTTTGAGGTTCAAAATTTTTGCCCAACTTTTATTTTTAAAGTGTTCTCAAGAGCAAAACTCGAGAGCCTTTGTGGATTTTAAAACAGACTCTCTTCACCACCCCTCCCCAAATGGTTTATTTTAAAAAACATGATTGATATTAAGTCTCAATTAGTAAGGAAAAAGAGACTATAGATCAGGAAGACACAAAACACTGTTTTGCTTTTTGTGATTTGTAATAATTTTTTTTCAAATACATACAAACTGGTGATTTAACACCTGTGTGGGGAGGTCCAAAGACATGAGGCTGTGACTGAATCTGTCCCCTCCTGATACAGGGCAGGCAGGGAAGTGTTTGAGGAATAGGTTGTGCTTGGAGAACATGGCAGAGAAGGAATGTCAGATATGACCCAAAATCAAGCATCTGTGTTATCTTAAGAGCGATTCTTAAGAAGGATGGAGGCCGGCCTAACTCCATGGTTGATCATCAACCTAGGAACCAGAAGGTAATGGTTTGATTCCCGGTCAGGACAGCTGATCAATGATTCTCTCTCATCATTGATGTTTCTATCTGTCTCTCCCTCCCCCTTCCTCTCTGAAATCAATAAAAATATATTTTCAAAAAAAAGAAGCAGAAAAGGGGGATGAAGACTAAGAGGAAAGCCTAGAGAAGTTCCCTGACCCACCAGCGTGGCGGTTCATGGGAACCAGGGCAGAGTATAGGGACCGATCAGAGAGATGGCAGCTGGAGGCAGGGAATTGTCTTTAAAAAAAAAAAAAAATGACAAAATTGCCCCAAGAGGGATTGAGCCCACAGTTGCACATGCACCCCCTCCACGGATCACCAGTGCCACATTTCATTCCGAACTTCAGTGAAAACTTTCATCTCATTTACTCTGATAATGAAAAGTCCAGGCACAGTTATAAAGTAGAGGATGCATGGAAGGAGAAAGAAGCGATGAGCCCATCTCCCTGCCCTGCTCTTTTTCTGGACACTGCCAGGAGGGTCCCCTGCCCTGTGTCTCTCACATGAGAGCCTTTGCTCTGGGCTTTCTCTTGCACTCACCCCTCAAAGGGGCCAGAAGTCAGTGGGAACGGAGGAGCATGCCCACCTAGAGGCAGATCTAGCCCGTGCTCACGGTGCTCAGAACCCATGAATACTCTGTCCAAATGGTGTCACACCTACTTCCAAGGCCCATGCAGATTCCCCTCCCCATATGGTGCATATGGGAGGCAGCCAATTGATGTGTCTCTCTCACATCAATGTATCTCTTCTCCTCCTCCCTCCCTCCCACTATCTCTAAAAGTCAATGAGAAAAATAGCTTCAGGTGAAGATTAAAAAACACCCCCCCCACACACAAACCACTTAACTATACATATATTGGAAGTTCATACTGCTTTTTAAATTTTGCGGATAGAGATATAGGATGAAGAGTTTTGAGATCATGGTTAGAAAGGACTAGAGCGTATTGACATTTTTTTAAAGGAAAAATATACTTACAACATATGACCCATGTAAGCTTGAACTTGTAAGAGCAACCAAAAAAGGAATGTTAACCCATTTTCCTCTGCATTTAGCTAACCCAAAAGGCACCACTTTTTACCTATAAATTGTACTCTACTTATGATTATTGAAATAATATGAAACCCCAATAAGAAGGATGTATGCAGCTCCGGGAGAAATACTTGTGACAATGTCTGCACCTTGGCTTTCATACAGATGAATGTACTGTTAGTTTACATTGGTAGTACTTGCCTTTAACTATTTTTGTTAATGGAAGGTTTTGCCTGTTAATTTGTATTGCAGCGTGGCAGGCCGTGGCTCTCTGGAGACGCCTGTGGCTAAAATGGTTCCACTTGGCTGTGCGTGTACAGGCAACTGGAATATTATTAAAATATAATAAAAATGTTCATTGCTTCTTTTTATTGTTGTTTGTTCCTTTGTGATAGGCACCAGAGGGGCTACTTGGATCTGTTTTGTAATAAATGAGTTTTGAGGGAAAATGACTGTAGATATTTGGGGGAGCAGAGTATGATTATTAGATCAATACTCTATATACTGAAAATTAAACTGAAGCACAAAAGCATGGAATGATATAATTGAGTTCCCTGACCTGGAGGTTGAAAAAATTAAGGTAAACACCCTGTTACAGAAAAATGGAGAATTTATCACAAATACTTTTTTCCCCCAAAGTAATAGTTTTCTTATACATTTTAGGATGAAAGGTTTCTAAACATAAAACCAAATGTTTTTATATTTATGTGGGTTTTTTTTTCACTTTTAACTATCTTATTTTACCATGTGATTGGGGAATAAATAGCAAATAGATGCAAACCTTACTTTATAATAAGGTAGTACTGTGCACTACATAACTATGAAATGTATGTGTCTTGAATATGCTGGAAGCATTTTAAAATTATGTTTTAGTGATCGATGTGTTTCTATATTGATGTTTGAGTGTTCTTTTATCTTCCAGGTATTCTATTTTGCAGCATAATCCTGGGCATCTCTCAGAGAAAAAGCTGACATATTTAGATATATAGGAATGCAGTTGAATTTTTGTGTGTTTTGCTAGTGGTTCTTGGATAAATTATTTTCCCAGGATTCACTTTAATTTACTCCAGTGCAGATACTTCTCTTCTAAATATTAGAGTAGTGCTCACTTTCAGAGATAAGATGGAAAATTGGGAAAGCCCTAAGGTTACATATTTTTATAAATTGCTCTATAAAAGTAGAGAAATGAGAATGCAAAACTACTACTTGACTCTGTCCAATATAATTGATAGATTTATAAACCAGTCAGATTTCAATTTATTTTTGCTTTTGCTTACTAGGACATCTGGTTTTCCAATGCATTTTAAAAAGTCTTTCTTCGATGTAATGAAGCTTGTTGTGCCTAACAATTTTGTCTAAATGCTATTGTAATATTTTAATTGTATTCAGCATCCTGCTTCATTATAACAAGACTTCTTTTGTTCAGTAATATATTCTAGCTATCATGGCCTAGAAAATTGTTGAAACATTCATTTTTAATTGCCACCAATATATGCAATGTTCCAAGTCTGAAGTATTGTCTTATTTTAATTAACCTTTCTGAATATTTATGCATTTTGGTACTTATGCATTTAGGTTTATATTTGTTATTATTTTTAATGTATAACACATCTTAATAATAACTTTTAATGGAAAAGCAAATTTGCCCACAAAAATTTAGAAATAAAAATATTCATTACCATCTATATTATTCTCTGCACTGGCCTCCTTACAGAAATCCACAGGTTGGCAGCTCTGTCACTGTCAGAAACACTGTCATGCAATGTGGGAGGAATGGAAAGTGCCCAAGAAATTGATTTGGAAAAAAAACAAAATACCAGACTTCATAATTTTTAAAATTATGTTAAAAATATGTACAAAATGTGAACATTCAAGAAAACAGAGTTTGAGCAGACAATGCCATAAACCATGTGTGTTTGTGTGGGTTGTATATATTTTTGAAGAGTTTGGGCATATCTTAATTCTTAATAGCTGTTTGAATGTTATTTATTGCTTCACATCTGGAATGTATATAAAACTGCTTCTAAAGTATGAATATGAATAAATCTAATTCATTTAAAGAATAAAAAAAACATTTATTTAGATAATCTTATCAAATACTCTTCAGCTCTTAAGTAGAATTAATAATGGTTAAAGAACTAGTCTGAGAGCATTATTAAGGATCTACTATTTTTCTAAGGAGACTTACAGAGAAAGGTTTTATTTTTTTTATCATGTCTCATTGCTGGCATAAACATTTTGATATCAATGGCAGTAAGGAAGGAGAAAGCTCAACTTTGTTTAACTTTTTCTACTTTTCTCTTTCTGTCTCTATGACTTGTGGTGAAGGTATTCTGGTCTGGTGTCTCCAATGAATATAGGCTGGAGAAAGATTTTATCTAGAGGATGCTATCAATAGAATTTTTCAAAAGAGTAACTTCTTCAGAAGCTTTCCTAACAGCCTCTAGGACTGAGCTTATTGCTCTCACAGGGAATATGCTCTTCGTAACTTTATGGACCAGTCAGAAGGAATGAGCCTCGTTTCGCAGAGAGCCATCTGTAAGTCAAGGGGCTATAGCAGATATCCCAGCGCTTAAAAGCTTCTTCATTAACAATCTTGGAGTAAAGAGTCAAGATTCCAGTTAAATTACTGGATCGTCTCCTTCTTTTTCCCATATTCTCACCTAATTTTATATTATATATAATTTAATTTTAGCCTTTCAAGATGGCACACTGAACATACAGGTTTATCATATCTTTTTTCTTAAATCAATTTAAAGTAATAGTGAAGCTTAAATAAAGGGAAAAAATACACACACACACACACACACACACACACACACATATATATATATTTTTTGTTGTTGTTTGTTTGTTTGTTTTGTTAATACTCTAAAAACAGTGAGAAGGGACTATTAGCTCAAGGTGACTTTTGACATTTCTGGATGAAAGAATAGGGGAAAGAATTATGTTGATAGAGAAGGGACCAAGAATCTGTATCCATGATCTGGAAAAGTCTGAATAGAGGTAGGGCCGTTCTTCTCCTGGTGAAGAGTCCAAACTGGGAGTCCTGAGCAGACAGAAATTCGATCACAATAGTTAAGAACTTGCTACAACAGCAATTCCAGTTGTACAACTATTTCCTTCACTCTCCTACCTATCAAGCATGATTTTCAAGGCTGAATCTGGAAGACTGCTATCTAAAAATCTTTAGCTTCCCTGGAGAGGGCTGGGTTTCCTCTTATGGAAGTAAGCATAGCTGAACAAAATTTTTATTTTCCAAGGTGGAGGTGGTCACACTGCCTACTCCCTGAAATGTTCTGCATTTGTTAGGTCTATAGTCAGCCCTTCCATGCAGGAGAGAAGACTGTTGGTGAAGATACATTTATAAAAAGACTGGAGAGACCAAGGTGGTTACGTATATTAATTAATCTAGTTTTTCATCCACGTAAGTAGATAATCAAGAATCATAAGGCATTTGAAGTCAGCAGTGCAATACAGATCTATGAGCACATAGAATAACTGATATGAGAGGAAGCAAGCATGATTCGTGAAACAGGGAGACCTTTTTTTAAATCATCTAAATTGCAAATATAAAGAAAACATAATATATATAAAAATATATCACTTTGTGAAAAAGCTCACAGAGATGAAAAATATGACTGGAAGAATTTTTTTTTTAAAAAAAGATAGGAAAATAAAGTCATAGAAATCTTACAAAACTTAGGTCAAAATATAATAAACTGAAAAATATAAGACATGTTTAATAAACAGGAAGAATCAACTTATGAAATTCAAGATAGGACTAGTTTTATAGTTCAGGGGAGAATAGAAAAATTGGAGGTAATGACAAATGAGTAATTATATTGAGATAAATTAATGAATGCCAGCTCAATGAATAAAAAATAAGATCTATCCAGACAAATTCTAATAATATATAGGTATAGAAAAAAATTACAAAACCCCTAGGAAAAGCTAAACTAAACCCTAAAGTTGTCCCTAAAGAAGCAAAATTGATATTGGTATCAGACTTCTCAGACAGCAATTCTACATAGTAGAAGTCAATGAAGAAATGGGTGTGCTTTATATTTCTAGGGATATATGAATTTGAACTTAGACTTCTGTTATTAGTCAAATTTTATTCAAGTGTGGGGACAATTTTAAGACAAAGGATAAAAATAACATTGTCCTTACTTCTATCCTGAAAATGATCTGAAGGTATCATATAGCAATCGAAAAAGAAGAAACATAGGATCCAGGAAAGAATAGACTAACGTAGGAGAGAAAGAAATACAAATTCTAGGATGCAGCTGGTACTACGCCTGGAAAACAATCAGCCAAACTCAGAATAACTAATCAGAGGGCAGGAGAATGTTCTCAAGAAGCTTGGGAATACATTTCAATCTAAATATTGAAGACTGTGGTCATTTCATATGTCAAATAAGTTTTTTTTTCTTATTTCAACAAAAAAAGCAGTATGTTAGTATGGGAAAAATAAGAGAGAGAGAGAAAGAAGCTCTTATAATATGAAGCATCTGAAGGTGACATAATTTTGAACAATTAATAGAATATATCAAAGGGAAATCCATTTGAGTGTGTTGCTAGAACAGCCTCCATATTGTTTTTTTATTGTTGTTTTGTTTTGTTTTGTTTTGTTTTGTTTTTGCTGAACCATGGTTTTATAGTGAATGGTTTTATAGTGAATAATATTTATAAAATTACTAGAGGCCCAGTAAAGGAAAATTTGTGCACTCGGGGGATAGGGGTGTCCCTCAGCCCGACCTGTGCCCTCTCGCAACACCATCCTATATATTAAAAGGGTAATATGCAAATTGACCCAAATGGTGGAATGACCCATCACTATGATGCCCACTAGCAGCCCGGGAGCCCTCGATGGATGTCCACCTGCTGGCTTAGGTCCACTCCCTGGGGGATCGGGCCTCAGCTGGCAGTCAGACATCCCTCTGGCAGCCTGGGAGCCCTGGGGAATGGGCCAAAGCCATTAGTCGGACATCCTTACCACTGCCATGGAGGCGGGAGAGGCTCCTGCCACTGCCCTGCTGCGCTGGCCAGCCATGAGCAGGCTTCTTGCTGAGCTGCCCTCCCCCCCGCCCCCCTGTGAAAGCACACTGACCACCAGGGGGCAGCTCCTCCATTAAGTGTCTGCCCCTGGTGATCAGTGTGCCTCACAGCGACCAATCTTTCCCAGTTGTTCGCTGTTCTGGTCAGTTTGCATATTACCCTTCTATTATATAGGATGGTACTGTAAATACTCTAATTTCTAATTTTTTAATCAGTTATGTAGAGGTAATTAAAGAATTAATATATAGATGGCATTATTGTCCCAATTTTTCATCCTTCCCTATATCCTTACTCTTTATTGTGTGTCTTGGAAACCCTTTCTGTAAAGGAGGAATATATTCCTCTTACACCCACCACTTGGAGTTTGGAAATGCTGCTTGGATTTGCCAATTGAATGAATCAGAATCACAGTGAGCCACTTCTGAGCCTCAGCCTTAGGAGACTTTGCAGGTTTCACTTGCTCGTTTGATCTTCTGTTGTTCCCATCTCAGAGGTACACAGTGAAGCTGCTGCCTCAGCTTGGATTTCAGAACAGTCACGCAGGGAGCAGACTTGAGCCCAAACCTCAGCAAGGAGCCAAAGCTGTCAGGATCTTGAGTTCAAAGCAGAGCCCCTCAATGAAGCCCACCTGGAGATCTCCTGACACCAGCCCCCCTCAGTGACCTCAGATGTTGCAGAAATAAATATAATATTCATATTGAATACCGGGGAGGTTGGTGATTGTTACACAGACTAACTGTAACTTTTCCTAACTGATACATTTACCACAATGGGACAAGAATGTATCATAAAAATAAATAGAATTTTAATAGTAAATAAAAGAAGTAGGGCAGTATAGATAGGAAAGAGATATATAGAAAGGAGATATATAGCCTTAATGTCTAAACCTGATGTACAAAGTAGGTTTAAATATATGTTCAAGATTGTAAAAATAATCAATAGAAGACCTAAAATAATTATGTAACTTACAGAATTCAGAAGAGCATAGAAAGATCACATTATCATTTAAGAAATATGAGTTTTCTATTAATAATGTAAGCAATAAAATAAAAGCCACAGACTAAATTATTGTACCTCCACAATTATAATATATAGCAGGCAAATAAAAATAAGGTGTCAATCATTTTCACTATGCACAATTACAGTAACCTCTATATTTCTTCAACATAAAAAAATGTATAGTTCAGTGGTAGTACCTATAAAGAGCTCTGTGGATTTCAAAAATACATTTGCACACTTAGATAGAAAATTCATCATCAATAGATCTTGGTCCTTTTTCTCTGCAGAACTTCACCAAAATATTTTAAATTTTGCAGTACCTGTGGATGGATTCTATTTTGGTAAAATATTAATATGACTTCTGCCGAAACCGGTTTGGCTCAGTGGATAGAGCGTCGGCCTCTAGACTGAAGGGTCCCGGTTCGATTCCGGTCAAGGGCATGTACCTTGGTTGCGGGCACGTCCCCAGTGGGGAGTGTGCAAGAGGCAGCTGATCGATGACTCTCTCTCATTGATATTTCTGAATCTGTCCCTCTCTCTTTCTCTCTGTAAAAAATCAATAAAATATATTTTAAAAATAATATTAATATGACTTCTGAAGAAACTCTGTAGTCCATTAGGGTGAGACCACATAATCCTTTATGTATCCTCTGAAGCACCAGACAGAGACTTAATGAGTATAGGCAAGTAAGTTGCTGCATAAACTCAAATCATTATCCTCAGGGCCAAATTAAATAACCAAATTAAGTGGGTGCAGTTACACTTATACTTACTATTTACAGATATTAAGTCAGTTCACAGTCATTGAATTTTATTAAAGGGAACTAAACTTTTCTTCTGGCATTCATTTTATAACAGCATAACACAGCAATGCAGTTTCTAATCAGACCCATTCCTCTCTGACAGATTAGGACCATTTGTTAACGCTCTTGTTATGGAAATAGTAAAATGTTTTAATCAGGATCATTGGAGATGATGGAAATGGTTGCCCTGAAGGCTTACTTTTATAATGTGAAATTACATGGGAAATAATGATTGGAATTGAGATTTCCATTTTAGTGTATATTAACAGAAATTAATAAGGAAATTCTCCTTTAAATATATACATCTTTAAAGTCATACATCTCATATAAGACTAAAGAGAATTATTTCAAAGTTCCCAAATGAAAATTGCAGTCACTTAAATAGATGCTATATGAATGCAGGAAACATACACAATAATATACTTTATGAGCCTCAGAAAAATTACTGAGAAATAAGAACTATTAGGGAGGTCTGAGTAAACCCGGTTATAGTTTATAATCATCAGAATTCTTATATTCAGCCACATCAGAAGTAAATCCAATCTGAAACCAAAAACATGAGCAATAGAAAATCTTGCAGTTGTGTTACTATTTGTCCATTCATCTTCATTTAAGGCTTCCTGCAAAGCCTTTCCTGAATGATGAAAATAACCTGCAAAGTAGGAGGTGAACTACCATGAAAAAATTAGTGTTTTTGTCATTTTTATGAGTACAGCTCCTTCTATTAGTATGTTTTATTAAACTACTCGGTCTTTCCAAGAAGACCTGCCTCACTTCATTTGGGCTGCATGGTTTTCACTTTGAGGTTTAAGTATAAAAACAAAACAAAACTCTCTCTGATGTGGATTTGAGAAGGCTGATGTTCCCGGATAACTGTGCAGTTGTATTGCAATGTGTGTGCATTATGTGAGTGTGTGTAGATGTAAATGCACAATTGATAAATGAGTTATAAAAAGAATGTTGACATGATCATTTTCTTCCATCATCTTTGTTCAGGCATAATTACCATACAATAAAAGATACACATTTAAAATGTACAGTGTGAAACTTTTTGATATATGCATGCACTTATGAAACCATCGTTTTAATCAAAATACTGAATATTTTATTACCCACAGAGTTTCTTTTTACCCCATTGTAATTTTTCCCATCTGTCCACCAACTTCTTCCCAGAAAACTACGGATCTGCTTTCTATGTCTACAGATTCATTTGCATTGCTAGAAATGTATATAAACAGAACCAGAAAATATGTTCTCCTTGTGTCTGGTTTCTTTCACTCAACATATTTTGAGATCCCTTTTTGTTGTTGCTTGTATCAATAGTTCATTTTTTATTAAGTTGTATTTAGTTGTACGGGTATACTATAATTTGTTTGTTTGCTGATTGCTGTATATTTTGATAGTTTGGGGGCACTTAAGAATAAAGCTGCTATGAATACTCACACATATCTTTGTATGGACGTAGCTTCATTTCTGTTTTGTAAATATCTAGGGTTTGAATGGTAGATGTATGTTTAAATATTTGAGAAACTGCTAAACTATTTTCTGAACATATTTTATTATTTTACATTCTGACCAACAGTGATAAGAAATTACTTTATGCACATCCTCCCCAACATTTGGTATGATAATGTTGTTTTTTTTAGCTACAGTAATATCTTTGTTTTAATTTTCATTTCTCTAAAGACAAATGAAGTCACATCTTTTCTTGTTTATTTGTCAAATATTCTTTTGTAAGGATATTTGAACAGACGTTCAAATCTTTTGCCAAGATTTTATTTTATTTTATTTTTTGTCATTTGTTTCTTTCCCATTGAGTTTTGAAAATTCTTTATACATCCTGGATACAAGTATTTTATCAGAAATTGTATTTGCAAATTTATTCTTCCAAATGTGGCTTGCCTTTTTGTTATCTTAAAATTTATCTTGAAGAGCAGAAGTTTATAATTTTGATATAGTACAATTGATTATTTTTAATGGCTCCTACTTTTGAGGTTATAGCTAAGAAAACTTTGTCTAAATTGAGTGCAGGACAATTTTCTCCCATAATTACTTCTGTAAATTTTTTATGGCTTTAGGTTTCCCTTTAAGGTCTACAACCCATTTTGAGTTAATTTTAATATTGGACATGCATCTAGAGTTTTTTGCATATATATATATATATATATTTGTTAAAAAGTACTTGTTGAAGACTACATTTATCTGTAGAATTCTACTTTTTTGTGTAATCATGATCTGCCTTTGTGTACTTTTCTTCATATTTCTGGTGTTGGAGATTTATTGTGTTGTCTGGATCTTTGGCTATACTTTTTATCATATTTGGGAAAATTTGGGCTATTAACTACTCAAATATTTTCTGCCCTCTATTTTCAGGGACTCCAATCACCTCAGTTTTAGGCTATTTGTAATCATGTTCCACAACTCACTAATGTAAAATTTTGTCTCTATTTTATTCTGTATTTCTATTTATTCTGTATTTCTATTGTTTTTAATGTTCACTAATCTTTTCTTCTGCAATGTCTAATTGGGTTTATTCTAGTGTATTTTTCATTTCACGCATTATAGTTTTCATCCTTGGAAGTTCAATTTGGATATCTTTTTAATTTTCCATGTCTCTACTTAACATTTTCAATATATAGAAGTGAGTTACGATAAACATTTTAATATCTTTGTCTGCTAAGTCTGATATGTGGTTTGCTCCTGCTTTTTTCCATCCCTATTAATCTTGACTGGATTCTAGACATGAATTTAAACTTGTTGAGTGCTAGATACTCTGGTATAGCCCTATACATCTTCTTGGGCTTAGTTTTCTTAACACTAGTCACTTGGAAACAATTTGAACCTTCTGGGTCTTGCTTATAAGATTAGAAGGCAGGGCCAATGAGGTGTTCAGTCCAGGAGTAATTATTCCCCACCATGCAGTCAAGTCCTTTCCAAGTCCTGTGCCCAAAGCCCCATAAATTAGTTTATTTTCCAGTCTAACTGAAGGGAGTTTTCCTGGTGTGGTGTGGTGTGATCTCCACGTATTGCTCCCTCTGGTGCATTTAGATGGTTCTTTCCTCAGTAGTTTCCTCACTTGGCTGAGCTGATCCAGACTCCGTGGCATCCCTGAGGGGCTCTCTAGTGCTCAGGACAGGCTGCGCAGATGGCGGTGGGGTCTGTCTCTGTGTAACCCTCTCCTCTCAGCACTCTTCAACTTAGAAAGTTTTGCAGGCTCCTCCTAGATGCTTCCTCTCTATGCTCTGGCCTGGAATCCCTCTTAAGGCAGTAAACCTGGTCAATTTTAGGTCCCACCTGGCTTATGATTGTTCTCTCTTTCCTATTGTTTAGTGTCTTGAAAACTGTTGTCTCATGTTTTGTCTGTTTTACTCATTGGGTTGTTTCATACAGGAGAGCAAATCTTGTCTCTGCTATTAGGTCTTGGCCAAAAACAGAAATTCTCTTGAATGCCAACATCATCACTTTTAACATATTTTGTAGAGGAAGGAAGAGGTAGAGAGATATAGAAACATCAATGATGAGAGAGAATCATTGATCGGCTGCCTCCTCCATGCCCCACACTGGGGATTGAGCTTGCAACCCAGGCATGTCCCCTGACCTGGAATCAAACTGTGACCTCTTGGTTCATAGGTCCACACTCAAGCACTGAGCCATGCCAGCTGGGCCAATGTTATCACTTTTAATGAAGAAAATATGTCCATTTAGCATACTTAATAAATATGAGAGAAATGAAATGTGAAAAGGAATGGCATGTCAGCAGCACTTCTTGGCTCTGAGTAGTGAGTTGGTTGCTTGAAGCAGCTTCTTCCAGGGTGGTCTGGAGTGTGGCAGAGGTTGGCTGCCTCCAGCTCCACCAGGCTTCCAGGAACACTCCTGTAATTATGTAGATGAGATTCTGGAATTGATGGGAATGGAGCCACCCAGCTCTTTCACCTTGTTGGGACATAGCGGTGAAATGCCTAGGAAATTAAGAAGGCACATTCTCTGTATACACAGGCCATTTATATCTGTCAGTCCTGGGTCTAAGTGATCTGTCAGGCAAAATGTACAGAGACTTGATGTCCTTGATTTTCAAAAAACAGTAACTGTTACCACGTTAGGATGAAATATATTCAGGAGTTTCTGTTGAATAATTCCATTCAATGGAACAAAATTTCCACAGGCTTAGCAATTATGGGAATAAATACTGTCTTTCATGCCTCTCCAAGCCAAGGCTTCTCATCTGTAGAATATTTATGAAAATGCTACCCATTTAGTTACCCTAATGATAACCCCCAAAGTAGAAGTCTCTATATACTCTGTATACAGAAACCTCATGAAAAAATACATGCATTTTCATTCAGCTGCATAACCAAGGAACATATTACAGAACAAAATGAATATGGATTAACAATACTCCAATAATGTGGAAACATTTTCATAGTCCTGAGAGTATGCAAGATATTTTTTCCCATAAATTACCTCATTTAATCCTGATAGTTTCTATAGAAGTATAATAAGATCCAATCTTTTTAGACATACTTTAATTATGCTTAAAATATATTGTTACCCCTGAAAAAGAAATTTTTTTTTCAATTGTACAGATTATAAAATATATTTATGCCCTCTATAAAAAACAAAAACAAATGTGTCCCTTTCATCTGAATGCACAGTAGGAAGGCATATAAAACAAAATGTAAGAGCCCAAGAAATCTATTTCTAAATAACAAGCCCTTGTAGATTTCAGGAATAAAAGAACAGATGCTCATTAAGCCTAAACCATTTAAAGTTTTGAGAAAAAATACTAAGTGGAATAAAGGCAAAAAGTATTACAAACTAAGATTTTAGAACTAGTCTGTCCCAGAGCAGCAATGTTAGTATTTGTTGAACATTATAAACGTTCTGAGATCAAGGACCATGTATTCTCCCATATCTATTGTCCCCAGCACATTGAATTGTACCTTGAAGGCAAGTATGAAGGGAAGGTGAATTGGGAGTATTGATCTTCCATAGTGGTGGTTTAGTGTACTGGTGAATAGCTTCTTGAGAAAAATTATCTGAGTTTTACTCTCCTTTTTACCGCCTTCATGACTCTTGGCAAGTTTTGTAAATTTTCAACTCCCTTATCTGTAAAACAGTTATGATAACAGTAACTAGCTCAGAGGGTGTAATGTTATATGCGGAACATTTTGAACAAAGTTTGGCACATACTAAATAATGTACAAGTAGCTAAACGTGCTAATGGTTGTCATGTTATTATCCCAAGGTGTTTTTTGTTCATACTTGTATATTGAAACTTGCATAGAAGTAAACTCTAAAGATTATGCACCAGTTTGCAGAATGCAAGTAAGGGATTTTAGTTTGAGCAAAAGCCTGAAGAGCACTCCTTTGCCAATAATGATTTTCACTGCAGGTAATTTTCCTTGGGGTCTGCTGAAAATAAAAAATGAAAAACATGACCATATGCTGAAAATTAAAGTGCTTATATAAAAGGCAAGAAAGAAACTATGGAGAAATCAGATTCTAGTTGACAATTCAATTGGGATTCCCAGATAAAGTACAGGATTTCCAAGTAAATTTGAATTTCAGATAAACTGTTTTTGTATTAGTATGAGCAAAACATTGCATAGGCATCATACACATTTATTTGCTAAATATGCCAACCTTAAATATTAGGAAATCTGTATGCATTTCAAACTAAGCTAAATGCTTAAAGATACATGGCTATAGTCATAATATTATGTGATCTGAGTATTGAACTTAATATAATTTTTCTTGAGATATTTTGAATTGTTTTCCCCAAAATGTTACCAGTAATGAAATTCTAGAGTATGGGAATGAACTTTCTGAAAATCAAATCTATTCAATTCTATGCTCCCTTCATATTCTTGAATTCTCTATTCACTCCCCAGTATCCACAGACTAAAGCTCACACTCCTTAACTTGATTTACTAGGCCATAAAAATCTAGTTCCAGGCTATCTATAACCACCATTCTTAGTAGTTCTATACACATAATCCCTGTGAATATCCAGACATTTAAAAGGGTTCAGGTTTCTCTGGAAGCATCGTGTTGTTTTATGACCCTTCCTACTTTTAACATCTCTACAAGACTCCTGCTAATCCTTCAGGCACCAATGGAACATCACCTTCTGTAAGTAATCTTCCACATCACCTCTAGGCGAGGCGCTGCCTCTTCTATGACCACAGTGCATCTTGTGCCTAGTGGTATTTAGAACATACTTCACTATACTTTGTCACAATTATCTCTTTCCTGGGTAGAATTGCAGAAAGTGAGATATCTCAGATCAGGACCTATCCCTATTTACTGACCTTTACAATCATATATTTTGGAGCCTACTTCATAGAAGAATTTCATCAACATTTTAATGAATGAATGAGTGAGATGGTAACCGCATGAATCACAGCTATTCTTCCCATGTGAATCTGAATCTCATCTCACTTAGTCAGTTTTGGATCTGATGACTCAATACAGGAAAAATTCAAAGTAGTTGATTGATAATATTGACCACTAAAAATAGAGAAAAAAGAACTAATTTAATATGCAGTTGACAGAATAGAGTGATTAATTTTGGATAGAGTGATTAATTTTGGATAAGGTATCATGAATAAATATGCAAAAGTATAAAATGATAACATACCACGGTAAAAGTAGGAAACCAGAAAATATATGACTTACTCTCACAACTGCAGGATAATGAGATGTATATGAATTCATAAAAATAACCTTATAAATTATTTGTAACTCCAGATAACTGAGAAGCATTTCCCCTAGCCTATAAGACTCCTCCTCTAAAACTCAATATTCTCTAGCCTGCTAAGCTGACTTAGTTATTGATAACAGAGTTCCTTTGAAAAACTGTGCATTCATTCTCCTAGTAGAGCTTTTTTCACTTTGCATTATACCTGATTATTTCCTTTTCCATTTACTGCAAGAACATTGAGAAAAGTAAAGGACCATAACATATTTGCATTCTTAGCATCTAGCACAGAAACTCAGGATAGATGGATGGATGGAAGATAGGCTTTATACAGAGAAGTTCTGCTCAATGTTTATCAACCCTGGTTACACTTAGAATCACCTGGTCTACTATATAAATAATAGCATTGCCTTCATTCCATCCAAGTCTATTTGAATCAGAAGCTCTGGTGTGGGTCCTTTGCATTGTTGCTCTGTGCCATTGAATCATCTCTATCTCCTAGCAACCCCACCAATGAGTGATGTCCATAATTTCCTGTCCTCAGTAGCCTACTCAGCGCCTATAACCTCATGCTTATGGGTTCTTTTATAGAGTTAATATATCTCATATTTGGTCTTCCTCTTTTCTTGCTGCCTTCTATTTTTGTCAACATTATTACCTTCTTGTGATGTGCTTGGAAGTAGGACAGCTTTAGTTTTGTCATTTTTGCCTCCAGCAATATTTCAGACTTAATTTTTTTAGGACCCATTTGTTCACTTTTCTGATGGTTCAGGGTATCCATAGAGCTCTATTTCAACACCATATTTCAAGTGAATTAATTTTTTTCTATCAGTCATTGGTATAGTTTTAAAGTTCTAACTTTTAAAAGGAGCATTGTTTTAACTCATTTTCCTTAATAGCACCCCTTTAAAAGTAGTTTGGTATACCTGCCACAATCAAGGGATTCACTGTACTTTTACAGTTAGTGATCCCACAGGTCTCTAATATTCCCAGCTCTTTCTTACTAATGGACAAATACTTATTGCAGCTACTATACTGTGTGCCCTTGAGGTAATGCCTTTTTTAATGAGAAAATTTTCACCAGAGATATCAGTTCTTTTGGCTTCTATTGTATGTTCTTCATATAGCTTCTATTTATAAAATGTTAAGGCTTTAAATATTTGAGTTAAAGCACTATATTATTACCTCCTCCCCAACCCTTCTTCTATCTCCCCTGATTTTAGCTTTATACATACCTTGGAAAAGCTAGCTTGTCCTACTGGCCAAATATCTGGTTAAGGCAAATAAGGTCTTATAAGAGTAACTTTACATAGAAGCATCCTAGAGAATTGGACTCTGTCTCAATTCTTTGTCTCAAAGGATTTTTGCATCTAAATTGAGATATTAAATGTTAGGATTATAGGATAGACATGGCAAGAGAGTATAATCTCTGTTTGAAAGTTGCGATGGATAGATACCTCTTGGATTTGCTTGTTTTTTGATGCTATTATTCTTGGTAAATGAAAGTTATCAGTAAATTATTATAAAAAAGTTAGCGTGTGATATGTTCTGATTAAAGAATGCAGAGTTCAATTTGCTTCTTTAAAATGAATTACTAATATTATGGCAGAATGCCAGATCAAAAGGGAGTCCAAACACACAATATTAAAAATATACTAAACTGGTCCCAGAAATGACTGGGAAACCCCGTAGATAATTCTGCACATGACATAATTAAATTCAGTATCTAAGTAGGTGAAAGAATTCCTACAAATTCATCATAATTTGTTCAGCCTTAAGAGAGAAATTGAAAAACAATAGGCTTTAGATAAGAACAAAACTAAAAGGTCAAATTTTAAAAGGCAATCACTCACAGGAGGTCTGGAGAATATTTAATAGCTAATGGGGAGCCCAGGGAAGATGTGTTGTTAAGGATCAAATATAGCAGGCTCTTGAAAAAGCTCTTGCTGGCTAATTAAGAGTCAATAACAACATTGCAAGGAGGAAAGACAACCCAAGGGAAAGGAATCAAGAAGTTGAGAAATTATTTCTTTGCAAAGGGGAAAAAAAAAGGCTTTATCGTGCTGTCCTTTTAATATATAAAAATGAGGTTGCTCAGCCTGAGAATCAGTTGTTCCTTCTTCATGCTCCTGGGGCTTAGATGTACTTAGGGATGAAAAGGAAATGGATTCATGTTTGAACTGAGTTGCCTTTATCTCCACTAACCAGAAGATTAGGTGACGCAAGAATGATGGATGTCCTGGTCTAAATAGTGTCAGTGCTCAAAATATTCAAAGCAAATATCTTTATGAGATCCTTTTTTTTTCTTCCCAATTTACTGGAATCTATAGCCAGAAGTTGGATTGCTGGATTATACAGTAATTTTGTTTTGGTTTTGGGGTAATGTTCATACTGGTTTACATAAAAATACTCAATAGAAAAGATATGGAAAGGACCAACTGTCCATCAAAAGATAAATGGGTAAGGAAGATCTCTCTCTCTCTCTCTCTCTCTCTCTCTCTCTCTCTCTCTCTCTCTCTCTCTCTCTCTTCTTTCTCTCTCTCTCTCTTTCTCTCTCTCTCTCTCTCTCTCTCTCTCTCTCTCTCTCTCTCTCTCACACACACACACACACACACACACACACACACACACACACATATACACACAGGAATATTTCTCAGCCATGAGAAAGAAGGAAATTCTGCCATTTGTGACAACTTGGATAGACTTTGGGGACATTATGTGAAGTGAAGTTAGAGAAAGACAAAGAATTATCTCACTTATACGTGAAATCTAAAAAGACAAACTCAGAGAAATAGAGAGAAGAGTGGTGGGTAGGGTGGGTAGAGAAATGAGGAACTTTGTCAGTGTACAAAATTCCAGTTATAAGATTGGGATTTGGGGACCTAAAGTCCAGTAAGGTGATTATAGCTAATAATACTGTGTTACATACCTGACTGTTTCTAGAAGCATCTATTATATCTTAAATATCCTCTCCACAAAAAAAGAAATGGAAACTATCTGACCAATTATTCATTAGCAAAAACTCAAGACAAAGCGGGTAGACTATGAACACACCTTCGCAAATCTGAAGAAAATGGGCTGAGACATAATGGTAAAGACAGCGTCTAACTTATACATATGCAAGTGAATAAATCTGTGTAGCAGGTTTACAGGAGAGCAAAGGGCATGGAAATCCTCCTGGAGTACCTCTTTGGTTCAGAGAAATTCATACTGTTGTGACCATCTTTCTACTCTCTCATCTCTTCTGGTCTTTCTTTATCTTATTTTCTTCTTCCTTCACTGCTCCTCTCCTTCACTCTGAAAGAAAAGGTGTATATGCATCTACATCTGGAAATCCAGATTTAGCTTGTTACTATGTCTCAGACTACACTGTGAACAATGATGTTTTATGTGTTGAGAGAAAGAAATCAGGACTAAGCTGGTGTATTGATAAAGTCCAATTTTCAATTAGGTTTAAAAAAAGCCAACAATTTCATTAAGCAATCATAGAAACAAAGTCCTCAAAAAATGATAGCTATTTTAATAATGCATGGACTAGAAATATGACCAAATATGGGAATTCTATTTTATTTTGGAACTGCTATGTCAAGTTTTTCTTAGTTATAAAAATAGTCTAGTATAGTCTAGTATATTATTGCTAGATATGAACTTTTTTTCTGGAAATGATAATGCCTTCATCTGTGAAAAAGAGAAATATATGTGATTTATTACAGAGATGTTTAATTTTCATTCCATTACATTATGTTCTGTGAACATTTATATCTAGTCTTTAATTAAACATGATTTATTTAAATTGAGATCTGTTTCCATTTAGATTGCTTGCAGTGTTAATCACAGTGCAAATAGCCTTTGCCACTGAAAGAATCCCTATATTATACTAATGTATAACCGCCTCTGTGTAATTGGCATCTGTTCTCTGAGCCTGCATGTTACCAAATTCGTACACATGTAGAAAAGTGTTACTTATCTTGCTACTATATTAAAGAACGTAACTCAATATAACATTTATGTTTTTATGAATTTAGATTTAAAGTAGTTTCTTAAATCAAGAAAAATTGAAAAGTGCCCAAATAATAAAAGATCTCTTTTCATCACAAATTGACTATGACTATAAATCATTTTAAATTCACCAATGCAATTCCAGTTTATCTTGCCTATGTTCACGTATGGGTAAAAGTGTAACTGGTTTTGTTTGCTTTTTTTAGAATCAGATGTTCTTAATTTTAACTTCCATTGTGGGCCATTGTAGATCTGTCCTGAAGAATAGGCAGAAGGTTTAAAAATTTATTAGATCCATATTAACATGTGTACACACAATTATTGTGTAAAATATTGGAAGATGCAAGGAAACTATGAGCAAGAGTGCCTGCACATTCCTAATGTATGTGCTTTAACTCTTGATTGTTCTCATGTTATGCACTGTAAAAACTTCCTTCTATTAACATATCCAAGTACCAGAAGCTGGGTTTTCTCTTACTTATGATTCAGTTCAATCTTAAAATGAGAAAGTGTTTAGAGCCTCTTACTTGAGAATTAAAATATATCTTGTGCTCTAAACAATTGGTTGGAACACTGTTCCATATACCAAAAGATTGTGGGTTCAATTCCATGCCAAGGCATATACCTAGGTTGTGGGTTTGATCCCTACTTCAGGTGCATGGGAGGCAACTGATCAATGTTTCTCTCTGATAACATCTTTCTCTTTCCATTTCTCTCTCTCTTTCTAAAAATAATGGGGTGGTGGTGGGGAAACAAAATATCCTTGAGTGAATATTAAAAATATATATATATATATATGTTCCCCCTCAAAAAAATGCACACACTTTGAATAATTATAAAAGAAGTAACTGCTTTTATAATTATTCAAAGTGTGTGCATTTTTTTTTTCAAAAATACATTTCATTTTCAAAATTGAGTTATGAGCTGTTAAAGTGTATACATTTTGGGGATATATATATATATATATATATATATATATATATATATATATTGCTTGCTCGATGCAGGAAGGTTCATGTAAGAATAGGCCTTCCTTCCCCTGGCTTCCAGCACGTGGTGGGCGTACTTCTGCAGCCTGTGCAGTGGCAAGGAAGTGGCAAGCCCTGTGCCCTCCGGTGCTTCCTCCTCGCCTTCCTTCTCCAGAGAGTTGCTCTGTGCAGTGCTGATGCTTCCAGGGAGGCATGGAGAGGAAGAGGTGGGGGGAGGGAGGCAGGCGGGGAGGACTGGAGAGGTTGGGTGCTCTAGTGCATCTCACTTTCCCATTGTGAAAGTGGGATGCAACTGCCTCCCTTCCTCATCCTCTTCCTCCTCCGCCCTCCCCTCTTGATTTGGAGAGATAGGGAGGAGGGTGATCTGATAATTTGGGTTACAGTGTAGGTGACCTCTTTCATCTATTCAAATCAAAGCTGAGCCGCCTGCCTGTCACTGCTGCCATAGCTGCCACCATCACCGCATGGCTGGCTCAGGGCTTCTGGGGTGCACTAATTATGCACCAAATGAGCTCCCATATGTGTCCATGCCCATGGGTCTGCTCCAATGCTAGGGTTTTGTTTACCAGAGCAGCGGAGCAGGGGTGGGGTAGAGGGAGAAACCAGACACCGGGAGCTATGACCTCAGGCACCAGAGGGTTGCCTATGAGGCTGGGGGCTGGGCCACAGGGAGGCTGCAAGGATGGTTTACAGGTGTGGAGTGTGGCAGGGAGGCCCTGAGGAGGCCCGCTGCCTGGAGGCCTGGAGTGGCTGGGGAGTGGGGCCACCACCATCTTTGGTGGGTTAATTTGCATATTCACTCCTGATTGGCTGTGGGTGTTGTGAAGTGACAGTCAATTTATATATTGGGTCTAGTAATAATTAATGTCGTTTTTAAACATTCGTTTAAAATCTTGCTTGGCGTTGACTTGTATTGACATAACCTTCAAACACGTGGTATCTACAGAACTTGTGAAGTGCAATTAACAAGTTTTGCTTGAAAAAGTTTGTGTTTGGTTTGGTTTTTGTTGCAAAACTAGGGCTAAGAAGATGGCGGATGAAGAGCATATTCGGCACTGCATGCTTTACGAGTTCCAATTAGGAAGAAAAGCAAGTGAGGCTGCAAAAAACATCTGTAATGCTCTTGGTCAAGATGCAGTTAGCGCCAGAAAATGCCAGCGTTGGTTTGAAAAATTTCGCGAGGGAAATTTTTCGTTAGATGACAAGAGTGGTCGAGGCCGTGTGTCCAATTTTGATCAAGAAGCTCTTCAAGCTCTTTTGGTGCAAAATCCTCAAATTACCCAACAAGAGCTTGCGACAACTTTAAATTCTTCACAAAAAACAATTTCCAATCAATTGCGTGCACTTGGCAAAGTCCAAAAGTTTGGAAAATGGGTTCCTCATGAGTTGACCAACAACAACCGTAATCAAAGAGTCACAATTTGCAGTTCACTCCTCTCTCGTCAAAACCGTTTGCCGTTTTTAGAGCAAATTGTTACCGGAGATGAACAATTTGTGCTGTATGTTAATTTGAAAAGGCGGCCTCAATGGTTGGACAAAAATGAGGCTCCACAGCCCACGCCAAAACCTGACTTGCATGCGAAAAAAGTGATGTTGTGTGTTTGGTGGAATTTTAAAGGAATTCTTCATTATGAACTTTTACCATCTACCCAAACCATTACAAGTGCAGTGTATAGTGCTCAATTGGAAAGGTTAGCCCAAGCTTTAAGAGAAAAAGAACCCGCGCTGATTTATCGGAAGGGCGTAATTCTTCACCACGGTAACGCACGACCGCATACTGCAAGAATCACTGCTGAAAAACTGCGCCAGTTGGAATGGGAAGTTCTCCCTCAACCTGCATATTCTCCTGATATTGCTCCTTCCGATTACCATTTGTTTCGTTCTTTGCAAAACTTTCTTCTTGGAAAAAAATTTAATAATGAAGAATGCCTCAAAAATGCATTGACCAAATTTTTTGCATCAAAATCACAAGACTTTTACAACAGAGGGATTAAAATGCTTCCTGAGCGTTGGGCACAAGTAGTAGAAAACAAAGGCAACTATATTGTTGATTACATTTTGTTGTATTGTTTAAATAAATTTGATTTAAAAAATTATTAGAAAACGACATTAATTATTACTAGACCTAATATTTCTCTTTTATTAGATAAGATATATATATTCTATTAACATCAAATCCTGTGTAGGTCTTCATTCTGTCTTCCTTTACTCATTTCTTAAACCGTGCCATGTATGATTTAACTAGGTCTTTCTAAAATACAAGGGTGCAGAGAGTACCCTCCATCTGTTTGTTCGTAGGTCTTCAATGCCAAAAGGTAAAAGCAGCTCGCTCAGCTAGCAATAATGGTTCTTCATAATCTGCTCCCTGTCTGTGTCCTCAGATGTGATCACCAGCATTCCTCTTCCCATTTTCTACCCCAGACAGACTGGGCTATTCCTGTACCTGAGCACAGTGTCACACCATGGACATTTCTCTTCAAAGGTGTTACTCATCCTGGTTTCCTGCTCAGAAATTCACCATCTTCATCCTGCCCTTACTAATCCTAAAACTTTAAAGTCCAAAATGGAGATATACTTCCTTTATGTGATCTTCAGATATCAATACTTAGTTTATCCTGTATCAATATATAAAAGAATCATGTGTGTCATTTACAAAATAAGGTAATGCACTCTTTAAGACATGAAAGTTTAATTTGGCCATGAGAATATTCTCATCTAAAATAAATTTTAGTAGATATGATCAAACAGAAGACATATCAGGCATGTTCTAAAGTTGCCAAACATCATCATTACTTTACACTGAGCTTGCAGAAGTTAAAATTTTTTTAACTTAAAAAGCACAGAGACTTTGTACACTTTCAAAATTTAATGAAAATATTTTGCAGTACTTTATTATGAAGACTAAGTGAAATGTTGACATGACTAAAAAGAGCTAACTATTACATCAGATAAGAAAACAAATTACTCCTTCCTTCTTTCCTTTTTTCTTTATTTTTGGAGAGTTTTAGTGTTAAATGTTTATGAGCCTATTGTTTTTTATAACACACAGCTATTTCTTGAGACTATCAGATTTTGGTTTTATTACTAGAACCCTCATGCTTTAATTCATGCATGGTTGGGGTCCAATCAAGGGGACCCCATATATATTTGCATATTAGCCTTTTATTATCTATGATTTGATGGGGGGGAAAAACTTAAATTATTTTGAATCTTTATGAACGCAGTCATGAATTGGTTTTACTCTTAAGTTGTAACAGCCAACCAGAATCCAAAAGGGATGCTTTTTCAGAGTAAGTCATCAACTGGCTAAGGAAATTTAGACCAACATTTGTACAGTAAACTTGTAATGAGAGGTAGACAACTTTGCTTCCCAGAGGAAATACTATTTAGAAGAAAATTATAAAACAAAGTGCAAATAGAGACTTTCCTATTATTTTTCCCTTGTTTGGTCTTGAGGGAGTAACTTAATGATGATATATATTGCTTTAAATACTATGAAAACCCAGTACTTCACAAATACCTTTTGATACATTGTAGTGTATCAGAAGGCACAAAACACAACTGAAATTAAAACACACACACACACACACACACACACACACACACACACACACACATTTACTAGTACATTATCTGCACCACTATTTCTAATCTTTTGTTAGAACTATCAGGAAACATTTATTGGGCACTAGTTGTCATCAGATAGTGTGTGGCATTTGCAGAAGTGCAAAGAACGGTGCAAGGCAGGACTGAATCTGTAAAGTTCACAGTCTGTCTAGAAAAAAGGGCAAAAGGTGAGTGAATAGACAATTTCTAGGTTAACACCATTTAGGTAGTAAGAAGGTTGGGGGGGAAAAACAGAGCTGTGGAAAGAAAGGCAGAGAGGGAGTTCATTGGAGTAGATGACAAGAAGAGAAAGCAGTAGAAGCAGTGTGTGTCCTTTGACTAATTCACTGGCTCCCATGGAGCCCAGTGGGGCTGTGCTTAGCGGAATGATTGGTAAATATTAGTGACTGATATTTGACGGGATTAGCCATTATTACTTTTTCATTTAAAATCATACTCATTATTTCTGTTGTCCAAAATTAGCATGGAAATTAGTATAATTTAAATGTTTTATATTTCCAGTGATTTTACATCAGGTATAATAATGGTATATCAAGGGATAAGTCTCTTGTTATCCTAACTTTAGAAACCCTTGAATGAGATTAGGAAGTGATCATCATTTACATTTATTATACTTTGCATTTAATGAGCTTTAGCTTTTAACTCTAATTTGCTTCTTATCGCATTCATCAAAGGCAAACTATTTAGAAACTAAAACATCTCTGTCAGTTAGAATTTTAATGAATTAAGATGAAATGAGACAGTGTTAATTGGCAGTTGTTGCTGCAGGGGAAGTTTCTAGATCTTCTAAGTGATACCAATTCATCTCTCCATCAGAGTTAATTTGTTTGATTTAATTCTAAGGAATACACTGACTATTTCCTTACACTATTCATATTTATATTTTTATTGAAGTGTAGTTTAGTTCTGTTGTTCTTTCACTTAGATTCTCAATTCCATTTGAACTTGATTTAATTTGATTGTTAAATCAATTTAAGCAGCATTTGTATAGTTGACTTATGATTCATACACAAAGCTAATCATTTTTTTCACCAATAACTACTTATTATGGTTTTTTTTTTCTGTTTTCCTTAGATATAAATGAATGTGAAGCTGAGCCTTGCAAAAATGGTGGAATATGTACAGACCTTGTTGCTAACTATTCCTGTGAGTGCCCAGGTGAATTCATGGGAAGAAATTGTCAATACAGTAAGTATTAGTATATATATATATACAAAGTTTTATTTGCATAGCCTGCATTTGTTATAGGAACCAAGTTGACATCAATATAGTTTACTTCAGAATTCATAATTTTTTGAAGTGGCATATTTAATATTTGTTGTTTAAATGTTATTAAATTCCAGGATAGATCTCAGTGCATGATGGGCACAGGAGTGGTCACCCTATGGTCTGAAAGTAGGGCAACAGATCCTCAAACCCCAAGTGTATCTCTCTCATCATTACTATTTTGGCTTTTGAGTGTGTGTATGACCTAAATTTTCAGCAGCGTTGGTTTAGACAATACAGTCAGCACACTATGCCCAGATAGCCTCTATCACAAGAAAAGGTAGAGGTAAAGGAGGATTCATGTTGAGTTGGACAATATATTAGTAGAAATTGTACACACATTTTTTCTTCTTGGAAACCTAAGCCAGTCTCGATATTATGGATCAAATGTTAGACCAATAATTTACCTGAAGTGTTAACAAAGAAGAACAAAGCACTCCTTTATTCCCATAAACAAACAAACAAAATACTAGGAAAAGATAGTAACAGATTTATAGTCTCATGGGAGGAGACCAGAATTGATATATATTAATGAGAACAATAATGATATAGTTCAATAATTATATATATATATATATATATATATATATATATATATATACACACACTTCATAGTACTACTTCTTTGATGTGTATGCTATTAGAGATCACAATACTATAGATATTCAGAAGGCAAATGCAAATTGGAATTCAGATGCAGAAACTGGCACCTAGGCTATGTGGTTGTCCAGGCTCTCACAGTTAGTGACAGAAACAGACATAATCTAGGATTAGGTCTTATGATTCCAAGTTCAGAATATTTTCCTCTAAATTGAGATATCTATTGATATGGAGTTTTGAACAAGATCAACACAAAAGCACACTACACCTCCTCTTTTATACACACTCCCCACACACACACATATATACTGCTGCTTTTTTTAGCCATAGTAACATTTTTATTTCTCACTTTCCTTCTCTTCCTTCCCTTTGACAATGGTAATTTATAAAACATAAAAAAGGAAAATTATTTAAGAGTTTCATTGGGTTGTATATATAATTAAAACGATGATCTAGGAATGCTCATTACCCTAGCTCCAAAATTTTTTTAATAGTGAAATTCTGAATATCAAAGAAATACCTTGGATTGGGGAAATTTTTTCTAAGCTTAAAAATCATTGGTGAAGGACAGTGAGCATGAGTTGATGAAGATGCTGCAGGCACTGATAGATGGAAAGAAAGAGTAAGCAGGTTGGTCATCGACAAATAGCCACCCAGCCAACTATCCTAGTGACCTTCCTACTAAGCATGTAACTAACCAGCCGTTAGATGAATTTAATTTCAACTGGTCCTTGGCCTACCCCAGGCACAGTTCTTGCACCCTTCTTTAACTTATATTTATGGGTCTTGAAAATATCTGCCCAGTCAGCACTGGAAGTTGTGTTAAAAAGCATCCGCCTAAGGGGCCTGAAAAAGAACACTTTGTTAATATGATGAAGAACAAAAATAGATGGTAGTCGACTATTTGACTTTGATGCAGCAAAAACAGAGATCTGGTGCCAGAATGAAGGGCTGTCAGGGAGCACTGGAACTTGGAAAGATCTTAAAACTATGCCTGGATAAGAGCATGTCCAGGTTTGGCAAGGCCACCCATAGGAGGGCTGGCAGGGGAGAAAGAAGATGAGACCTTCGAAGAATTGTTCAAGGGACATGTCATGAGAATCCTTCTTAGGTATGAGAGCCTCTCCATGGTGGTCAAACCCTCGCTATTTGAGTGACCTTAAGAAGTAGTGTCTGAAGTTATAGACAACCTCCTGGCCTGGGAAAGGAGGTCTAAGACTTGGAGTTATTTATATGGCCTTGCCTTCCCCCATTCTCTCTTCATACTGACCAAGGAGCAACTAGACACCAAGTTACTTGTTTGCATGTTGAAAATGAAAGGAGACCTGAATGTGAACTAGTCATTGAAACCAATAGCTAAAGCCTGCCCATCTTCCCATCAGAGACTTTTGCTGAGGTCACCACCTCTGAAAATACCTTAAAGAAGAAAGAACCTGATTGATTATGGAAGGATGTGTTGAAATAGACTTTGATAAGTGCCCCCAGTTTGTGCCTAATAGATTTCAGTCAATTTTTGATAGTGTGTTTACTGAAATTCCTTGGTTTTCTTTGACTTGGTTTTATATTCATATAATATTTATATTTAAATGCAGATTTCTCTTTGAACATAAATGTGATAGTGAGGTACTCCCCTTAATCCATCATATGCTCTGACATCCTCCCACATCCTCTCTCATCTCTGTGCCCCAGTAAAGAGAACACTTGTGGCACCCTTGTAAGAGTTGCAATAAATTAGGATTCTTACTCTTTGTATTGCCTGTTAGATGGCTCTGCCTTTTTCTGTGACTTCGTAGAGTTTTTAAAATTGAGAAATGAAGGTGCATTCTGCTCCAGTGTTGATTTAGTTCTCCACACTGAGAACTCTGGGCATTCACTCATGACAGTGCACCTAGAAACACCTGCAAGTTGTAGGTAGTGCCAGCTCTGAGCTGACCGAGGTGAGGATCTTCAGAGTTGACATGACATAGATTATAACCACTGTGCCAGCTTCCACTCTTTAGTGAGATGGATAAACCTTTTTCTGGGCTTTGTATCATGTCCCATAGGGACACCATTGGGTTGGCTTCTGCCTGCAATAATGGTAGAGAAGCCATTTGCTCAGGCTGCTTTTTCAGGAGGAAGAGGGAAGGGAGAAAGATAGAGAATAACTACTGGCTGGGTCAGAGGATACCCACACTGAAATGCTATTATCATTGTGTTTAAATTCAAACTGCCTTTAGTCTAATCGTGGGCTCCTGCACTCATATTTGCTATACTTGACATACTTTTTTCTTATTTTTAATGATGGATTAATTAAGTTCTCCTATATTTAAAGATGAAATCATTCTCAGAACCCCCCCCAAAAAAATCATAAATAATGGCAAATATTGCAAAGGAATACAATTGACTTGAACACTGAAATAGCTGTATAAAATAGTAAACAATAAACTGAGAAATATTTACAATATCTGTGAAAGGCACATAATACTTACCCTTAATTTATTGTTTCTCTCAGTTCAATAGAATTGACTATAATAGAAAAAACAGCAGCAAGAATATAAATAGAATCTTCTCACAAAAAAGTACTCTGGTATTTATATTATAGTAGTGCCTTTATTATTGTTTTTATAAGTATTATGATCTTTTTTAAAAAATAGACTTTAGAACTTTTATGAACTGGAAATGAGAAAAGTATTTTAAATATCTATTTAATGAGAGTACTTGATATGTGAAGAAAACACCGTGCACCACTCTGCTTCTACCTCTCACCATGTATCTCTACCCCTTTCTTTACTCAAGTGGAAAGCAAAAGATGAATGGCAGAAGCACATGGCAGTATTTGTCAACACAAAAGGATGAAGTCCTAAAGGGGAGCAGAGGCCAGCTGGCAAACGTTAGACAGAATATGGAAAAGACAAAGGGAGGGGAATGAGAGCTGTTAAGCCAGGGCTCCATGCTAGCTAATCATGAGGCTCCCTGGAAGCTCCAACACACACACACACACACACACACACACACACACACACACACACACACACACCACGTACACGCACACTCACTCCATAAGAAATTTGTCTTATGAGTAGAAAACGGTAAGGCAAAGGAGGTGACAAAACAGTTTTTTACAAACATAAAAGCTCCCAGGAGACATTACTTAAGAGAAATCCTTCCCGCCTTCTGCCCGTGTTACTTCCACGGTCTATTCCTAACCCAGCTCTCAGAGGGAACCTGTGAAACTGAGCCAGAGTGCATCATCTCTCAGCTCAGAATCTTCAACTCACTGCTGACCTCCGACAGTGAAAATTACAGTCCCATTCCAAGGCCTGCAGGACCGGCCTGGACTTCCAGCCTTCTCCCTCACCTCTCTGACCGCATCTCCTGGGAATTTGACTTTCTTATGCACTGCTCCTGCCTCTAGCAGGTTCAGGCACTCACCTGGCACATTCTTTCCCAGAGCATTTCCTTTTCTATTTCCTTTTTTCTATAATATTTGTATGAATACTCCCACACTTCCTTCAGGTTCTTGCATAACAGGCACCTCTTCCATGAGGCTTTCCCTGACCTCTCCACTTCCTTACCATAACACCCCAAAACACACACTCAACTCCTTCTCTGCTGTAGTTTTCTCCTTAGCATTAATCACTAACATATATTTTTACTTTTAAATTTTGTTTGTTGACTAATTCTCCAGTAGAGTATATCCTCTAGGAGGGGCAGATTTTTGCTGTTCCAATCACAACCACCTAGATAGAACTGGAAAATAAGTGCTTGACAGATATTTGCTAAATGAATGAATGAACCTAGCACTCTGATTTCTTCATGCATGGGAAAGATATCTGACATTTCAGTGCCTTCAACCACTATCAAGTTCTTTTTTTGCCCGACTTTCTATTTTTAAGTTGTATTATAAAGCTGCTTTTGCCAGAATAATAATATGTAAACTGGCATATTACAATAGTTGGTACTCACAAAATAATATTACAAGTTGAATTGTTTCCCTTTGACTTGATAGGACCTGTTATAATTATATTTTGCAATGTGGTTATGCAGATGGATTTATAATCAGAGAGATAAACAGGGAAGTTGTTTCTCTTTATATGCCAGTTCTGCATGCAGGCATTTTGATAAATGATCTTAAATCACTTCTTTATTTCTCAATTTCTCATCCATATCAATTAATCAATAGACATGTGAATGCAAGATGTTTATGTTGATTGCTACTTGAATAAATATTATATAAAAATCAAAGTGATTTATTTAATGTAATGTATATATTCAATTAATATAGCTATTCAGCACTTTATAAAGAATAAATTTATATCTAATTCTATCTGTTTTTAACATGGTGCTCAATTATGTGATAATAATAATAATATTATATAAATCATTTATTAAACATTTTCAATAATAGTATAATTATGTCAAATGTTAATAACAAATGTTTTAATACTTGGAAAAATATACCTCTAATAATTATGTTTATAAGTTGGTGAGGAGGGTAATATTATCATTTAAAGAGTTTCAATTTAGGTTTCTAAATAACCTATTTTTGAATTGGGCAGATTTCAGTTATTTTTTATGTTCATTTTTTATTCATTAACTGGGATTTGATTACATTTCACTATGTTATATTTTAATTAAAGTTACTTTTGATTGATATGTGAAAATCATCTTACTGTTCCCATAGTATTTATAATAGTATTCCAGCAATTGTTCTAATTAGAATTTTAATTTGTATTTTCTTGTTGCTTGTAAATGACACACACTCCAGTGTTCAGACAGCCCTTTTCATAAACAGCTTGCAAGGAAAATGCTGATGAACCGGAATGGGAACCTATTCTCAGAAGAACAGATATGCTGCGCCATGTGCATTTAACGGAACGTGGTGTTTAAGCTAAAGTACATGCAGTGGAAATTGATAGCACTTTAGTTAACTCATCTAAAAATAACTGGGATTGTTTTCATTTATTGGACTATGTGGCCCACAGTAGACATCTACAGTTCCCCCCTGGGTGTTTAAATGTAACATGATTAAGTTTCAGAAACAGTACTCAAATTCATTCCAGTGCCGCCGCTATTTGTGGAAATTAAGATAGTTTCCAAGGGAGCTCTCATAATGCAACATCCCCAAATTATTTTGCTGAAAAGTATTAAGACTTGTATGATTTCAGAGGGTTTTAATAAAAAATGAAAACTAAAATCTTCAGCTGAGGATAAAGTGGTGTCACCAAAGGTCAAAATTATCCAGGTTTTTTAAAATTTAATAAAGTAACCTAAATAAATCCACAACCCTTTCCTTTAAGAGTTCTATCTATAAAGTTAGATATATAGAACAAAGGCAATAATTCATGAGCATATATTTTGAAAACTATAAATATTGTCCTTGCTTCATTTTTTGAGCAGCTGTAACTATTTAGGCCTTTTTTACAAGTGAGCTAATATTTACAAATACACAGACATATACAATATATGCTATATAAGTGTCCATGTGCTCTTTCTTTTGATATCAGTGTTCACTGCCAAGTACATTTGTAAAACTGCAGTCTTAGTGAAAATTGATAAAATAAATTATGTGATATGTATTTTTCTATGCTCAACACTTCATTATTGCATTTGTAAAGTCAAATCTGCAAATAACTATAAACACTCAACTGTATCTTAATATGTTGCCACCAATTGTCATATGATAATGTTGATGTTATTTTAGACTTTTAACTTATCATGTGCCAAGCACTCTCCAAAGTACTTTAAATATTTATTCATTTAATCCTCTTAACCATCCTTTGTATTAAGCTTTATTTATCCCTGGCTCCATTTTACAGAGAAAACAGTTATGGAGCCATGAAATGATTTGCGTAGCTTCACATGGCTAGTGAACTAGAGCCTGGCCTTATCCCAGGCATTGCAGGGGCGTAATGACCTGGCCCATGTATGGTGACAGGAGCACTTGATTACACTGTGCACTTTAAGAACACTTGCACTTAAGAAAAATGTTTCAAAAGAGCATAGGCTTTGCATACATATAGAACTGGGGTCTCAACTCTGGGCTTTTTCTCTTTGGAACTCTATGTGTGAACAAATTAGTTGCTATTTCTAACCCTCACATTTCTTATCTGGATATGGAATTAGTAATACCATTTGTTTTACATGGATGGATAGATTAAAATTAATAGTATATATGAAGTACCTAGAAACATACCTAGGCCAATAAATGTAAATAAGTTAATAACTGCATAAATAAAAATAGACAAACATATATTTGAGTTATTTGAAAAGCCGATATTAATGAATCCCACTTTTTGTTATAAATTTATAAAATTTTAAATTTTTATTATATGCTCAACTTGCCTAACTATAGTGACTATGTACTTGAGAATAACTTGTGTAGAATTCAATTATAATGCTTCATAAGTGCATAACTTTAGGAAATACTGTGATATTAATATAATTTTTAAATAAAGAAATAATATTAATCGAACCAAAACCATTATAGGAAACGGGAGTTGCTTTGGTTTTTGAAAAATATTATATCACAATGTACTTCTGAATCACAAAGACCTCATATTATTTTTTAATCTATGTCTTTATGTTTGTAATTATCATAAGGTATCTCTGTTACTATTTGATCAAGTATTTTAATGAATGGTGAACAGAAACTAACCATGAAAAGACAATTATAGTATTTCCTTACCCTATTTAGACAGTCAATAATTACATATAGTTCTATACCATAAAACACTGAATTTCTACTCTTCTATATTCAGGTGTGACATAGTTAGAAAAGCAAAAAGATATTCTGATATTAAATAGTTTTTAATAAGAAGTATTTATAAGGAAATCAAAATTGAGATTACTGCCCACATAAATTTAATACAAAAATAAACAAGTCCAGTATGAATCTATTCGATTATATGATCAAATGAAGTAGTCACAAGTATTTATTGTTTTATTTTCTTAACATAATTATGTAGGGGGTTTTGAGAACATGAATGAATGAATGAGTTCATTCACCAAATTACATCAAAGAGTAGCCACCATCTACAGCTGGGGCAACATTGGTAATTAAAATAAATTCAGTTCTTACTCTCATGGAGTTTATAGAGTGTGAGATAGAAAAAAAGAATTGCTAAAAATCAAAT
This sequence comes from Pipistrellus hanaki, assembly GCF_964339955.1. Classification (NCBI taxonomy): domain Eukaryota; kingdom Metazoa; phylum Chordata; class Mammalia; order Chiroptera; family Vespertilionidae; genus Pipistrellus; species Pipistrellus hanaki. The sequence continues at coordinate 40,997,647 of NC_140506.1, read as the reverse complement.
TATAAAACAGGACGAGTGCCATGCATGATAAGAAGACAGAGCTGGGGCAGGGGTGCTGCTTCTGTTTGGGGATTTAAGGAAGTGACATTTGTGCTAAGAAAGACCAGAAGAATAGATAGTAGGTACCAAGCAAAAATCAAACAAGAAAACACAGAAAGCATGGTGGGAATGAGAATTTTAGAGAGGGACAATATGCTTAAGGATAAATAGATCCTTGGTCCATAGAATCTTAATATTTACTGGATAATTTGATTATTGCATAATCATAATGTGATAAGGTTTTTAGGATAATCATTTACTTACCTTTTAGGCCTTGACAATGTGGGATCCAGATCAGTCAATGAACTATGTATAGTGATGGATGTTACTAGACTAATTGTGGTGATTATTTCACAATAAAGGCAAATATATAAAAAAAAAAAAAAGACCACTTGATGGCAAGGAGTATTTATATATTAAAAAGCCACCTTATAAACTACTTTGATCTACAACCACAGACACGTTTAAAATACCAAAATACACTCTAACTTTTGTAAATCTATCAAGAAATCCAAGAAAAATAAAGAAAAGTAATCATTAACACTAATCTTATTTTCATGTAAGATAAAACATACCTGTTTTGTTTTAAAAATTTGAAATGGCATGCCTTTACAATGATTTTTGTCTTTAAAAGCATCGCCTAACTAAGATTACTTTCCTTAAATACATACAATAGCATTAATCCTGAACACCAATAGGACAGAAGGACAGCTTACCTCAGGCTGCCACCTTTTGTGAATATAGTATAAATAAATAGACTCTGAATTGATGAAAGTTTTATATTCATGGTTGATTGTACATAGTGTTACCCTGTTTCCCGAAAAATAAGACAGTGTCATATTAATTTCTGCTCCCAAAGATGCGCTAGGTCTTATTTTCAGGGGATGTCTTATTTTTCCATGAAGAAGAATACGGTACACATTTATTGTTAAATGAAAATAAAGGAAATTTATTACCTGCATACGGTATGGTAGTATGGTAGTCGTCAACACAAACCAGACAAACTGAATCCTACAGTATCAAGAATTTACTCATTTATACAATGACAATCATGTCATCATCTTCTGGAACATCATCATAACAATCCAATTCCTGAATTTCCTGGTGAATTTCTTGTGACTCCATTTCCTTCAGAATCAGTGGACCAAATCTCTCATGTTTAGCCTAGGGGGGCCTTATTTTCAGGGGGATGCCTTATATTTCACTAAGAAGGAAACCTGTAGGTAGGTCTTATTTTCAGAGGATGTCTTATTTTTGGGGAAACACAGTAATTCCAAGGTTCACAATATTTAGAATAGGCCCACAAATATACCCAGATATAAATGGAAACAATCATAACTATAAATATTTGAGAATAGATACTGATAATAACAATTTTACACATTCTTTTTAAATACAAAATCAGTTTATCGAAACAAATAAACAGAATACTTAGCAACTTTATCAATAGCCTTCAAGGGAGAAAATGATTTCAGCATTGCAGCAGAAGGAGGTCTTTGCAACAATAAATGCAAAAAAAATTTGACTCAATGACAAAACCAAATTGGATTTTCTGTATCTGACACAGAAGATCCATCTTCAATCAGATGCCTCTGGGTATATTTTTCCAAATGTTGCCCAGCATTTTTGTACAGACATATTACACTTTAAAAGTTACCCACCATACCTTAAAGTGATAATCTAATAAAGGAAAGACAGAAAAAATATCAGCAAAATTCCCAAATAGACCCCTAGGACTTGCTAAATGCCTCTAACAAATTGAATCAAATTCTCATTACCTGACAGTTTGTTATTTGATTGCAAATAATTACTGAAACATCCAGTAAAACCTTCTTGATTTCCAAATTATTAATTCCCGTTATGTTTTAAACTGCAAATGTTCAGGGATTAAAATTTAGTCTTGCATTTATTCTCCAGGCTAAAACTCTACTACATATTTCCTATTTCAAAGACAAAGAAAGATGAAGCAGGCAGGGAGAAGGGGAGTTTGGGAACCGGATAGGATAACTTGATATCACCCTCATAAAATTTAAAATTGTAGGGCATGATTGGAAAAATATCTCTCAACCTTTAAAAAATGGAGATGAGATAACCCAATTACAATATGTATAATATAGAAAAACAAAAATTTGTCTTTAAGGAAACTATTAGAAAAGAAGTCACCCTAAGACTTTATTGGGAACATGGTTATGATATATTATCTGGGTCAGTAATTAATTATCCTTTGCACATGTTTACATAGCATTGTGGGGTATTTAGGTGAACTTTTGGATCTGAATATCAAGTGAAGCTGAAAATTGTTATTTCCTAATGTGGATGCTATAGGTGCAAACCACAGTGGTTTCTGCCTTTATCTAATCCACTGAGCAGCACAGATAAATGCTTTTCTCACATATAAGAAAAGAAAGAATATAAATGGTTTCTGATCTTTTGCTAAATGTGCATGATTTTTAATGATTTCCTGAAAGCCCAAGGATTTGAAATAGTTGCAATAAAATCTTACTGGCCCCCCTGGAGATAAGTGGGGTAGTGCCCCTTGCTGCATTTTGCAATCCTTGCAACTGACTTGGAAGCAATAGCTTCCAGTCTCATGGGAGACAGAGGGCCATGTGCATGGATGGGGTTTCATCTTCAGAGCAATCTTCTTCCACCCAAGGATAGGGTCACAACAATGCTCCTTCCTGCATAGGCACCTTGAATTGTATGTGCATCTGGCACGTGCTGCTAAGGTAGTACAGATAGTTCAGCTAGACATTAAAATGCAAGTGCTAGCTCAGCAAAGCACTGGCGGTAAAGAGATTTGGATTTAGGGATCAGATGAGAATGGTGAAGTGGTAAGATTGAATGTTAATGCCAAGGGAGAGAAGCATTAGATTGTTAAAGATAGAATTTAAGGCAAGTAAAGAACTTGCATCTGCAAAGATACAAAAAATAAATAAATAAAAAATAAATAACCTAAAAGAGTAATCAGAGAAATAGAGAATAAAGACTTAAAGCAAGAGAAAAAATATTTCAAAACAGAAGCTGGTCAAGGAAATGAATCGCTAAAGAATACATTTTGAACTTGGAGTCTCAAACCTTTGAGACTAAGTAATTGCAGTGGGTGGTTGAAGAGCAACCAGCCTGTAGCCATTTCAGACTGAGCAGCTTCTGAGGAAGAAATAACAGCCACAGACCGCCCTTCTCAGGTTATGGTGCACTCTACTTTGAGCGTACCTTAAACCCCAAAGAGCCATTAAAATGGCCAAGGACCTAAAAATAAATTCCATAATAGTTACCTTAATAGCTTTATCTGGTCAATAATACACATACTTTATAGAGCTCCAAAGGGAATGGACACATAAAGTACCCAACTTAAAAATAAATTGAACTTGAGGAATATGATTCTATAAAAAGAAGTCGAACCAGAGCAAAGTCAATAAATTCGATACTAAAATTCAAGGAAAACAGGAGCAGGGACAGAAAATAAACTATTCTGACAAGAAGTGGATAGAACTATAGTTATATAAGGGAGCCTATAAATACTCGGCACTATTATCTAACTACAAAACACCCAGAAAATGTAACCGCAGCTCTTAGCTCCAGGAAACCCAAGGACATCTGTGGTGGTGTCTCCAAAACGAAATTCACTTTATGTTCTCTCTGGTACACTCACTCCAGCAAGCACACAATTTTGTAACCATCCATAAAATGACTATTTGGCATATAAATATCACCACATATCCACTCAGCAGTAACTTAATTATGCCATTTTCTTTCCCATTAGAATTAATTCTGAATTCTGCCATTGTTAATAGTTTCAGTTTAACAGAACATGAGCACCTTGCAACAGGGATTAACATAATGACTTTCTCAGTCCCACCCTTTAACTACTTAACATAAAATTTTAACCTAAGGTACAGGACCTGAAGGGATGGGTGGATAGAAACCAAGGGGTCTGTATCCTTTGATGAAAAAAAAAATAATATGCTTATTTTTACTAATGGCTACCTAAAAATTAGAATTACAAAGGTGGACAAAAGTGAGTCATAGTATTAGCAGTACCAATGGCTATCATTAATAGAAACCACAGATATTCTCATTCCACATGATACATATGTGGAAACATAATTCACACTTTTCACTAATGTGAAACTATAGTGGAATAACTATTGTTTAATATGTTTATAGAGGACACTTATTACGATATCACACATTTTAAAGTATTTTGATAATTATGTTTTGCTTCTGTTAAAAGCTTCATCAGACTGATAAAAGTATCCATAGCATAGAAAAGGTTCAGAATCCTGAGTTAACAGCTTATTGGTTTCAAAAGATATTTTTTCCTTCTGTATAATATGGATGAAGCTTTGAAAATTAAAGATATAAATGAGCCATTTTCATGGAATGTCTATTCCTGGACTTTCTGCTGAGTACTGCTCTCTAGCTCCATGTGTAAAAAATATAAGTACCATTGCAGATGATTCTCGTAAGCTACATTTTTATCATGGGTTTGCAGAGGAGTATCAGTAGGGTTGTGTTTATGAACCCATTGCTGCTTCCCACCAACAGTACATGTTTAGAAAGTTTATATCGTACAGTGAGGTGACATAGTCTAAGTTACCAATAGACACTAACTTGTATTTAAAGACCAGGGGAGATAAATGTACCATTATTAATAGTTTAAGTTCAACACAACATGAGCACTTTCTGTGAACCCATTTTTTTTTTCAATCTTGTAATTATCCCTCAAATGTTTGCTTCTTATATGACCTAAAAGAAGGAATTTTGTCATTCTGGTTTACTATACCAGCTGTAGGTTTGCTTAATTGTAGTGCATTTGGTTATGCCAGGAATATGGGAATAAGAAATTGTTAAAGTGAATAAAAGTACCCTTAAGAGAAAAATAAACATAAATCATATATATCTTCTCATTTCTAAAATACCTTCTTTTTATTTGAACATACCAATGTCTCTGAAAGTATGAGGTATCTTCAATTCCTACAATGATATTCACAATGATACACAATAATGGGGCCTTTGTCTCACTGAAGTCTGTTAACAATAACACAGACATTTACGTAACATGACCATTCCAAAAATTGTACTGCCAGCAGGCATTTATATCTAGGCTAAGCCATTCAAGTAATTATTTTTAGACATATAGAATAAAAGTATAGATTAGTGCTAAAGAAAGTAGTGCATAAATTCAGGTTGTCCAGTTGTATTTCCCTTAGGGGGTATGAATACTTTACAATTATTTATGTCAGGCCAGATCTATAGAAGCCCATGTGTTTTCCCAAATATTATCCTACACAAATGTGGACATGTGTTTAGAATAATTTAAAACTAATAAGATTATTATGCAGCATTTCAAAAACACACACACACACCTACCTTATTTGAAAAGTAGCTCAGTTATCATAGGCACAATTACCCATCATGTAGTTCTTAGTGAGCATCTCTATGCCACTTAGCAACAGGTGACAGCATCTCTAATTGTCCACTTAGAAAACTGTTGACATTTCACGTGCTTTGAATGACCCTTTGGTTTTTTTAAACATTTTTTTCTTAGTACAAAAGTAATGTATAGTATATCTAAAAAAGAACATTTAGAAAACACAACATTAATGTTTTAATTTCTCTTTTTAAATGGAACTTAACTCCATCACATGCAGCACACTACCAAAAGGCTATGCCTATAACATTTATTTCTTGTTACTTTATTCTTTCTAGTGTCTGTCTTCTGTGTGTCTAGTTGTCCAAATCCAATTTCAGATCTAAAGTTGTTTTTTTAAGAATAAACATTCTCTTCAATGTATTTTTTTCCTTGTCTCTGGAATACCTAAAATCTCTGCTTAGACGAATTGGACATTTGACATCAATGGGCATTTGAATGGCCAAGATGTACTTGAGTATAGTAAGAATTATTTAGAGAGAGAGAGACAGAGACCAGGGAGGTGTGCCCCTTTATCAGTTTGATTAACATAAAACAATGGAAAGTAGATTATCATTTATTTAAACATCATGAACAGACCAATATATACATTTAATTCAAATTTAAACTGAATTTTTCAGCCGGGACCGGTTTGGCTCAATGGATAGAGCATCGGCTTGGGGACTGAAAGGTCCCGGGTTCGATTCCTGTCAAGGGCATGTACCTTGGTTGCGGGCACATCCCCAGTAGGGGGTGTGCAAGAGGCAGCTGATCGATGACTCTCTCATCGATGTTTCTAACTCTCTATCTCTCTCCCTTCCTCTCTGTATAAAATAAATAAATAAATAAATAAATAAATAAATAAATAAATAAATAAAAATAAACTGAATTTTTCAAAATAAAAATATCAGAAAGATTTCATAGGGTTGGTCTTACACTTAACAGCAGAGAAGTGAAAAGGAGTTACTGATTTATATTTTATTCACAATTTCTCTATTCCCAACAATATAATAGTACTTCTAGTTCTGAAACAACAGGAGCTAACTAGTCAAGGCTGCTTTACTAGTAGAGTGGATTTTTTTTTCTTTCTATTCCACCTTAACCAGAGAATATTAAAATAAGTTAAAACTTGCAAATATCATGTTGGAGTTGATAACTGATGTTATTAATTAGTCATGCTTATGAGAAATGGGAGTTAAAACTGAATTTCAAAGTGATTGCAAGGTATGTAGAGTCAACATAATCAATACATTTATTTATGTTTACTTTTAAATCTGTTAGCATAGGCAATTATCTTAAATTTACATTAATGTGAATATGATATACTGGGGAAATCCAAGTTCATATGCATGAATGCTTAATTTGTGTTTCCTATTTGTGTTAGGATTATTGTGCACCTATAATACAATGCTATTGGAAAAAAAAATTAATAGCAACCACAAAAACAATCCTGGGTTAGATAAATGTTCTTTTTTAAAAATATATTTTATTGATTTTTTACAGAGAGGAAGGGGGAGGGATAGATAGTTTGAAACACCGATGAGAGAGAAACATCAATCAGCTGCCTCTTGCACACCCCCTACTGGGGATGTGCCAGCAACCAAGGTACATGATGTCCTTGACCAGAATCAAACCTGGGACCCCTCAGTCCGCAGGCCAATGCTCAACGAGCGAAACGTGGGCTAGATGCAAAGTTCTTGATAAATTAATAATAAACATTTGGGAAATTATCTACAATATAAACTCTTTACTTTTGTATTCTAAATTAGACAAATGTGATATGTACCCAGATGCTAATTTTATGTTTAAAAATGTTAACATTGAAAACCAGTGTTTCCACACTTTATGCTGAAGCATTTTGTTAAACTGAGAAGGATGGCCTGTGCCTAGTTGGCACTTTTAAAAGTGAACATTTGAAATGTTCTTATTTTGCAAAGAGAAAATAAACGGAAAAAGAGAGAAAAATTAAAGCTGGAGAAATCATTAAGGCCATTCATCACAGTCATTTTCTATAGGCCTCTAGTTATAAAATGATGCTAACTTGATTTAAGTATTTTGTTCAGTGCTGTCCTACATATCATGGTAATGGAAATATCTTTTGCTAAATATAATATATAGAAGACCTCAAGTTACTGCAAATTATGCATTCTAACTTAATAGATATTCTAGGTCATTTAGATCAGAATATTAAAATCTTCTATGTATGAAGATGTTAACACTTATTTTTAGAAACATTTTACCTATTTTAAAGCTCAGAGTACTTGAAAAATATGTTTATTGTATGTAATTAGAATCTGTTTAGAACTACAATTGCATATTATATTTATACGAAGCTCTGAATTGATCAGGTAATGTGTCCATTGTCATACGCCTTTTAAAAAATTGTTCACATAGTGACAAAATATTTGGGGATATTTTCAGTTACTAGGCTCAGTATACTTTGTCTTATTTTCAAAAGATCAAAATCAGATGAATTTATTTTATGAAGTGAATTTGAAAGTGACTTCCTTTCATAATAATGTGAAAACAAATTGATTCTAAACTAATGCTGAATTGTGTGTGTGTGGGTATCAATGTAAGTATATCTGATATGTAGAAGCCTGTCAATACACACATTTATGCTAACTTTTCTTGAATATACATAAATAAAAATAATAGGACAGACAACTTAAAAAAAAAAAAGAAATTAGTTTCTGCTAAACTACTACCAGCTAATCATCATTTCAAACCTTAAAAGACTAAGGACTGAAATGTTTGTTAGGCCTCTGCCTTGCACAGAGAAGTTCAAATATATATTTGTTAAATGTTGAATGAATATCAGTGTTATTTTCTTAATTCAATTTACAAGCTGTGGTAGAAACACAGATGAAGATGAGCACAACCTGACTCACATTGCTACTCTTTCTACACTAATAAAAGAGAAACATGCAAATTGACCACCCCTCTGCTCTGCCCACCAGACAATCAGGAGTCAGTATGCAAATTAACCTAACAAAGATGGTGGTTAATTTGCATATGCAGGCATGGAGCAAAGACTGAAAACAGCACTGCAAAAGGGAGCAAAGTGGAGAAGGAGCGAGGCTGCAGAGAAAGGAGGGAGCGAGGCAGCAGAGACAGGAGGGAGTGAGGCAGTAGAGACTGGAAGGAGAATGAGGTAGGGGACACTGGAGGGAGGGAAGCAGCAGGGAAGGGAGCTAAGCCCCCCTGGAAGCCCTTCACTCCAGCCACAGGAAGCCCTATTCTTGCAGGAATAGGCCCAAGGAAGCCCTATTCTTGCAAGAATCTTCCTGCAACTGGCCTCTAGTACCTTTATAAACATGGTGACCAAATGTCCTTCTTGTCATTTTTTACTAGGTCCCCACCTTGCTTAAGTCATACACAGTAAACAGAATGCCCCCAGCATATCATATTATAATACTTATCAGGACATTTTGGTAATACCCTGTTTCCCCAAAAATAAGACAGTGTCGTATATTATTTTTTTCTCCCAAAGTTGTGCTAGGTCTTATTTTTCAGGGGATGTCTTATCTTTCCATGCGCCAGGTCTTATTTTCGGAGGATGTTTTATTTTCGGGGAAACACGGTAGATATATCTAGGCCACATCCTGGCTCTGTGACTTTAGGGAAACTATCAATACTTAACCTCTCTGAGTCTCAGATGCTTCAATTAAAATTGGAAATAAACCTATTCCAGGGGTTATTTTGAGGCTTAAATCTTTGGCATATTTTCTTTGTAACAAATAAGTGCAGGCTTCAATTTTACTCTTCAGAAATGTCTGTGAGAGAAAATAAAGATTCATACCTTCAGAGCAGAGAAGTTTCTTTATTTTTCTTTCTGTATATGACACTTCCTAAGACAGTACACTGTCTTAGGAAGTGCATAATAACAGTATTATGCACTGTTTTCTTATATCTCAATATAAGATCTGAAAAAGAGTCAGCTAGGAGCTAAGTGGCATTTCATGATTTTCCTTCCACTACATCCCCTTTATGCCCTTGGAAATCTGAAAGAGTGAATATCAACATTTTTCTCACATTGATTGGAAAAATAAGTCATAATGAATCAGAAAGGTTATGCTGAAGATATGGGAAGCAGGTATTATTCAATTTGGGTGGAAATGGTTTGTTACTTTACTCTCAGTTATAGACTTGAGGAAATGAAATTTCTTTGATTATTGCAATGAAATTGCCGCCAGCTAAAACTTCATCTCCATCTAACCTAAAGATAGGATTACTCAGATATTAAATTGGGAAAGAAACTTGGTTATAAAGGCGATTCTCAGAGTTGTAATCTGGTTTTTCAAAGAGTTAATATGAGATTTTCCATAGGAGATCCCTATTTTGTGCCACAATGAGGAAAAGTGCCTGCCAGACACAGACCAATTTTAAAAACAGATTATTTAATTAGTGATTTTTATTTCCAGTGAGTCTGAAATATACTGTAGTTTATATTTCCCCCAGGCAGAGATTTATCCAACAGTCTGAATGCTTTGGCGACAGAAATACCTGATGATGAATATGATAATAAGGACATGCCAAGTGAATGACCTTTAGAATCATTTTTAGTAACTTTTCATGACTAATAACTGTGCTTGTGTTTGTATTTTAATTTTTATTAAAGAATATTTTGCATATAAAATGGAAAAAGAACTATCTACTTCCTGAATAAAAAGGTGATGCATGTAAAACATGGCTGAGCATGTGTGTACTCCATGGGTCTCCGGGTAGTCACAGTGAAAATAAATTTCCCACATCAATGACTTTTAACGTTTGCTTTATAATAAACTAGAGGCCCAGTGCACAAAATGTGTGCACCAGGATGTGTGTCGCTCAGCCCAACCTGCACCCTCTCCAATCTGGGACCCCTGGAGGGATGTCCAACTGCCCGTTTACGCCCGATCCTACTGGGATTGGGCCTAAACGGGCAGTTGGACATCCCTCTCATAATCCAGGACCTGCTGATTTTCAACTGCTCACCTGCCTGCCAGCCTGATCACCCCCTAACCACTCCCCTGCCAGCCTGATTGATGCCTAACTAACTGCTCCCCTGTTGGCCCAATTCCCCCAACTGTCCTTCCCTGCAGGCACGGTCACCCCCAACTTTCCTCCTCTGCTGGCTTGGTCACCCTAACGACCCTCTCCTGCAGACTTGACTGCCCCCAACTGCCCTCCCTTGCAGACCTGGTCCGTCCCCTGCTGGCCATCTTATGTGTATGTGGGGGCAGCCATGTTATGTGTTAGTGTAATAATCAATTTGCATATTAATGTTTTATTAGATAAGATAGAGGCCTGGTGCCTGGGTGGAGGCTGGCAGATTTGCCCTGAAGGTGTCCCAGATCAGGGTAGAGGTTCCCTTGGGTCGTGGGGTGGCCTGGGTGAGGGGCCTTTGGTAGTTTGCAGGCTGGCCATGCCCCCTGGCAACCCAAGCAGAGGCCTTGGTATCTGGGATTTATTTATCTTCGATAATTGAAACTTTGTAGCCTTGATTGGAGGCTAGGGCAGACCAGGGCAAGCATAAAGCATGGCTTCCTCCATCGCCAGGGAAATCCAAGCCTTCTGCTTGCTCTGAGGCTGCAGCTATTTTGTTGAAATTTATTTATCTTTTATAATTGAAACTTTGTAGACTTAAGTGGAGTCCATGGCTGGACAAGATGTGTGGGAAGCTTGGCTTCCTTCATTGCTGGGGAAACCCAGGCCCCTTGCTGGCTCCATAGCTGCAGGCATTTTGGTTGGGTTAATTTGCATACTCATCCCTGATTGGCTGGTGGGTGTGGCTTGTGGGTGTAGCAGGGGTGTGGTCAATTTGTATATTACTCTTTTATTAGATGGGACTAGCAGCCCAGTGCATGAATTCATGCATGGGTGGGGTTTCTCTGGGTGGCCTACAGAAATCGGGCTGAAACCTGCAGTCTAACACATGTACAGCTCCTACCTACTGCTCTTGCTCATCCTGAACCCACTGTGCCTGCCATGGGCTCATGCCCAATTAGTCCTTATTGGACGATCCCTGAATCTGGTGCCCTCCCAAGGGGAAAGGCCTGTTGGATCGGGCTGAAACCTGCTCTCTCCAACATCCCTCAGGGGGAAAGGGTGTCCCAGATTGCTAGAGGGTACAGGCCAGGCTGAGGGACCATACCCCCCACCTGTGCATGATTGGGCTGGGGAAGGATCATGGGAGGCGTGTCCAGCCCATCTTGTTCAGTCCCAATCAGCCAGTCCCCAGCAGCAAGCTAACCTACCAGTCAAAGCATCTGCCCTCTGGTGGTCAGTGCACGCCATAGCGAGCAGTTTAAAAGGCTTAGCATTCATTAGCATATTATGCTTTGATTGCTTGTTCAGTTTTTCTGCCATTTGGTCTATTTGCATATTACCCTTTTATTATATAGGATAACAATGATGATAACAATAAAAGTGATATCTATCACTAAGTGTATATCTATTGTCATATTGTTTATCATGTGTGTACCATCTATTGTTTCTGACCTATGCAGAAAACTTATGGTGGATATTACTCACCCTGTAAACATATGATTATCTCATGGTTTTCATACTTTGCTATACATTAGCATCACCCATATAGTTTTTTAAAAATGAACATATCTGGTACAGCATTTTCTTTCATAGCCTTACCAGAATTACAATGAAAACAGTGCTGATGAACTGATATAACTGAAAACTTGCCAAGACTCAATAAGTTACTTTATATACATCAGCAATCTTCAGTCATGTACATTTATTGTTACCTTAATTATTTCCCAAATAAATTACTTATATTTGTAAATTTTATATTCTACTCAAATTGTGAACTTATAAATCTATTACTATAGAGCACTTTTTTCTATTTTTTTTAACCTATACAGTTTTTTGTTTGTTTGTTTGTTTGTTTTTAGCTGAGCAGCTAACTTTTAAAAGTACTAAGCCACCCAGCATATATTGTCATAGCAACTGGGCTGAACAATTTATAGTTCACAGACCCATTTCTTCTTTCTGTAGTTAAAGATGGTTTGGGCAATGGAATAAAAATTTATAATTAATGAAATACTGTCTTACTAATGCCAGGTAAAATTCATGTCATTGGTTCTCTCTATTTTTGTGTAATTTATAATTCCTGTATATTAAAAATAATAGCTGCATGATGCTGTATCCTATTGAGTATTAGGTTATAAAATAGCTGCTATTACTATTCTTTGAAACATTTGACCAAAGTGAATGGTTGCTAAGAAAATCAAGTCACCATTCTCTTTATTTGTATCGGAATTTTTACAAATGCTCGTACTTCTTCCATCTCTACTTTGGGGTAAATAACGTGCATTATTTTATGTGTGTGACTTGATTGCCTTTACCTGATTCCTGGTTGAGTCTATAAACATATAAGTAGGGTGATGAGCTATCCAATATGAGAAAAAATGGTAAGATGGAAGAAATTAATCTTATATAGTTCCAAAATGATAAAGCATTAAATTCTCTTTTGATTAACAGCTCAAGGAAAAACATGAAATTTCTTTTGACCAATTTTCAAAATTTACAAGTTCCTAATGGGCAGTCATAAGATTATTTGTTGTTTAAAACTTTATAGTTATCGTATATTTTTAACGTAAGTTTATAAGAAGCATATTTATTTACTTGATCCTTAGGCAAAATTACATAACAATAATGTATTCTGTTTGAGCAGACTAGGGAATAGCAGATTATCCCATTATAGATATTTTGTTGAACATAGCAAATATTCTCTACTCATTTTTAGCATCTGAAGATTTAAATCTAGGTTTAAGAGTTTTAAATATCTTTACTTTTCTGAAGTGTATGTATGCATTATTAGTTAGCTTTATAAATATTGTCTAATGAAAGTGAACATTTAACCTGGAGAGAATATAATACCAGGATCTAGTTTGTCATTGAATATAATAAATTTGAAAATAAGCAAAAGTTAAATTTTCTATTTTAATAAGCTGACCTATATTCATTATGTTATAAAACACATCCAGTATGACTTTTATGAATAAGGGGTAATATATGAAAAGCTGGCTTAGCTTCTATAGGTTTAAAATAAAATTGTTATCCTGTTAAATTCTCCTACAATGTCTTTTCTATAAAGTGATAAATTATCCTTTGTTTTAGTAGCTTTACATTTGTTTTGTTTTAAAATTCTCTATTGAATCATCCTTTTCAAAACTACCAAAGGCATTGCAAATACTATGTGCAAAGCCTTAATGATCCTTTCTCCTTTAGGAATGTAAAGGAATTCATCTTCTGCCTCAAGTCTATCCTGAAAATGCTGGCAAAATATATGTTTGTTGTGTGTGTGTGTGTTGTTGTTGTTGTTGTTTTGAAAGAGAAAAAAATATGTAGCTGAGGTTTTCACTTAAAGGGCAGACTTTTAAAAATCATTTTTAGTTCCCTTCTCCAAAGTCAATACTTCTCTGACTATATGGGCAAACCTATTTATTTTCTATATAACAAACATTCTATTTTTAGGAGCGAATGAATAATGTAGATGTCTCTAGAATTCAAATAAATAAAGCATTTATTATGTATTTCCAGGTTCCATCTTGCTCTTCATCCTTTTTTTTTTTTTTTTTTTACTGACTTTTCAAAATGTTCTAGCCTTAAAGAGAGCCCATTATGCCATACCTTGCCATCTGCAACAGCTTCCTGTTTAATTTATTTAATTCCCTTTGACCCCTGGAACTCTGAGTCTTCATACTTGACCTGAGGTAACATTCAGTGTGAAGAAAAGAATAACTGCATTGTACAGAAAAAAAAAAATAGCTAGATAGCTGAAACTTGGATTGGGGACTGTGATTTATCTCTCAAATAAAATGAGTATTTGACATGCCAATATTACTTAAAACAAAACATCAGAAGTGGTCCTTTGCGGCACTTATCCTGATATGCATTTACAAAAAAACCAAATAAACAAACAAACAAAAAGCTTGAAAGGTGTGTCCTCTGCATAGAAGTGCTGGAATACTTACATTTGGTATTCAACTCATGTCTTGAAGCAACTGAATCCCACCTTTAGCTTTACCTTGGCATTATACCTCTTTCAGATAGATCTTTTCTTGGAAGCCAGAATACATCTGCAGTTTTTGAATTGCAGGCTTTTGCCTCCATAGACAACTGTTTCATCAAACCATGTTGTTATCTTTATACTTGGTGGGAGATGAATTTGCAGACTAAGTGGAAGCCTGAGTACAACTCACTGAAATTTTGCTTGGCTGCAAAAGTGCACACAGCTCTTGAATATCCCATATGCTTCTCTCTTTGGAAAGAATGAATCTTAAGTAATTAAAATGCACTTCTTTTTCCCTGAAGCAACACTGCGTACCACAATAGGATGATAATTTCATTCGATTTTCTTTTTTACTTTCATAAATTATCTCAGTAAGAGTTTTAGTTTTTGAATACTAGAGTCCATTGGCCCTACTGTTTAAATAACACCAAATACCGACATTCTTCATCAATATGCTAAAAAAGTAGCTTCGAGGAATATGATTGGGCAGTTTTCTATTATAATTTAGCTTCTTCATGAGTTTAAGGTTTTCCTGAATTCAAAACAATTAATTTAAAACTGATAATATATCATAATTGACTTGAGATAACACAGTGTGAAGAAAGAAGCATAACCACATTTTACAGGAAAATAGCTAGATGGCTGATAATTGAATTTGTAATTTTATTATTGCTGTTTTTTATTGAAAGCCTTAAATTTCCCCTGCCTCCAAGAGCTAATTTTTATATAGTTCAAGCATTCCAGCATACCAAGAAAGCATTTTGGATTTATATCCTCACCCAGTATGTAGAATCCTTAGAGTGATCATATCTACATTCAGAAGATTAATTCAGTTTCAACAAAGAAAGAGAAGTAATTCAAAAAAAGCAACAATTTATTTTAATTTAATTTACTTTAATCCACCATATTGAGAATAGAAAAATGTGTAAGGCACTGAGTTAAGTGCTTTGCAAATATAAATAATGCAAAAGGCATGAAATAAAACAAGTTTATTATCTAAGAGAAAAATATGCCCAAATAGTTGTTTCTCATCATTTATCTTGGATACCTTTAAGCTTTCCAGTATGGAAAATGATCTAATATGGTTTCTAATCACGTGAGGAAAATTCTTTAGTGGCCACATATCACAGGCTCAGTCTTGAAGGCAGTAAAGAAAATTAGCATTTATCTAGGCTAAGCAGTCCACCTGATGCAAACAAATAGCCTTTTCTCTAAGGTACACATGCATTTTATGTGCAACCCAAATAAGCTTAACTAATTTTTGAAAACTGTTTTGATGATCTTGTGATAACTAGTTTTTCCAAACAAGGTGACTATGGCCATATGTGAAGTTTATACACTCATATAAAGAGGTAGTCTCTAGGAGTGGAGACAAACAAACACCGCCAACGGAATTTTCCCTCTAAGTCCTTTTTTTATATATATATAATTTTTTTTAATTGATTTTGTACAGAGAGGAAGGGAGAGAGATAGAGAGTTAGAAACATTGATGAGAGAGAGTCATCGATCAGCTGCCTCCTGCACACCCCCTACTGGGGTTTTGCCCGTAACCAAGGTAGTACATGCCCCTGACCCGAATCAAACCTGGGACCCTTCAGTCCCCAAGCCGACGCTCTATCCATTGAGCCAAACCGGTCTCAGCCCTCTAAGTCCTTTTAAGGTGATCACTCTCAGTGCCTTGACAGGGGGCTCACCCCAAGGGATGCTCCACAGGAGTTTGTGAATGAGTGAGCCCGGGAAGGCTGTGTGCACAGGTCCACCTTCCCACTCTCACTGTGTGCAGGGAGCTCCTTCGCCATCTCCTCATCTCCCACAGCCAGAGCAGTGCATCTAAGCTCTCTCCCTGATACCAGCCTATCTCACCATTCCTGTCTTCATTCCCTCCCTGGTCCTCTTTCTTCTGACGCCTTTCCTCAACACCAGAACATAATAGCCTAAGAGAAATGGCAAATGTTTGAGGGCTTAGAAGAAAAAAAAAAATCTTCCAGGCTTCTTTTAACCTTTGGGCCACAGTGTGAGTAATAGTAGCCTTGTTCTCGCCCTCATCGATTTTGAGCCTGGTCTCAAGACAACTCTAAAATAAAGCAAACACCAGGAAGAAAGGAAAGGCTGCCATCCAAGTGGCACAGAGAGAAGTGTATGCTGGAATCAGCATTAATTTCTGCAGTAATCCATTCGCCAGCACTTGTGTTCAGCACAATTATCGTGCTAAGCTAAGCAGAGCAGAGGACTCCACTCCTGTAAGAAGATGAGATGCTCAGAGAAAGAGAGGACTGGAGATATTTAAAGGAGATTTGTTTCTTACATGGCTTTAATTCGAAATCCTTTCATTCTGAAGAGGTCTGGAGATGGAGATAGAGCAGATGAAAGCAGTATCCTGTTACGGATTCAGCCGTGCATCCCACTTATTTGAAAGGCTTAGTCAGCGCACTCAGGAACAAAATGGGAGGCATCTCGAGGCAGTGCTTACTTGTCAGCTACAAGATCAATAAAATGCAGGTGCCCTTCTTTGCCACACTCCATAGGATGAGTTTGCAGAGTGAGGACTTCACTTGGAAGCTGTTTTATTCACAAGGACTTGGCAAAAGTAGGGAAGCGCTCTGCGGTGGGCACATGAGGCTTGGCCCCAGCCGGTCCAGCTGCTCTCCCTGCTCCACCTGCCGGGTGACATCACGCACTCGCTCAGTCTGTGTGCACAGCAGAGCAGCAGGGCCTCCGGTCAGAAGGTATTTCCAGGCCACGCAGATGATTCAGGCAGCGCAGTTATTTTAACTGGTTATATAAACGATGCCTTAAAACCTCTGGTAATCAGTGTTGATTGGAATCCTTAAATTAGGATTGTTTTCAGATCTGACAGAAGCAAGCATGATAGCAAAGATGCACAAAAGCAAATCTAATGATCAGAAATGGTAACTCCTGTATCCTCCTGCCATATTTGGTGCCGATCAGATTGCCACGGGGCCCACTCTGCAGATAACAGTAGGCAATTTCAGAAACACCTGCTGGCTGAGTGGCAGCCTTTTGAAAGAAGTAACCCACTGGACTGTCAGTTTGTTTTTCATTACAAAGAGATGTCTTTCCTCCACTCAGCATATGCATGATTTCTAAAGGCATCTATATCCATTTACTCTTGAGAAAATAAGGGAAATGATATTTTTAATTTTTAAAATGAACTAGAGGCCTGGTGCACTAAATGCGTGCACTTGGGGGAGGTCCCTCAGCTCAGCCTCGCAGTTCTGGAGCCCTCGGGAGATGGCTTAGACCCACTCCTATCGTGGAGGTGGGAGAAGCTCCCACCACTACCCCTGTGCTCGCCAGCCATGAGCCTAGCTTCTGGCTGAGTGGCACTCCTCCTGTGGGAGCACACTGACCACAAGGGGGCAGCTCCTGTGCTGAGTGTCTGCCCCCTGGTGGTCAGTGTACATTATAGCAACTGGTTTCACCAATTGGTCAATTTGCATATTAGCCTTTTATTATATAGGATTACACATATAGAGTATAACAATGTTAGCTGAAACTTTTACTGTTTAATTACCTTTCATATTTATTTCATAATTAAATTTCCTCTATAAGTATTTATTAGGTGTCTGCTAGGATCAAGTCTTGCTGCTAGGTACTATGAGGGATGCAATTCCTGACTACTAAGGGGCTCCCCATTTTATGGGGCAACATATGGACACACATGATACATATGGGGCAGGGAAATTCTGGGTATGGTTTGAGCAAAGAAGCAGGTTTTCACTTTTCAGTTCTGTTGCTGCAGCCTGGTTGATGTGACTGTAGCCCACCAGGTTCAGCATGGCAATAGCAGGTGGGACAAAAACAGGTCATTCCAGAATCAGCTTGTGAAGAATTACTGAACTCTTTGCTTTATCAATTGATATTATTTAATGTTTATGAAGCAGAGCATTTTGGCTTAAATTCCATACTCACCTTTTATGAGTTTAACTTTCCTCCTCACAAATGTCCTCATTTATTATATAGGCACAATAACTTTTATCCTTCAAATATTATTTTGATATGTGAGGAATTACATGTACATACTGTTTTCAAACTTCAGAATGCTCATGTAATATTCAGTTCCCCATTATTTCATACCCTTCCCTCCTTTATTTGATAGCGGTGGCAACTACAGCTCCATATTATCTTTCTTTTAAGCATCTTATTGTTTGCTGCTTAAGGTCACTTAATCTTAAGTGTATGATCATTTGCATTCTGAATTGCAACTCCTTCAATTAGTTTTCATAACTGTTGACTTTAATAGGTCATGGAGGAGGTGGATAGCACAGGCAAAGGGAAATTGGATTTTGAACCTTTTATTATGATGACATCCATTTGATGTGGTCCAAACGATTAGTGAAGAAAAGCTGCTGTCCTGATAACTTTCCAGTGTGAAGTAATGAGAATTGGATTCGCTTATTAGTTTACTGTACAGGAAAAAAAATGCCCCAATGATGATATTCAGCACATGTTTCTTGAGCTCTTCCTGTGTACAAGACATTGTGAGCATTTAAGGAAGTAACAGTGTAAACAGCCAGCGCCTCCTCCATTGGAGCTAATGGCCAGGATCTCCTCTCCTCGGTGCTAAAGAGAAACATGCATGAGACTTTATAGACCCAAGCTCATTATTTTTTAACGATGTAAAGTTACCAAGGCAAAAACAATTTTTTTCCCTTTTATTTCCTCACAACTAGTGAATTAGGTGTTATCATAACCTCAATTTTTAAAATGAGGAAAATTGAGGAGCACTAACCAGTAAGGAAATAAGCTGATCCCTCACAGACCCCTGCCACATTCAAGACCCTCACCCCGCCTGCCATACTCAGGTTTCTTCGTTTGTATTTTACTGATTGGCAGCATGTAGGATATGTTGCAAATTCTTATTTTTTTTTTTTAAATCATGTGGAATTGAGAACTGAGTAAAGAAATATTTGTAAATTTGACATAACAACAAGACAGCTTATGTGAAACACTTTGTAAACTGTGAAGCCATATCTATTTGTATTTTTTGTTTGTTCGTTTGTTTGTTTGTTTGAATGAATGACTAGTGAGGACACAGCAAAGATTTAGAGTCCTATGGCTTTTGGTTTATATGATAATGCAACAGTTCACAGCCAATAAAGGGAGGTTGGTTGGTCAAGAGAACTGATAAAGTAGGCATTAAATAGTGTGGTTTGAGGACTAATCACTTTTTAAACTATTACAAAAAGGTGTCCAATTCACATAGGGTGTTTAGAAGTACACAACTAAATGGTACAGAGTTCTTTCTGAGGCTGTCATGCAGTCCAATTAATCAAAGCTGGCTCCCTGGGTCAGCCACTCTACTGACTGGCCTGCAATAAATGGCCTTCCTGCCTGCTGCATTTCTCCACCCAAACATTGCACAAACCAAGGACAAGGAAACTCGAGGTGCCCTTCATGGCAATATTCCTAAAAAGTCAGCCTCCTGAAGTTGTTTAAAATCAAAGTGTCATCATGAATGTCTCAGTACTTTCATGAAGTCTGTAAAAATCGTACAGCATGGAAACTAAAGTAAGAATCCAAAGGCATTTGAGTTTTCTACATTAATTATTTTGGAAAATGAAAATCAGATAATCTGTAACTCCTAGTACTGCAATTCTGAAAATGAATGACTTCTTGATTTAATGACTTCACAATGATATAGTGCACCTTCATGAAGTGCTAAGCAGCTCTAATTACACGTTTTATAAAAGATCTTAGTATCTAAATTTAACTTATCGAGTGATTGATTTATTAATCATTAGTCACAGGGAGTCAATTTTTGGTGTATTAATGTCATTTTACAAATAAGGTCTGATTAAGATGGTTGCTTATCCACATACCCTTGTCCTTTTTATAAACAGTGTTTCAAGGTTTTAAAGCAATGGGAGAAATGTTAGTGATGTGCTTAGAGCTACTTATTCTCTGCTCATGAGATAGAAAAAAGAGATGTTCCCAGTGGGAAACATCTTTGTAAATTTTAAAAATATGATATTCCAGCTGAAGATTTCTTTTCTTCATACTTTTAAACTCAAACTGATATATACTTTTAATAACAGACAAATGCTGGACCTTAATAGTAATTAAAATATATAAAATATGCTTGGTGGCCATCACTGACCAAGTTGGCTTTTATAGAGTGGCACTTAATAATGGCAGTGTGGTCCTTTAATATTTTCAGAAATTCTGAAAAATTATTGTATATTTTATAATAAGGTTATTATATTTATTATACAGATCTAATTTGGCAAAAGTTGAGTATATTGTATGAAATGTTAATGAAATTAAGAAAACAAGATGTTACCTTTGATTATTTACTAGAGGCCCAATGCACAAAAATTCGTGCAAGAATAGGCCTTTCTTCCCTCAGCTGCTGGCCCCAGCTTCCCGCAGGCACCCAGGACCCAGGCTGGCTTCCCTCCACCCTGGGAACATCAGGAAGGGCGTCTGGAAGATGTCCAGTCTAATTAGCATATTACCCTTTTATTATTATAGATAATATTACTTAATGAATTTCCAAAACTGAATTTAAATAAATGTATGTCCTAATGAAATATTATAAAAGTCAAGTATAGGTAATATAAATATATGTAAGTTTTAGATGGATTTAGGTCTATTCTGTTTTTAAAATTTAAACAAATTTGTTATCTGAGATTATACATTTGAGTATTTTATGCTTTAATCTTAGTATTTTAAATTTTTATTAGGAAATTCTCCTAAATTTATGTCACAAATTTAAAGAAAAATAAGAGAAGAGAAAATAGTTAAAATATAAGTTCAGAATCCCAATATGTAGTTGTGAATTTAGACATAAAAAATTAGAAATATAAGTATTTTAATATTTGATTTACTGAGTGGCATACATATGGTTGTGTATAAAGTCAGAGAGTTTTCCTGTTTTCTTTATAAAAACAATGTGTCAACGTGTTTTCTATTATTTATAACATAGCACAAGTTATTACTGTAATGTTTTTAAATGTTGACAGATTTACACATTGCTTATTTTTTTTTGTGAAATCACAACTGACACTAGTTATAAAAATGTAAGTTAAAAATTTATAGTAGTGTGAAACACTAAGTCAGTGTGAAAATAATTCTGATACAAACCTAGAGGAAGGCTAGGGAAAAAAACAATAGATCAACAGATATTTATTGAGAACTTATGATTTATGAGGCATGCTAGTCACTAGGAGTATAAAATATGAGATAGGCCTTTTAAGGGCATTATTCTTTTATTGGCATGATCACCAGCCAAAGGGTAATTGTACATAATGTAGTCATAACGCAGAAGGGAAATGTCTGTTCAGAAAAAGGAAGAAGAGAGTGCCCTGAGGAACAAGACATATTTCTTTCATGTAGTGATCTGTAGCCTCTGTAAAGTGTGTGTGGCCTAAGTGGTGCCATGATACAAATCAAAATCATTTTTAAAATATCTCTTATCAAATCTAACTACCGCATTTCAAATGTGGGTTATATCTAATAACATTCACCTTTCTTTCTGATTTGTTTCCAGAATGCTCGGGCCCATTGGGAATTGAAGGTGGAATCATATCAAATCAGCAAATCACAGCTTCATCGACCCACCGAGCTCTTTTTGGACTCCAGAAGTGGTACCCCTACTATGCTCGCCTTAATAAGAAGGGGCTTATAAATGCCTGGACAGCAGCAGAAAATGACAGATGGTCATGGATTCAGGTAACAGATGGGATGGGAGATGGAATGAGATTTCCTGCTAAAGAATGGCCAGAGTCACTTCAGAGAGAACGCCATGAGAGCCCAAAGTGGCTTTTCTTCATGGTCACAGAGGAAAAGACAGTTTACTTAATAGTCCAAATTGGCTGTCCACTCTGAAACTGTGAAAAACATTGATGAGGGTTAAAAATTTTAAATCTTTGGGTTATGAATTTCACTATTTAAGGTACATGTAAAAGAAAGGGTTTTTACCATAATTGAAGACGTTTTAATATATACTTTCATTTATTATCATCAACCAGCTATTTTTCAAAACAGGAGAACACAATGCTCGACTGAGTTAGTAAGCGATTTTCCAAAGATGGAATAGATGGTAGCAATTCCAGTTCCTTATATTAAATTCAGTTAAATGCTTTTTGGCCACTTAGCTGAAGTGAGACAGTAAATTACATATTAAGAGGACACAAAAGGTGCTCAAACCTGTGTTCTGTGAAAAGATTATTGCTCTGTTGGAGGCATTAATAATATCTAACAAGTCATTGATGAGTGCTAAATAGAAGGAAAATCCAGTACACAATGGAGTCAGAGAAATAGGTAATTAATTATCATGAAAAGCTTCTCGGGAAAGATAGATTTTGAGGCAGGCCTTAGAATAATGTCTTTCAATAGAGACTAGAAGCCAAGGGAATAGCATGATCAGAGAGGTCAGGTGAGAATCTGGGCAACATCACAAAGAAAATCATGATTTGTGTATAGGCTGCTGGAGGAATGTGTTTACATTTAGAGTGTGAGTTTAGTGTGCCTTAGCGTTGTTACATACTAAAAGCTTTAGCTTTATTTTTTTGGAATAAGAAGCTATTACAGAATTATGATTTATTTAGGTAGCTGATCTGTTTTATCTATTTACTACATATTTTGTGCCAAGGTAATTTTTAACATGGGACTCTTCGATGTGACATTATTAGGTGCAGTGTATAGGGGCTGCTTTACATGCAGTTGATAGGAAAGGAAATTAATTTATGGCCAAATAGCTTATTTTAGGAATAGGGCCATAATTTTCTTCAGATGATTTTTTTGTTCAGGTTTCTTGTGACATTTTACATATCCTGTATATGTTTATTTCATCCATATGACTCTACACGGTTACCTGATATATATTTTTTTGTTTTATGAATTTATATTTGCAGAAATTACTTCTTTTAATATATATATATATATATATATATATATATAGAGAGAGAGAGAGAGAGAGAGAGAGAGAGAGAGAGAGAGAGAGAGAGGATTTATATATATATAGTTGATTTTTATATATATAGTTGATTTTTTACAGAGAGGAAGAGAAAGGGATAAAGAGTTAGAAACTATGTTTCTCCATGAGAGAGAAACATCCATCAGTTGCCTCCTGCACACCCCCTACTGGGGATGTGCCCGCAACCAATGTACATGCCCTTGACTGGAATCGAACCTGTGACGCTTCAGTCCATAGGTTCAATGCTCTATCCACTGAGCCAAACTGGTCAGGGCCAGAAATTGATTCACATTATTTTTCTAATCTATAGCCACATGTGCAATGAGAATTCCAGATAAAAGAAATGGCACATCCATATAGTTTCAATCCCATTCTAATGAATAGCCAGCCCATCATAGTTTAAAATAGGCCTTCCCCACTCCCCAAAAGTGCTTGCATTCTATTTGCTAAAAATTAATCCAGAGACCATTTTTATTTGACTATTATGAAATGCATTAGTGAATTTAGTTCATGATAAAACTTTAGAAATTAAGATTTAGAACAGAAATTGCAGGACAATTGAATGATGGTATCACCAGTTTGCATCAAGGTTTCTGTTCAGCAGATTATGCTTGTGAACTTCAGTGACTGCCATGTTTTCAATAAACTATAAGTAACATGCTTTTCCAGTGGTTTCTCTGAGAAACTCTGCATTAAAATTTCTGACATTCTGATGTCTGATATTTCATTTTAGTTTTTTCCAGTTTGTTGCTTACTTACCACTAATACATCATTATGCCTTTCAAAGTATAAATGAATGTTTTTTAAGCCCATGATAATAGGTAGATAGATATAACCTAATCAACTTACATAGAATATTTAAATATTTATTTTACTTTTTTAAAATATATTTTTTATTAATTTTTTTTTACAGAGAGGAAGAGAGAGGGATAGAGTTAGAAACATCAATGAGAGAGAATCATCGATCAGCTGCCTCTTGCACACCCCCTACTGGGGATGTGCCCACAACCAAGGTACATGCCCTTGACTGAAATCGAACCTGGGACCTTTCAGTTTGCATGCCAACGCTCTATCCACTGAGCCAAACTGGTTTCGGCATATTTATTTTACTTTTAAGAGCAATTTATTATAATTACTATTATTATAATTATTTTGCTATTAGTGTGCAGATTATAATGAAGTCTTAGAGAATAATAGTAAAAATAAATAAAAAGGGTTTCATATTGAATGAAGATATCTTGCAAGTAATGGGAAGAAAATTGAAAATTCACCATTGGTATTCATTAACTAGAGGCCTAGTGCAGGAATTCATGCATGGGTGGAGTCCCTCTGCCTGACTGGGGGTTAGAGTCCATTGGGACTGGCCAGCTGTGGGGAGGATCGCAGAAGGTTGGCTGTGGGAGCTTACTGACCACCAGAGGGCAGCTCCTGCATTGAGCAGTTGCTCTTTGGTGGTCATCATAGTGGAACACTGCCCTTTGGTGCATATCATAGCTACCTGCTGTTCATCCAATCATCTGGTCCTAACAGTTGCTTAGGCTTTTATATATATAGATATTTGTGATTGTGTTCAGAATATATATTATGTATTGTATTATTTAATAACTTACTGTCTAAGTTTTTTAAAAAAATATAAAAGGTTATCCCTTAAAAATCATATTTAAGGGGCTCTGGGAAGACAGATCATGTGCCAACTTTTCTGTGTTGAACATTATTAATTTTCTTGTCATTTAATTTTTAATCAGTCCTTCAAATGAAACATTCAAGCACTTTGCTTAAACTCACTTAAAAGGAGCATAGTATTCTCTTAGTTTTTCAGGTGAATGACTCACATGCACTAATTAGTATTCAAATCCATTTTATTCCTTGTCTTGATGAATAAAAATTAAAATTACCATTTTAATTTTAACACACTCAAAAAGCAATCATTGATGGCACCTTAATATTCATAGTTGGTTCTGGATGTAAAGGATTGATCTAGTGAATAAAGTAAAACTGAAATATGGTATTATGTTCAAGTTTTTTTTCTAATCTTTATTTCCCTAAATGATTTTTTCCAATGAATAAATTGCCACCTTAAACACTAACTGGTTCATTAGAATATCAATTTCTCTTTCTGACTGACATGTTAGAAATAGCAACTTTGCACAATTATGGAAATACTAGAGGCCTGGTGTACAAAACTTGTGCACTTGGGGTGAGGGGGTAATCCCTCAGCCTGGATTGTGAGAGGGAACATGCCAAGCCGAGGGACCCCACCAGTGCACGATCAAGGCCAGGGAGGGATGATGGAGGTTTGGCAGCTGGGGAGGGACCACAGGAGGGCTCCAAGGTGTGTCCAGCCCATCTCACTCAGTCCTGATTGGCCGGAACCCAGCAGCAAGCCAACCTACCAGTTGGAGCTTCTACCCCTGGTTGTCAGTGCACATCATAATGAGCAGTTGAATTGCCTTAGCATATCATTAGCATATTATTCTTTGATTAATTGAATGGCCAACCAACCAGAGACTTAGCATTTTAGACTTTTATTATATAGGATGTCTTGGGTTAGCTCATATATAAATGCAAAAACTTATTTATACCTTCTGGGTACTTGGCTACCTGACTTAGGTGAGTCAGGATGACTATTTGTTTATTTTGAAAGATAATTATTTCTGTTATTTTTCTTTTTTATAGCTACATGTATTAAAATACTATATGCTTAAAATTTTCTGAAGTAATTGGGTTTTAATGTATTTCCAGTTTCATTTTTTATTATTTCAACAAACATGTACTGAACAAATATCTCCACTGTGTTCTACTAGGCACTGTAGAAAAGACAATACTTGCCTTCAAAATGCTCTCAAGATATAGAAAAGCAGTCCTGGCTGGTGTGGTTCCGTTGAATAGGTGTCATTTGTGTATGGAAAGGTTGCCAGTTTGACTCCAAGCCAAGGCACATGCCGGGTTGCAGACTTGACCCTTAGTCGTGTGTGTGTGTGTGTGTGTGTGTGTGTGTGTGTGTGTGTGTGTGTGCAGGAAGCAGTGGTTAGATGTTTCCCTCTCACATGGATGTTTTTCTCTCTCTCTCTTTCACCTTCTCTCTGAAAAATCAATAAAAATACATTTTTTAAAAGATATAGAAAAGCAAGTGAGGTAAATATAACCACAAACTTTTGTGACCTCATCTCTTACATCATCTCCTAGCCATTTTGTTTGCACAAATGGCCTACTTTTAGTAGAACTTTTGTTAAACTAAAAACTAGTTGAACATAATATATAGAATATGAAAGGAGAGAAATCCCCATTACACTATGTATGTATGTATTACATAGCTATCTCATTACCTGCGAATCAATTTGATGTGTGTACCTAGGCAAAGCCATAATTTTCCTTTGAAAGATAATTTACCAGTATTTTCAATACTAGTATTTTATCACTGGGAAAAATTGGTTTTGATCTTTCTCTTTTAATAACTTATTACCCTTTTTAGAAACTGTGAATATGATCTTAATATGTCCCTTTTCCATATGCCAGAGTCTGTGGGGAAGAGATACTCGTTTCTCGAGCTTGAATGTGCACAGAAGTCACATGGCTCACTGGGTGAAAAGAGAAGCATGTACATTGCCCCACAGATCTCCTGCAGGTCGTCCCTGGACTGCACTGTAACAATGTGTTTCCTCAGCTCATAAACCCTGGATTTGTACTGCTCGAGCTACATTCAAACATCAACCAATGAAATTTAAAAACTCTTTTGCTTGATGATGTGGCACTTTGTGGTTGAAATTGCAGGTAGGGATAACCTCACAAGTAGGAGGAAAGGAAAGAACAGTGAAGAAAAATGAGGAAGGATAGTGGGAAATATGTGACCCAGAAAATCTCTAAACCGTAGGAAGGCAGAACCATGTTCTATAGCTTGGTCAGAAGTGCATCCACTTTTAGTAGCAATTCATAAGTAAGTAGTCCATTGTACAATTTATAAGTATTTTCAACTGTTAATATTCCCAAATGGCTATTTTATTCTTTATTGTTAGAAAATTTAAAATATCTCAAAGCAAGACCATCTGACTTTTGCATTTGTAAACAAATTAATAGTGTAGAAAACATGGGCCCAGAAAAGAATTATGCAAGTGCAAATTATGTTACAAATTTACATCCTGTAGTACAAATTCCATAAATAGTTGGTGGTTGTTTTTTCCCCCCTAAAACTTTGTGAACAGTAGAATTCAAAATGGTGTAAAAAGTATAGTAACATTTATTTCACTGAAAAGTCTGTATATAATAACTGTGAAAAGTTATTTTGTTCTTATAGACACTTGGAGTTCCTTGAGACACAGAAACAATTTTAAAAAACGCCAGACTTAAGAAGTAGATTTTGTTTTTCAGGTTGTTTCTAGTTATAGAGCCCAAATTACATATGTATGTGTATTGTATATGCATACACGTATGTATGGGTTCTAATCTATCTTTACTGCTTCTTCATTCAAGCAGAAAATATTTTAGCCTTTTTTTCCCCCTGGAAAAAAAAAGCTACATTTCCCTTTCAACTCCCATCCTTTTTAAACACCTCTTTAAGCCAATTACCTTGGGACATTAATATATTGCTTTTCTAATTATATCTTTAAAAAACAAAACAAACCCATAATAATCCTGAATGGAAAACTACTGTTTTAAGTTGTTTGTTAGAAATAAGCTTTCTTGCATAGGCAGGTGTGTTTAAAAAAGGTGTCAGTTTTTTGTTTTAAAAGCAAGTCACTTAACATTAAGTAAAGATGACTTCTTGCCTCTGTACAAAAAGAATATATTTAGTCTCTAATTATTTGGTCATTTATCACCTTCATACTAACATAGCAGCTTTAAAGGATGTGTTTGTGAGCTTAACTTCAGATTCTATGAGCTATGGAATATATGATTAAGCATGTAATGATTATTCTCTAATTTAAAACAAGCTGTACAAGTAATCTCTTCTCTTTCCTCTAAGCTGCTTCCTCTGACTTCCAGCACCTGAGGCCTCATTGGCCTGGATTTCTTGCTGATCCTCCAATTCATCTGGCTGTTTGCTGCTCCTGTGCTTTAGGCATATACAGTACACTTTAAGGTTCATCTATGGGGACCATCTACCAGCCTTCTTTAAATTCCGCTCTTTTATCCCCTTCTCTATAACATGATTCCTGGAATTCCTGTTTTTTACCTCCAAAGATGGAAGTGACTACAGTGTCCTTTTTCTCCATTCTGCCAGCTATTTATTTATTTTAATCATAGTAACTAACATACCTTTTCAGTTACAATTTACCTTTCTCTTTCTTGTCCTTTACCCACTTGAGCATAGGAATTACATCTGATTTGAATGGATTTCCATAGCACATTGAATTTAAAAAATGCAATAGGTACAGATTGTTGAATAATAGAAGAAGAGAGACTATTGAACAAAACAAGTGTTGGAGAGGTAATCTTTATTTTCACATAGTCCGTGTACTGCACTGAGTAGTACTGAAAATGCCCAAACAATTCAATTCACTGTATTCAGCTATTATATACTTACTAGGGGCCCTGTGCATAAAATTTGTACACATTAAAAGGGAATTAATTAGAGGAAATATTTTAATATTGCTATTTGCCCTTTATAATACAATTGTCAGAGATGAAAGAAAATTAGTAAGATGTATATGAAAACCTTCCTCCTGTCAGAATCTGGGATGCACCACAGGACCTAGAATCAAGTCCCTGCCCACCAACCACACATGCTTCAAAAATGCAGGAGACCCAGACCCAGCCAACCCCACCCTGTCAAGCTCATCTGGGGGTGTGGGGGAGGGCACAGCCTCAGGTCCCCCGGCTCAGCACCAGGTGGGGGGCGCAGTCTCAGGTCCCTGTCAAGCCCACACAGTGGAGAGCACGACCTGAGGTCACTTGCCCTGGCCAGGCGCCATACAGATTCAGGTTCCTGCTATTCAGTTGTGATGTTATGGTGTCACAGCTAATTTGCATATTCCTCTATTATATACATAGATAATTGGGTTGTGCCATCTAAGCACCATGCCACTGCTATCATATGTGGTACATCTCCCCACAATACAGAGATTGCCTTATCCATCTGGGCAGCAGGAGGATCACACTTTCTGCAAATCTGAACAGCCTATACTTTCCTCTGTAATCAATGCGAACCACTTAATAGGCAACATTAATTGGGCATGGGTGATATTTGTAAGGTGTTTGCCCAGAGGTCTGCTAACTAAGTCCTGAGTACCAAACCCCAAAATATTCATCTTCTTCATTTATGCTGTGTTCCTGAAATGTTAAAAATTAAGTTTGTTACCTTCCTGCATATTTTTATGAATTTGTTATCATAATTACACTATCATTGTTTGAAATGTTTGTTATAATTATTCATAAAATATAAAATATAAAGAGTTACAAGGAATAACTTTAACATGATTTTTACTATTAAACTCTTAGTAGATAACTCAGTAAAACACCCTATATGAAAGACTTTTTTTAAAATCATATTTGCTATGTATTTTGGCCATGAGAAAAACATTTTTAATTTAACTTCTTTATTAACAAATGTTGAGACTTGAAATGCCTTGTGTTTCATTTTCATGAATTACCAGGGTTATCTTTTAGCTTACCATACTGGTGGAGTGAAGTGACCATAATCTGAATTGATTGAAAGTAACCAGTCACCAGTGTCGTGGAAAAAAAATTAAACATTCAGAGTTCAGAATCTTTACTTTCATAATCTACTTTGATCAAAGTCATAGTTCCCTCTTCAAATCTCTTCACATGACTATCCAAACAGCCTCCGGGCTATACTATATTCCAATATGGCACTTAGGACTAAAGGAGATAGTACACTGATTTCCTATCATTTTTCAGAGTTTCTTATAGTAACTTTTCCTATATTATTAAAAGCACTCCTCAGTATTCCTGTGACTGTGAATTCAGCTTCAACCAAAGGTGCTGAACCGGCTTATGAGATCGGCCCTATAAAGAAATGCTGCTTATGAATTAGTCTGCCAGCCACTGCCCCAATGCAACAATTCATCCTAATATGACTGCAGGGGTATCTCCCGCACCGCATGTCCTGAGTCCCTAGGGGTGAGAAATGCAGGGAAGCGGGGGGGGGGGGGGGGGGGGGAAAGTGAGTCTGAGCTAAAGGTTTGATTGTACCTTCATGTTGATCTTCTGGGAACTAGTTGGGTTACTATTTGGATTGGGCTGAAGGAATCTCTTATTTCCACTGTAGACACTGAGTGAACTTGTTCTGCTCAAACACATCAGTGAAAACCTCCTTGTGTTGAAATTGTGACCAAGTACCAAGCCACCTGGCCTGGTTCTGAAAGCTTTATTTTCTTGAGACAGTAATTAATTGGAAACCCTTTCCATTTGGGAGCGTTTGTTATTGTTGTTTAAAATTAGCTGACAAGTTATCTTGGTAATTAGTAAAAGTTACTATATTCACGTATATGTATGTTACAAATGAATCTCATTCTCCATAGTATTATATATTAGTGTGAAGATGCTTTTAACAGCTATCACTATGTGTTATTTCTAGTGTTTTACATGTATTAATTCCATAATTTCATGTAATTGGTATTATGATAACTCTAATTATTCAGATGGGGAAATCTAGGCACAGAAAGAAAAGATGTCCAAATCTAGTAAACTAGTAATTTGCACAGTTGAGATTCAAATGCAGGCATCTTGTGTGAGAGTCCAGCTCTAAACTACTGGTAGCCTCTATACTGTCCATTTTTTTAAAATTTTAAATTCTTTATTGTTGAAAGTATTGCATATGTCTCCTTTTCCCCATTGACCTCTCCCCAGCTGCTCCCACCTCTCAGCACATGCCCTCACCCCCCTGGTGTCTGTGTTCATGGTTTAGGCTTATATACATGTATACAAGTCCTTTTGTTGATCTCCGCCCCTTACCCACACCCTCCCCTACCTTCCCTCTGAAGTTTGATGGTCAGTTCTATGCTTCTATGGCTGTGGATCTATTTTTGTTCATCAGTTTATATTGTTCATTATATTTCACAAATGAGTAATATCATATGATATTTATCTTTTCTGGCTGGCTTATTTTGCTTAGCATAATGCTCTCCAGGTTTATCCATGCTGTTGCAAAAGAAGAGTTCCTTCTTTTTTATAGCAATAAAGTTTTCTATTGTGTAGATGTACCACAATTTTCTAATCCACTCACCTGCTGATGCCCATCAGCTGTGCTATCCTTTCTTTGAAAGCTCTTGGAAGTTCTTTTATACATTTGGGGGTGGTAGTTGGTATGATGAAGTCTTCGATTTTCATAAGGCTTTTAAGGTGCCTATCCTATCTGATAAAAAGTATATTTGCTCATAAGCAAGAGTTCACCTCTAGCCTGAGAGAGTGGTTCTCAAACTCAACTACATAAAAATTCCTGGAGAGCTTTTTAAATGTGGTCCCCATCCTTAGTTTCTGAATTAGTATGTCAGAGTTGGGACCAGGGGACTACAGGGTGAGCAGTCACCCCCAGTGGGTTTTGATATTGGTGGTGTTGAGAAAGAGTAGTAATCACTACCCTGGTGGAGACCTCAGTCTGGCGAGAGAGACGTACTTAATCATACCTGAGCCTTTCTCATTGTCAGAAGCAACTTAATTAAATAAATAAGATGTTGCAGAAGTGCATTTCACTCTTTAAAATGAGACGTCTGTGTGAAACATTTCAAACCAATGGAAGGCATCGAGTATTCACAAACCCAAGACCTAACTTCTTCAGCTGCTTTGGTGACATTTTAAACTTGTATGGGCATCTGCCTTAAGTGGGATCTCCCTTCCCCCATGAACTAGATATAGTGATTATTAATTGTTACCAAAGGATTTTTGTCTATAACATGAGGCCTTCAATAATTCACTTAATTAGTAAAAGGGTTGTAAAAATAACCATCTTCTTCTGAGACCAGGCTTTAAATATGGTTTATTGTGAAATCCTCAGCCAGGTCTTAGGAATATTTAAGGGATAAATACTTATTTTCTATTCAATATCAACATAATGAAAACATAAAAAAAGCCATTTACCTCTCCCCAGCTGCTCCCATCTCTCAGCATATACCCTCATCCCCCTAGTGTCTTTTACATTTTTTATTACATTTACATTTTAATTATTAAAGTTGAATTTAGCATATTCACCATTTCTGAGGACATTTTTCCTGACAGAGGAACTAAGAGAAAGAAAGTCATAAGGAAATGGAGGGAACTCCAGGTACATCAGGGGCTGGTCTTACTCTACTGAAAAGTTGGGTATTTATAACAGGAATGGGAAGGTAAAAATTTATGAGGATAAGGAGATACTAGAATATTGAATACATCAATGCTAGACAAAAGTGGCCCTTCATGGTTATTGAAGGGTTTTCAGCAGGGTATGGACACTGTCAGAACTAGAGTTTAAGAAGATAACATGTCATGTATATATTGTGACTAGCTCACAGAATACCCAGTGCTTATGAGGCATTTAGTAAAATGCTATTGGATGAGTATTGAGCTGAGTGCAGAAGGGAGTCAAGGAGCAGGCACACCAGTTAGGAGGCGTTTATTACTAACTGCCCGGAGGAGGACCCGGAATAGAATGGCAGCTGTTGAAATCAAAATAGAAAATAACATTGCAAGAGTGCCTGAGGGCGAAGCATTGACAACTGATTGAATTGTGTGTTAGCAGAGGGAAGGAGGGCAAAGCAAAATTAAATTTCAGGGTTTTGAGCTTGAGCATGGTTTTGGTACCATGAATAGAAAAATGTAAACCAGGGGAAATGATGAATTTATTTTGGGTTTTAATGTTTGGCTTCCTTGGAGGAAATCCTAATAAGTGTCCAGCAGAAAACTGGCAGAGTGGGTTTGCTCTTCTGCATAGAGTGGAAGTGGATTAGGCGGATACTACCACCAGGTGACACTTACATGCATGCTATTGGCCATTTGTGAGTCACATGGCCACACTGAGTGGAATGGTGTCAACTTCAAATTGAAATAGATATGTAGGGGTCAAATGGGAACTGCTAAATAGAGTATCTCCTCATCGTGGTGAATGTTTCTTTTTTTTAAAAAAAATATATTTTTATTGATTTCAGAGAGGAAGGGAGAAGGAGAGAGAGATAGAAACATCAATGATGAGAGAGAACCATTGATTGGCTGCGTCCTGCACACCCCCTACTGGGGATTGAGCCCACAACCTGGGCATGTGTCTGACCAGGAATCGAACTGTGACCTCTTGGTTCATAGGTAGATGCACAACCAGTGAGCCCTGCCGACTAGGCTGAGTGCTCCTTTTATTTCCGTTTCCATTCCCATCAGAATAGTTTTTAAGGCAATAGCTTATCTGGAAACACCATTGTGCAGGATGCTTAGGAAGGAAAGAATTGAACTTTGAACTTCTGAACAAGTCCTGTCTGCATTAACACCTTTATCAGAACATTTTATTTTTGTAGCATAGACTGGTTACATTTTCTCCATTTATTATTTTGTTGTTGTTTTATTTCAGAGAAAGAGGAAGTGAGAAAGGGATGGGAGGAAGGGAGAGAAAGAGGGAGGGAGGGAAGAATAAAGGGAGGGAGAGAGAGGGAGATCCATTTGTAGTTCCAGTGATTTATGCATTCATTGGTTGATTCTTTTATGTGCCCTGACCAGGGATCAAACCCACAACCTTGGCATATCAGAATGACACTCTAAGCAACTGAGCTACCCAGCAAGGACTCTATATATTTGTTCTTAATGCTCTTATTGCTGCAACTGCTGCTGTTTTATCCAGAATAGATATATTTCATTAAAATACTAGCTGTTTCAGCTTAAGATGGGTGCACTTAGTATAGATTGGTTTATTTTGTTCTGATTTTGGTTCTTGAAAAAAAATGATAAAGGTTTCCTACCACCACCACCCCCAAATGGGCTCTCACATTTTGTCTTCTATTAAATATTTAAAGCTGCAATAGCTTTGAAGTATTTCTTCTCTGAGTTCATGATACATAGGCTATATTTTTATTTTTCAGATTTAAAAATATTATCTTAAACTGATGTCTCGTTTGTTTGTTACCATCATTAGTGCTGTTAAAGAATAGAGTGCTGAATTTCAGAAGTAGATGTGATTTTTCTTTATATCTCAGTTTTCCTAGCAAGAATGCAACCTAAACCAGTAATTTTACATAAAGATAGCTTTTAGGAAGCTCTTAAGCTTATGATTATCTTGAAAAACAAAAAGCAAATAAGACTTTTTAATATTGCCAGTGGATCTTAGCTCTTCCTTTCTTAGGAGCATTATCCCAGAGATGGAAAGTGTGCATAACGTTGAAAGAAGAGTACATTATCTAATACTTTTTAGAATGTTTTTCTTAGTTTCAAATCTGCCGTAGATGAAGTAGTACTTACTGAGCAGTTACTATTTGCAGAGAGCTATTTGGGCAATAGACGTGTTTTCTGTGCCCAGGTGGGGCTTGTTTAAGTAAAGAAAACACGTTAAACTATCTTAGGTGGAACACTTCTACTTTATTGTGTGGACATGTGGGTGGGGGGAAAGCTGTTTGATTTAATTCCGTGAACTTGGAGTCCATCACCATGTGCTATGGTAAGGCACAGCATTTATGCTGTGAGTTCTAGTTGGACCTTCTGCTCCCTTCTGCTTCTTCGGGCTTAAGAACAAACAAACAAACAAACAAACAAACAAAAAGCATCTTTCAAAATGACATCTGACTCCATCCAAGTTGATCTATTCACTATTCCTTTTAAACATATTCATCGAGCATTTTGATGTGCCAATTGCTGTTCTAGATGCCACATTCTCAAGGAAACCTTTCCTGACTTCACCCCACACCTTTATAGCTGCTTCTTATTTCCTTGTCTGGCTTTTCTAATGGGTTAACATAAAGACTACGTAGGAGATTATTTTAATAGGAAAGCTGTGTAAGGTAGCTTACTTAGTATTCTCACCAACCACAAAGACTAAACAGGTAATAAATATGAACAGATGTGCTTCATAATTCTTTTGGTATCCCCAAAAGGCTGTTATTTCCTCATTCTGTATTTCCTCAATTAATATTTATTAAATGAATAGCATGAAAATAAATAGTAAACCACATTATTTATACATCTAATACAAGTAAAATGAATTTGCATAAGCTGTGAAGCAATACAGTGATTAAGATTAATAGTTCTGGGTTCAACTGGCCACTGTCTCTTGAATGGCAGTACTGAACCATTCTAAGACATTGATTTTCAACTGGTGTGCTGCAGGAGACACACTGCTGTGCCACAGCATTTTGAAAACATGCAATGCCTGCCTGTTACTCAGGGACACTGACCTCTTTTCCCTTAGATTGTCAAATAAAATAATGACAGCAGCCAGCACAATAATAGCATTTAGTGTGAATGCCCTTTCTTGATCCATAAATACATAGGTCATATAATAGAATTGCATATTATTGGTCATGTTGCATAATAAGTTTGTGTCTGACTGGTTAATTATTGGTACCAGAAAACCTTATATACAAGTACTGGAACCTGATTACTTTAAAAAAGTCACTTTGGAGGAAAAAATGTAGGTAATTACTATCATTAAGTTTTGTAAATCAAAATCATACTATTTTTTTCAGATCAGGAAACAATGTGTTGTTGTTCTTTTTTTTTTCTGGTGTGCTGCAGAATTTTACTAAGTAGTTTGTGTGTGCTATGAGATGAGAATGGTTGAACATCACTACTCTAAGATATAACTTATTTAGATATAAAGTGGCAAAAAAAGAAAGAGTGGCTTCTTAGGATTGTTGTGAAGACTACATTATAGGTGTTTAGTCACATATTGGTCATACAACTAGTGATTAATAAATTTTACATTTTTACTCATTCAACAAATATATATTGAGAGTTATAGCCAAGATTTTTAACTGTCTCAAAACAGCCTTTCCTCCTATTGTCATAGCAAGATGATTATTAGCTAAGCATGTTTTTAACCTCAGACATAATTTTATTCCTAATTGCTACCATATGGTCAACAAAATTATATATTCTATTTTCTTCCTTCTATATGTTAAATAATTTAAATGTTGCTATTCAAAATTGTTTGGTATGGTGAAACTATGTTTCTTTGAAAACATGAAAAATATTACTTTTCTACTTATTTAAGAAATAGATGTTGGACAAGAAGGGTATGTGGGGAGTAGATGTTTTTTATGGTTGGTTTTGGTCTTTGTGTGTTTTTCTTCTTACTTGTAAGGGAGCAAAGAGGACCAAAATGTCCCCATAATCTTCCCATGTTGGCCCATTCAAGAGACCAGAATTGTCCAATTTATTTCTTAAGGTTAATACAAAGAACAAGTGAAATAATCTATCATGTGTATAAAAGCAATTTGAAAAGGAAAATTAAGTAAAGTAATAGTCTAGCCTGGCAGAGTGGCTCAGTTGGTTGAAACCTTGTCCCTTACACCAAAAGGTTGTGGGTTCACTTCCAGTCAGGTTGTTAATGGTGGGGAGTCCTCCATGTCTCCACCTGTTACTGCTGGACGTGGGATTCTTGAGGCCCCCACAGGAGGAGGATGCATTGTAGGAAGCTTTGTTGATGATGGAATATTAAGGAAGTCTCCTTCCAGAGTTCGATCTCCTTCCGTTTCACCATGGAAATGTCCCACTTTGACTTCAGCAGGGGAGGGAATCAAAGCTAGTGCCCAGAGTCTTTGCTCCATATTAAAGTCCATTCCAGGCCAGCATCTGTAGCTTAGCTTGTGTTCCCGATGCAGGCCAGTGAATGTAGTTTGCATGGTGCCCACTTTCCCTTTGGTTTGATCCCCTTTCCTAGTGATATGCAGGGAATGTACCGGTAGTTCTTTGTGGGGTATAAAGTTGTAGCTTTCTAGTAAAGGTGACCACGTTTATAATGCCTGGTCTCCCTTTGCTTCCTTCCTATGGTTAATATTAGCTAGCTAGTTACAACAGTAACAAGGGCATATATGAGGCCACAGGTTCCATCCCTAGTCAGGGCACATATGGGAGGTAACCAATGATTTTCTCTCTCATATGGATCTCTCTCTCTCTCTCTCTCTCTCTCTCTCTCTCTCTCTCTCTCTCTCTCTGTCTCCCTCTGTCTCTCTTCCTCTCTTCTAGAAATCAATAAAAGCATACTTAGGTGAGGAATAAATTTAAAAAGAAATGTGAATTAAAGGATAATTTTGTTCTTTTTCTACATTTATATATGAAAAATAAATCTTTCCTCTTCCTTGGAAAGAATGGTAATGAGAGCAAACATGCACTGAATGTCTAAGGATGGTAGGCAGCATCACCTTTAACACTTGGGCCACCTGGGAGTGAGCATCTCATTACCGTTGTGTGGAAGAATGCATTTTTATTTACAAAGGATAAGGAACTCGCCCAAGGCCACGTTAGGAAGTACAGTGGCAACCCCAGGTTTCCAGCCTGGGTTTTCAGAAAACAAGCATCTTGCTTCTAAATGCAGGGATCTACTCCTTCCCTAAAAACACACACACAAACAAAAATCCAGAGCACTGCTGTCATTCTTTGAACTCTCCCTTGGTGGAGGAGGACCTTCTGAGTTTTAGTGGTCCTATGGCTGAGCAGCACCTAGAAAGGAGGGACCTGTCAGCACTCCCTAAAGACATGCAGCGCAGGACTCTCAATGTTGGACTCTTGCCTCTCATTGTTTCTCTCAAACGGGACAGGTCTAGTCCCAAATAAATGTTAGTTTGTTGTGAAAAAAAAACCTCTGACTTCAATTTTCAGGACTTGCTTGCTTGTAAAGGGATCCAAAACATTAAACCTGCTTAGAACATTGTACCATCCATATTTTATTCAAGATAATTAGATATTTAAGTTTATTACCCATAATTGCCATAAAATACAATGCAAATTACAAATTAATCCTTCCTATAAAAACACAAGGTGGAAGGGTGGAGATATATTACTTGCTTTTCTAGAGAGACTTCAGGGCAGATTGCAGTGAATCTTTTGTATCAGGTAACATTTTAAGAGACCTGGGGATTTCCTCCAGCATGTACCCAATTTTGGAGTCATATTAACAAACGTAGTTTAGATAATCTGGTTAGCCCGGTTAATAACATTCCTAGCAGCTGCCTTTAGGTATAAAGTAACAATTCAATAATGAGGACAAATAACCAAATACTATTTAGTTTATCTGTTTATGCAAAATTTGTGAATCCTGAAGTAAGGCTCTCAAAAAAAGCCATAAAATGTAGATCTGTTTTGTTATTTTTCAGAGCATATGCTGATATATTCTAATTTGACAATACAATTTCATTTCTGTAATATATTTATTTAATTTTACTTTTGAAACACAGATGTAGTAGGATTGTACATATATTAAAATAAAGCCAAAAGTACACAAAGAACATAGAAAGCTAAGTTATTACTTGGTAATAGCTATTGCATCTATGTCCCAGAGGTTTTAACTCCTTCTATTTAGCCCTCTTATTTCTCCCTTTGATTAATTCTTTCATATCCCACAATGCTGAGAAATAATATCCCAGAAAATATGCCACCTGTAGCACGAGAGTATATGTTTGCTTTGCAGACTCTTTTTTCTTTAGTCCATAAAAACGAAGAGTATTACACAATTCTGCTTCCCAGAACACCTTTTAAGTTTTTATTATGTGGCACTTGCTTCTGTCTTTATGTTTAATTGAACCCATGCCAGCATTTAAAATTTCAGGACACTTGCTGCCACTACCAATAATATCCTTATACATGTAAAGGTATAAAGTGTTCTAGCAAAATGTGGAAATCTTTCTGTTGTTATTTCCATGCTACAAATAATACAGAAAAATTAGATGCCACAGGAGCAAAATGCATTCGCCTCCTCCAGGTAACCCTTCACTGTCCCAGATAGAGATACAAGCATCAGGGAAACTCAGTTAAAGTGACTGCATTTCCCAATTTTACTCTTCTGAGGTGCTCAGGGCTGTTCTCAGTTACACTTAGAAGTCCAGTCAGTGAAATGAAGGAGCAGAGCAGAGCATTCAGGTGGAATCTAGAGTGAAACTTCACATTCCTAGGCCACCTTCTAAGAGGCATGCACCTACCCCGACATCTGTCTTTAAATTTTTCTAATTGAAAAAAACAACATTTTGAACACTTTTTTTTTTTGCTTGCTTGCTTTCTGTAGAAGGGGTTTGTGATGATTCTTTTGATATGCGCCCACTTCACATCCTCATAAGAACTATTGCTTGTAAAGTTTGCCACCTGTGGGATTTTAAGCAAGTCCGGATCCCTTGACCACAGCCTCTCACTTCTACTAGTGCATCAAGGGTTTCTTTGCTGTCAGGTAGCACCTCAGGCTTCTTTGAGAATAAAGATGCCTTATCTTTATTATTTTTAATGTATTTTAATTGGGGTTAACATTTCATGTGCTGACATCGTTTTCTGTTTTTATTACTCTTGTTTTGTATCGTCTATCTGTTCATGGTTTCTCTGTCTTTGTTCCCTCCTTCTTCTTCCCATTCCTCCCTCCCTCTTTCCTTCCTTCTTATTTCCATCTTTTTACTGGATGTATTCAAGTTGCCAGGTTTCCTACAATCAAGGACTCCTTTAATTCTTGTCCCAGCAGTACAAAGTAACCAAGAAAAAACACGAGAACAATATAAAATTCAGAACATATGAATTAAAATCTATATTTTAGGACTATAACAGCATACCTACGAAGGTTTTAGACTGCCTTAATATATACTTTTCCACCTAACTTAATATACAGGTTGAAGTCTTTAAACAGAATATCCACAGTTTAGTTTATTTCTGAATGTGAAGCTGTGAATATTGCAACGTGAAGAAACTTGGTTCACTGCAAGTGCCAGTAAAGGGCATATGAGTCCAATACAGGGAAAGCCCTAAGACACAGGTGGAAACTCAGAGGAAACTATTACACCAGGCCAGGGCCTTTGGAACAACCAACAGATTATACTCACGATGGTGTGCTGCTTCTGTTACATGCTGTTTAGTGAATGGAGTGTTTCACTTTGAATGGAAGTTTTACCAGGTGCAAGGAGTCAAGAAGTGATTAAAGATTTTGTTTATTCACATGTGCTATTTTCCCATCTTTTTCCAAAGCAGCAGTTAACTGAACACATGGCACAAGCTGACCAGCATTCAGATGAGTGGAGGACAATTAGAAACCCTCTTGTCTGGAGCTTCAGAACTAGTTAAGAAAAATCCATTAGAAGAAAGAAAAAAAAAAAGAATTTAAATTTTGTGTCAAAGTTCTTGGATGAACCACACCCATAAAGCGTTATGGATACTTCAGTTTTTGTTTCTTTGCTTACACATGCTGGTGAACTTATTCAAGAATAGAATCTAGAGATTAATTATTGTTTCCCAATATTATTAATTATTTTCTATAATGTGCCTTTTTGAGGTTTTTCAAGGTTTGTTTTTGTAGCAAAAACCTCTCCTTTCCCAGTCACATTTCAGAAATTATGTTTAATTAGACTACATGATTAAAACAACAAACACAGCCTGAGGAAAACAGGTTGGGGAACGAGCACAACTGACTCACGGTGAGTGCGCAGTGCATTTGGCAAAAACAAGGAGAGTGGGCCTCGCGGAGGAGAGCGCCAAGTGCCAGGGTGTGAAGAGCAGCAAGTGCGTTTTTCTGTTTTGTTTTGTTTTTTAATATGTATTTTTAATGATTTCGGAAGAAGGAAGAGGGAGAGAGAGATAGAAACATCAAGGATGAGAGAGAATAATTGATTGCCTTCTGCATGCTCCCTACTGGCGATTGAGCCCACAACCTGGGCATGAGCCCACAACCTGGGCATGTGCCCTGACCTGGAATCTAACTGTGACCTCCTGGTTCATAGGTCAACAGTCAGCCACTGAGCCATGCCAGGTGGGCACAGCAAGTGTGTCTAACAGGGAGAATGAAGAATTTTCATTGGTTAGGTTGTTGGTGATATGAAGGTTGCTTAAGAGAAATCCTATCAACTAGAAATTATAGCAACTAGGACCAGTCATATCAGCACTCTGAGCTGTGCAGCTGGTCTGACCTACTTCATTCTTTCTGAATCACCTCAAAGACCTTCTTCTGTGGACGCCTTCCTATTACCCACATCTCCACAGAAAATGGTAAAAGATGCATTTGCTAAAATACTTGCTATTAATTAGATAATGTGAAAGAACTGGGGAGTTTCCATACCCTGCCATTTTTAAGTAGAAGCTTTTGGCGATCATGTTTCCGTTGGTGTTCTTTTTGTTTGTTTGGGGTTTTTTTGTTGTTTTTTAACTCCGAAGTGACATCTTTGCAATCCAACTATTTAGATCCACCTGGGAAGCTCAAGTGACTTCTTGTATCACATGAAACAGATGCTTACCTACTTGTTTAGCCCGAGGCTTATTTGTACTGCCAGCTCCAACCAAAGCCCTTATAGGGGCTGTCTTCTCTGTGACTTGTAAAAGTATTTAAATGAGGTTGATTGTGAACAATATTGTGAATAGAAAAATCTCATTCACAAATTTAAAGATTTATTTAAATACTGTCAGCATAAAATCATCATTTGGAAATTTCAAATACCTATACTCATATATTTTCAGACCCTTTGTGTGAGGAAAAAACACTCATCAAGTGCATGTTTTGGGCATCATCACCAGAGGTAGAATGTTAGGATGTAAAATAAATTTCTGTTAAGATAAAAGTATCATGAAAAGTTACACCTTACAATTTTTAGGTACTTTCATTTTCTCTGACTACA
The DNA here is from genome assembly GCF_964339955.1 of Pipistrellus hanaki. Lineage (NCBI taxonomy): Eukaryota > Metazoa > Chordata > Mammalia > Chiroptera > Vespertilionidae > Pipistrellus > Pipistrellus hanaki. The sequence goes on along the minus strand of NC_140506.1, from coordinate 40,955,543 downwards.
CACTTTTAAAATAATAATTGTATTAAAAATACTGGTTTTATTCTCTAGAAGGATGGTCCTGGTGTTCAAGTGAAATATTCATTTATTGAAAAGGAAAGGTGATTCGTAGCTTGGTTGTTTTTTCTTTAAGAAATGTGTTTGTGTTATTGTTTTTTTTAATTTAAGCATGAACGTCTGTGCATATCTAATATACAATAATAGCAAATTCTTCAAGGCATATTTTTAGCAATTCCAGTAATATATATGTCAGTTTCATATTGTCTAGCATGTGCTTTTATTATTTAATCTTTTATGTAATACTTTTATTTTTTATATAAATACTAGAGGTCCAGTGCACTTCTAGTATTTATATAAAATACTAGTATTTACATAAAATACGGAGGGGGGTGGTCCTTCAGCCTGGGCTGCACCCTCTTGCAATCGGGGGCCTCTCTGGGGATGTCCAATGGCTAGTTTAGGCCTGATCCTGCAGGCAGTGGGACATCCCTCTCATAATCCTGGACTGCTGGCCTAACCACTGGCCTGCCTGTCTGCCTGATTGCCTTTAACCACTCTGCCTGCCTGATCACCCCTAACTGCTTCTGCCTACCAGCATGATCTCCCCTGAATGCCTCTGCCTGCCTGCCTACCTGCCTGATCAGCCCTAACCACTCTGCCTGCCTGCCTGATCACCCCTAACCACTTGCCTGCCTGCCTACCTGCCTGATTGCCCCTAACTGCCTCTGCCCCTGCCACTGCAGCTTCGTTGGAAGGATATCTGGCTGTCCGGTCTAATTAACATATTACATTCTTATTATTATAAATTAATAACTCTCCTTATTAAAAGAGAAAAATTAGTACATCAAAAGTCTCCATTCACTAATACTTAGTAGTCAATTTAAACAAATTGCCTGTGTTTTGGGCAAAGTATGGAAACATTAGTAGGCAATATGATTGCTATAGATTATCATTATTTAAGTGCTGCATATTTATGTAGTACTTTAATGTAATATGCTATCTAATCTTCAAATCTGCATTTTTATATAGCAACTCAAAAACCACTATTTGTGTGTGGGTCTCAATAATTATGAAAGAAATAACTACTGTTAGAGTTTAACATGATTTTCCTAAGAACAAGTTATGATCAGGCATTTATTTTTCTTACTAGTTGATCTTGCTAAATTAATTAAACTAGGAAACCATTAGACTGAGTTGTCTTCAGTGCTTTAGCAACCTACTTAAGCAAACCAAAACCTAAGCCTGTTTTGTCTCAAGGTTAAGAAATTAGAACCTAAGGACAATCTTAAGAGCCAACGAGGCTTATGGAAATAATTCAGCCACTTAAGCGATAGCCAATCAAGTAATGCCCTGGCTCTGCTTCCACCTCTTCTCTATCCAAGTCTCTTCCCTAGCTCCTGCTGTTGAGGCATTCCTACCCACTTTTAATTTGGTGCTGCCTCATTCAAATAGATTTTTGCTCAAATGAACTCTTAAAATTTCAATATTCTCCATTTTATATTTTCACAGCCTTCAATTGTCAAATGTTTCCCAGAGATTTTTAAAAAACTAAATCTTCCTCTTTCACTTCCCACATGTTACACATTTAAAACACACACACACACAAAAAAAAAAAAAAAAAAAAAAAAACAAAAAAAACAAGCTGAATGATTGTCTTTAATTAAATATAAGAAAGTATTTCTTTTTGCAAACTGTTTTTGTTAGCATTTTATGTTTGGAGGTATTTGGTTTTGTGGTTCCCCCCCCCCCCCCGTTTTTTTATATACTGACACCCTTGAATGCTTTACTTAAGCATATCATGACTTTCCTAACAAGCTTGAGGTAGAGAAAAATAATTAGCTATTCATAGAGCTACTCTTAAAGCTAATTGCTTGTTTAATGCTATCTTTTGTTTAAATTACAACCATAAATAACTTTAAGTATGTTATATATTTGAGGCCCTGAGCCTGTGTACTGGAGGGATCCCTCAGCCAAGCCTGATCCCTCTCACAGTCCGGGAGCCCTCTGGGGATGTCCCACTGATAGCATCCTGCAGAGGGAGGCCACAGCAGATCAGGGGAAGGTACCTCCCACCCCATCACCCAGCTGCCTGAGCCCTGGGCCTCACAGCTGGCAGCTGTGGAGGAGCCATGGTGCTGGACCAGCCCATGGTGCTGGCCTGCCTCTTCCCATCGGGCACCGGCCTGCCTCACACACTCTGCTTCACCACCCATGCCACTGGCCCTCGGCCCATGCAGCCTCTGTGGCTTTGTCCGGATGGATGTCCGCCCGGAAGACATCCTAATTAGCATATTACCCTTTTATTAGTGTAGATGTATATTTGAAATGCTTATGCACTGTGTGTTTTATACTAGGGAATGAAGCTCAGAAAATACTATTATATGTAGCACTACTATTGATATCACTGTAATTACTAGTTATTAATAATATAAAAGGAGCAAGGAGGAAGGAATGCAACAAAAGGAATGTAGATGAATACCCAGTAACGTTGGGGGGACTAGGGAAGGTACTTGACAGTTAATCAAACCTGGGGACACAGGTGGTTGGCCAAAATGTGTGTGGATACTGCCAAGTTTGCAAAACTTCGGGAATACCTAATCCCCTGAACAAAGGAACTCTTGCTCTTGTTGCTCTTGTTGTGCTTGAACCTTGGCTTGTGGGTTCTTCTGCTCCCACTTCTTTGCATTCGCCCTTCTGGCCCATAGCCATGTGAACCCCTGACACAATGGACTAATGGACTGCAGTGGGGAAACACAAGCTAAACCAGCCGGACACTGGACTGGACCAGGTTTCAACATGCAAGGAAACTCTGGACAAAGGCTCTGATTATAGGTCTACTGAGGCCCCAGATACACTTCTTCTATGGCTGGACTAATGGAAATAAGATTTTGGAAACCCAGGGGTATAATTCCATGAAAATAAAGCTTTCTACTATATGTCATCCTCCTATAGGGTCCTCCTGAAATTCTTATTCCAGCATTACCCCAATAACCCCATACCCCACAGGCAACCAGGACAGATGAGCTCCTCTCCTATCCTGTAACATTGGATGGCCATACATAAATGATTTTCCTGGAAAATAGAGGAATAAATGGAAGGAACCAATGATATCTTCCCCCAATAGGATATTATTTGCCAGCACTGATTTGAGGATGAGTTTCCTTATTTCATGGCCATGTTACTAATTTCCTACTTTCTTTCCCATTTTTATTCCCTTATAAAGACACCCAAACTACTAGAGTTGAGATGCAACATTTATTTCATCTTCAATGGGGTGATTTAGACAAGTTTATTTAGACAAATGGGATGTACATTATGTTATGTTGTACATGTGTGGTTTTAAATTTACATAAATGGTATTGTGTGTATTTCATCCTGTTCTTTTTCACACATTCTTATGTTTTAGATAACTATGTATAGATTCAGTTAATCACTTCTGACTCTTAGAAATCACTCCCTACATCGATTATTCAAGGATACACCCATCATGTACACACACATATACATTTTATATTTTTAAATCTCTAATCCTTTATGGATATTCACTTAATCTGCTCTTTTCCATTAACATTAAAAATCTTCACTAAATATGTATGTGGCCCTGGCTAGGTTCCCATTTGGTTAGAGCATTGTCCAGATACTCCAAGGTTGCAGGTTCAAGCTCTGTTCAAGGCACATACAAGAAGCAACCAATGAATGCATAAATAAATGGAGTAACTAATTGATGCTTCTCTCTCTCTCTCCCTTCCATTCTCTCTCTAAAACCAATCTATTTAAAAAATTAAAAGTATGTATGTGCATTCCTCATTGAGAAATTATGCAAAAGTTTTGTTTGTTTTTAAATATCCAGGAATAAGTTGCTTCATTTTACTAAGGACTAACAAACTGAAGTGAGTATACCAGTTTATACCCCTCCCCTCAGCAGAGGAATACTTCACCAATACTTGATATTATCTTATATTATTTGTTTTACCATTTTGACTGAAAATAGCTATCTTTTTTATTGCATTTACATGTGTTTAATAATTGGTGATTGTTTAGATATTGATCTTCCTTTTCTTGAATTGCCTTTTACTATCTTTCACTCCATTTTCTATTGGTTTCTTTATCTCTTTAGAGTGTGTGTGTGTGTGTGTGTGTGTGTGTGTGTAAAACCCTTCCCCTGTATATTTCAGACTAGTAGTTTCCAACAGAATATGCAGTTCATATATTTGTTGTGGAGGCAGGAGGCAGGGAGGTCCAAAGACTCATTCAGGAGGTTCACAGGTCAACACTGTTTTCATAAGAATTCTAAGAGTTTCTTTGCCATTTTTATTATGTTAACATTTGCACCAATGCCATAAAATAAAGGTTAGTAAAACTGTGGGTATCTAAGCACAAATCAAGACTATAGCACAAAACTGTACTAGTAGTTATGTATTACTTACCATCACATGCATGTTATAGTACAAAAAAAATCTAGTTTATTTAAGAATGTCCTTGATGAAGCACTAATGATTATTGTTTAAAAATGTCCTTGATGAAGCACTAATGATTATTGCTTCTCTTAAATGCCAACTCTCACTGTATATTTAATATTCAGCATGATAAAATGGAAATTACACATAAAACATTTCTGCTGAGTACTAAATATGATGATTATTTCAAGGGAGAGGACTTGGGAGATTCTGTGACTTAAGAGTTGACCTATCCTTTCCCTTTTTTACTATCATATTTAGTTCAAAGAACAGCAACAACTGACTATTCATACTTGAATATATGGCAGGTATTTTCTTGAAAATGAATAAAGTAACCTGCCATAATAAGGAAAATTGATGTTACTAATTGTTGCTAGTGATAACACTAGAAATGTCAAGTGAAAGTTAGAATTTCTTTGGAAAAACATAACCTTCAATGTGAGCTCTATAGTTGCAATGCTTAAAGACTTTTTTCTTATGACATTGGTGGTGATATTAATGAATGTGACTTTTTGATACCCTATATAATAAAAGCTTAATATGCTAAGTGTCCGGTCATCCAGTCATCCATTCAACCAATCAAAGCACAATATGCTAATGAGATGCTAAGGGTGTTCAACCATTCGCTAGGATGTGCACTTATCACCAGGGGGCAGATGATCCAACTTGTAGGTGAGCTTGCTGCTGGGGTCTGGCTAATCAGGACTGAGCAAGATGGCTGGACATGCCCTGGAGCTCTCCTGTGGTCCCTCCCTGGATGGCCAACTTCCTGTGTCCCTACCTGGCCCCGATCATGCACCCATGGGGGTCCCTCAACCTGGCCTATGCCAGTTCACAATCTGGGACTCCTCGGGGATGTCGTAGAGCTGGTTTCAGCCTGATCCGCAGGCCAGACTGAGGGACCCTACTCATGCATGAATTTGTGCACCAGGCCTCTAGTTATATAATAAAATCTGTCATCACTTAAAGAATCTGCGTAGCTCAGTGAACTTATATTTCTTAAATGCCCAATGAATAATGTTACAAAATCATGCATTGGTAAAAGATCTATACAAAGTGCAAGATAAATCATTGGATTTAAACTTAATGAATATGAAATGTTCACTGTTAACTTTACAAATTCCACATTGCATTTAAATTTTAAGTAACTATTACTTGTCAAGTTTTGAAGAAGAATATGCACACTTATCTGAATAGGTTGTTAAAATACTCCTTCCTTTTCCAACTCTGTGAAGCTGTGTTTTTTTAATATACTTCAGCCAAAAAATATTTCACAATAGATTGAATACAGAAGCAAATACGAGAACCTACTTGTCTTCTCTTAAGCCAGATAAAGAGATTTTCAACACTGTAAAAAAGTTCTTCTTAGTAAAGTTTTGGTTTTAAACAAAAGAATTAGTATTATATAAAAATAGAGTGTGTATGTTCGAATGTAATTGGCTTGTTATTGTTATTTTTCATTAAATAATAAATACTTCTAAAACCTTATAGAATATTATAGAATAAGATATTTAAATGTTTCAATTTGTTATTGGTGGAGAGGAAAACTTTACAACAATTCTTCTAGAACATAGAAGATTTTGTATATAGCATAAAGGCATTTTAAAAAGAATAACACAATTTTCAATAATTTCCAGATATAAAGAAAATATTTTTGTTTTATAATTCAATTATTATACATTAAGGGCCAAAATATGAAAAGACTATTAAAATTTTTATTACAGGGTTCTTACATCTACAGCAAACTATTGTTGGGTAATTTATAATGGGGATAAAATACCAGTTAGAAAAGTTTCTCTCCATGATGAAATGAAGAGAAAGCAACTATTTTATGAAAAACCCTCTATAATTTATAGTGGAGACAACTATGTAAAAATCTAGAAACTGAAGATACTTCTGTTTGTTTTTGGCTTTTGTCAATTTTATTGCCTTTAGCTTTCTTTTCTACTACTCAAAGTTCTCAAGGAGATTTTCATGTTTTATTTTAAGTAGAAATTTGTTGAAGCCTAAAGTATTTGAGACACATTTACAATTATGTTGACCTTAGAGTTTCATTGTAATGTCACTGAGGCTATTTTGACAAGGCAATATTACGTTTTCGGTTTACTAAGTCGCATCTTCATATCATACCAACCAGTGCTTGCTATACTTAATATTTTGGGGGCGCATTGCCCTTTTCAAAGTTTGTCCACAAATATTGCTTTACTTGAAAAAAGGTATTCAAGAAAGATTTAAGATTTTAAACCTAAACTTTATATATATATATATTTCATCTTTTAAAATTACAAGATTTTACTATATTTTTGTATTATTTTAAATATATACTAGTAAATAAAAATGTTCCATTTTCAAAGTGGATAGTGTCAATATTGTTATCCTGAAAGCAATGAGATAACCATTGATTTTCCTATTTCCTCAGATAAATTTACAAAGAAAAATGAGAGTTACTGGTGTAATTACCCAAGGAGCCAAGAGGATTGGAAGCCCAGAATATATAAAATCCTACAAAATTGCCTATAGTAATGATGGAAAGACTTGGACAATGTACAAAGTGAAAGGCACCAATGAAGACATGGTAAGAATGAGTTAACATAGTTAATGTAAAAGTCAAATTCCATTAGTAATCATTGCTTACCAAATGAATAATAGGTTTTCAGCAGAAGCTTTATGTTGTTGCAAATAAATTTATGGTATTTTAATAAATATCAGAATAGTGGACTGACAAGGTAAGGAGTTATTTCAAGTTATAAATGCACACCGGCTAACATTTAAGACTTTCACTGATTTTAATTGAGGATCTTATAATTACTTTATCACAAGGTCAACAATATTGGCATGATAATTTTTATTTTAATAATAATCAATTTTCAATTCCACTCTATTGCTTTGACAGATTAGCACTGTCCATAATGAAATAACTATAGTTCAAAATTGTTATTTGTAAATAAAAACATTATTTGAAAAGTAAAGCACACATATAGAAAAGATGTATGCTTTTATGTATTTCATATTGGGAGAAAAAATTTTATTTAGCAAAACAAAACTATTTTAGTAATCCATTTTTATTTATTGAGAGAGAGAGAGAGAGAGAGAGAGAGAGAGAGAGAGAGAGAGAGAGAAAGAAAGAAAGAAAGAAAGAAAGAAAGAAAGAAAGAAAGAAAGAAAGAAAGAAAGAAAGAAAAAACATCAATTTGTTGTTCCACTTACTTATGCATTCATTGGTTGATTCTTGCATGCCCCCTGGCCAGATATTGAACCTGTTACCTTGGCATATTGTGATGACACTCTAACCAATTGAGCTACCCAGCCAGGACTATAGAATAAAATATTTTAGAGAAAATAAATATTCAAGGTCTCTTTTGCTTTTTCCCAATTTTAATGAACTTTTATTATTTTTTTTAAATTTCACGACTTCAGCTCATTTTATTTAAAGACAAGTCATTAGACTAGACTTAACAAATTATAGTAATTTTCTTTAATTACCTTCTCAAATAAATTTAAATAAATTTATCTTTTTAACAGGTCATGTAAAATAACAATGAGGTTAAAAGCTTTTAAAATAACATGCTTAATCCTTAATTTTAGAAGGAAATAGTTTTTCCACATATATAAAGAATTATGAGTCTCCTATCCAATGATCTGGGACTGATTGGTAAAATGTAATCTTAGGAATCAGACCCTAAAGCATCGTAAGTCTGATCATAGCATTAGAGAGACTGAGTGAACAGGAAGCACAGGAAAGACTAGTTCCTAAAGAAAAAAAAGAAAAAAGAAAAAAGAATTATCTAAGCAGTAAAATGGACAGGCTAGATAAAGTTGAAAGGCTTAAGTGACCATTTTTCAAAGAAAGAGAGAAGCATTCCCCTGGTTCTGAAGGACTGACCTTAAAATTGACAATAACCTCATAATAGAGTAGAGGTTATAACTTAGGCTACATTGGTTAATAACATTAATTCATATTTTAGTTCTAGGCTTTATGTATTCAACTGATGGCACGGTGCTTCCTAAATGCTCCATATCCCCAAATTATTTAATTTTGGAAAGATTATGTTGGGTAGGATACAAGATCAATGTATAAAAATAGGTAAAGGAACTGTTACAATTAATAATTACAATTCTATATCCTCTCTTTACACAGGTGTTTCGTGGAAATGTTGATAACAACACACCCTATGCTAACTCTTTCACACCCCCCATAAAAGCTCAGTATGTAAGACTTTATCCCCAAGTTTGTCGAAGACACTGTACTTTGAGAATGGAACTTCTTGGATGTGAACTATCAGGTGAGTTCCATACTATCTATTTTAGTTTTTTCTTTAAAGAAAAAAAAAATTGGTGTATAGTCTACTAGTATAATTTTTCAACACCCATAGATATTCATTCCTGCTATAGCATATAAAGGGCATGGTTCAGTGATAAACTCGTGTGTGTGTGTGTGTGTGTGTGTGTGTGTGTGTGTGTGTGCGTGAGAGAGAGAGAGAGAGAGAGAGAGAGAGAGAGAGAGAGAGAGAGAGAGAGAGAGAGAATCTAAGATATGCTACATGAGACAACTAACGTAGAAGGAGCAGTGCATTTCTTTGAGTGGTCAATGAAAATACAACAAATTCTCAGTGAGAACTTTGTTTCTTTAAATGTCTCATTGTTTTTAGTATTGACTATGATTTATGTTTTGTGACAAAAGTTCAATAAAAACTGAAATCTACCCGACTTTGTAAATTACAGTTACATTTAGACTATATGGAATAGAAAAGTAAGCTTTAGCTCTGTCCATCTACTGTAAGAACTTGGCTTTTGGGATTTTTTTTTTAATGAAACATGTACATTTTATAATTTCTCCCAAGAAGACAATACTTCAATAACAAGATTGCTACTATAAACTCACTCTTGGACCATTCTTATCTACCATCCTGCCTATTGTATATACAGTGGTTATCCAACTCAAAGATAGCCCATCAAAGGACTCAGGTTAAATAATCCTTACCTTCCAGGAGCATCAGTATTGGAAAGATGAAGACTTGATGTGTAGGTCTCACAGTGATCCCATTTAATATAGCTAGATTCTGAACTAAACAGACAATTATGTCTAGGCATTTCACGGTGTTTCTTTTTGGTGGTTGTTCTTATTCTAGCATCAACATTTACATAAAATGTAATTGTTTTGTTTAAACAACTGTGTTTTGAAAAATGAAAAAAAAAATGAGTACCTCACTTTTTAGAATAACCTTCAAGAAATAAAGATTTTTTATCAAATGCACAATGATACTATTCAGTTAAACATAGGAGGACATGTGCGCTGGCCAGGTACTGTACACCAAAGCTTGCAGCTTCAATTCCCAGTCAGGGCACTTACCTAAGTTGCAGTCAACTGATCTGTATTTATCTCCCACATCTTTCTCTCTCTCTCTCTCTCCTCTCTCTCTCTCTCTCTCTCTCTCTCTCTCTCTCTCTCTCTCTCTTTTCTACCCCTTTCCTTTTCTCTCTAAAATCAATAAATATATCCTTGGGTGAAAGTTAAAAAATAAGAGGACACATCCCTAGAACAGAATAACTGGGAACTATTTATGTATTTCAAGAGGTTGTGTATTGGTTATAATGTATATTTTGTATTTATTTCCCTTCTTTGGTATATTTGTGATGTTGAGAAAAGGAATTATTTTTAAGCAAATAAAATTTACTATCAAAAAGCAATCAAACTTCTGCCCCACCAGTGTGTCTCAGCGGTTGAGCATTGATCCATGAATCAGGAGGTCACTGGTTCGATTCCTGGTCAGGACACCTGTCTGGGTTGTGGACCCAGTAAGGGGGTGTGCAGGAGGCATCCAATAGATAGATGTTTCTCTCTTGTCTATGTTTCTATTTCTATCCTTCTCACTTCCCCTCGCTCTAAAATCAATAAAAACATATTTTAAAAGAAGCAGAGACATTTAGCTAGATGAGTGAATTAGTTTTAAGAATCATATTTCATATTATGGATGGGTGTCTTTTATGAAGCAGCCAACATATGGTTTTAGTGCTGTTAATTATCCTAACAGGGATGTTTTCCTTATTTTCTTAATTCAAACCAGTTTACTGACTACCAGTAAATCTGAGCAGAATTGTTGTACAGTGTTTTTATTGCATGTCACTATATCACCACCGGCCGGTGTCAACCCTAACTCATCCATCATAAAGCAATCAAGAAGAAGCCACAGATGATGAGGTTTGCTACAAGCCCCCGTGGTTTTTAGTTGCTTAACATCACCTTCCCCAACTTTTCAGCCATTTGATTTGTGAGGGTCAGTCTCTCATACACGGCACAGTTATACCCCTTAGGGGTGAATATATTTTACTTTCAAGTTTGACTTGAGGTTACACCTGACACTTTACAGATTTTTATGTTCTCAGAAAGAAGTCATACCCATCTCCCACACCCACACATTGATTTTAAACTTGCATGCAGAGAATGATATCACTTGATGGATACTTTTAAAAGCTGTAAAATAATCAATTTCATTGTTAATATTTCATTTTGTGTAGGTGCTATCCATGCTGGTAAAAGAGTTAATTTTTACTTATCAAATCATATGGATGAGAAAGAAAATTTGTGAGGCAAATTGGAAGAGGTTAACTGTTACTTTTGGAAATAAGCAGTAATATAATGTATGGAACTATTTCCCACAATCCAGTGCAACACTATAAAGCCTAAGACTGCCTTATTGTATTCAATAAACTGTTATAAGATCTCTCAGCCTGTCTAGAAGATCAGTAGCTAATCTTTTTACCAAATACTTAAAAAGAAAACCCCTAAATTATCTGAGAGACATATGATTTAAGATGTTTAGATTGAAATGGATCATGACGGTAATTAGGGGAGGCATAGTCATTCATTCATTCTCTGAACAAATTATTCAGAACTTCCTCTGGGCTAAGTACTAGACAATGGAATGGGTATGAAATGAATTCTATGCCTGAGCGGAAATGGTCAAAATAAAGGTATCCCTTTTCTGTCAATATTTAAAATACTGTGTTATATCACAAAAAGAAGAAACCAATAACCTTTCCTTTTTCCCTTGTATCTTTTCTGCAACACCATCAGTTAAAAAAAAAAATAAAACAACAACAGAAAACTCTAGTAGCAGTGCAGGATGGGAATGAGGACTTGATGAGAGCAATAGAAGAACAAGTCAGAAATCTATAATTTAGGCAAAGCATGTTACCATAGAACTGCCTGAATATAAATGATATGTCATTAAGATTTTAGACCTTTCTATAATCCTTGAGATTTGGTCATAAAACTTTTCTCCTCCAGAATTTATATTTAGGAGTTACAGTTATTTTTATTATGGGACTTAAGAGTATATGTCTCCTATCCCTGAAACCCAATAAAACCAGTACTAAGACATAATTGGCTAACCCTCCATCACCATTTTGGTAATGTTTGCATAGAATAGGCATTTCCTAAAAGGTGGAGTTGAAGGTAGACATGGAGGAGCCTCAGAAGGAAGAAGTAATCTACTGTACATGGACTAAGACAGAAAGCAGTTCACCGTAGTTAAGCACTATTTACCTACAATTTAAGAGTTCTAAGCCACTTCTCTTAGAGCTTTGACTTCAAATTGGTTAGTATTAGAAACTGCAGCCAGTCATAAGCTATTTAGTACCCCCAGATATGCTGATTTGTGGTCTTAACATTGTTATCTGTTTAAATGAGCTTTATGGAATAATAAAAAGAGCTAACAGTTCCTGAATGCTAGCTATATCCTGGCACTGTTTTAAAATGCTTTAAATTTATTAGCTAATTTCTTAAAATACTTCATCATTATCTTAAAGATGAGAAAACTGAGGCACACTGTGATTAAATAACGGGTACAAGTCTACACAGATTGTGAGGGGCCAATAGAGTATGAGGAAATGGCACTGATTTTTCCTTTTATCTTGGATTTCTTTTAATAGCCTCGTTAATCTAGGGTCATATAGATAGATTAGATATAGATGTAGATAGATATAGATATAGATATAGATATAGATATAGATATAGATATAGATATAAATATAGATATAGATATAGATATAGATATAGATGATATAGATATCAGAGAAAAAGGAAGAAGGATAGAGAGATAAATATATCACTGATGAGAGAGAATCATTAACTGGCTGCCTTCTGCACACCCTCCACTGAAAATCAAACCCCAGACCCTGCCATGTGCCCCAAACTGGAATCAAACCATGACCTCCTGGTTCATAGATTGACACTCAATCATTGAGAAACACAGGCCAGGCTTATTTTGGATTTCTTACTTTGTGGAAGCCTCAACCACTATCTAATATGATAACAGAATCATGCTTCCTATGGATGGCTTTATGGATGGAATTCTGTCACAATTATAGCTCAAGATTGGAAATTCATGTGCACACATATACACATATGCACATACACACATACACACACATATTTCAAGGACAGACAAATCCACAATTTGCACCATATCAAACCTGAAACCATTTGTGACAAATATGAGAATCTTCCAAATTTACGCAATACTAGAAGTTATTGATATGATCAAAATATAAAATGTATAAAAGGCTTATCCCATAATGGCTTTTGCTAGAAATAGTTTACTTTCTTCTGTTATATATTTGTTTAAATCCTATTGTTGTACAATGCCTGGCACATGGTGTACTTTGAATAAATATTAGCTTATCACCTTCCAGAAGAAGCCATGTTGGTGCTTTAAGAATATGTGGTAAAGATTAGCAAACATTTCTTGGAAAAGAAAATGCAGTCCAGTTCAAAATATACCATTGGAGCAGTTTGTGAAAATGACTTTGTACTGAGGGAATTTTCATTTGCAGCATTATGGAAGCAAATAAAAGAAAACCAAATATACTTTGTGAGAAAATGTTCCATTTTTAAAGGTGCAATGAAACTGTTGAAAACCCAGGAACAGCCATGAGGCTATCATTAATGAGACAGGGGAGCCTTGTTTTCATTTTGCAGAATCATCTATCGCAGAAAAGTAATTTGAATTCTGTCTTGTTTTCAATTTTTCCAAAATATATTCAGACAAAATAACCTGAATTGGCTATTTTGTTTTTCGATTTTGTTCCAGATTTATTCCTGATTATAACCTTTATTGAATTTAGATGCTCTCTCTTTGGGGGGATGAATAGCATTAGCCTTAATCTGCTCTTGCCTATCTAAAATGAAGACATAAAACTTGCAGGGTGATACATTCTTTTTCTCATGGAGCCCTTCTCATTTTCTTCCAGGCTGTTCTGAGCCTCTGGGGATGAAATCGGGGCACATACAGGACTTTCAGATCACTGCCTCCAGCATCTTCAGAACTCTCAATATGGACATGTTCACCTGGGAGCCAAGGAAAGCTCGGCTGGACAAGCAGGGCAAAGTGAATGCCTGGACCTCCGGCCACAACGACCAGTCACAGTGGTTACAGGTAACAGTTCTCAAAACCTTTCGCCACCCCCTGTGCCTCTTCTTTTAAAAGATTTCCTGTTGGTTAGATGATTGTTGGAGTCATTACCTTCGTACTAATGTAAATGTGCCTCTCTCTTTGGCTTAACTATATTGGTAAAACAAAAATCCCTTTGGAGCTATGTCTGTGTGCTATTTTTCTCCCAATGTTGATTTACAGATGCTACTGTCAGATTGATGCAGCAGGCTGTACCAGATCACACTATATATAGATCTACTGGATTGATCATGAGAGCATTTGCATTTTAACTCTCATCTATCCTCACGCTCATAGTCAATATTGGTTTGAAAGTGTCGCAGCAGGAATCTAAACACCCTGACATCAAACCACTGACCCACGGATTGTTCCCATAGAATCATGAATCATGACTTACTAGCTTTATCCATGTGGTTGCTAAGCAATGGAGTAATTTGATTACATCTCCTAAGAAAGCTAGGTTATAGAAGGAAAGCAGAGATGGTCTTTTCTTCGCTTATTTTCCCTTATTCTCACAGCTAGAAACATTCTCCTTTTTCTTTCAGTTTCTCCAATCTCACACACTCACAGTAACAAGTTAATAAGTATTGGTTATTTCAGCTGCTCTCCAATTTCTTCATTTCTCACCATCCCACTGCCACTGTCCTGCTCTAGGCTACCACCCCCTTTAACCCTGGGTTTTTGCAGCTTTCCAAGTTCAGTTCCTACTCTAAAAAGCTGTTTCCCAAGTTATAGTAAGTATGATATTTTTCCAAAATACAATTTTGATTTTCTTACTCTCTTTTGAGAACTTTTCAACTCCTTTCTATTAGCCTCAGAATAAAGTACAGATTATTTAATATAACCTAAAAGTGCGTGATTTGGCCCTATTCCTTCTTACCTTTTTAGTTTTTTCTAAAGTTGCTTCGGTTTTTCAAACTAAACACTATCACGCTCTTTCCATTTCTTTATGAATGTCCCCTTCCTAGAGGAAAAGAATGGGGAAAGAACACCTCTGCCCAGAGCACCCCAGCCTTTTATGGATATAATCTTTCAGCTACAATCAGGGTATACATTCCTCTGGTGCATCTACCAACTGCATCCCCTACCAGATATGGCTTAAGTTCTCTCCTGTACACTACTGATTCATCTATAATTATCTCAGAGCATTATCACACTATTATATTATTGAAATTGTGTTTTCATGCTTCATTGTTTGCTCCAGGAGGGATGGGACCACATCTGTCACATCTGTCTTTTTCACTTTCTCAACGTGTTGTTCAGTACCTAACTAAATACCTGTCACAATACCTGACACATAGTAGGCATTCAATAAATATTTGTTGGATATATGTGTGGATAAAGGAATAGTTTGAAATACAATTGAATTTATTGATTTGGGCATACACAGCATAGAATTTTGGCCCACAACTTAGAGGCCAACTGCTAATATCCTCAAATTTCAAAATAATATTTAAAAAGAAACTAAAAGCTCATACTAAAACCCTGGCCTTTATAATAAAGGCTATTGTACATAGCCTTTATGAATTTCTAAGTTCTTAATTTGAGGAATCCATGGAAGCTTTTTTTTTTTGTTAGATTTGAATGGTAAAGATTTGTTAGAATTGAATGGTAAAGTTAAACTTGCTCTTTGTTGCTATATAATATTTTTTAAATTGGAAATATTCCAGTCATGCCTCAGATTAAATGTCACTTTTGAGTCATAATGCCATGTGGAATAGTACAAAATATTTTACACTATAACCAACTCAGGCTGGTAGGCTCTAGATATATCCACATGAAGGAGTTGCCAATGGCACATTTCCTAAGAAAGATAAAAATAAACAAATATTTTACATGAATCAGGGTGTTCTCTTCAATGCAAACCTCCATCCATCACATTTTTAAGATGGCTTTTCAACAATCTTCTTAACGTCACTTGCATGCTGAAATTGATTTATTCTGTTGGTGACAGACTTTCTATCAATTCAAGGACCAGTCCTTGCAGTATACTATGTCTATTTTTTTGTTGTGTCAAAACATACTCAGAATCTTGAAGGCAGGGTAAATTGACATCTTTACTTATACTTATTTTTTTCTTCTTTTTTGACATCATGAAAGAAAACGAATTGTTACTATTTTTAGTATTTTCTCATCAAAAGAATAGAATCTGTTCAACTATATATTGCCATGGTTATTAGTGTCTTTGTTGAAAATAAGATTAACATTTGTATAGATATTGTATAGGATGAGTTTGTTTTTAAGTTGTTTATATAGAGTCAATTTTTTATCCTTATTTGAGGTTTCCAGATTTATAAAGTTTAATTCTGTTTTTAACCTAAGATGCATCAATTCTGGGTAATAGCTCTTCAGAAGAGAAACAATGTCTCTCATTTAAATTTCCCTCCTTTACTATCAATCTTCTGCTTATTGATTTTTAAGAACTTTCTTTCATATACTAACTATATATAACCTTCTAATGATGAGTTTCATTTCAATTTAATAGGTTTTTCCAAAATTTATTCAATAGATAATATCTGGAAATGCATTTGTTCTAAATGAAATTCCAAAATATTTTAAAGGAATTTTTATGTATACAAATATCATTTTAACATTTTCTTATTATTATTACTCTATTGTTGTTTCCAGTGCTTCCATAAAGGCAAAATAGCAGGTGCTTCATAAGCAAGTGTTCTTATATTACCTTTCAGAAGTGATCTTACCTAACTAATGAGCAGCTTCCATTATTGTTTATCATGAAATTATTATGCTATTCCTTTATATACTTGGCAAAAATGTGTGAAGTACACAGGCGGCAGTAAATGCGAGGCATTTTTTCACACCTCTGAAAAACTGTTTCATCACTTTGATGTGTTTGCTGTTCTCCAATATTTTGAGCAAGAAGCCCCTACCAATGTGTTTTTCAAAAACACAGAGGTTTTGTTGGTATGTGTGTGTGATTTTTGTTTGTTTGTTTTTGCTAAATTGCAGTTTCAGCCTTGAAAAATAACTTACAACTAAGTTGAAAGATCATAAGCCAATTATTCTTGACTCTTAGTTGAACATTTCTAACATATGGCTGGGCTAAATGTTAATCCCTGTCATATAATAAAGTAACATTAAGGTATCAAAAAAGCAGACATTTTGTTGGGTTTGAAGTTTAATTAAATAAGACAAATGAGGAAGCACATAGAAGGTACCCAGCAACAGGTAACTCCCTCCTTTCTCTTTCCTGTCGCTTGTGAAACCTTAGGGGAACATGACCTGACACCAGCAATTTTAATTAAGAGTGAAGGTCTGGTCTGCATACATATCCTTTGCTTCTTTCAAAAGGGAATTTTTAATAAAGCTATGAAAGATAAAGTAATATATTGTTAGATCAGTTGCAAACTGTGAGAAATGTTGATAAATTATATAAATTTGCATTGGCAAAAAAAAATTTAGTTTTTTATATAGGTGAAATTATATTTTTCAAATTCTTTACCTGGGAATAGTAGTACTGTTATTAATAACATAAAATGAGCATTATGTTACTTTGGCAATGTTCTCTACTGAAACAATATTCTTATTAGAGTGTTTATGTGTTTTATGTCCATATTCAGTGGCTTTCAATACATTGAGTAAATTCCATTAGTATTTATACTCATATTACACAAACTGATTAAAACTCAGCATAAAATTATGGTATTTAATAACATTCTATCAGCAAAAGGAGCACTACTGATGATAATCTTATTAATTGTGAAGAAATATTTTGGTATAGTAGATCCAAGTAAACAATGAGCACTCTCCAAGAATTAACTTGGATTGACTAACCAACTTTTAAAAAATTCTTACGATTAAAGACTATAAATTATCTTACATTGAATATGCTCTGTGTATATTAATTGCCTTGTAGGTGGTAATTCATTCTCTATAATTGAATCTATTTAAAGTTGGGTTTTTTTCAGATTTCAAAAAGGGAAGCACAGTATAAATGAAAATGTCACAGTGTCACCTCGTAAATGACCTTTTGGTCTACTTCATGAAACAATTGCTAAGTTAAGATAGTCTGTATAGTATTTCATCCAAATTAGTAGAATTAATTGAGTTGCTAAAGTGCACATTTTAGTGTTGACCTTTATTAGAATTGCAGCTAACCCTTCACAACTTCATTTCAATACTAATTTTGTAGAAATGTGCAAAAAGCAATTGAATTTGAGTTTTCTAATTAAATAAGCCATATTTAATTTAGTCCATTTTAGATTTTTAAAGGGCATATGTTAGCCATAAAATTCATAACTTCTTTAAAATCATTAATTTATCTTGTTCTCTGCACAATTTATTTGCATTAGAACTAAAGGGAAAACACTTTTAAGGATCAAGAGTCCCTCAATATGAAGAAATAGTCTGATTTCCAAGTCACTCTTCCAAAATTTCAAATAGAGTAAACATAAGCCTGCGTGAAGGCTTCAGTTATAAAGCTGTCTGAAAGAGATTTAATAATAATGTTTTTATTTTGTGAGATTATGAAACAGTTTCCATCCTTCATAATGTTAATAAATGTTGAAGTATATGAAGTGAATCAAAGGATGTCCATACCTTGTTTGTATTATTGTAAATCATCTTTAAATTTTTATAATTTTATGATATCAAAGGGAATCTCCACTATCCAAATACAAAAACAAAAAAAAAAACACACAAAAAAACTAATGAATGAAGCAAGACTGAATAGGCTATTTATACTTAGAGGACAAAGCATCAGGTTTTGAGGGCTGACAAATTACATTTATATTCTGGGACTCGGTTTTTTCTCTTTTTCCTCTAAAATATAGATATTACAAAAATGATACCCTCCCAGGCTACCTTCCTTTTTTAAACTCTCATACCACTAGGATTCTAATATCTAAAGGATGATTGACCCAATTCAAAGTAATAAAAAAATTATCAGGACCTCCAACTAATTTCTGGTAGTTAACAACAACAACAAAAAAATCATATAACTCAATGAGTGTTATAGATATAGCCATATAACCTCAAAATTAATCTTTTTAAAAGTTAACTTTTATATCATTCATAGTTTATCTATTTACTACCCAAAATATTGCTCTTACCTTTTCACTCATTTTGAGTCATTTTGGGGTTAGTGCTCTCTATAAACAGTTTTTTCAAAAAACTATTCCCTTAGAAAAAAGCAATAATATGCGTTAATCCATTGTGAAGTACTACTACTTTAGAATTTACATATAGTACATCATGGAAAATACTCAAGGCAATAGCTTCTAGTGTGATTAAATGAAGCACGTGGTGCCATTTTGGGAAGGTTAGCTTAGAAGGTACATAAAAATCAGATGGAGGCTTTGTGGCTTAAAGATTACTTACTTGGCTTTATAATTTCTAAAACAAATATTTTGAGGTACCGCTTATAACAAAATACAATGCCAGATGCAAGGAACTGAAAGATATATCTGGCCCTGTCTTTCTATATGTATGATTACTGATGTCCTAATTGTCATGGATTCAATATTGCAAAAGAAATATGGGAAGTTAGATGCTTCTTCTTAGAAGCAGTATTTGAAACCATTGAAAAACTGAACAGCAGGACTTGTAAGAATTGTATGTGCACAGCAGATCCATTCATGTTTTTATGATAATGAAAATTAAATGACTTCTGATTCCCTTGTTTGCAAGTAAATTTTAATTTATGACATATTCATTATCTTTATATTAATGAAATAGAGGTGACAACCATTCTCCTCTAAAAATGTGAGCTGAAAATATGCCAATGGGTAAAATTCAGAGCTAAGAAATACAGTTTCAAATAAGAAGAGCATTTGTAAAGGCTTTCAGATAAAATGGGAATCAACTTTCACCGTTGATCTCATTTTGTTTTGAAAACAGCCCTCGCAGATACTAAATTATGTCTGTTTTATGAGACTATAGAAAGTCTGACACATTTATAAAGATTTCACAGCCAATCAGCAGTAAAAGGGGAAACACACCAGGAAACTCATATGATGATTTTTATCACACTATTTCATAGACTATTTGTGAGTGAGGTGACTCCTTTGTATAGGAGATGTTCATTGGACTAGGAAGCCCTTCTAGTGCTGAACAGCATAGAAGTGGCCATACCTGAATTGAAGGAGAGCTTCTGGTACATCTGTGGCTCCAGCCTGCCCTCTAGGTTTGTGGTTCCCCGCTATAAAAATTGTATAACCCTTTCAATGTTACTGAACATTGAACACATGTTAAATATGTTAAATATTTGGAAAATGCAATTTCTTAAAAAAAATTGATAGGAGGGAAATTTTAATTTTTTCTTTCTATACCTGGATGACTTGTCCCTTGAGCATATACCACATTTTAAAGAACACTGCTGTCCACAACAATCTTTTTACTTATTTATTTTTATTTTTTAAAATAATGTTTTTGTTTATTTCAGAGACAGGAAGGGAGAGGGAGAGGAGAGAGAGAGAGAGAGAGAGAGAGAGAGAGAGAGAGAGAGAGAGAGAGAATCATTGATCATCTGCCTGCTGCATGTCCCCTAATGGGGATTGAGCCCACAACCTGGGAATGTGCCCCAAGCAAAAATCAAACTGTGACCTCCTGAATCATGGGTGGACACTCAACCATTGAACCACACTGGCCTGGTTCCCCAATAGTCTTGATCAAATTAAGCTCATCTAGTCCAGGTTCTTTGGTGTATGCTAGAGATTTTGTCATTTTTCTTTAAAGCCAGTAATGCTATGATGAGTAGGTCATCAGTTTTAATTTAATGATTAAAATATTTCTTATTCATGAAGTATTTATTTGCTAGCTAATGTCAACTTAAAATAAATATACTTATTGCAAATACTACATTTTCTCTTTCACTTTTAAAATAGCATTTATGTGGGGAAACATGACTCAGTGAATTTCAAATCTCTAGTGTCTTAGTTTTATGCTACTATTGTAGTTCTCTGCTATTGTATGTCTCCTGGAAAGTGTAGGTCCACTTAGCCATGCCCATTTCTGTATTAACATTTGGTTAGAATCTTCTCTGGGAAGATTTGCCTAAGAACATATCTGCCTACAGCTTCCAATTAATTACTTTCTGGAATTAGTGTATAATTTAGAGAAAAATAGAAATAAATTTTCTTTGGTAGTCCAGACTGTGGCCTCAGTATCAAGACCGAACAGATTTTTCACTTAACTCACGGTGCAGGCTCCTTGCCCAGGTCTTTCAAGGTAGTTGATGCTGCTCCCTCCTTGTGACCTACTTCACTTCTTGTGAGTCTGGTGAGTTTCTGACTGTCCTTCTCTTATACCTTCTTCTCTTTCTTGGGTTCTTGCTGTTTGATTTATTCACTCTTTGACCTTGCATTCCAGCCTCACTCTGAAAGTTAAGTGCCTGTTTACCACCAGCTCACCAGATGACTACCTGCTTCTCAATACCCTATATGTAGCTTGTTACTGTAGCTGAGCTAAATCTTAGCTCTCTCGGTTCCTGGTCCTGACACTCAGTTTCTACTTTTTCAGATGCTCCTTTCCTTTTGATATTTCTACTACCAGAATTTGGTCCTGACTACAGAGCCAGTTTCCAAAATGTCCTCTTTCTCAGTCTGATTATGAAATGATTAAGTTAGCATGACATCACTCTTTCATCCTTAAAATTCAGAAATAAAAAACAAATTAGGTTTAATTTCTCTTCAAATTATCAATTTATCACCATTCCCCAAAATGTGTCCTAAAAAAACATATCTTCTATTAAGAACCCTATAATAAAGAGATTTGTTTTATTTAATGACTAGAGACCCAATGAACTAAACTCATGCACGGAGGGTGGGGGGTTCCCTCACCCAGCCTGCACCCTCTCCAATCTAGGCCCTTGAGGGATGTCCCTCTCATAATCCAGGACTGCTGGCTCCCAACTGCTCACCTGCCTGCCTTCCTAATTGCTCCTAATCGCTCTGTCTGCCAGCTTGATCACCCCCTAACCACTCCACTGCCAGCCTAATTGATGCCTAACTGCCCTCCCCTGCAGGCCTGGCCCCCACCAACTTCTCTCCCCTGCAGGTGTGGGTCCCCCTCCCCAACTGTCCTTCCCTGCAGGCCAAGTTGCCCCCAACTTCCATCCTCTGCCAGCTTGGTCACCTCTAACTGCCTTCTCCTACAGGCTTGATCATCCCCAACTGCCCTCCCTTGCAGGCCTGGTCCCTCTCAACTGTCCTCCCCTGCTGGCCATCTTGTAAGGTAGCCATCTTGTGTTCACATGGGAGCAGTTATCTTTGACCACATGGGGGCAGCCATCTTGTGTGTTGGAGTGACTGTCAATTTGCATATGAATTTTTTATTAGATATCATTAGATAGAATAGAAGGCTGGTGCATGGGTGGGAGCCAGCTGTTTTACCCTGAAGGGTGTCCCAGATCAGGGTGGGGGTTCCCTTGGGTATGGGGTGACCTGGGTGAGGAGCTGTGGTGCTTTGCAGGCTGGCCATGCCTCCGAGCAACCCAAGTGGAGACCCTGGTATCTGGATTTATTTATCTTCTATAATTAAAACTTGGTAGCCTTGAGTGGAGCCAAGCCTCCTACTTGCTCCATAGCAGCAGCCATTTCTTTTGGGATTTATATATCTTCTATAATTGAAACTTTGTAGCCTGGAGTGGAGTATTGGGCTGGCCAGGGCAGGCAGAAAGCTTGGCTTCCTCCATCTCCAGGGGCAACTCAAGCCTCCTGCTCTCTCCAGCTCCATGGCTGCTGCCATTTTTGTTGGGATTTATATATCTTCTATCATTGAAACTTTGTACCATTGAGTGGAGGCCTGGGCCAGCAAGGGGAGGCAGAAAGCTTGGCTTCCTCGATTGCCAAGGAAACCAAAGACTCCCTCCTGTTCTCTGTGGTTGTAGCCATCTTGGTTGGGTTTATTTGCATATTCTTTCCTGATCGACTTCATAATAATCTAGGTACATTTAATTATTTCTATAAAGTATTCTGTTTCAAAACATATAAAACACAATTTACAGAGGTCCTTGACTTAATCCTATAAATATCAGAACTGCATCCAAAAATTGTTTCTATTTTCCACTGAGTGCCAGTTTTCATGGCTCTTTGCATCTGACATCTTGTATACATCATGTAGAATGAATCTAACCTTAACGGTCTTTTTTTAAATCAAATATTTATGATTTTTTTCAGTACAGCAAAATATGTGTATTTGGAAATACTTTTTTTCAGTTCATTGCATTTCCTATTTTTGTGCTAGACCTATTCGATATCACAAACAATTTTATCAATTCTGTGTCTATATCTGCACAAGCCAAGCATTTAAAATTGTCTAAATGAGTTCAAATTTTATTTCAATTTCATCTTCAGTAAGAATGTTGCACATAAGCTGAAGTTAGTACCTTAAGAATAGTCAACCCGTGTCATGAATAAAATGGGCTCTATACATTGAATATTCTGAGCAAAGAAAGTAACATGAAGTTTTATTTCTTAAGAAATAGTTCCTATGAGTTAAAGGTCTTAGCTAGAGAAATTTATTTTGGTATACCAACATTTATTCATCACTCTAATTGTAAAAAAATAATCCTCATTTGTTGAAAAATACACTTGACAATTTTCTTTAAAACTGTTTTTCCTCTACTTAAAATGGCAGAGGATATCATTGAAACTTATGATTTTAAATATTTAAATTATAAAGTTTTTGTCTTGCAAATGTTTATACATTTTGGCTTTGCCTTCTCTATGTTTATAGTGTCAAGTTCTCTCTACTCATTCTAATGAGAGAGGATTTTGTAATTGTCATGCAATAAATTTGAGTGTAGAATTAATATTAGGATGTTTTGCAATAAATTGGGACACTAAACATGAGGAATAGCTATTTTGTAGCATTTCCTGCTGTTGAGCCACAGGAACTTGGAACTATGAAAGCATCATTATTTTACAAATATGTTCATTGCGGGTATACCTCACTGAAGAAGACAGACTATCGTCTTATTGATAGTATGATTTCTGTGGTCCCAGACATTTCTTATTGTACATGCTCAGGCACTTTTGATAGGAAAAACTTTAAAAGAGGCAGCATTGTGTGTATCCATATATATTAAATAGAATGGGTTCATCTGCCCATTTGTACTATTTTATTTATGCTGTCAGAAATATATAAAAAACATTTTTTCTAAGGTTATCCATGTAAGAAAGAGAAAAAGCAATAGATATTTACCTATAGTCATTATTGGTTAACGCCTATTTATATATTTTGTTCTATAGTTTTAAAATAAAAAAAAATAGAGCAAGGTTTTATAGAGTGCATTCAAAATTATATCAATTATCATTGTGGAAATGTGTATGATTATTACTACATTTTATATGCAACATAATTAGCAAAACCAAATAAGGTTAGGAGGCTTAAAGTAAATGAATAAAATAAAAACAAGGGTAATTGAATTACTATTATTCCAGTTGGACCCTGAGTTACCTGTCTTCCCCCTCCAACATCCCACCACTTATTTGAGGCTCAGCCTTTGTTTATTTCATGACAAGTACTGCAGAGTTTTAAACCCCAAAGCTGAAGGATTTGATGGCCCTTCATGAGTACCCCAAGACCCATCTGTTCCCTTAGGCATATGCCTGATGATATGGGAGGAGCAGAAAATTGATGTCAGGGTACTTTAGAATGTAACACTGACTCTGTACCTATGTATGTTTCTACAGCTGCCTCTAAACTCTGTAATGGGAAATAAGGGGAATTCTAAAAAACAAAGCAGCTTTAAAGCCCTCAGTGGGAAAAAGCGCTCTACCAGCTGTTTGTACCTTCTTGAGTGTTATTGTCAAATCAGAACCTGCTGGCATGGGCTGCCTGAAAATGGAGATTCCCCAATCCCATCCACATAGATAGGTGCATTTTTTGGATAGCTATCCTGGGATTCTTGCACAAAGTAAAGTTTGAGAAAAAAAATTGGTAGTTTTTGGCTTGACTGACAGACATATTCATTTAGAGGCAACCAATTTAATGGGGCTAGATTAGATATGTTGAATTGAAAATGATTTGAGTCTGAATCTAATTGCAGTTTAGGAGTAGAGTATCAGGATATTTCAAATTTTAAAAAAAAGACACGTCATATATGCAGAGTTTTAAATTTTAGGTATATATTTGATCTTTTATTAAATAAAGGAAACCAACAGCAAATCTTTAGTTTCTCTTAATGTTGTAAGAAATAAGGTATGTAAAAATACACATGAAGAACCAGATCTAAAATTTGAGAAAGAAGATCTGTGCCTTCAGTGTTCTCTGGCTAGGGACCATATATGTGCCTGTGTGTGTGTGTGTGAGTGTGTGTGAGTGAGTGTGTGTGTGTGTGTGTGTGTGTGTGTGTGTGTGTGTATGCCTATATTCCAGATAAAAAGATATTGGAAAGCCAATAGTTTATTAACTTTCAAACAAATATGCTTAAACTGACATCTACTTCAATATTGTTCATTTCTGTGTTGTTCTTGGAAAAAGAAGCTATTCTTTTGGCTTATCTGTGCATAGTGAATTTCTAGAGATAAGATGAACCCTTTGGGATCCACACATAGAGTT